>NC_064931.1:573346527-573985759 GCF_023897955.1 Schistocerca gregaria | reverse complement strand
ACACTAGATCGCGTGTTAAAGGACCTGGTACTCATCTTCTCTCTGTCCCATCTTTCCTGTCTTTCAGAGTCTTTTGCATAACGAAATTTGGTTTTGAACTCTGTGTTATAGGGCCTGGGTTTAGCTTTTCTTGAAATTGCTTTTTTCTTGTATATGCGTGTCTCCTACGATAAGCAGCAACCATCTCTCTCACCTGCTGTCGGCTTCTTTTTCACTAGTTTTCTTGTGCACTATATCACCAAGGTATCTGAAATTGTCCACTGGGTATGTCCTTTGTTTCCACGAAAGAAATTTGGAGGCCAAGCATTTTCTGCTTGTTCCTTCACCAAATTTATCAGTTCCCCAGTTGTCTCCATGTTTCTTTACTGGATTGCCAGGTCATTGATGAAGGCAAGAAATTGATTCTAACATCATTCTTTGATCCTTTTATGTAAATTTTCTTTAGTAGCACTTTCCTGGCTTCTTCCTTTTCCCGTTCTCAGATGACCACCACTGACATGCAGTTGAAGAGAACGGGGAACAGTCCATCATCCTGTCAGACTCCAGTTTTAATTAAAAACTCTTTCAAGCTCCATATATCGAGAGGGCTGACCAACCATCTACTCTGCCTGGTATCTGCTATCAGAGTGTCTTTTACTCATCACCAGCATCCCATCACAGTCTTCTTTGACGTGTGTAAAGCTAATAACACCGCATGGTGTCATCACACGAGAGGGGTTTTTGAGATTCCCTCCCTATCATCACAAAAAAACTTGCTCTCAGCCACCCTCAGGGTTGAAGTCAATATTTCACATGTTGCTTCTTACATGCAGGAAAACAAAGTCCCACAAGGCTGTGTCCTAATTGGGACCTTCTTCTTAGTATGTGTCAGTGGACTCACCATCTTTATATGTTGATAATTTCTCCATCAACTGTAGTTCTTCCAAGCTGAGTGTTGCTGAGTATGAACTTCCAGGTGCTATACGGGGAAGCACAATATTGGGCAAATACACATGGCTTCCAGTCTACCACTACCAAAATTCACATAATGCATTTTTGTGATGTATAACCATTCATCCACTCCCAGAACTCTAACTACATAATCAGCTGCTTTATGTGCTCAATACATATCACGTCTTGGGACTTGTATCTGACAACAACCTAACTTTGTTACTCCTTATACGGAAGATTAAGTGAATCTGCCAGTTGAAATTAATGAGTATGCTGTTCAGGAATACGATCAGGGTGCAGACAGTTCCACCATTTTACAATTCTACAAAACTCTCATTTTATCATGTTTATATTACTAGAGCCTGGCCTATGGATTGGGGGCACCCTTGTAATTGTGACTCCTAAACCTGATCCACCATTTTTAGATGAGGATTCTGACTGGTGCCTTCTGGATAAACGCTGTAGAGTGCCTCCTGGTAGAGAAAGGGATTTCCTAATTGTGGATCAGCTGCCACCAATTAGTCCTCAGCTACACCCCACACTTTTGTAGCCACCAAGAACAATGGATTCAACATATTTTATATCCTGATATGGGGGTACAACTACCAGAAAAGCAGCCTCAGTATGGAATTTCAGTATCAATCCAGTTGCAGTTTATCCATTCCAACTTGTGCTTAGATCCCACAAATTCACCTTACTCTGTCTTTTGTCCCAGAGGATGTGAATAGACTCATCAGATTTCTGCCCATTGTTTCTTTTTGTATTCAATGAGTATCCCAATTCACTTATACAGATGCCTCAAGAGTTGAAGATTAGACATACTGCACCTTTATTTGTATCGGGAGCAGCAAATAACATTCCTGCCCAATGGATGCAGTGTCTTTACAGTGGGATTATGGCCATCATGTCTGCTTTACAGTCCATCTGTACTCAATTGCATGAATCTTTCTTAATCTGCATTGACTCCACAAGCACCCTAGAGCCAACGACCCATTGTTATTCCTGGCATGTATTGGTAATGCACATTTGAGGTCTTCTCTTAGATCTCTATGCCATTGGGGAGAGTGTAGTACTACTACTCTGGTTCCATAGTCATGTTGGGATCCCAGGACATGTAGTTGTGGATGAGCCTGCCAAGGAGGCCACCTGGAAGGAAGCTCTAGAAATAGATTTAGGGACCTGATATGCAGACAGCATTTTACAATTGACTCTTAGCAACGTGAAACAAAGAATGAAGTGTCACGGCCACAACCAGTAGGTTACAGACTATTAAAGGGTCACGGTTGTGTGGAGGCCTACACTTCAGTTGTCTTGCTGTTAATTACCAGTCTACTGCCATCTCTATGTTGCTCATACCAATCTGACCGATGAATTCATTCTGAAACAGTCTGTCCTAGCCCGGAGTAGTTATGACACCCACCTAACAATCATACATATTCTGCTGGAATTCTCCATCAGGGAGTGAATCAGGTTTTATATTTTATCTGTCAGAGTAGATGGCACTCTTTTATCTTATGCATTTGTTGTTATTGTCCTGTTGGGTGCCGCATGGGTGTGGAGGTTCACCTCACACTGCATTTTTACCTTAGAGGTGCCTCCAGCTGCTGCCACCCCCCTGCTCCAAATGGAGGGCTGATCGAACCCCTGACACCCTTAATCAGTTTCAATACCACCCTGAGTCTTAACTTCTTTATAAAAATGTTTTAGTTTTCGTCCTATTACATAGCTGACTTGTTACCTGTTGACATTGTACAGTGGGTGGGGTTCATGGTTGGTCGTAGGTGGTGCCTTCCACGGCTGAGGTTCCCTGGTGAGCCTGCAATCATTCTTAGCTGACATCTATCCCGCCTTATTATCTATTATCCACTGTTTTTTAAGAATCTATTTTTAACACCTCTTATGGTGTCATATACAATTTTTCTTATTTTTTTTTCTTCTTTTACTTCCTTTGTTTGTGGTTTACAATTGAATGGTTTTTTCCCATGTTTCTGACATACCCATTGTGGTGGAACTGATGACTAGGGCCCGGATTTTAATGACAAGTCATATTTTTTTCTGAACTATAGGATGAATTTTAGAACAATTTATGTATTTTGATTGTGCATATAAAGTCACTAAAGTCATATTTCAACAAATTTTAGTAATAGGTCATATTGTGGCTAACCTTTAAAATAACAGGTCATATTTCCATCAACTTTTGCCAAAAATGCATATACCATTTTTCTCGTATCTTACAGGACACACGAATAAGAAAATGAATATGTTGCTCACTAGACAATATTTAACGTGGTGCTATTATGAAAGATAAACAGATAAATTAGTACACAGCTTTATTTCTCAGGACTGTAGCAGAAAATTTCCATCAACTTTTGCCAAAAATGCATATACCATTTTTCTCGTATCTTACAGGACACACGAATAAGAAAATGAATATGTTGCTCACTAGACAATATTTAACGTGGTGCTATTATGAAAGATAAACAGATAAATTAGTACACAGCTTTATTTCTCAGGACTGTAGCAGAAAATCGGTGTACCACAACAGTCGTTAGGTGAACATAAAACATTGTTGCACAGAGTCGACAATACACTCTGAGCCAACAAAGGCGGCTTCTGCCTTAATGATCATCACAGTCGCACAAGTGTTCCCAGTAACCAGTTTGAATACAGCCTTTGTCTTGTTCAACATGTCTAAAGCAAAGTGCTCTGACAGCGTGAAATTGCGAGGATATGTTCAAGAATTTGGAGGGAAGTTCTTTAGTACTGATGGGAAAATATTATTTTTTAAACTGTGTTAGTGCAGAAAAGTGTTTTACTGTGCAACAACTCTGTAATACCGCTAAACACAGCAGCTGTGTGAAACAAAGTGCTGAAAATAACAGCAGGCAAATGCTGTTATTTGAACAGACAGGTCAATCATCAACTGTGCAATCATTCTGCAAGGATTTGTGTGAGATGATGGTGTCCTGCAACATCTCATTGGAAAAGCTGATCCACGCTTTAGACGGTTCTTGGAGAAGTACACAACACATCCAGTTCCAGACGAATCTACACTGAGAAATAACTATTTATCCTTATGCTACAATGATGTGCTCTACAAAATATGAATTACTATTGCTGAGCCAAAGATGTGGCTGTCGATAGATGAAACTACGGATATTAGTGGGCGATATATTGCAAATGTTGTTGTTGGTGTTCTAAAAGTTTATGGCCCTGGAGATATGTTCCTACTAACGTTTGAAGCTCACGATAGAGTAAACAATTCAATGATTGCTGTTTTGTTTGACAACTCTCTGCAGCTACTGTGGCTGGATGGTGTGAAAAGAGACAACATTTTGCTGCTTGTAAAAGATGGTGCTTCATATATGGCTAAAGCAGCCAAAGGGCTTCAGATTCTCTACTCCAGTGTGGTGTATGCCACTTGCCTTGCACATGCATTGCACAAAGTTGCCGGAGAGGTGCGATCAAATTATCCTGATGTGGACAAATTAATTTCCTGTGGCAAGAAAATCTATGTGAAGGCTCCACTACGGAGCACCTTCAACACCCCTCCCATCTAACCTTGTTCTTACACGATGGATGGGGTTCTTGACTTAATGCTGCTGAGTATTACTGCACCAACTACACCCAAATAAAGACAATCTTCTGTGAGCCTGATAGCAATGAATCAAGTACTATCAAAATTGTGAGAGAAGATTTTACAGATACATTGTCTCGAAACTTGGCATACATCAATGCCAATTTTTCAGTGATATCAAAAGCCATCAAACGACTGGAAGCTGTTGGCACTCAGCTATGTGAGGCCCTGAGTATTGTGCAGCATTTGCAGAGTGAGTTGGGTCGAGCTCGTGGTCATGTGACTGACAAAGTGAAAACCAAATTGCAAAGTGTTCTCCAATGGAATCCTGGATATTCTACACTGTGCAAAATTAGTGACAGTCTTTCAGGGAACGCCACAAAATTTGAAGATACTGAAACAAAGCTGAACTCCAGTGACCTGGCTGCTTTCAAATACGCTCCAGTGACATCTTGTGAAGTGAAGATGAGCTTTTCCAGGTACAAAACTATCCTCAGTGACTACCTTAGACCTTTGATAGTGGAAAACCTGAAAATGCACCTTGTGATCCAGTGCAACTTTGCAGATACTGAAGATTGACATACAGTATTAAATAATGTGAAATGCTTTAAATACTATGTAGAAATGAAACATTGTTTTACTGTTTCGATAGATGATCTTTTCACTGTACTTTGTGTTTAGAAAATAAAACATTCAGGCATTCAAAAAATAGGTGCAAATTAGCCACAAACCCTACAGAAAGAAAGAACTATACTTACAATATTTTGAGAAGTGAATTTTGTATTACTTTATGGTGAATAAAAAATTAAATGAACAAATAAGAGTGCTTTAAATAAACTTCTATTAAGTCTTATTTTATTTTTTAAGTTTTAGGTCATAAATGCTTGCATCTTTCACTGTTTTTTAGGTAATTATAATCCGGGCTCTATTGATGACTGTAGTAGTCTAGTACCGTAAAACCTCATAATCCATCCATCCTTCTTGATGAGCTCATTGCTGATGAGACAGTAAACTCTTTAATCTTGTGTGTTCCCAACCAAGTAAGAAAAACAGCAAACACAAGAACAGACACTATTGCTTTGGTGTTTTACCAGTGTGTGTGTGTGTGTGTGTGTGTGTGTGTGTGTGTGTGTGTGTGTGTCGCACATGCTTTTTGCCAGGTGATGGAAGGAAAAAAAGCTTAAACTGTTCTGTGTCATGTTAACAGTAAATGCTCATGAAAAAAAGTGAAACCAATGTGCTAAGTGCTGTAAAAAGTATGCATATTTTCATATAATTCCCATCATTTGTGTGAAAGTAAGGAAATGAATGATGCAGAAATGATTGTTCATAATGCTAAACGGCAATTACAAAAAACTCTCAACGACGGCCATACCACAACAGTCTGATTAAAATTACTGAGTAGTTGACACTTCACGTATTGCAGCTGGTTTCCTCCAGCTAGAGCACTCACCGTCATACCTGAAGTATTCACCGTTGCCAAAACATGCACACGCACATGCATGCGTTATTATAAACATCAGTCACAAGAACAGACTCTATTGCTTTGGTGTTTTACCAGCGTGTGTGTGTGGGGGGAGGGGGGGAGGGTTGCTCAAATGATGGTAGCTAACATTGGGAAAGTTAAGCCAAATTTTGAAACAACCTTGCACAGTGTAGCAATGTAGCACATTGGGTAGTGTGTGAATCTGATATATAGAAGGTTGTAGGTTCAAGTCTCATTAGACGGAATTAATTTTTTTATTTTTATATCCAATCAAATTACTTTGAGTATTATTTGTGTTCCGTTACTTGGTTTAAATGTAATTTTTTTTATTTTTAATACACTGATGCATCATTTTCATAATCATGTTGGCTTTTTTATTTGCTCTTATTTTTCCTTCTATCATTTTTGTTTTGTTCGGAATCTGCCTGTCACACTTTTAATCTGCAGCCAAGTGCCAACCAGCACTGCTCATTTTGGTAACACAGCAGCTTGTGTAGGCAGTGTGAGGATAATTTCAGGCAACCAATGATATTGAGAAATTACAGTTTGCTTTTAGCATTGAAACTGAAAATTTTCTGTCTTCAGTTTTGCTCATAAAGGTTGGATTTGATTGTCATGAACAAAACTTTCATGATGTTAGTTCTGCCACAGATTGTTGACTGCCATTTTTTCAGATACATTGCACATCACAAGGTTTTGGTTGGGTTAGGATATACCTCGTGGTGGCCACTTTCAACGTTGCTCTGTGTTACACATTAACAGCATATGTGAAGTGACCCATCGTGTTTATGTGTCTTCTACAACCAAGTGCCTACAGTGAATGTGGCAACACTATAGTGTCAAATGACAGACATCAACTATCAAGCAATTTTAATTCTTATGTATTTCCAATTAGATTCTGTATTGAAAAGGAAAAAAGCTCTTCTTTTATCAGATGTCACTGGATCAAGACTCTGTGTGTGTGTTTGTGTGTGTGTGTGGCGGGGGAGAGAGAGAGGGGGGGGGGGGGTACATTTTTATCTATTATGATGTGAGTAATTTTTATTTGCTAGGGAAAAAAAGACAACCAATCACAGTTGTGTACATTCACAGGTTACAGAAAATGATATCATCATGTGAATGGAGCTCACAAGACCCTGTAAAGCTGATGATTTTCTGCTGCCCCATTTTTTTCATAAGACCTGTGAAATTTCAACATCATGATTTAATTTTGTTTCATTAAAAAAGCTCACTCATAGAATAACTTAATTATATGGTGATGTGGATGAACAGACTGCAAAACATTCTGCCAAGTCTCAACTACATCAGCAGGGAAGAATACCTTTCCACAGCTGATCTGCCTCTCTGAGTGGCTCAACTATTCCGCACTTGAAGGGAACAGTTCACTCTTCAAAGATGTGGTGCAGGCAGCCACTTAATTGACAGAAAGCATAAAAATGTAAAGAATAGGCCAATGAGGTTTATCCTCATTTTTGAAACCAAAGCCAGGGACAAATGTGCAGTTGTGCATAACGTGCAACTGAATTGACTGCAAGCTTGAACACTAGAAATTAAGAATGGGGTATTATTTAGGAACCCATCCACTTCAGTGGTTTTAATAATTATTTTTGTTTCTCTGTTTCTAGTATACTGAAAGCTCACTGGATCCCTTTTTTGGGAGGGAGGGGGGGGGATGTTTACAAGGGTGGAGTGGTGGTAATACTGTTAACATTATGAGGAGACAATACCATTTGTTTTTTAATATGGACTTTAAAAAAAAGCTTTTCATTGGCACTATCCAAAATGTATGATGACAGCAACATAGCACTGATTAGTAAATGCAGACATCTCCAAGAAAATTTTGTAAGCAATGAATAACACAATTTGAAATCAATAAAGTGAATTGTGCAAGGAAATCATGCAATGACTGTAAAAGTGGGCTCAAAAAGCTTAGCAGAAACAAAACCACAGCACATATTCAATAAAAGTTTGGTTCTAGCCTCCACTAACATGGGAGGAGAAGCAGTTGCCATCAGAACATATAAAAAGGAACACAAAGTGCTGACAGTAATGTCTAGAATATGTCATCTTTAAGCAACATTGTCATTCAGCTCATAGCTACTGATAATGACTACAATATAGCCACTACTGTTGCTCTGTCAGGAAAAAAACCTGATAAACAGCTTTTCATTTTTCATTATGTCAAAAACAGAGAGAAAGTGAAATAACTATAAGAGGTTTAATTTCTTTCCTGGTGGTTTCATACTAACTTTGCCCCTAAGCTCGTAGAATATCCATATGAGATGCTTTTGTTAGAACAGAAGTTAGGTTAAAGAGTACTCTAAATATGTCTGAGTCAGTGAGACTCATTTTTATTTCACTCCATATGCTGATGACATGCAGAATAAATACTGAACTGGATAGACAGTTGTGTTGCCTGATTCATAAAATTCATAAGCATTGTGTAATGTAGACAGACATAAAGATCTTCGGGGGACTGATGACCTTAGCTGTTTAGTCCCCCTTAAACATCCCAACAACCACCACCACCATAAAGATCTTCACTGTTGCAGAGGGTTGTTTCTCCTAATCAGCATGTTGCTTCCTACAGAAATTGGTAAAATAACATGGAGGTCATTCTGCTGAAGGACTAAATAATAGGAAGTGAAATAAAAAAAATATTGAGCTTTGTGTGACATTTACACCCAGCACCATCTGAGGACATGAATTTGACAGTACATATGAGCAGATGGTGCTGGAACGAACAGACTATCCAGTTAGTGCTGTTCTATAATGCCAAACTACCACCATTTTTTAACAGTGATCAAGGGCAATGGGTATGTAACCAAGATGTAATTCCTGTCTGTGGAAGAATTGCTCAAGTGTGAAGAAAATTGATAACCATTTCAGTGTTACTCAAGTCCTGTCTGAAACAACATAAAACTTTATTGGTGTTAGGTATTGTGCTAGTAGCATTTCTGATAGCAGGAATCAGGTCAGGCACCATATGAGGAGACATTAGGAAGAATATCTGTTAAGGCTCCTCAAAAACTACTGCAAAAAGAAGAAGGCAGCCCATCCAGAAGCCCAACAGAATTTGTTGAAGCCAGACAAGTTACAAGAGGGGGAATGAATCCTGGTAGAAGCTGTAACAACATGTGCAAAGTAATACGACACTGCCACACCGTCTATGCAAAATCACACAGGCGAGTGTCAAGAGCAATATACTTCAGTTCCCTTTTATCCGTGCACCATGAATTCTGCCAGTAGCAGCAATGCTAGTGGTATAGGTGTTGGTCTGCTAATTATTAATTAATGGAGATAACATGGTACTAAGAGAATTCATTGAAAATGTTAATGCAGTTTTCATTATTTTTTGGAAGGAACCTACAACTTAACCATTTTGTTGTGTATGATAAAAAATTACTGGGGGCGCAAGGCCAAAGTTCATGGTATGGGACAAAGTGCAGGACATTCTAGAGGAAAGTGCAGACATAAGGACCATTGATTTTTAAGCATGCGGAATGTTTCACCCCACACACCATTCCAGAAAATCAATAGCTTCATGGAGTAATTGTATCAACTGACTGACTAAAGTGTTCAGGGACACTGTAATGTATGAGTTAAGTGACCAAAGTGATACAACTAATAGGTGCATTGGAATTAGCATGCACCTTAGGGTGGACATGTTTCATACAAGGCTTAGTGAACAACAGAATACAGTGTATCATGTGTCAAGGGAACAAATAAGCTTGAGTGATGGTGTTTAAGTTGCATCATAAAAGAAAGTCCAGTACTGTTGATGTAAGAAATATGTCCCTAAGGGTGACCCTAAAGAAGTAGCACAGAACTAAATTGCTACAATTGTGGACAAAGGAGTCACATCATGAGAAACTGCAAAGAACCAAATATTATACCTCAAAATTATATAGTGACGACAAGCATAGACATGGTTAGTTTGAGGCAAACAGAAAGATCAAAAGGATAGAGATGTCATATGTCCAATGTAAGAGGAATATAATGGCTTATGTAATCCATAAAATATTTTACCTCTGCTAATCCATGATACTACACCAGAGATAGCAAAGAGAACGCTTGTACAACGCAAGGGGCTTATGAATGCTGACGACATGAGGCCAAACAATTCCAGACTTACTACTGTCACTACAACAAATCAGGGCATATGGATGGTGACTGTAAAAATTTGATTATCTGTGAATGATGCCATAGATGCGGTCATCATGTACAAGACTGTAGGGGACTTAAATGTTATAGAAGTAAACAATAAATAGAGGATGGTGCAGCTGAAAGTAATCTGCCTCCCCTTTGAATGCGAACACACTATTTTGGCTTCTGAAATAAAGTAAACAACAACAGTGGAGAGTTTTATGAAATAATCAATTGGTTGAAGTCTGCAAAATGACTTTCTCAGTGGAAGAAACAATTGAAATATGTGAAAACAGGTTCAGTTAAAGAAACTCACGAAGTTTTCAGTGTCAAGTTTCCAGATAGGGGATTTCCAACAAAGAGAGCAATACAGTGTCTGTATAAAAGCTGGCACACCTACAGATCTGTACAAAGTGTAAAATGACAAAAAATTCCTTCAGTTCACATACCAGAAGTTATTGCACACATTCGCCAAAGAATTATTGAGAGCTGAAATTAGTCTACAGATAAACTGGCCCAACAGGTGCATGTCTGTAGGAGGAGTTGCCAGTGGATATTGAAAAGTCTTAATTTGAACCTATATCATATGATGGTTACAGAGAAGTTATGGGAGATGACAGTCATAAACATGTAGATTACTGCATGTGGCCTTTGAATAACATCAACAATGTTCCATCATCTTTCGGGCGCGCACTCGGGACAGCGACAATTCTTCTTGCGATATTTCAGCTGGAAACCTCCCAGCCATCTTCAAGGCAAGTCGGAGACTGAGTTCATAGCATTTGCACGTGCCTATTTATATGGAGAGTCACGTGATACAAAGCTCCTGAGGATTGAAAGCGCATGCATCGAAAGTATCAAAGTCGCCACTACTACGCTAGTCATAGATAAGTTTAATTATTTATTTACAAGCACAGTGGATTCGGAGCAGCACTATTTTGTTTGCACTCTGCACTTATATGTTTATCTTTGCTATATACATCTTATCTATGACTAGCGCAGTAGTGGCGACTTTGATATCTTTGACACATGCGCTTTCAATCCTCAGCAGCTTTGTATCACGTGACTCTCTATATAAATAGGCACACGCAAACACTATGAACTCAGTCTCTGACTCGCCTTGAAGATGGCTGGGAAGTTTCCAGCCGAAATATCGCAAGAAGAATTGTCGCTGTCCCGAGTGCGCGCCCGAAAGATGATGGAACATTATGTCCGCCCAGAAAACTTCAAGAATCATATCAACAATGGTTTGTTAGACCCTTTCCATTACATCATGAGTGACGAAACATGGTTTCATCTTTCTGGTCATGTAAATTCACAGAGCACGAGGTACTCGGCAGCAGAGAACCCTAAAACTGTGTGTCACCAACCCCTCCACGATAAAAAAAAAAAAAAATGGTGTTTGGTGTGGTGTAACAGAATGTGCAACATCTCACCAATATTTTTAACACTACCCTTAACACCCGTTGCATACATGTAAATTTTTGGTAGATCATTTTGTGCTCAGTCCACTGGATATGAAAGACAATAGTGCTACTACCAGCAAGATGTGGCAACATACCACAGGTCTGAGGTATCCTTGGAATAAGTCTGCAATGTCATCCCTGAGGAAGAAACTGTCAGAAAACATTTATGACCACTACATTCACTGGATGTAACAACATGTGATTTTTTCCTTTCGGGACACTTGACGAGTAAAGTCTGTGAAACAAATCTACATGCAATACAGGAACTGAAAGGCAATATTAGCCGTGATGCTGCCACCATCAGTATCCAAATTTTACACAAGGTGTATGCCTTGATGTTGCAGGGGGTCACTTTCAGCATCTTCTATAAATGATTTTTCGTTGTAAATAAATGGTAAGTCCATTTCAGCTCTTCATTTCTGTAATTTCACTGCATTTTCTTTATACTTACATGGGCTACTTTTATCTGCACCAATCTATATATACCAGACCACAATGTAGATAAACATTGTTAGGGAAACATGGAGCAGGTACACGTTATCACAGTAAATTACCCAAGATCAGAGTCATGGACTGCAAAGCGATATATTAGAAGGTTATGGCACAACGTTATGGAATAAAGAAATATGTAAAATTATTGATACATGAGCACATACAAGCCTCACAAAGGAGAAATGGTTTACAAATTAACAATTAACAATACATGTATTTGGAGAGTAAGAGGGGTTACAGTGAGCTACAGTGGACAAGTTGGAAAACACGGATTTGTGGTTCCTTATAACTGGATTGGTGCTATTAAAACACCGATTACAAGTTATAGGGAGAGGACTGGATATTCTACAACACTGAATAATAGGAAAAGCTTTTACAGAAGAAGCAAAGAATTGTTATTGATTATTTTAAAATGGCATTCAGAAGACAGGGTCACAATATTCTGCTGTGAACAGTTCCGAAGGAGAAAGTACTAAGAGGGAGGCAAGCAGCAGTTTTACTGAGAATCCATGAATGGAAAGAAAGAGAAGTAACATCGCAACCAAAAACCCTATAAAACTAAGAGGGCACATCCCACACAAATCATGAGGAAAGAGAGTAAGCATATGTCATGAAATGGGGGTTGAAGTAGCCCACCCAATATGGGGAATCTTAGGTATTAAGTTCAAGTCAAAAGCAAGCCATGAGGCAACAAGTGGCAGGGGATCAGTTATCAGTTGGACAAGATGTCAGGAAGCTGAAAGAGAACAACAAGAGAGTAATATGATAAGACCAAGGAAAAAGAAAATACTGAGAGTATGTGTGGAAAAAGCTAGAATTTCTTCAGGCAAAAAGGAAATAATTACACTCAAGCAAGAGTAACAAATGGCGTATATACACAACACTCAGTGTTACACAAAAACAAGTAAAATAAGTATATTAAATATATAATAAGGGTTTTAAATACAAATGAGGTCACCAGCCGCTGTGGCTGAGCGGTTCTAGGAGCTTCAGTCCAGAACCGCGCAACTGCTACAGTCTCAGGTTTGAATCCTGCCTGAGGCATGGATGTGTGTGATGTCCTTAGGTTAGTTAGATTTAAGTAGTTCTAGGGGAATGATGACCTCAGATGTTAAGTCCCATAGTGCTCAGAGCCACTTTAACAAATGAAGTCAAGTGTGATCTAAATTCAGTGACTATCATAGCAAAATAATTATCAACAGTAACGAGTATTAAGACTGTACAAGAAGACCCAAACCAAGCAGAAACACAGGTACAAGTAAGAGAAGCTGTATGTACAAGGCATCTAACCTGAGAGAGAAAATGCTAGTTAAAGAAGCTGTGTAGTTAGTAATGGGATATATTTAGCTGAAGAGTCATAAGTTGTTCTATATGAGAGAGTGAAACACATGCTCCCATTATTTCCAGAGTACACAGAAAAAGTCATTAAGATAGAGAGAGAGGGAGGTGTGGCTATGTATTTGTGTATGTCCAGGACCTCCTCCCAAAAACCTGGATTGATTTCAGCGAAATTTGACACAGAAGCAGCAGGTCTCATGAGTATCAGCACTGTGGGGTTATAAACTCCTAGCTCCAACAGGAGCAGAGATACACACAAAAGTAGTTTTTTTTCCAGTCCCCTGACTTATAGACTGCCCTGCATGACAGGCATCTTGTGTGGGAACAGTATTGGTCTGCTAAATTAATCTGTATTGCAGGGCAGCCTATATACAGGAGCACGAAACGGTTTTACAGGCCCTGACATGTAGGCTGCCTTGCATGATAGGCTGCTTTGCATGATAGGCTGCCTTGCATGATAGGCTTGTTGTGTTGTAGTAGTATTTATCTGCTTTGCATGGTGGCTTGTACATCAGGGGCAAATAAATGATTTATGAAGCCCCTGATGTGTAACCTGTCCTGCATGACAGGTGTGTTGAGGGAGTAGTGTTGGCTTGCTTTATTGAACTGTGTTGCAGGGACTACATGAGCCAATGAGCATGACTGGGGACAGGTTGAGATGGATAGAGGAGGGGGTGGGCAGAGAGAAGGGAGGAGGGGGAGATGAATGAGGCAGGTGAAAGGTGCAGAGAGGCATCGTGGGTAGGTGAAAAAAGAAGAGGAGGAGGTGTATATGTAAAGAGTTAGAGGGAGGAGGATATATTCAGAGAAATGGCGAAGATGATATGGTCAGAGAGAGGAGGTGTAGCAAATGGACAAAGAGAGAGGGAGGAGGAGATGAAGAGACAAAGAGAATGGGGAGGACAAGATATGCAGATAGAGGTGGAAGGATGAGGTGCACAGACAGAGGATGGAAGAGGAGGCACAGAGAGGGGAAGGACTATTCAGTATGTGTTTTGAACGTGAAGGCAAGCTAAGCTGTGAGGAAACTACTAGTAGAATATATAAAACACATAAGACATTGTTACAAGAACAAAAAGAAGACAAAATTTTTGAAAGCCAAAATCTTCAAATCCACCAGTGTTATTAGTGCCAGAGGGAAGTGATGCTAGTGGGCAAATAAAATATAGATTTATAACATAAGAACAGAAAAAATAAGATAATGCATGTATAAAGGCACTTACTTACTTACATGTTTTGTTTGACAAGAATAGGACAGCCAGTCAGCCAATTTTTGCACTTTAATCTTGGCTAGTGGTTACCACTAAATATTGATGGAATCCACATACACGGGGGAAAAGCATATAGAGTGAACTTTCATTCCAGCACTATGAATTCAGAAAAATGCACCGAACACTTTCCAGAGGTTAACAAATGAATTACAAGGAACAACGTATGTTGTGTATTTGAATGATATTGTGTGTTGTGGAAGCTCACTAACAGAGTATAATAAAATGTTGAAAGAAGTTTTTGATAATCAAATGGAGAACAAGCTGAAGCTCCAGGAAGATAAGTGCAAATGTCTAAGGACTGAAAGTTTATATTTGGGGCACAAGATAACAAGTGGATGAAGGAAATGTGAAAAAATTGAAGGAAATTTTAGTCCCATAGACAATGAATGAATAAAAGGATACTTGGCCTTACAGCATATTTCAGAAAGTTCATATGAAAACATAGCCAGGTTGCAAATCCATTGTGTATGTTAAGATGAAAACACCATATATGTGAGGAAGCCAGCTGCTAGCAGCATTTGAAGGCTTAAGAGAAATTGGTGAACACCAATATGTAACCACCTCAATCTTGAGAAGCAATTTATAGTAACAACTGGTGCCAGTGGAGAAACACTAGAAGCATGTAACATGGCAACCAGAGGTGACACGTAAACTGAGAAACTGGCACATTCTACTGGGAGAAGGAGCTTAGTGAATGGACTGTGCAATAGAGCTCCTGAATAAAAGTTTTGGTATTTTTGAGCCAAGCTGGACCTTTCTGGGAGGTACAGTGAGTGCAACTTTTGAAATGTTGGTCCTTGTATCCAGCAACAATTAGACTATTTGTGATAAATTAATGATACAAAAAAAATCTAAGAACTTTTATTTTTAATTTTCATCAGTGAGATGAGCACATTGACGCTTCAAACAGTCTGTCTGATAAAATTTGGCAAAATTACAGAATATATAATACACACATCTAGCATCAATCAGTAACATTTTATTTACTATTAAAACCCATATAGCTACAAAGATATAGACTATGCAAAGTTCTACCTACTGTCAACAGTTACTTCTGACCAAACTACTGTGGTGATTTATTAAGCATTTCAGACATTGCAACACAAACAAAAGTAAACAAGATGCAATTTTAGCCATAATTCTGTAATTCAAATATACATGTGGTAATAACACAGCAGGAAGTAAGCATACTCGTGACCTATCTTCCTGTGCAAATGGACTGTAGATATAAGATTGATTTCTTAGTAAAATTAGCATGGAGTAGAAATGATAATTAATAAAACTGGCTGTAATTCAAAAGTGATACTGAGCGAGGTAGCGCAGCGGTTAACACACTGGACTCGCATTGGGGAGGATGACGATTCAAACCCGTGTCGGGCCATTCTGATTTAGGTTTTCCATGATTTCCCTAAATTGCTGAAGGCAATGCTGGGATGATTCCTTTAAAGGGCATGGCCGATTTCCTTCTCCTTTCTTCTCTAACCCAAGCTTGTGCTCCATCTCTAATGACCTCGTAGATGACGGGATATTAAACACTAATCTCCTTCCTCCTCAGTCTGTACAATCAAAACTCAATATGATGCAACCAAACTGCTACTTGAGGATTTCATTTGTTCAGTATTGTGTTTGTAAATGTAAAATTAATGAATAAATTTTATAATTGAGACAGTCTTACAGATTGTGTGCTATTACTTCTAGGATAAGTTGTCCAAATATTAATTTGCTAATTGCATCTACTGCTAAGTTGTGTGATCTAACTTTGTGACATGGATGACAAACCATCACTCTTCAGTTAAGGATCACATTTTGTAGCCCAGCAACACATATAGGTAGTGAGTGACCTTACAAGTAATACTATTGCAAGGAAAGAATGACACAAATTTGCCAATAGCACACACCTTGAGTTCTCTCAATAAAGCAGAGAATAATTATTCTGTAATCAAATCATAATGCTTGGTAATAGCATGAGTTACTGTACAAAAGGAGTTACAAAAATTCAGGCTATAAATACATGGAAAAACTTTCACCATATTTACTGACCAGAAGCTGCTAACCTGAAGTTTTAATGTTTATGAAGCATCATCACAAATGCTAAAGTGGAGGTTAAAGCTCCAAGAATATTCATACAATATTGTGTACAAGCTGGGAAAAGTGAAATGTAAATGAAGACACGTTAAGGAGAATTCAGTGTACTACACATAACTGCATGAAAGAGTCATTAGAGAATGAGAGGAAACTGGGATAGAGAATGAAGTAATCATCGGGAAAGAAAAGGCAACAATCATGAGAGAGATTCATGAATATGCATTCAGGAGGCTGCAAAGAATCCACAAGATAAAGATATTAAACTGCAGAAAAATTTATAAAATGCGGAAGGAGTGAAGAAAGATGTTGACGAGTACACTTGAACAGGAGACATGCCGGAGGACTAAATCCATGCACAGCAGAAGCGAAAATACCGTTAGCATGACACACCCAGGGGAATGAATCTTTTAGAAATGCAGTACAGATATAGTCGATCCATTAGACATAACTGCAAAGCAAGAAATAAATAGTATAAATTTACTTCAAGATAACTTTAGTAAATTTTCGCAGTGATCCTTTATATCATCAAGACACTGAGGCAGTGGCTAAAAATTTCATAGAAGAGCTTGTGCTATGGTATGGAATATCACCAGTATTAACAGAGGAGGGGTCGAATTTTCTGAGTGAAGTATTCAGAAAAGTATGCCAAATACTGTGATTGAAGAAGGTACAAACAACAGTGTTCCATGCACACAGAAAAACAGAGCATTAGAAAGAACACAAAAAACATAAATTGGGTATCTATGATATTTCATAAGTGAGGACCATAGTAATTGGGACCTATGGCTACGAATATTACTTTCATGCTCAACATGACACCATGTAATAATGCAGGATACACATCTTTTGAACTAATGGTTGTAAGAACATTTAATGTTACTCGAATACTACAGGCACAAATGACAATGATCATGTATGACTATGAGAAGTATGTGCACCAACTTTGAACAAACATGTAAGTACCCCATAGAGTGGTGCATCAGAAAATGTGTGCATCAAAGGAAACCAGTAACACTAGGGTAGGACAAATAATCCCAAAGCATATGAGATCAGGGTTGATAGTTGGAAGTGGATGATCGAAGAAGTTAGTCACAATTTAGAGTACTCTGTGAAGTAATTGCAGTAGATTTACCAAATACAGTCAAATCTAACAGAAACAAGACAATGAAGGTGCATGCTAATACATTGAAGCCCTATTAAAAGTATTACCTTTATGAAGTCTGTCACAATAGAAGAGAGCAGAGTATAGGAATTTTAATGGGAGAGATAGATGAGAATGGTCCTTCAGGTGCTGATAATGTTGTGCTAGTGGTTGATGAAAAATGTCCAGGTACACAAAGTCATGGATAAAACTGTAGAGATCAACAAAATAGAGACATCGTCAAGGTGAGGGGGAGATTACATGTACAGTGTGGAAAACTGTAATGTATGTGAAGTTGAAAACTTAAGAAGACAAATTTTATAATATATGCAGAGTAGGAAATAAGGCAATGAAACAGTTTTGAGAGAAGTTAATTAAGCTAAATATAAGTAGAACTGAATGTAACCTTTCAAGTAAAAAACCCACGACAAGTGTAGAGAAACTACGTAGAATAAATGAAAGCTTTGCTTTGACAGATGACGAAACATGAGTGACAACAGGATAAGGGAAACATTAACTTTGTTGGAGGAATCAGTAAGATATTGTTCAGAATCGTGGATGGGCTATGTGCTTCATATTGTAAGACTCGGACACAATGGAGGCAGGTCACAGCAAATGTTTAAACTCTCAAAAGAATTAGTTGCTCTAGGATTAGCAACACTGACGCACTTCCTGGCAGATTACAAATGTGTACCAGACTGGGACGCAAACCTGAGTCATTTTCCTTTCACAGGCAAGTGCTCTATCAGTTGAGCTATCTAACCAACAACGCATCTTCTGCCTTCCAAACTTTACAGAAGTTCTCCAGCATTCCTTGCAGAACTAAAACTCCTGGAAAAAGGATATTGTGGAGAAGGGGCATACCCATAGCTTTGGGGAGTGTTCCCAGAGTGAATTTTCACTATGCTGTGGAGTGTGTGCTGATTTGAAACTTACTGGCTGGTTGTGGGTCATGCTTGGATAGTTCAGTGTGTAGACCACTTGACAAAGGTCCTAGAGTTGAGGCCAGGTCCAGCACACAGTTTTAATCTGCCAGGATGTTTCAAATTAGTGCTCACTCTGCCAAAAAGTGAAAAATTCACTTTGAAGACATTTCCTAGGTTGAATATGCATGTAAGATTAATTCAGGGTGGCCTTAGGGACATAAAGTTTCCAATACCTCTGTCAGAAGCCTACGGATACGTGCTTCTGAAGATAATGGACTTAGATGTATTTGTGTCTGATAATGTTGTTGTGTTTGTTACCCTTCTAATTGAGAATAGACTTTAAAATGTATAAAATTCTCCCATTACCAGTTAAGGTGAATAATTTAAAGGCAGAATATGTTCACTGCTCAAACATATTAGGGGAACATATGTATGTGAAATCTATTTTGATACAGGAGGTACGTGTAGTCTTAATGCGTAGCTTGAGGTCTTTGCTTTCGATGTCTGCTGTAACTGAAGTCATTCGCCATTTATCAGCTGTATTATGCATTATACTATCAGTGGACTCCTCAGAAGGAAGTGAGTACCTATGTTCCATTGTTCTCTAGTGAGGTACATATATGACAGTTATCATTTGTGGACATTGTATTCAACCAAGCACTTGCAATTCAACATGTTAGTGCAATGCAAGTGGATAGGGCAGTCTGTTTGTTCCAAGAAGAGTGGACTTCATGCAAGTGTGTCTCTCCATCCATACACACACTATACCTTGTATGGGACACACTATAGGGGGCAGGTCAGTACACAAGGCGAAACTGAACAAGGTCACCAATACATTACAACCCCATGTTGGAACCAATATCTGGTCATCAATGCTTTGCAGCATGGTATGGCTACTGCCAGAGCACTGCAACATGATCTTAGAAGGGCCACTGGATCCACTATGTCTGATCAGACTCTTGGGAACAGATTACAGAAGAGGACCTTATGACCTAGACGTGTGGTTTGAGTACCCAGTTGGACGTGACAACATCTCACAGGTTGCCTTCAGTTCTGCCATTCTCATATCAACAGGCAACTTCGTCACTGGCAAAACATATTATTCACATATGAGTACAGATTTCCAGTGATGCAAGGTGATGGCTGTGCACATGTGTGGAGAAGCCATGGTGGGCGGTACCTGCCAGATGTTGTCCAGAAAATTGACAGTTTCAGCCTAGGTTCTGTGCCTGTGTGGGGAGGCATCAGTGTTGACAGGTGTATTGATCTTGTAATTGTCTCCATGGTCACCACACTGCCAGACAGTACATCAAACAGATCCTTTTGGACCATGTGGTGTCTGCTGCCTATAATTGTGGCCCTGAGTTCCTATCGATACAGATAATGCCACTGTCCATGTAGCGGGTGTCATCATGGACATCTTGCAATGCTTGGACATTGAAGTAATGGAATGGCCAACTGTTAGTTCCTACCTAAACCCCACTGAGCATGTGTGGAATATGCTTGACAGACGTGTTGGTGGTTTTTGTGTTACAGCACAGGCTGTCCAAGAACTCTCAAGGGCTCTCATTGAAGAATAGGAACAGATAGGGGAGACTTCCGTAGTACTGGACACTGCCCAGTATTGGACAGAGCATGTTTCTCAAAACCTCTGATAGTTGGCAAGCAGATGCACACTTATGCGTGAAGCTCTTTGTCACTGAACATCACTATACAGTTCTCATCGGCTTCGCACCAGTGTTGCCTAGGAAGTGGATGGGAGATGTGTTTATGCTTGAACGGCAGCTTCCCATTGTAAGGTTTCACCCTATATTAAATGAGACTGGGTGAGTAGAATATGCTCAACTACTTTTTGTGTTAACACCACTTTCATTTTGAACAGAGGTACCTGAATTTTGGCTTAAAACATTAGTTCATGAGACATTTATATTCTTCCATTTGCCTGTTGCCAGCCAGACATCAATTGCTCATTAGCAGCCACCTAAACTACAGTATTAGTACGACTGTAAAGCACACTAATACTATTTTTCCCTTTCCAGGCACATTCCACACCATGGATAAAGAGAAAATAAAGGAGATTTTGGTCCGAGGATAACATGGAGATTGCTATTGAGCAAATCTTATGTGGCAAAATGGGAATAAGACAGGCTTCGATTCATTTTTCTGTCCCATAAAGCACTTTGACAGATAGAGTAAAGCTTTTAAAACATGGTGGGAATGTTGAAATGAAGTCCCAGACTGGTTGTTTCAAGCAGACCTTTTCGGAAGAATTAAAATCGAGCTTAGTAGCTTTATATAATAGAATGATGCCAATGAATAAAAAAAGAATTTGTAAGACGTGTGTTTGAAATGGCTGAGCACCTTAAAATTCTGCACTAATTCAATAAAGAAGGAAAGACAGCAGGTGATAAATTTTACTATGAATTTATTGGCTACTGTCATAAGCTCGCTTTACAAAAACCTCCAGCAATGAGTATCCAAAGGGATGTTGGTTTCAACAAAGAACAAGTTGACTTGTTTTGTAACAAGTATGAGGCAATGTTCACAAAATATGATTCCGATCCCTCAAAAATCTTCAGTTGTGACGAAACTGGTGTGTCAGTGGTTCATGAAAATTCCACAATTGTTTTATCCAAAAAAGGCAAAAAATAAGTTAGTAAAATCACATTAGGAGAAAGAGGAAGAAATGTGATTGTGTTGCTTCCCCCCCCCCCCCCCCTTTTACTTGTATTTGGAAGAACAAAAATGGCTGAGGAGTTAAAAAGAGGATGCACCAGAGGGTAGTATTTTCGCTTATGAACAAATTAGTAGATCACTGCAAATTCATTTTTGCTTTGGCTAAAGATGTCTGCTGTTTGCGTGAACCCACCAAAAGAAAATGCTGCTTTTATAATTTTAAATGGCGACAGTTCACACAAGGAACTTCAAATTATTTGAACGCAAGAAACAACAGTGTGCATATGATAAGCACTCTTCCTCATACTATGCACAAACTTCAGCCACAAGATCATACAGTAATAAGATCCTTCAAAGTGGCTCACAGTGAAGCCTGTGCTAGATGGATGAACCAATATTACCCTCTTAAAATAACTCAAAGGGGCACTGCTGCTTTGGTCGGGACTACTGTCAAGGCTGTCTGCGCAATGGACCTTGGAACTCCTCGGTTTTTGTGCACTGGGCTCTACCCATTAATGAAAGGCAGCTTTACAGATTTAGACTTCCTATCTGCAACTCTGTTCTCTGATGAAAGTCAGTCAGTCATCTCTTTCAAGACTCATGGTTTTTGGTGCTGTAGGCCTAAATGCTTCTTCAGAAGAACCAGGGGCTATAATTATGACTCCTTCTGCATCAACGATTAAACCGATGCCATCGGGCTCTGCAGGTGGCACCTTGCCCTGCATTGCATCAGCAAGTCTTTCCACAGCAGATTCTGCTCCTGCTTCTTCACCAAGCAATTCCGGTTACTTTGGTGGACATGGAAGCTGCATTTCTTCCGTATTCCAAACAGTCACAGCCAAAATTTCTCCATTGTCAGAGAAAGTGAGAAAGAAAATTGTCAGTAGGAAGAGAAAAAGTGAAAAAAGTGAAATATTAATTGACAGCCCGTATAAAGATATGCTGGGGAACCAATTATAAGAATATGACAAGAAGCTTGCAAAAGCAGCCTTAAGAAAAGATAAGAAGATGCAAAAACAGTTTCAGAAGGATTATCAGAAAAATAAACAAAAAGTGAAAATAAATCAAAAACTTCACTTCTGGAAAAATGTTCCACAGAATGGATGTCCTAAAATTAACATTAATGAAGAAGACCACACTACAGAGTATTATTTGCAGGGAATCAAAAAATGAAGAATGAGTTCAGTGCACATCATGAAAGGGGTGGGCTGATGTGGATTGCAGGGATCAAGAAAATCTCCTTTGCTATAAGTGTAACAATTGCCATGAATAAACATTACCCATTTATCATTTTTACATTCTGTTTGCTTAGATTGACTTATCAGTTAATAAATAGTATCATTTGTTAGCCAAAATATGAATAATTACAGTTGTAATTAATGACTTTGTAAAGTGTCCGATACTTGGCAATGGTTTTCACCATAGTCATTTTTGAAAATTTTTTATTTGTTTGTTTGTTGCGCTCAAGTATTGTATTTTTAAAACTTACTACTTTTTTGTGATAAATGAGTGTGTGAACTTTGCAGTTATTGTACTTCCATTTCCTACATGTATTTAAAAAAGTTTTGTGTAAAAACAACCTAAGGTTTCCAGTACCGTGCAAGTCTCCCCTACTACAGAGTGACCTCCATAGACACGTACGGAGCATGCCACAATCCTTCCCAAAGATGGCCACACATATGGGCATAAGTTTACTAATAATATTTGTAATTTATTGCTGTTATTCACATTGCCAGAGCTGTATGTATGTGTATAAGACTTTTTGCAATTTATTTGGCATAAGAAGTTGTTGCTACATGGTGTGTTTAAATACCACAGGGACAACAAGGCTAATTTTAAATCAAGAGTATAGAAATCAGATTATGTTTCGATGTATGAAAGGAATTCTCAGGGTGAAAGTGATTATATTAGTCGTTCCCATCTCTGAGAGAAGTAGCAGATATTTGGTAGAAGTAGAAGTTGCTTCTGTCTCTACTGTACAAGTAAACAAGTCAGCCAATTGTAAGAAACCTCTCCAATAGGAAAAGGAAAACTGTTAGCAATATATCCCATTCACGTCTTATCAATAACTTACTGAACCCAAGAATTTACTGCCTCTCCCTCCTGTGATAATGTAAAGGATCTCCCATCAACCATTTCATTGTCGATCACATCCTGCCGACAACTAATGGGGACATGGTACTTTTCCCATTTCTAGAAGTGTTTTTTGACTGTAAAGACTCCATTGTATTGATAAAGTCTGTTTGTGCTGACATTCAACTCTCAATGGCGGCACAGTCAGTGAAGCAAGACACCATATTTTTGAAAATGAGAATAAATGGTACGGTCTGGCACAGGAGTGCCCAACACATCAGTAGCAGTCGACCAGTCGGTCGCCATGGATTTATGAGTTGATCTTTGAAAACCTTTGTCCAAAATCTATTTAAATGAGCTGTTTTTGTAAAATACCAGTTTGTTGACAATGATTGTTCTGCACAGCCTTTTGCAGGCAGTAAATCTGACAACACTGTATCCATCTCCCCCTCTCCATCTGCATTTCACCACCTTTAATGCCTGCAGAAGCTATGATCTCCCCCCCCCCCCCCCTCCATTGTGTGAATGTGCTTGCATGGGGGAGGGGGTGGAGGAGAAAGCTCCGCCACCTGTAGGCAACATGAACATTTATTTTTGAACTTCCACAAAACAAGATTGTGCACGACAGAGCTAATAATCAGTTAAATACTTCGTGTTATCAAACCTGAGATTACTGTTTGTATTTACATGTCAAATAACTGCCTCATCGCTCATTTTTGAAAAAAAAAATGTGATCAAAATAGTGCAACAATACATTCCACATTGACAGCACAGTTCCGCAACAGTGCAGTCAGCACCAGCCTATTGTATGCTGTACAGTTGCAATGAATATCTCCAATTCTCCTGGCCACTGCTGAAAGCTACCAATCAGAACTAGGGAGCTCACATGCCAAGGTATAGTTCTCACTTAGTACAGCATTTGTGAAACATGAGTGCAGCTAAACATAGGAAAACATACCATTTCCATGGTGAGTGGGAAGAACAGTTCTGTGTTAGAATGTGTAAATATAGGTGTATATGTTTGATATGAAATGCTGCTTTAGTCATACCTAAAAAGTGAAATATTCAGCACCATTTTAGAACAGTTCACAACGAATCAGATGCAGCTGTTGATAGCAAATTGAAGAGGAGGAAACTTTTCTTTCATTAAACATAGCATCATTTCATGTATCAGAAGTACTGATGAAACGTGTAAAACTATTTGATGATGGCACAGTTGTTCAGGAGTGCTTTCTGGCAGCTAAGGAGCCCCTATTTTCCACATTTACAAACAAGTCAGAGGAAATATCAGCCATTCAGAGACATACCTCTGTCTGGACCTACTATAACAAGAAAAGTGAAATTAATGGCACAAAATATAAAAGGTCATGTAATAACAGATTTGCAATCCTGCTTGTGTTTCTCATTGTAGTTAGACAATTCAGTGGACAGAATGAATTCACCTCGAGTTATGATTGTTGTAAGACTGATATTTTTGGATTTCAGTGTAAAACAAGACTTGCTTGCAATTTTGACCTTGAAAGACAGTACACGAGGAGAGGATTTTTACAATGCATTCAAATCTTTCATTTCTGAACATGATTTGACAATACAGAAACTTGCGTCTATTAATACTGATGGAGCACCCTGCATGACAGGCAAACACAAAGGATTTGTTACCATGTGTGTGAATGACAAATGTTTCCCTGCCTTTCTTCAACTATCATTGTACTGTGCATCAGCAAATGCTTTGTGGACATATTTTGAAAAGAGTATTTTCACAAAACTTATGAACTCAGCTCACTCACAATCAGTTCAGAGAAGACAGTTTTCAGTGCTATTGAAAGAACTGGTTAGTTAGTATGGAAACTTGCTATTGCGCACCAATCTAAACAGATTTAGACAACTTCTGCCAGCGATAAAATCTTGTATGTCTGAATGAGAGGAAGATTACTCAGTTGCATAATTTGAGCTGGTTATTAGATCTGGCATTTGTAACTGATATGACAGTAAATCTAAATGAATTAAACAAAGAACTTCAAGGAAAACACCAAATCGTCTTCACTCTTATATCATGAATAACGTGTTTCATGCAAAAATTTGACCTTTGGATTGAACAGTTATGGAAATTAAATGTGAAACTCTGCTCAGATACAGTTACAACCATCAGATCAACAATCATCATTGGATCACGTATCTGCAAAGAAGTGTACACCCAATCTGACAACATTGGTCACTGAGTTTCAAAACCAATTTTCAGAGTTCAAGGCAATGGAACCTGTTCTGCCTTTCATAGCTTAACCTTTCCCAAAAGTGGATCTGTAAGATGTTTCAAATCAAATGAGTACTCTTTGCTCTTGTAGTGGGACTGAACATGAATAGGAAATAATTAAATTTCAGAATGACATATCCTTAAAATCAGAATACAATGAAGAAAACTATAAAGTGACAGTCTGCATTGCAAAGTTACTTTTATTGCAAATAACTTGTTTTGGCTGGTTAAGGATTCCTCATATTTTTTAAAAGAAAAGGAAAAGCAAGTTAAGGGGTGTGGTTCTAAGCTGCACTAAACTTTTAAAAATTATTTTAAAAACTTTAAAAAAGCAAATTAACACTCACAAAAGGCTAGCAAAGCATTACATATTATTGGCTGGTAGCCCAGTCAGTCAGAACAATATAACAAACCCTCGAAAGGAAGAACCATTGAATAAAATAAACTGGGACAAAACCAAGTGTATAAACTCAGAAGGATAAAAACTGAGGATAAATGTATGAAGGGGAGAAAGGGGCACAGACAAATGAAGTAACGGGAAATACCTTAAAGTAGGCAAAGCCGCCAAGTGAAGTGTAGCATAGAGCCATGAGTACGTCAAAGGATCTGGATATCAGGTGACTAAATGGCCTAATAGACCTCCACATTGAAACTAGAGTGCAAAGGAAAACCATGTTGCCCACACTAGTAGAGTGGTCCACTACAGAATGTCCTTAAAAGTTTATACACTTGGTTTTGTTCCATTGTATTTTACTCACTGGCTCTACCTTCAGACGGTTTGTTATCACTGTTCTGGTTAACTGGCCTGCCAGCTGGTGATACATAATGCTTTGATAGCCTTTCATGAGCGTTAATTTGCATTTTTAATTTTTTTTAAATAATTTTAAAAAGTTTACTGCAGCTTAGATCCATGCCCCTTAACTTGTAATTTTGTTTAGTTATATACTTGCTTTTCTTTTTCTTTTAGAAAATCTGAGGAAGCCTTAACCAGTCAAAACACGTTATTTGTAATAAAAATAACTTTGCAGGTGAGATGGTCTCTTTATATGATTATGGAAACCAGTTGCTGTACCGATCAGCCCATCATGGAATGAAATAACCTTTATGATGCAGATGATGTTTGGAAATTAGTGAGTGTAAAAACCTACCCTAACACTGTAATAGAGGTATTGTATATTTCATCATTTCTTCGATCACCTTATCTATGGGAGGCAGTGTCTTCAATGATGAACATATTGACATCTAAGTGTAGAAATATATAAACTGATCCTCATCTTTGAGATTGTTTAAGATTTGCTCTGACAGAATATTCACCCGATTGCCGAGACATGCAAAGCCAAGTATCTGACTAAAGTTTTTTCAGCACTTATGATGGTGTATATATTAATTTTCACATGTGTAATTTCTTGAAAATTGAATAGTAGGCATACAACATTTGATGGAGAGAAAATGATCTTTTATGTATTTTGTGTAATTAAAATGGTTTATTTTTGCTAAGGTATTTTTTTCTGTTTAAACCTTGATGAATTTTAAATGTACTTAATTACTCGTATCAGATCACAAGCCAAAAAGATTGAGCACCACTGGTCTTGTGGAAGGTTCATATTCACAACATCTTGCAGAAGCCAAATGCTGCCAGCATTGCCGTAGTATTCTGGAATTTGTTTATTTTAAATACTTCCATTTCGTGGTTTCAGAAGATAGAATACATTGGGGCTCCTTAATTCAAATGGAAGGAATATGTTTTCCTTGAAAGTAAGCCATGTGGTGTCACATTGTGGACTGCTATTTTACAAGCTGGGTATTCACAAAGTGACATTGCACTAAATGTATTCAGCTATGAGGCTTGTGGTTGGTGAGACAAACTTGTCTACAAGGAGCAGCAGTACTTGTGGCAAAGAAATTACTGCAGAACAAAAGCTTGGCAACATCTATTTTTAACACACAAAAGGCCCGTCTGTCACTAGTATCCAGAATGAAGTTTTCACTCCGCAGTGGAGTGTGCATTGGCAGATTAAAACTGTGTGCCAGACTGAGTCTCGAACTCGGGACCATTACCTTCCGCGGGCAAGTGCTCTAACATATGAGCTACCCAAGCACAACTCATAACCCATCCTCACACCTTTAATTCTGCTAGTACCTTATCTCCCACCTTCCAAACTTCACAGAAGGTCTTCTGCGAACCTTGCAGAACTAGCACTCCTGGAAGAAAGAATACTGCGGAGACATAGCTTAGCCACAACTTGGGGGATGTTTTCAGAATGAGATTTTCACCCTGCAGTGGAGTATGCACTGTCACTAGTAAACAGTGTGTTTTCACACACAAGTTTAGGAATATTCCCTCACAAATTCCTATTCAATACAGGAATTTTTTGGTCACCTTAACTATGTTGTTATAATGTGTGGCACAGATATGAGTGGAATAGTAGACAATGGTGTTCATACATGAGTGCTTTAAGTCTAGCAGATTATTTTGTGGTAATAGTAACACTATAAAATGAATTAGAAACTATCATCTCAACTAATTTGCTTGAATGATTCTTTCCTTGATCATGTGATTAAGATATTGGACTCTTATGCAAAAGGATGGCAGTTCAGATCCCTAGACTTAAGTTTTCTGTTCTCTCCCTAAATTGTGCAAGTCCACTACTGAGACATAGCCCATTTTCTTCCCTAATAAGAGCTTGTGTTCCTTCCCTGAAGATAGTATCCTCAAAGGGACATTAAATCATAATCTTCCTCCATCCAAATTTCTGGATATGTTGGTGTGTTCCATGATCCTGTGTCATTAATAGTGAAGTTGACTGGATCAGTCCACATTAAACGTGCTACATGTCAATAACATTGTAAAGCTCTAGATGTCTATTGAATCGTACTAAACTAAAACTTATTCCCCCCTTTTCAGGAGCTGGGCCACATTGTGAACCACTGACTTCATAGAATCCTTATGGATCTAGCAGTATGTGGAAGCATCCAACAGACAAAATGCCTTACAGCTGTAGACCTCACATGATATTAATACAGTGACATTTCCTTTTTTGATATGGAGAATGACTGTGTCTGCATCCTAACAGAGTAGTCATAATGCCACACACTGTGCACTGGTGATATTACTTCATTGTGGTTGAGACTTGTCAAATGACTAACAAGCTAACTGCCTTATTTCATCTGTGGAAACGCTGGAAACAAGCTGCACAGCTTCTTTTGTGGCATTAATGAGAGCTAATATGGGCACATTTCTTCTTACTAGAACAGTACATTTTGTCAAATCATCTATTGTGGGTAGAATTTTAAGAAAGGTTGTTGCTGATATTATTACAGAGATGATGCAGTTCATTTGATGGACATTTGACTCTGTGTCTTTAGAATTGTATCACTTACATGTGAAAATATACATAGGTTTTCCAATTACTTATATTTGTCTTATGGAACTGTATTGATGATCCTACTTGAGCAAATGCTGACCAGGTGTATGGTGCTGCTGCTACAACTAGACAAACTGCAAAGTTTGATTGTCTTGTGACTACCTCACAACAAAGAACAGTTACCTGATGTTCTGTTATTAATCTGACAAGTAAAGAATTTGACAATGCTACATGGGCTGTCCTAGAGAATGGGTTGAACTTTGTGTGCACTCCAAAAACTAGCTCTTATTCATGTCATAGAAGCAACTATGTGGCCACTTTCCAGTGTTTCTGCAGATGAAGCTTGTCAGATGATTGTCAAATTTTGACCACAACAAAGCAGTATCTCTAGTGCAGAGAGGGAAACACTATGAAGACATTGCGAGAATGTGGACATCATTGATCTCCATCTAATAAAGAAAAAGCCATTGTGTTCATCTCACGTGATATCTGGTATTCTGAGATGTACTATCTGTTGGACATAAATGCATTCCACAACGTTAACAACAACCCTATAAACTCATTTGTTTGCAAGATGGCTGACTCCCAATGCATCCTGCTTACCCACAGAAATTGTAAGGAGATTTAAAACGCAGAGCTTGGTTCTGCTGAGATGAAATGGGTTTACTGTTCAAATGTGTGTGAAATACACACACACACACACACACACACACACACACACACACACACACACACACACACACGCCCGAGGGAGGACTCAAACCTCCGCCAGGAGCAGCCATACTAAATGGGCTTACTAAGGTCCACAAGAAGGACGTACCCCCACAGTCCATAATAAGTGATATTTGGGTCCCTAAATAGCACATGGCTAAGCATTTAGCCTTGCTCTTGAGACCCCATGTGGCAAAGTGTCTTCACCACAGTCGATCAGATTTTGTTGCAGGCTAAAGAGTCTGAGGCTGAGCAGCTCAGATTTGTTGGTTGGTTTTAATGTTGTGTCATTATTTACCATTGTGATGGGGTTTCCATGGAAAGCCTCTTGTCCCCAATCTTTTTTATAGAAGATTTTGAGGAGAAGGTGTTGGATCCTCCAATTTTTTACTGTCACATTTTGAAAGTATGTGGATGACACTTATACACTGCTGAGGGGGGGGGGGGGGAAGGGGGGGGGGAGTACACTTGGAAGGCAACGTCAATTTTGATGTGGTGATGCCATATGCAACCTGGGGGATAGTAGATGTGCTAATTATGGTTTCGTTATCATCTGCCAACAGACAGTGTAGTGGCATAGCCACCAAAGCATCATCTGTGTCTACCCTTTAAGGGAACGCTCACAACCAGAAGGCTCAGTGTGGTGCGAACATGTGACGCAAGCAGGCAACCATTTCACCTCGTGCATGCTATGGCCAATGAGCGAGTTTGAAAGGGGTCAAATTGTGGCCTTCCGAGTGGCAGAATGGTCCTTTTGGAGAATTGTCACACAAGTTGAACGTGTTGTATCAGTTGTGCAATGATGCTGATGTCAGTGGTCACATGATCATTCTCATACACGTAGATGAGGTTCTGGATGTCCATGCAGCTCAGACAGCCAGCAGGATCATTGTATTCTAAGCGCAGCAGTGACACATCATACAGATACCACAGCACAGATAAGAGGGCTTTTGAGGCCAATTGTGTCAACACAAACTGTTGTGAACCGGTTGTTAGCAGTGGGACTATAGGCACACAACCTCTAGTCTATCTTGCACTCACGCCACAGCTTCGACATGAGTGGTTTGACTAGTGCTGTCAGAGCATCACTTGGAAGATGAAAAGGCACGCCATGGTCTTTAGTGATGAAAGCAGATTCTGCCTGCATGCAAGTGATGGTCGTCTTTATGTACAATATAGAACTGGTGAGTGCTGTCTCGTAGAGTGCATTGGTCCAAGACATACTGGTCCCTCCACAGGCCAGTGGTAAGGAGTGTGATAAGATACAAATCTCGTTCACCTTTGGTGTTTCTGGAGCTGATGTTAACCAGCGCTCGGTACCTGAAGAACATTGTTAGACCCGTTCTTTTGCTGTTCTTGAAACGGGAAGTTGATGTGTTGTTCCAGCAGGATAATACTCATCCACACATTGCTTGTGAAACTCAGTCTGCAAGATGTGCAGCAATTTCACTGGCCAGCACGATCTCTGGACTTGTCTCCAATTCAGCATGTGTGGGATATGATGGGACAAGAAGTGACTCGTCAACTGAAAACTCTTACAGAACTACATGCATAGGTGGAGCAGGCATGACATAACATACCATATGATAGAATTCGCCATCTGTATGATCAACTGGAAGCCAGAGTCAGTGCCTGCATTATCGCCCATGGAAGTTACACCATGTACTGATATGGGTGTTTCAGCATGGGTTAATAACTGGTACGTCAGAACCACTTGTGCTATTGATTTGTAAATGTAATCATTTCATGTACTCCATATGTACTCTTACAACAATAAAACTTGAGTGAACTGGAAACATCTAAAAGGATGTACTAAAATTTCTCTGGCAGTGTAGTATGGCCGCATGGCGTGGAAAAACATTCAGTTCTAGTCATAGGAATATTTAATTTACCATGAAACTGAAACAAGATAGATGCTTCCATTTCTTCAATGTCATGGTTCATGATAAACCTGGACCCTGGGACAAGATCGTGGGGTTAGGAGGCTTGTCTGTTCTGTAAAGTATGACAGATGGTGATCTGAGGCATCTCTGCTGAAAGAGCACAATGCTGGTGCGTAACCAAGTTCATTGTATATTGCTGAACATGGAGCTCCACAGCAGTCCGCTCCTGCATGTTCACATGTTGTTGTAACAACATCGTCAATTATGACCGCAATGGGCACAGGACCATCAGTATTTGACTGTCGATCAATGGAAATGTGTCAGCTCTTCAGGTGAAACCCATTTTTGCCACACTAGATTGATGGTCGTCTCCACAAACGCCATCATCAAGGTGAACAGCAGCTCAAAACGTGCACTGCACCATGGACGAAGGCAGGTGGGAACGGTATTGTGCTGTGGGAGACATTCTCTTGCGCTTTCATGGGACCTGAGCAGTAATCAAAGACAAGGTGACAGGTGCAACCACTTGCATCCCTTCATGCTACATCAAGCATGGCGATGTCATCTTCCAGCAGTATAACTGACTGTGTCTTGGAGCCAGAACCATGCAAAAGTAATTTGAGGAGCATTATAGCGAACTCATGGTGGTGTCTTGGCTACCAAATTCACCTGATTTAAACCCAATGGCACCCATCTGAGTCGCTATCATGTGCCATCACTGCATACACAGACCAGTGGCCCATTATTTACGCGAACTAGATGACCTGTGCTTAGACATCTAACGCCTCATAACTTCACAAACATACCAACACACTGTTGGATCCTTGATATGCTGAATCGGTGATTTATTTCGCTCCAAAGACGGGCAAACGAGCTATTAAGCAGGTGGTTGTAATGTTTTGGCTTATCAGTGTATGACTGCTGGTCTGGTAAGGGCCATCTACAGGAAGAACTCAAACACCTCAAAGTTTCTGAAGATAACGACACTCTGTAAGGATTTGCAGTTCAAATCAGTCTCAAGAAGCTGAAGAGAAAAGCTTCAAGTCCATAGCTGTCCACCATTCATAGAGAAAATTTCTTCTGAAATATGTCATAGAATCTCTGAAGATACAGTTCTTTATCTGCCAGCACCAAAGATAGGCCTGCTTCTTGGCTCTGTGGGGGAATGACTTGATTCTACAGGAAGCAGGCATGCATAAGATTCCCTTTCAGTGTGGTTAGCTGTATATCAGATGTAGTTTACTTACAGTCTTAGACATAAAACCTGGCCACCAGCTGGCTGTGCAGAGGCTAACTCTGAGTCATTCACTTATGGCGGCCAATAAACTGCCAACCCTTCAGAATTCTAAATCTGCCCATATGCACGATTTGCCAACACTGTACAATGCTGAAGATTCTGAAGGAAGTGTTGTCTCCTTCTCAAGTTATTATTGTGATGTATCAGCACATAGTCAAGTGTTAAATATCATGCAATGTAGACACAAAGTTGTGAGTTTGAGTTGACACTTTCCATACTTCTTTAAACCACACATCAACTGTCTGCTAAGATTATGAGTGTGATGTAACTTCAAAGATAATTCTCTTCATGCTTTAACCACCAATAATAACAAAAACTCCCAGAAACAGTTCTGCAAAAGATCTTGTGACTGGATCAGGATCAGAACAGTTTAAGCTCGAGAGTTTCCTCGCCCTACTATGGCCACTGGCTACCCTGTACAGGCCCCAAGCCAGCCACCGCCACATGTCAAGCGCAGTCTGACTGATTTGATCATGGTACTGGGAGTGTGTTTATCAACTACCATTTTCTTGTTTGAAGTTGTAGTAGTGATCCTGCAGGTATGTATTGTATTTTGCATAATTGAAACTTACAAGTGTTGCTTAAACTTTGTAAAATACAATCACAAGTGGGGAAAAAGTCTAACAGCAGTACCATTCGCTTTGGGTTTAATAGAAATGTAAAAACAGCAGTGATAGATCGAATCCTTTGTATTGTATGATGGATGAGTGCTTTTGTCCAAAACCTTCAGAAAAGGATTTTCTTGTTTCACGAAAGATCGTAGTGGCATTAATAATTTTCTTGGGAAATTATCCCTCATGCACTTACTTTTCTGATCTTATACCTTCAAATGTTTACATTTTCCGCTCCTTATCAAACGACCATCAAGAAAATTCCTTTTTAGATTATCATGCTATTCAAACCTGGTCTTACAACATCTTTAATTCCGATCCTGCAGGTTTCTGCAGCTGTGGAATGTTTTAAATTCTGTGAGACAATATATTGTCTACCATTAATTTCTCATTTATGGTTACTGTTGTGTTCAATAAACAAATTGAAAAACGATATTAAGACATGTACTGTACTAACACAATAACGTTACAACAAAAATCTCTTTCAGCACAACATAAAGTTTCTGTAACATGAGCATGCCCCTGTGAAAGAAAGTCTAAAAACTGGCCTTCAGCGAGTCTGGAACATCGAGCCAAAATAACCAACACTTTATAGGCAATCACGTTGCCTCAGAGCTAGGGAGGAGCTACACTATTTGTACCTCCTTTATTGCGCCAGCGGCGGCTAGGACAGGTAAATCGCAATGTAAAAGGTGAAATTAGACGCAATTTCTGCATGTAACGATTTCCTGGATGCGGAACTATAAATTGATAACACCATGTCGCGCCATAATGAAAATCACAAGGATTATTCAGTGAAAAAGTCAAGGAAATTAAGTGAATTCCGCTGGATAATTCTGTGCAAAACAGGAAGTATCTTGTCAGGCACAAAGTTGCCGAACATATTCCGTGTAGTTTCCATGATTCAGTTATTGTACTAACAGGAAGAATGCTACCCATTGTGTTTCTTGAGTGGACTAGGAAGCGACCACAGATTGTTTCTCAATGACATGGCTGTCGAGGACTGGAGTACTCAGCTTATATGTCAATGAGTGTTTTTCATATTTCTGTAACTAGGTTTACAGACTGGAGCAAAGTCACTCTTAATGCTCAGATGCACTGATTAAAAAATAAACATCGTAAATCACAACTATTTGTGTCTTTTGTCTTAAACGTACACTCTTCGACATAAAAGCCTGGCTGCTAGCCAGACACTGTGGAGTCTGCAGAAAGTCTTGTCTTCTGTTAGAGCCGTTGCACGTGACATCGGCGCTTGCGATCTAGCAACAAACCGCATGTCGTCTGAATATGATGTCAAGATCTGCAGTTGCCTAAATTTTTGTAGCGCCTTTCGTGTGAAATCAAGTAATGAGTGTTAAACAGTAGCACAGCTACAACGTATTTCACTTTCTAACACACCGCTAACAACAGTTCTATCCAGTAACATTTTTTGCCAGTCTGCCTGTGAACACCGCATGTGGCAGAATTATGTGGAGCTCATTAGCCGGGAACCGGTAGAGGCTGTAGCGGCAGAGCTGCACACCTTCATCCTCTGTCGTAAGCATCAGTTATAGCTTATAGATCTCGATTGTATAAAATTCTTTACTGTTGTTGAGTGATGCTCCGCAAAAAAGTCTACGATTTGCATTTCACGCTCTACAACAACAGAGGGAGCCGACCCTTGTTAATATGATAAATACTGTGTTACACTAACATGCAATACATGAGTATGACTCAAAATTAATTTGATAGTTTGTGGTCCAATCAGAATACCTCACTACATTGTTTAATGCTATTGTTAACGCTTTATATCTCGTTTCTTTTTCATTTAGAAGCGATTCTTCATGCAATTTGTTCGTCAGGAATTCGTACACTATGTGATCAAAAGTATCTGAGCACACCCAATAACCTATTTTTTTCATATTACGTGCGTTGTGCTGCCACCTACTGCCAGGTACTCCATATCAGCTACATCAGTAGTCAGTAGACATCGTCAGAGAGCGGAAGGGGGCGCTCCGCAGAACTCACAGACTTCGAATATGGTCAGGTGATTGGGTGTCACTTGTGTCATACGTCTGAACGTGAGATTTCCACACTCCTGAACATCCCTAGGTCCACTGCTTCCGATGTGATAGTGAAGTGGAAACGTGAAGGGATATGTACAGCACAAAAGCGTACAGGCTGACCTCGTCAATTAACTGACAGAGACTGCCCACATTTGAAGGGGTTGTAATGTGTAATAGGCAGACATCTATCCAGACCAGCCCGCAGGAATTCCAAACTACACCAGGATCCACTGCAAGTACTATGACAGTTAGGCAGGAGGTGAGAAAACTTGGATTTCATTGTCGAGCGGCTGCTCATAAGCCACACATCACGCCGGTAAGGAATGTAAACACTGGACGACTGAACAGTGACAAAACGTTGTGCGGAGTGACGAATCACGGTACTCAGTGTGGCGATCCAATGTCAGGATGTGGGTATGGCGAATTCCCGGTGAACATCATCTGTCAGCGTGTGTAGTGCCAACAGTAAAATTCTGAGACGGCGGTGTTATGGTGTGGTCGTGTTTTTCATGGAGGGGGCTTGCACCCCTTGCAGTATCACAGCACAGGCCTACAATGATGTTTTAAGCACCTTCTTCCTTCCCACAGTTGAAGAGCAATTCGCAGATGGCGATTGCATCTTTCAAACCGATCGAGCACCTGTTCATAATGCACGGCCTGTGGCAGAGTGGTTACCCGACAATAACATCCCTGTAATGGACTGTCCTGCACAGAGTCCTAAACTGAATCCTATAGAACACCTTTGGAATGTTTTGGAACGCAGACTTCGTGGCAGGCCTCACTGACTGACATCAATATCTCTCCTCAGTGCAGTATTCCATGAAGAATGGGCTGCCATTCCCCAAGGAACATTCCAGCACTTGACTGAATGTATGCCTGCGAGAGTGGAAGCTGTCATCAAGGCTAAGGGTGAGCCAACACCATATTGAATTCCAGCATTACCGATGGAGGGCGCCATGAACTTGTAAGTCATTTTCAACCAGGTATCCGGATACTTTTGATCACATAGTGTATGTTCTTGTCAAGCCACAATGAGTAACTGTGGTGTAACATGTTTTACTGTTATTGTTTGATTATTTATAGTAAATGTATGTGATATACAGTGTGAATACCTTGCAGTGCTTGCTCTATAACAATGCAGGCACAGTGCACATATAGAGCTCAATGTATGGATTCATGGAGAATTTAAGTTGGATTTAAATCAACGAAATTGCCCATTTTTGAAGTGAAGAGTAGTTGATAACACCGGTGTCAGCAAACGTTTACAGGGGTGCTTAATTTCTGTTATAGAGACTTAGCACAGAGGAACTATATTAATCAGTATGTTCACTTCATAACCGTTCCCCTGACATATAGATCCTACGTGATGAACAAAACTCAAATTCGTACCGTATCGTTAACGGCCGAGTCGACGCTCATCAGAGACGCTGGTCTAGTGATGCAGCTTGACATTCGCAAAGCAGACATATATGACCATTAACGTATCTTACTGAGTCAAGCTTGTGGGGAGACTTAATGTCTAAAGGCTTTCTTCAAATTTTATTAAAGAACTTCTTCTAGCAATTTTCACCTGCATTAAATAAAATGGAAAATAACCTTGAGCGCACTGGTATGCACCGTGATTAAAAATGCTACTCCGTAGTTCTTGCACAAGACATTTGCGTAATACTGAGCTAACGAGACGCTGCTGGGAGCAGGTGTCCCATCGCAGTGTTGGTCACTGAGTTTCATAACGCAACGTTAAATATAAGAAATTTTGTTACTCGTGTGAGGTACGGCATTCCAGGAGTCCGCCAATTAAATTTTATGTCTCAGTAGCTCACTGTACGTGAGTTTTATGAAGCATAAGTCCTCGAAGTGGAAAGGGATGCCAAGTGAATGTAGCGGGACATTTCAGGACCTCATGCAAACGTAAATGCACTGTCACAGGGTTGTCAAATATTTGCAACGATGATGACAATTCTTCGTCGTGCTAGGGGCTGCTGTGCAGCGAAATGTGTCTTGCTCGTCTTGTACGGGCTCTAGGAGGAATGGCGCAAGCGTGTTTGATTTTTATGCTATGTTATCTCCTGACACTTCCTAACGTTGACTTTCAAGCTATCTGTATTTAAGGCATTCAGTTAGATTTAATCTAGAATTTCTTATTTTTATAGCTCTCCGACGTGGAAGGGGGCTGTTAATACCGCTGTTACATAATTCCAGCGCATTGATAGCAAACTTAGTGTTATTAGTTTCCACTTATGGTGCATACGGCAAGTGAAATATTGAGGTATATAGTTTTCCATCACGATTACAGTTTCCCCAGAATACGAGCTAATAAAACACTTACATTGATACTTTGTAACGAAAGCTAATTTCAGTGGAATAAAAAGTAATTGTAAATCAATCGTGGTCCACACGTCACAAAACAGTAAGGTATCAAACACTAGTCAGTTGTAATCGAATGTGTCACCGTGCATTCTCCTGCCACGTACAATGTAGAAGTATGTTGGTGGGCAAGAAGAAACGTAGTTAACTAATTATCCAATGTAATCAGTTCATTCGAGGATTCAGAAGAAACAGAATAACGTTCATTACTGCAGAAACTAAACTTTAGCTGTGGGCAATGTGCAATTTTGCACCTTCATAGGTTTTTCACCTTGAGATATATACATATAATGCGTAATAACTAGCCGTTTAATTGCTTTCGTAATGTTCCACTGTTGTTTGGTCCCTAAATGATGTAAGGCATCCAAATTTAGGTCAGTGATGGTTCTTTCGAATCTTTCCGGAGACTTTGCCTGCTCCCACGAGGTATTGGTTCGCGGTGCTGGTAGGCTTACAATTTGTACTCGAAATTGATAGTCGCAGGTGAAACATGCGCTTGATTACCCGGAAATTCCATGTTAGTTTACGTAGCTGTGTGAATAAAAACAAGAATCACCAATTTATCCATCGGCATAACTCATTCGAACATCAGAACAAAATTATCAAACATAGCCTTCTGTTTACAGTTGTAGCTCTATAACCAGCAGCGGAGACATTGGTAAACCATGGTCATGGTCACAAATTCGTATCTATCCTTACCTGTGGGAGAGTCCATGCTACCTATCATGTTCTATTGTTGAGTAATATATCAGTTATCGTGGTGTTACATCAACAGACATTGTTGCAGAGTTCTGCCTCCGTTGCCGTCTTTACTTACTGGACTTTTCCTACTGCCCTGAACATGAGACATAGTGGTAAACGTGTGTACTCTGCTTGATAAACATCCAACATTTTATTCTTCCATATTCCACTGGCCTTGTTCATCGATACCTAACGGTGATTGGAATTTTGAGAGTGAACGAAAAACAATAACAAACTAATAATGAATGCCACTGCATTATAGAAGAAGGTTTTCAATTAAAAATAAAAATCGCTGATTGTTTAGTTGGCGCAATGCAAAGGTTTTCTTAATTTTTTGTTACTGTGAATTTCGTTCTGGCTGTTTGCACAGTAAAAACAAAAAACTGAAGCGACACTCATCGGTGGTGCGACGAGATCTGGACCAGAAACTACCCATACCTTAGATCAAAAGACGACTGTGGCGCCACGGAGCAGACACAACACTGCTTCGTTGTGCTCTCTGCCATTGCTCTATGGTAGTTAATGCAGCCATTTCACAACATGGAATACAGAACCTGTTGAAAGTTCAGCAAGGAATTACCGTCCTTGGGTCGAAAAAATAAATTCACAGTCTCGATGATACAGAAATGCAATGACTGTTTAGATTACTTCATCAGTATGAAAAGAGAAATTGGTTTTTGTAAGGAGTCCACCCTGAGCAAAACATATTTTTTTTCTTTTCTTCTATTACGCAGACATGATTCGCTGAAGTTTCAGTACATCCGTGAGCTTAGATTTTCATTCTGATGCTGAAACGTAAGCGAAACATGTCTGTGTAACAGAAGAAAGGAAAAAAAAATGTATTTTGCTCAAGATGGACTCCTTCCAAAAACAACTTTATTTGTAAGCAAACACGGACAGAAGAGCTTCAACGCCAAGAGGATTATGAAAAGCGAATTTAGTGGGCTCACTCAGCACCAATCCCGAAAGTGACTGGACGATCACGAGGTGCCAAATATCGTCAGCAATACTGCCGTGTCTCAACAATACTAATAATATGAGGGACTTCATGGACAGCTCACAACGTTCTCATTGCTATCTGCGACCTGCTGCAGCCAGCCCTCAGTGGAACTGCACTACCAGACGCCTGACAGTAGATACCACCGCAGAAAAATACAAATGAGTTGCACCCTCATCCCGTTCGCCTTGTGGAGAAAGTGTATTTTAACAAACTAAAAATGTGTACAAAACGCTCTCGCCCAAAATGTCAAGAAGCAGTAAGATACTACCCACTGGTAGCCAATCGGTCCTTATCTACACTCCTGGAAATTGAAATAAGAACACCGTGAATTCATTGTCCCAGGAAGGGGAAACTTTATTGACACATTCCTGGGGTCAGATACCTCACATGATCACACTGACAGAACCACAGACACATAGACACAGGCAACAGAGCATGCACAATGTCGGCACTAGTACAGTGTATATCCACCTTTCCCAGCAATGCAGGCTGCTATTCTCCCATGGAGACGATCGTAGAGATGCTGGATGTAGTCCTGTGGAACGGCTTGCCATGCCATTTCCACCTGGCGCCTCAGTTGGACCAGCGTTCGTGCTGGACGTGCAGACCGCGTGAGACGACGCTTCATCCAGTCCCAAACATGCTCAATGGGGGACAGATCCGGAGATCTTGCTGTCCAGGGTAATTGACTTACACCTTGTAGAGCACGTTGGGTGGCACGGGATACATGCGGACGTGCATTGTCCTGTTGGAACAGCAAGTTCCCTTGCCGGTCTAGGAATGGTAGAACGATGGGTTCGATGACGGTTTGGATGTACCGTGCACTATTCAGTGTCCCCTCGACGATCACCAGAGGTGTACGGGCAGTGTAGGAGATCGCTCCCCACACCATGATGCCGGGTGTCGGCACTGTGTGCCTCGGTCGTATGCAGTCCTGATTGTGGCGCTCACCTGCACGGCGGCAAACACGCATACGACCATCATTGGCACCAGGACAGAAGCGACTCTCATCGCTGAAGACGACACGTCTCCATTCGTCCCTCCATTCACGCCTGTCGCGACACCACTGGAGGCGGGCTGCACGATGTTGGGGCGTGAGCGGAAGACGGCCTAACGGTGTGCGGGACCGTAGCCCAGCTTCATGGAGACGGCTGCGAATGGTCCTCGCCGATACCCCAGGAGTAACAGTGTCCCTAATTTGCTGGGAAGTGACGATGCGGACCCCTACGGCACTGCGTAGGATCCTACGGTCCTGGCGTGCATCCGTGCGTCGCTGCGGTCCGGTCCCAGGTCGACGGGCACGTGCACCTTCCGCCGACCACTGGCGACAACATCGATGTACTGTGGAGACCTCACGCCCCACGTGTTGAGCAATTCTGCGGTACGTCCACCCGGCCTCCCGCATGCCCACTATACGCCCTCGCTCAAAGTCCGTCAACTGCACATACGGTTCACGTCCGCGCTGTGTTAAAGACTGCGATGGAGCTCCGTATGCCACGGCAAACTGGCTGACACTGACGGCGGCGGTGCCCAAATACTGCGCAGCTAGCGCCATTCGACGGCCAACACCGCGGTTCCTGGTGTGTCCGCTGTGCCGTGCGTGTGATCATTGCTTGTACAGCCCTCTCGCAGTGTCCGGAGCAAGTATGGTGGGTCTGACACACTGGTGTCAATGTGTTCTTTTTTCCATTTCCAGGAGTGTATGTCCGGTCTTATGTTATACACAATTAGAATATCAGGAATACCAACAAAATGTGGAGATAACAGACTCATACATGAATGACATGGAGTAATAAATCAAACCGTGGAGCCACAAGAAAATATTGAATGTATGCCTATTGAAGCAGAAACAAAACAGAAGAAATTTGCAAATGAGTAGTTGTGAACTTTCATTCATTTTTCGCCTCCAGATCTACTATAGATTACTGCTTACTGACAAACGTGTTTCTTGCTTCCATAATTTTTCTGGTCTTATTTGATAGCAAGATAATGAACAAAATTCAGATTCGTGTCGCTGACAGTTGCTTCGTATCTATCCAGAGACTTTCTTTTGATTCATTGGAGTTGCAATTTGGTATTCACCAAGCAGATGACTATGTCTACTACTGAAAGATTGCGAGGAGACATATGACACAGAGGTTTAAGATTTGTCACTTCTTTGTGACAGTTAGCAGCTTAATTAAAGTAGTGGCGAAAGGAAGTGATATGATGCAGCTTTTCCAGTAAAACTGGAATTGATTTCCAAAGTGAGTACTTTACGACTGCACGACAAGGCATTACTGCAATAAACACACTCTTACGGCCAAAATCATAGTTGAGATACAGAGCTCGTCATGTGAAAGATGAGAGTAGAGGTAGCTTATGCATGAAACGATCTTCCTGAAAGCAAAACAGAAATAATTGATGTAAGTAATGAAATTTCGGGTATACATTTGTCTAAGTGACATATATATGTGATTAACATTCCAAGATCGCAGGTAAATGTAACTGCGAGATTTGCACATTGATAACTGGCGTAGCCTCCAGAATGTTGAATGCTAACATGTAAACATGCATGCATTGTACTGCACAGGTTCCAGATGTCAGTTTGTGCGATGGAGCTCCATGCCTGCTGCAGTTGACCGATCAGTACATGGCTGGTTAATGCGGTTTGCTGATGACACTGCAATTGTCGCCTGATGATGTCCCACATCTGGAGACAGATCTGATAATTGAGCAGGCTGAGGCAACACGTCGACACTCTTTAGAGCATGGTGGGTTACAACAGCGGTGTTTGGGTGAGTGTTATCCTGTTGGAAAAGACCGCCTGGAATGGTGTTCATTAATGGTAGCACATCAGGTCGAATCACGAGACTGATGTGCAATTTTCCAGTCAGGATGCGTCGGATAATCACGAGAGCCCCTACTGCTGTCATATGAAATCGCACCCCTGACCATAACTCCAGGTACAGTTCCAGTGTGTCCAGTAGACAGACTGGTTGGTTGCAGGCCCTCAACTGGTCTCCTACAATTCAACCCACAGCCATGACTGGCACTGAAGCAGAACCAGCTTTCGTCAGGAAACACAAAAGACCTCCACTCTCCCCTCCAATGAGCTCTCACTTGACACCACTCAAGTTGCAAATAGCGGTGGTTTGGGGTCTGTGGAATGTACGCTACAGGGCGTCTGTCTCGGAGCTGTCCTTGAAGTAACCCATTTGTAACAGTTTTTTGTGCCACTGTGGTGCCAACTGCTGTTCAAATTGCTGCTGCAAATGCTTTAAAAGCCATACACTACACAGGATGGTCCTCCTTCTCGGTAGTGCCACTTGGCCATCTGGAGCCCAGTCTTCTTGTGACTATCAATGGCGGCAACCATGTACGGTGGCTACATTCTGCAGTAGAAGAAACATCTAGATTCTCATAGCCCTATTACATGACCTCGCGTAAACTCAACGAGATGTTGATAATGACGTCTGCATCACCTTAAAGACATTCTTGACTAACTATCAACTCACTATGTCCTATCTCAAAGGTAACTAAAGCTCACTACAGTTACATCGTGTATTTACAGTGTTGTGTTCTGCCCACTAGTCTAATACAGGGTGCCTAGGAAACCTGCTATTCAGATCGCTAGACAAAAATGCAAGCAATTCGTATTAATGAAGTTTATTACAGTAAGATAAATGACAATGCTTTACTTTGTGTATTTTCAAAGTTGTGCCGCAAGCAAATGGCTACATGCAAATAATCAATGTTTTTCAGTATATACAATTCCAATATAAGCAAAACAGAACAGTTCATATGTCACTGCTGTAGTGTTCATAGGACGGCTCGTCTTCAACTGGGCTGCGGCCAGGTGGAGCGGTGTTTATATTCTCTTGGCCTAGATGCTGCTCCTGTCTCGGTGTCGTCCTAGAGAGGGATCTGTCAGCGTACTGTTGGCGGACGTTGCCTCACAGCCCTCTCTGCTCTTATGTTCTCGACCGTCATGCCAGCACTTGACGTTACGCCGGAACATAAAGCAAACCTGATTTGCATCCTCATAGTAGCACTACTAGCGCCACTCTTATACGACTGGCACAAAACCCGAATAGAAATTATCTTTCAGATATAGAAACACGCCTAATAACTTTCGTTTATGTTCCACTATTCCTCCTTAGTGTTGCAATATTTTTCCGTAAGTGTAGTTTAGTTTACTAACTCAATGTGATATAGTAGGTGGGAATTATTCATAATATTTCATCGAGATGACAAGAAAAAGTGAATCGAATGCAGCAGGATAAATCTATCCCACTCCTACAAGTCACTGTATTATAACAGAGTTGCCAAAACATGCCCACGATGTTGCAAAGTCTTTACTACCTGAGTGGCAAGAAGAATGAGTTTTCGTAGCTAAGCTCCTGTATGATTGGATCCGAACTTTTCTCTCTAATGTAAGGCATGGTGCTCTCCCATTTTCAGATATTCTTATTTCTGAATTGCTGTACAGAACTACTTGCAGCTAAAATAATTGATGCTGTGAAACAATGAAGAGCTTTCTACATACAGGATTCCAGTTACAAAAACACACAGATGTATTAGTCTATTACTGATAATATCTCCACATTTTGGCGGTATTCCTGAGTAGTAGGGCAAAGGGGGTGCCACCCCACTCTGCACTGTTGCCAGATTTATTCAAGATGGCGGATTGAAGATTGCGCCCATATATGTGACAATGTCATGCTGATGTTGTGGCGAGAAGTCCAAATTTTTGCGAAAAATAGGTTAATTGGGCTACCTCCACTAACTTAAATCCACTACCTTCCCCCTCCCCTCCCCATCTGGAAATAGGTGCGAAAAGGACTCAGTGTGTACTAGTCTGCTGGATAGGATGCATTGTTTATTTAAACAATTAGAGTTGTCATAGACAGTAGCTCAATACAGTGTGCGAACCTTGGGGTCTGGTGTCCAGCTGACCCAGTTCACAACATTTCCACCAGAGAGCACTGTCGGCCCTGCCCCACTCCCCTGCCACGACATAATCCAATATGGCGGTCTAGGGGAAAATGGTGGGAAAAGGACTTAGTCTGTGTCTATCTGGTACTCTGGGAGGATGACATAATTGTTTACTGTGTTCAACGGATGAGACGTCTGTGCTGGAGAAAGAAGAGTTTAATGGGTATATTAGCTGAATCATGCAGCTGAGGACAATGTTAGGATAAAGTTGCAGCAGGGTGGGGCTAAGTTACACTTCACAACTCATGCTGATAAATGTGTGTGCTGTAATTGTAGATCACACAATAAAAGTCCAGTGAGTCTTCCGAAGCACAAGAGGCAATATGTTCACCCACTCCCCCACAAGCATCCATGTCTACAACTGAGGAAATGCTGCTGATGAGCATGGATGAATTTAATAAGTGTACTGCATGCACACAGCTAAGGTCTGTATCCATACCCTCCCAGACAATGAGTGCAAAGAAAAGATAATGGTTGAGTGTGTGGTGAATACTTTTTGTCAAATAATGGCAATGCAACAGGATGATGTGAAGATGCATTTCAGTACTCAAGCAGATAGATGCTTGTGCTGGAACTGCCTACCTTTTTTGAAATTATTTAGCTACTGACATCAACTTCACCCTATTCCACAATGAACCATAGGTGTTCACCTTGCAGTTTGGAGACCAACTGTCATTGAGCGAGGTGGCACTTTGGTTAGCACACTGGATTCACATTTGGGAGGATGGCAGTTCAAACCCACATCCGGCCATCCTGATTTAGGATTTCCATGATTTCCCTAAGTCACTTCAGGCAAATGCCAGGATAGTTCCTTTAACATGGCACAGTCGAATTCCTTCCGCAGCCTTTCCTAATCCTATGGGACCAATGACCTCACTGTATGGCTCCTTCCCCCAAATCAACAAACCAACCAACCAGACCAACTGGCCTAGCTCACAACACCTTCACCAGAGTGCACTCTCGGTCCTCCCCCACTCCTCTTCTTTGATGTAATCCAAGATGGCGGTCCAGAAAAAGGGGTAGGAACCAACAGGAACCCTGAATCGGGCCACTTTATAGGTTGGGTAGTATCTGGTTACATCATCATAGGGAATATAGTGCAGGTTCAGCAGCTCTGTGTCCTCAGTCTCACTCAGTGAGCCAGCAGCAGCAGTCGAGATCCAGCACAGCCCTGCAGAACAGGAAAAAATGGAAAAGTAAGTACCCCATATCACATCTTTCTCTGTAGTTATTGTTATTATTATTATTATTATTATTATTATTATTATTATTATTATTATTACTGTTTGTTTTCGTGTCTTGGTCCATATGTAATGCATCTTCTGCCTCTTTGTTCAGCAGTAGCCTTTGACATGTCAAAGCCTGCATGAGCGAGCGCCAACATATCGACCTCTGCTGCATCCAGACCTGCAGGAACCTCAGCCACAATCTTGTTGAGACGTGCATCACCCTCTGGACGTGCATCAGCAGCAACCTCCAGCATATCCAAACCTGTAGCGACCACATGGGATCCTGTAGTGCACATAGCCCACTTGCTGGAGCAGGACACAGAGCTGTTATTGTCTGTCCCACTCATCGATTTTAATGATGAGGATGCACAGTCTACTCTTAACACCTCAAATGCTGCTGGTGGTCCTAAACAACAGCAAGAAGGAGGACAGTACTGGTCAGCGACATATGACCCATGCCAGCAGAACATCGCTGCAGGGACAGAGTGCAGATGCTGTGGATAAAAAGGTATCAAGTGTGCCCTTGCTATTCAGTTCTACATACAATTTAATTCGTAATTGAACAAAACGTGTAAATGTGAGCTAGAAACACGTAAGGACTGGGGCTTGCATGTGAGAATAGAAATTGAAAATGCGGCGAAGAGTGTTAAAGTGCCTATTTTGGAGTTCGACTGGGACGAAATATGTTGGGCAGATCAATCAGCAGATGACCACAGAGTATTATCCCACTTGTATCCCAGTGGACATTCGCCCTATTGGTGTAACACTATCATTACAGCAGCATATGGTGAGCCTGCACTATATGTGAAATTGAGTGACAAGAATGTTTATCTACGGCATGCCTCTGTTATGTATTTATAAGATCTTAACACAGCACTACACCTTGCACTGGAGAGACTGAGTCGTTGATTGCTGAGCATAAAATCCACATAGAATGATATTGTAAACTTTCTGTATGTGCGTAGTGTACATGTTGATGATTTGAAGCACTACCTTTGCGGAGCCAAAAGAGAAACACGTTAAATCTGTGTGTGTGTGTGTGTGTGTGTGTGAAAAACCAGAGTGTTTTGAGGTACCCATTGGTCTGAAGAAGATACATATGGAATTTATTATATATCGAAAAAAATTATTTGAGAAGTACTGTTAAGGTGAAAAGAAGAAGATTAAGAAAGAGTCTGATGATTTTTTTGAAATACTGCATCTGATGTACGGTATTCAAATAAATACTGTGTATATATAATCTCACACTGTGTTGTGTTATATTCCATACTTCTCTCATTATAGTCCAAATATTACAGTTATTAATATCATTATTTTCAGTGCTGCACCTATAATCATGCAACAGCACACCATTGCTTCAAACACCTCCTCACCAGTATTGTCAAACTGATGATGAAGTTACTCTTCATGGGTAAATATATAGCTGAACTCTCTCTGTAGCCAATACAGCTGAGTTGGTTAAGTGGAGCCAATATAGCTCAGTTGGTTAATTGGTGGAACTATAGTTTTTAAACATACTATTACCATCCTTACAAGCATATCTTTCTATATTGGTCCACTACTTGTCAGGACCTGACATAGTTGGTATAATGGTGGTGTGGGTGAAACATCGTCAACACAAGCACTTTGTTGTGGGTGAATAGTCCTGTGAAGATGCAAAAAAAGACCTAAATAAGAAAAAGAAGAATGGAATACTGCTCCTTGATAGGATACGAGCAATTATTGTAGGTACATCAAATTGTGCAAGACTAATGTCCTCATGACACCGCTAATACATGTAGATGGGTCCATTTTCAAAATGATTGTGTATTTTCAAAAACACAGTTTCAGCCCAAGTATCAGCTATTAGAGCACATATTGTGAGGTGTAAGAGGAATTACTTAACAACATTCAGTGAAAGCAGTGATATCTCTGCACCTGAGAAAGTAAAGCCAATATTGTGTGCTTGTTTGACGATGTTGCTGTGGAAAATAAAGACCAAATTCGAAAATATTTCTGTTTCGGTCGTCATATGGGTGCTGATGCATTTTATCTAAGCCAGACATATTTCAGAAACCCTAAACTGTTGCTTAGAGATAATAAAAACTCCATTATAGCCTTCAAAAAAGACAATCTGAATTAAAAAACACATTTATTAAGCACATGTAGGAAGTGACATGTCGTTCAATGATTTTGTAAACATATGTGCCAATTGCTGGAATCATTTACAGTATGGGTTTCTCATTATTGATAAAACAAGAAAACTGTATGATGATAGGTATAGACGAAACTACCAAGAGTTCAGTATATATAGCCCAGTAAGACAGGTGAGTAAATCAGTATTCATTGCACCATCGAAAAATTTCCGCGCATTTTTAACTCTCAATCCGAAAGAATGGGTGTACATAAACAGCACATTCACTTGTACATGGATACGAAAATTCAGGCCATCGTGCATAAAGTTGGAGGCATGCGGAGGGAGCTGGAGACGTATTATCAGACTCTTCTGAGAATGATTAACGCATTAAATGAGTTAGTTAATGAAATCGGTAAGAAAGTAAGCGACATAACTGAAAAGATCGAGGCTATTGAGGGAAAAATAGATGTGATGGCCGTTGTTGTTGAGAAGGGGGAGCGGACACATAATAAGAGGAAGAAGAGCGGATATATAAAGCCTCATACTGGAGAGACGTCTCTGATTAGTATTCAACGAGATCTTAAAAGCCATTCAGGCGCGGAAAGCCGTCAGAGAGAAATTATTGTTGCCAAGGTTAAGGTATATGGATCGACAGCAAACACTAAGAGAGACCTTTAAGCCGGTTACAGGATCTCTCAGGCAACTTTCAGCAAAAACAAAACCACACGATAACGATGGTGTTGCAGCATTCTGGGTACACAGCCTATAAATGTAACTGATGACACAAAACAGATTGGTGACATGCGATTTCGGAGGACACCTGACTTAATGAAACTTATAAATGTACCATGAAATACTGCATTTGACTGATGTACGTAAGATCGCAAAAACTCGGAGCAACAAGTAGTATAAAACGAATACTTGATGGTGAAAACAGCAACAACGGCAACAACAGTGTCTGCGATGGTATTGACACTGAAAACAAAGCAGTGAACAATCAAACCCCGCAGTATACATATTATGAAGACCACAGCGAGCTAATAGATCGACTACGTCTTGTCTTGGCATTAGCTGCAGCTGGTAAGACAAATCATTCGAATGAGGCTGTTTCAAGAATCTCTGAGCTTAGAGAGAGAGATATCATCGAGTAAGTATGGAGACAGCAGTTTGAGAACTGCACAAACCAGCATGCAAAACATACCCTCATGGACATGTTATGATTAAAGGTTTGGGTGACTTATGTCAGGCTGATCTTGTAGATATGATGGAATATTCGCATGGTCATAATAATAATAATGGATCAAATATATTTTAATGGTTATTGATACATACTCCAAATTTGCGTGGGCATTACCTTTTAAAACAAAAATGGGGTGAAATGTTGGGGATGTGTTTGAGCAGACAAGGGGGAATCGATGCCTGGACAACCTCCAAACCGATCACAGTGGAGAGTCTTACAATAGGTATTTCAAGACCGTGATGCAACGGTATGGAATACTGTTCTACATTCACCTACGTGAAGGCGAGTATCGTGGAATGTCTGAACAGAACAATAAAAGGTCAAATGTGGATGCGTTTTAATCTTTGAAGCGCATACAAATGGACCGATATCCCCCAAGAAATAATTGCTCAGTATAATCGAACCAAACGTAGCACAATAAAAATGAGACCAATCAATGTTCGTGATAGTGGACTCGAGAATTTGGTGTGCTATCGCTTTAAACTGCTCAATCCACGCAAACAGAAATTTAATGTGGGTGATTTGCTGCGTAACTCAAAACACAAGACAGCATTTGAGAAATCGTACCTACTGAAACTGTTCAACATCTTGTGACTACTGGTATAGAACTTGTTAGTATTTAGGTTAGCATCTCACTTTCGTAGAGTGGAAATGGAGAAAGGAGGAGTTGCCACACTCATCAGAAACTGTCATAAATTTAATAACATAGACATTCAAAAATTTTGCCTAGAACAGCATATAGAATTATGTGCAACAGAAGTAGAATTTCACAAAAAGTCGGTCATAATTTGAAGTGTATATTGAGCACCTGCAGATAACTTTAATCTGCTCATAAACCACCTTGAAGCTATATTGAACCTTTTAATAACCAAAAACAAAGAAATAGTGGTTGCTGGTGACTTCAATGTGACTTCATTCAACTTAATTCCCATTGTAAAGTTTCCAACTAGGATAGCCAATTGCTCACAAACAGCCATTGATAGTATGTTTATAGTAAAGTCTAATGAACAAAATTATATTACAAAACCAATAGTCAATGGCCTCTCAGACCATGACATGGAGTTCCTTCTGTTAAATATTAATACTGATCAGGATACAAAATGTGTTAAATCTGAACTCAAGAGGGTAATCAATAAGCCAAAAATTGATTATTTTAGGACATTCCTCAGAGACATTCACAGAGAAATTTCACAGTGCTTATGGCATGAATGAAAAATACGTATAACACTTATGCTAATAAAGCGCCTACCTTATTTGAATACTGTTTTCCCCAAAACTAACGAAGGTTAGAGCAAAGTATACAAAGAAGCCATGGATTACTCAAGGAATAGAGGTATCTTGTAAAAGAAAAAGAAAACTGTATCTGTCAATCTGAAACAGTTATGATGTCAATGCTATATCACCTTACAAGAAATACTGCAAAATTTTAAAGACTGTAATATGGAGATCAAAGCAAATATATTACAAGGAAAAGATAGTCATAGCAGATAACAAAACAAAGGCAATATGGGATATAGTGAAAGAGGAGACTGGTAGAACCGGATATGAAGAGGGGCAAATAGCATTAAGAGTAAATGATACACTGGTGACAGATGATAACTTTTTAACAAACACGTTATAACTGTTACTGAAAAGATGGGGTTATCAGGTTCTGTAAATGCTGCCATGGGATACCTCAGACCAGACATTTCAAGTAACTTCCATAATATGAATTTGACCCTCACTACCCCAGCAGAAGTACTGACCATCATAAAAATTTTAAAATCAAAAACATCTAGTGAGTATGATGAAATATCAACAAAGTTAATTAAAAATGTGATTCTGGGTTAAGTAACATATTAAGCTATCTGTGTAACCAGTCGTTTATCAATGGAATATTTCCTGAATGGTTGAAATTTGCTGAAGTTAAGCCACTGTTTAAGAAGGGAGATAAAGAAATAGTGTCAAATTTTCGTCCAATTTCACTTTTGACAGCATTCTCAAAAATTTTAGAAAAGTTTAAGTGGAATCGGATTTATAACCATCTTATCACAAATAACATACTGCCAAAGTCGCAGTTCGGATTTCTAAAGGTTTCTGATATTGTGAAGGCTATCTACACTTACAGTGAAAATGTACTTAATTTATTAGACAAAAAATTGCAGGCAACTGGAATATTTTGTGATCTGTCAAAGGCATTTGACTGTGTAGATCACAATATCCTTTTAAGTAAATTAGAATATTATGGTGTAACAGGAAATGCTACAAAATGGTTCAAATCTTATATCTCTGGCAGGAAACAAAGGGTGTATTAGGATAGAGACACGTATTAAGCTGTCAGGCATCATCCAACTGGGAACTACTTATACTTACATGTGGGGTCCGACAAGGTTCCATCTTAGGGCCCTTTTTCTTGTGTAGATCAATGAATTTTCATCAGTAAGATTCCCAGACAACCAAGTTTGTTTGGTTTACCAATAATACAAACATTGCAAAAATAGTAAATCAATTATGGCCTTAGAAAGATCGGCTAATATAAAATATTTGTGGACATTGATCACTGGTTCCTAGTCAATTATTTGTGACTAAACTATGAAAAAACAAACTACATGCAGTTCAGAACTTGTAATGGGTATCCTACGAAAACATGCTTATGATGACAAGCAGATAGAAGAAGTGAACAGTGTTGAATTCTTGGGATTAATAATAAATTCAACTGGGAGGAGCACACCACAGAACTTTTGAAGGATCTAACCAAATCTCTTTTTGCAGTGCAAATTCTGTCAGACATAGGAGATATAAAAGTGAAAAAGCTGGACTACTATGCTCACTTTCATTCCATAATGTCATATGGGATTATTTTTTGGGGTAATTCATCAAGCCAAACTAAAGTTTTCTGGGCACAAAAACGTGCAATAAAAGTTATACATGGTGTGAACTCAAGAACATCCTGCAGAGGCCTCTTTATCGAACTAGGGATATTAACTACTGATTCCCAATATATTTATTCCTTAATGAAATTTTCATTAAAAATATATCATTTTTTCAAACCAACATCTCAATTCATGGAATCAATCTTCGGAATAAGAATAACCTTCACAAGGATTTAAAGTCACTTACTCTTGTACAAAAAGATGTGCATTATTGAGGAACACACATTTTCTATAACTTGTCAGCAGCCATAAAAAGCCTAAAGGCTTTATAGGTGGCCAACTCCTTCAACTCCATTGATGAATTTCTCAGTAGAACCATCAAATATTTGTATATATATATATATATATATATATATATATATATATATATATATATATATATATAACTTCTGCACCATTTCACTGCAGTAATGTGTTCGTTTTAAATAAGTCTTGTAGCAGTTATATTACATGTTTATTATCTTACAAGTAAATTTTTTTTTTAATTTTAAGTTCAGTGTATTAACGCGATCTTAGTAAATGAATCTTGTAAAATGTTCATTAAAAAACGAAAAATATATCTGTGGGAGGTGCATTTGCTTATTTGTTTTAATTGTAAATATTTCTCATGTATTATTGTTTTTCTGACATGTTCTGCATCCTGGAGGACCTCCTCACTACAGATTAATTGGAATGAAAGTAAATCTAATCTAATAACACATTTATTAGGCAGTAACACTGGGTTGTCCTCCATAGAGCCATGTTGTGCAGAGTAGTGGCCTTGACAGGAGTGGAAGGCCTGCATGCTCTAGATTTGGAGTTTTCCCAGTGCTGCGAAGTGTCAGGTGATGACTGTTACACACAGGGTGGCCATCGACCCATGGACGCCAGCGGCCTCTAACTCTATGTATCGATCTCCAAAGTGTTCTTGCTGACCTCAAAGATTTTCACTCAGGAGTCACGGCCCCCAGGTCCAATTGAAGTACTTGCTGGCTTACAGGGGTCGGCTCTCAGCCCATTTGGGAGCCATGAGCCAGCAGTATCAGTGTCTGCCACAGGAATGGGATGGGATGAGATGCAGCAATGGTCCTCCCTCAAGAAGGTGGATGGTGGAGAGCGTCTGGGTGATGCAGGTCAAGCTCCCAGGAAACCTGCTGAGTAATTGCGGCAACCACACCCCATCAGTGTCGCCTCAGAATTTAGCAGATCCATAGATGATCAAAACAGCTAAATGTGCCAAGGGCCATCTGCCTCATGCTCCCATCTCACTGGGTAGCTGCAACAGACACAAGGGTTGAGACTATGCACTGGGCAGTCAGCAACTAGATCTCAGCAATCAGTCATTTGTCAAGATGTGTGGTGTATTTAAGTTGGCACTTCCAGTGCGTTCCACAGCAGTGGAGATGGCTATGACATCATGTATCCTGGTTTACTGTCGCTGTCAGGACTCATACTGATTTCAGACTTTCGCAACTTCACCTTTCAAAAGCTCTTTTCTGCTCGTTCGCCACCTGTATTCTTATTGTTGCATTGTACCTAACGTTCCTTTCGATGCTCTGCTTTGTCAATAATATTTTAGTATTTCTGGGCTTCCATGTTGTCATTATGCTTCGCTTGCAGACTTGGACACTTGGTCGTTCCTCTGTGCTGAAATAGCTTCTGTGCTTGCAACAACTTGCTCAGCATTTCCCCCTAATGTACTGGTCACTGACACAGGCAGATCAGCTGCTGGGATCTGCCAAGGTCGACTTTGGACGAATTTTTAGTATCTGCTAGGATACTACCTAAGGTGTAAAATCTCCCCTTTCCCTGGGAAAATTCGTCTAGAATTTTTCAGTTTTTAGTACTCATAATAACCTCATCTTGCATATTTTGCACCAATAGTTACACATAATACGACTTTAGTTATTATTCCATTGCCATACTGCTAGTTTACGTGATTTTCAATGGCTGATATATCAACTGCAATTTTCCTACTCAAACCGTTGACAGTAAAATGCCTTTTCCCTGGCAGGGGTATTACCACATAATCAAATTCATTCGAACGGAGTGTCTAACACATTAATATACTGAAAAGGTCCTTCAATTCTAACAACAATTTGAGAGCAGCATCATCCATTACCACCTTCAACTTTTGGCCATGTAAATAACAGTGGAAGTACATAATACCATAGATAACTGCTAATATCTCCTTCTCAATCATGTAATTATTTTACTGTGCCTTGTTTAACTGCCAGGATGCATACACTACAGGATGCTATTTACCATCTACATTCTGTTCTAGGACAACCCCAAGACCCATATTACTTACATCATAAAACAGAATAAATTATTTTTCAAAACTGAAAAAAATAAAAACTGGGTACTATGTCAGTGGTCACTTTAAAATATCGAACACAGTCTAACATACAGCAGACTATTCAAATATTACTCCTTTCCATAACAAACAACTCAAACGTCGCAATTTCATCAAAATCCTTTACAAATCATCAGTAATAATTTCAGATACTACTGAAAGTCTGCAGCTGCTTAAATGTCATCAGTGGCGAAAAACTCTGAACTGCTGGGACCAAGTGTGGAGTTTTTCTCACACTTTCCTTGCTAATTATAAGCCCAAGATAATTCACTTCTGTTGCTGCAAAATGACATTTATTGGTGCTTAGTGTTAGATGTGCTGTTCTCAGTCTTTTGAATACCTCTTCCAATCTTTGTGCATGATCCTCTATGTTCTTTGAAAGCACTATTATGTCATCCTCATATATCAAATATTGTTTTGGTTTCAGTCTCCTAAGTTCAACATCCAATAACCACTGAAAGGTGGCAGGTGCATTCTAGAGTCTGAATGGCATCTGATGATATTGGAAATGACCTCTCACAATAGAAAAAACTGTCTTTGGTCAATCCTGTGACGCTACTTCTATCTGATGATATCCCCTTTTTAAATCCAAACTCAAACTCCAAATCCAAACTCAAGTTGTCAAGAATCTATGTTGTTTGATAACAGATAGGCATCGGTGATCGTTTGTAAATTGTGGCATCGGTATTCATGGCAAAATCAGTAGTTTTTAGTGGCATCTGTTGACTTTCTCAGGACCAAAATTACGTATGCCCCTCAGGCATCAACACTATACTCAATAATACCGTCAGCTAGTTGATGGTCGATAAATTCTTCCATTATCACTTGTATACACTCCCGAACTCGATATGGGTTCTTGTACACTGGAGCATTATTCCCTGTTGGTATTCTACACTGCATGAATGGTGTTGCTGCTAATGGATCACTTGGATGAAACAAATTGATAAACTGCAGTAACAGCTTCTCTAGCATTTCCCTGTACATGTTTCACTTTCTCACATAATGCAGATGCACTGATGGTTTGCTTGTGGCAGAAGTCTTCGATTGACCTATCCATGTCATCTTCAACCAAATCATCCAAATCAGCCATTATTAAACCCTTCAGCAAACTCACTTCATCCCTGCCAAAATGATCAAGACAGAACGAAACCATAAAATCTGTGTCCATGTCAATGAAACGTACTATACCTCTGCATATGAAACAGTGTGACTTATCTAAATCTTTGTTAGTTACCAATGGCTCTAAGACTTACAGGGTGCAGCGCTAAAATCCGGACAAATTTCAATTTGAGTTTCCCGCCAGATCGTAGTTCCGCCGGAGGTCGCGACTGGCGTTCTTGAAAGTAATATGCATCTAGTAAATAGTCAGAACCTCAAAATGGCGAGATGTTACGGACAAGTGCGGATTGCAACCGAAGAGTCGCGGTTATCTAAAGTCTTTGCCCTGGGCGTTCGACCACTGAAATAGTTCAATTCTTCAGGTATCCGACATCAACTGTTTACGGTATTGAGGCCAAGTATAATGCTTTGGAGGAGTCTGGGGAAGGTTCTGATAACTAGGCGACGAAACCTCATTCGAGGAAACGCGTGTCATGAACTGCGGCAGTCAGCGAAAAGGCTCAGGCGCTGCTTTCGGGATAGCTGGGGCAATCGCTGAGGAAATTGGCGTAAGTATTGAATGTCAACGAGCTAACAATGCGTCGGATGGCAGAGGAGGACCTCATACGAGGCGTTTAGTCCAAAACTGGCTCTTGGATAATGTTGGAATGTTCTGGTCAAAGGAGTTCTGAGCAACAAATAGCCTGGATTCGAACCCCCTGAACTACTGTGTTTGCAACATAGCCGAAAGAGTTACCCATAAGACGATGCACCCTAATGTTGTATCTCTACGTACGACTTTCGCAGCAGCATTTGTGAATATGGGCAGTGCTGTTTTAAAGAATGTGTGCAATTGCTTCAGGACAAGACTGGAGGTGGTCATTGTTTTGAAGGGGGTTACTTTGAGCGATGTTACTCTTGAAAATTACCACAATTTATATGTAAAAGTATTTACATTTCACTTGTATTTTGTTTTAATAAATTTGCTTTCAAAAAAGTTTAATTTGTCGAGATTCAAGCGCCACATCCTATATAATAAATTTTTAGGTAGGTCCATAATTATGCTCACCCAGATCAACTTCCCTGTACCTTGTGGTATCGTATCACATGCATTGATGTTTAGTGCATGAGTCAAGCAGTATATTGCGCCCTCCTACGTATATCTCGCGAAGAGACCATGAGGATAAAATCAGAGAGATTAGAGCCCACACAGAAGCATACCAACAATCCTTCTTTCCACGTACAATACGAGACTGGAATAGAAGGGAGAACCGATAGAGGTACTCAGGGTACCCTCCGCCACACACCATCAGGTGGCTTGCGGAGTATGGATGTAGATGTAGATTACCACCTTCATGACTAGTGAATCTTGCTGCAGCACAACTCTTGTAGCTGTAGCCCCTAGCAGAAACAATGTCCCACCAGGTTCAGTTGTATGCTGAAAAAGTTCAATTTTTGTGTGATGTTTGCTAAATTCGAATCCCAGGATCACACAATACCCTCATTAACATACGCCAATACTTCTACATGCTCTCGAAAACATTTACTTCTCACGTAAAACTCAACAGAGTTGTCCCCAATGACTTCACGTCATTATAACCTACTCTGCATAACCTATACCGTGGCAACTGCAGTTTCTTTCTTCTCAAAAGTTTCAGTCTGACTAATGACACGTGAGTCCCTGTGTACCCCAGAAATTTATGTTCTCTACCATTTACTTAGCCTAGCAAGCAACATTCCGTCTCTGTATAAGTTTCTGCAGTCTTGTGTTCACTGGGAATGCCGTCCGAGGGATGAGGCACTTCCCTTCCCATTTAACGACCAATTATTAGGACGTGCTTTCTTGTGACAACATGCGCTTTATGGTTCACCTCCCACATTCATAACATATGGGCTGACGACATTGTTTCCTGACTTCAGGAGAAAAAACACTGCGATCACTCTCCTCCGTCTCCATTTGCGTAGCAGTCCTAATGGCAGCAGATAAGTCCCTTGCGTTATCCATTCTCAACCTCCTTGAGATGTCAGCAGAAATATCTCTTAGAAACACACCCAGAGACCTATTCATACGCAGAATCAATTTATGAGCCTCCGCATTCTGCATTAGTTCATACAATTGCGAGTTCAGTTTCCTAGTCCTGTCAGAGAAGGATTCCACTGATTCACCACACTCCTGCGATAATCTATTGAGCTATTCCGTAAAGAACCTCGCCTTTTCTGCTTCCAATAGCGCTGTAATAGACAGTTAGGCAGTTCACTAAATCATCTGGAATGGCTAGGTCATAGTGAGGGTCTTGTGGTACATAACTTTCTTTCTTGCATCACTCACTTTCCTTAAACTAGCTATATTCAATGATGTTTCTTCCCACCAATTTCCCAATTCAGTGGCAGCTTTTAGGTCACTAATAAAAATAGACACATCTTCGGTAACTTTCCCTGAAAATGGTGCTATTTGGTTAAATGCTGTGATATTGATAGAATGGGAGGGTACACTCAACACCATTTTATTTTCTCCTGAATCTAGGAGTCCTTGCCACCCCCAAAGGCTTCCCACTACTCTATTCTCCTACACGATGCTTCATTGTCTTACCCCTGTTGCGTTGTAGTTTGTAACACCGAGGCTGTTTGCCCCTTCAGAGCTTCCACTGTTTCATTCAGAGTCCTTGCTCATGTGTAAAGCGTATGTGTAAACTCCATCTGCCGTTATACCAGAAAAGAAGGAAACTACACACACAATAGGCCAAAAAATGAATTAAATTACACTTAATCTTTACGTCATACCATAGACCAATGAAATTCTGTGCACTGGTGTTCTTCGTGACCAACCCTTCTACATGTACTGCAGGCAGCTGACACAGTTTGAACACATGGTGAGCTATGCCCAAATAAACTACAATACAGACACCTCACTGTCTGCAAGTAAACTTCTCTAGTATTCCCACAGAACTGAGACAAGTCTGTAGGTTCCTGCGATCTAACAAATGACACTTTTAGTGACATACTGTGAAGGACCCTATGGCTCAACATGGCCAGAACGAAATACACAACAAGAAAGCAAACAAATATATGTCACTCACCAAACCGCATTGTTATAAACTTCAACTCGTAGCCGTTGACCTCACGTTGCAGCTGTGTAGAAGGTCAGCTGCTATTATCCTAGATGTGTGGCTGGTGCACCACTGGCCACTACATGCTGCCACCAGATATGGGAGTCCAGTCCCAGGCTCCTACAATCGTCAGAACAGAGATGGGTGGGACGAGGTGGTGAGGACCTAGCTACGCCCGAGAACACCAAAAACACATCACTGACAATAACACATTTATTGGGGTGTAGTGCAGGATTGTCTTCCAAAGTGCCGCGCCACAACCAGAGCGGCAGAGCAGTGGCCACGTCAGCAGTGTAAGGCCGACATGTGCTCCACTTGCAGTTTTGCCAATGCAGCAAATCGTCAAGTGGTGGCTATTACGTGATGAGGCTGCCACTGATCCGTGTACGCCGGCAGCCTCCAGCTGTATTTTTTGAGCTCCAAAGTCCTCTGGCTGACCTCGAAGGCTTGCACTCAGGAGTGACACCCTCAGGTCCACTTGAAGTACTCGCTGGCTTGCTGGGGTCAGCACCTCCAGCACACCTGCAGGATGATGGCAGCCTTCGCATCCCATGAGCGTTGCCTCAGAAGTTGGTAGTACAGCTGACAGCAGCGTGTCCTTCCGGCTGGACTCATGGCTCCTTAGACGGTCAAAGACAGCTAGGTGTGACCTGCATAGCCTCTCCTCTCACTGGATAACTGCAACTGTCACAAGGGCTGAAACTACGCACTTGGGAAGTCGGCAATCGCAACTCAGCAATCAGCCATTTATTAATAAGGATGGGATATTTGTGCTGGCATTTCCAGTGTGTTCTGCAGCGGTGGGGATGGCGATGACATCACGTTTCCTGGTTTTCCCTCGCTGTCAGATCTCCTAGTGACTTATCACTTTTGCAACGTCAGAGGCTCTCTTCTGCCAATTCGCCACCTGAATTCTTATTGTTGCATTGCACCAGTGTCCCTCCCAGCTCTCTGCTTTGTCACTAATATGACAATATCTCTCTTCTTCCACGTCATAATTTTTAGTGTCTACCAAGGCATAACAGAGGCATAACAGTTCGTTGAGTTTCAGTCCTCCACTGGTTGTTACGAAAATTCATAATAATTTGTCCTCAGTGGTTTCGCGCTGTAAGTTCAAAATTTCCAATGAATGAATGGTCTCCTGTGTACTTTCTCCTATATTAGTATTAAAATCGTGCAGTATTACAGAAAATGTGGTTGTTTCTGAATCTTTTGCAGTTGTTAGATCTTCGTAGAACTGTTCTAGTTCTTCCGTGGTTGAGGTGAAAGTAAGTGCACAGTTACAAATGATTTGAGGGCTAATCATAGCATTCTGCGCAAGGATCATGTAGATTGTTGTGTCTGAAATTTACATGGCTTTAGTGACAAGGTGTTCCCTCATGTTGTGAATTAACAGTCTATGCTGCCAATATGCGAATTTACGTATGAGTTATTCTTAAACAGGAGGTGTCCATACTGGACGATAATAGTTGCTTCACTTTGAGCCTCGTCTCACTGATTCAAACTATGTTCCATTTGATGTTCTGCAATTCATTTTCCAAACATCCGACATGTTCTTCAAGCTTCATGGTGAACATACTACAGGCTGCAGCACAGGAAGTTTTGTTCAAGTTGTTCCTACCTCCTTTGTATTATTATGTTGTTTAATTTGATTAGACGATTTTTGCCCCACCCTCCCCTACTCCAGAATCCATTGCGCAGACTGACATTTCAGTGTGAGATTCCCCGCCTCCAGCTCTACTTGCCTGGGGGTGTGCTTGTTTTAAATTTCACCATTTTCGTTCAGGGAAGGATTGGACCATATTTCCTTATTTTTGTCCAATGTTTGTTAAGAAGAAGTGGATGGTTGTATAACAATAAATAGACATTTTGATGGGTACAGGTTTTAGATCATGTTCCACTCAGGATATGAAGGTGAGGAGAACAAGGTTTTCGTATAGGGCAGGATCGCCTCTCACTGGGATGATCCTGCTCCCACCGGTTGAAGAGAAGGACTCACCTTTTACTACAGCTGTCGCATTACACCTCGATAATTCTCATATGAATATTGTAATAGACAGAGGAATCACTCATATGAAACCATCAAGGACTTCATTAATAACACTCTGTGGAGAACTACATAAAAAATCAACACCACTCTCAGCTTGGTTCTCTCGGTCTTAAGTGGACTACGAGTTGAAAAGCTCTTCAGCATAGACGCTTTTCGCTTTTATTGGCAAAGCATCACAAGTAGTAATATTGTAATTATTAAGAGTAGATGATTTTTATTGCTTTTCAGTACTTATAGACTGATTGACAATTTTGCTTAAGGATGACTTATTCTAGGCATTGCTGTCGACGTTCTATGCTTCTTGCTCCAGTTTCTTTCATATTAGCAGGTTTGATTTTCTCCACTCCTTTCTGAGCCCGCTTTCTCGGTCACGGCGTACGGTTTCCATGCATAGTAACGTTCTTTGTTTGTAACTGTACGCTGTTTGTAACTTCTGACGTCTCTCCATGGATGTTCACGTTTTGTAATAAATGCTGTGTTGATTTGTGTTTCTATGTTTTGCGAATAGTGCCTTGTCAGCGCCCTTAAGAAAAATATTTACAAAATCTATAATGACCAAAGGGCTTGTGGTCTACTCATAATGTTTGCAGTATAACCACTGGAGAGTTCGTAAAACGTGAATCCTGTGTGGTGAGTGAGCTTTTTAGTTCTCAGTACGTTGAAGACAGAGAACTCAAATAATTGTGACAGTTACTACTTCATAATTTCTGTTACAGGAGTGGGAATACGTTAAGTGAATATAGTTTTGGAATTCACACCCTCGGCAGCTGCCTCCTTGAGAAGACACTTCCTAGTCCACTCAAGGAACACATCGGCTGGTATTCTTCCTCCTAGTAGTATAACTGAATCTTCGCAACAACACAGATTATGTGCATTAGCTATATGACTGACGAGCTAGTTCCTGGTTCACACAGAATTGCCCTGTTAAATTCACTTGATGTCCTGTGTCATTTTCAGTGAAAAATCTATATAATTTTCGTTTAGGGTGATATAACCTTACCAGTTTATCGTCTTAAGTCCAGGAAAGTCGCTACACCCAGAAATTGCAACTAATATCATCATTCAGGTTGCAATTTATCTGTACTATCCACCACTGGGGCAATAAGTGAGAAATGAATGCTGCAGCTGTTCACTAGTTCTGAGGTAATTTACCAGCAGCCAGATCTAACATCAATAAGGAAATCTTAAGAATACTTCTCCATCAAAAGTCGTCTCACTACTTTCAGTACCCCATAGTGTGAAGGCGAAAAACTGCAACCGCATAGTTGATAATGCCTTTTTCTATTTCTGCCGACATAATGTTTTGCAACTGCGACACACAATTTTATTTATGAAATGCCACAATTCCATACTACTTGAATATGACGCAAGGCAGCAAGTAAACACAGACCACTTCGAAGTCCAAAGTGAGTAATATCTTACTATAATAATTGTAATTCGTGCCAATATGGACATGCTCGCGTTACAGATATGTTTTGCTGAAAGTGTGTTTCATCGTAAAGTTATCATGTTCAGTTGTATATCGTTTGTATTAGTGTATGTTTTAATACGTTTTTCCATATTTCTACTGAATGCAACAGTAACCATATAAGAGAAAGTAATTATAAACAATATACTATTGCACATTATCTAAAACAGTGTGACAATGCTCCGGTGGTTTACCGAGTCTGCACCTGTAAAAACATACTCCTTCTCAGTTAAAGATAGTGTTAAAACCAGGTTTGAACAGCATTTTCGTCTGGAAAGGAATTTTCTTGATGGTTGTTCCATTAGAATCGGGAGAGATAAACATTTGAGCCTATAAGATTACAAAAATAAGAGCATGAAAGATGACTTCCCAAAAAAACTCCTGCAAAATCACCAGAGCGAGTTGTCGTATTTTAGGAACAGGTGATGCAGTTTTGTTGGTCGTTTTTCATATACTGCAACCAAAAGATGCCTCAGTTGTTGGCAACAAACATCATATGCGATGGACACACCCCGGGGAAGGAGATCGTTGTGCACAACACCCTTTTCAAGCTGCCAGATGAAAAATTTACGTTCACACTGACCTTTGCTCGAGTATATGTTTTGCTGTTAGGCTCAACCATAAATTTGTTCTTAAGAAGTTAACATAAATGCATCATAACTCGTCACCAGTGATATTATTGCACAGAAATGCTCAGTGAGTGAGCTGAGGGCCTTGAAGCAAAAATATAGTAATATTCACTCCCTTGATTTTGCTTGCTTTGAATTAAGAGCATGCAGTGCTCCTAAACCCAACTTCTGGATCTTGTCTATTAGGTAAAAATGCCACACTACGATTAAATGGTCCCATTTCATCACATATGGCAGTTATCGAGATTTCCTGAATGTGGAAACTCGTTCAGGCGACAACGATCCTCTGTCAAAGAAGAAAATCCTTTTCGGACGTGGTGCTAATGTTAGAATTTCTTCCACTTACGACTCCATTTTACAATGTTTAAGCAACATCCATGAAGTTTTAGGTGTGCAAAATCCAATACGTAGCTGCAAAATCACTTCTATAATTTCAAACAAGAAAATGGCAGTTAGTAAACTGACTCCCAGCGCCACGGTCAATTAATCACATGGTGCTTGACGTATGGCCGCAGCTTTCATGCAGCTGGTAGCCAGCAGTCGCAGTAGGACGAGGAAACTATCGAGTGTGAAAGGCTCTGATCTTGATTCACACACAAGCTCTTTTGCGGATTCATTTCTCGACGTTTTTGCTACTATTGGTGGGTTAGAAAACGAAGTGAATTATCTCTGAGGTTCAATCAGACTGATAACTTCAGCAAGCAGATGAGATACAGTTTAAAAAAGTATAGGAAATGTGGACTCACACTCGTGACTTTGTGTCTACATTGCACGGCAACAGCTCGAGGAGGAGACAACACTTCCTCTAGAGACTTCCACATCCTACAATGTTGGCAAATTGTGCATATGGGAAGATTTGGAATTCTGTGGGGTGGTCAGCTTTAGTGGCCGCCATAAGTGAACACCACCAATGAAGTCTCTGCAGTGGCCTGCAGCCAGTTTTTATGTCTGACGAAACGTGGAATCTGACATTGGAAGTAGTTAACTCTCATAGAGAGTGGTATTGTCCCCCTACAAACCAGAATTTGTGAAACAACATATCCTTCACAAAGGAGTCCTGGTAGCATACAGTATATCTCTGCTGCCTGTGTGCCGTTTCTTCCTCCATGATTTGTGATGTGCTCATATGCACTTGAATCGCCCCAATGGTATATAAGGTGGACGGGAGTGCTTTATCATCAGTCTGTTTAATTCACTCCAAAGATGGCTACAGGGTTTACAACCGAAATATTAGCAGCAGACAAAGTATGGCTACAGCTCAATTCCCATAACTTCATGGATCAAATAATACACTATGAAAAATGAAGATTCATCTTTAGAAGTGCTTAGTGAAACATTCTTGATAAGGCAAATAAATATGACGTCCAAGCCACACACACCTTAATTGAAAGAAGTCAGTAAAGTTCAGTGGGCACACACTTCTTAAATGTGATTTCATGACTCATGGTATACAAAGGTATGCATTAAATACACTCCTGGAAATTGGAATAAGAACACCGTGAATTCATTGTCCCAGGAAGGGGAAACTTTATTGACACATTCCTGGGGTCAGATACATCACATGATCACACTGACAGAACCACAGGCACATAGACACAGGCAACAGAGCATGCACAATGTCGGCACTAGTACAGTGTATATCCACCTTTCGCAGCAATGCAGGCTGCTATTCTCCCATGGAGACGATCGTAGAGATGCTGGATGTAGTCCTGTGGAACGGCTGCCATGCCATTTCCACCTGGCGCCTCAGTTGGACCAGCGTTCGTGCTGGACGTTCAGACCGCGTGAGACGACGCTTCATCCAGTCCCAAACATGCTCAATGGGGGACAGATCCGGAGATCTTGCTGGCCAGGGTAGTTGACTTAAACCTTCTAGAGCACGTTGGGTGGCACGGGATACATGCGGACGTGCATTGTCCTGTTGGAACAGCAAGTTCCCTTGCCGGTCTAGGAATGGTAGAACGATGGGTTCAATGACGGTTTGGATGTACCGTGCAGTATTCAGTGTCCCCTCGACGATCACCAGAGGTGTACGGGCAGTGTAGGAGATCGCTCCCCACACCATGATGCCGGGTGTTGGCCCTGTGTGCCTCGGTCGTATGCAGTCCTGATTGTGGCGCTCACCTGCACGGCGCCAAACACGCATACGACCATCATTGGCACCAAGGCAGAAGCGACTCTCATCGCTGAAGACGACACGTCTCCATTCGTCCCTCCATTCACGCCTGTCGCGACACCACTGGAGGAGGGCTGCACGATGTTGGGGCTTGAGCGGAAGACGGCCTAACGGTGTGCGGGACCGTAGCCCAGCTTCATGGAGACGGTTGCGAATGGTCCACGCCGATACCCCAGGAGCAACAGTGTCCCTAATTTGCTGGGAAGTGGCGGTGCGGTCCCCTACGGCACTGCGTAGGATCCTACGGTCTTGGCGTGCATCCGTGCGTCGCTGCGGTCCGGTCCCAGGTCGACGGGCACGTGCACCTTCCGCCGACCACTGGCGACAACATCGATGTACTGTGGAGACCTCACGCCCCAGGTGTTGAGCAATTCGGCGGTACGTCCACCCGGCCTCCCGCATGCCCACTATACGCCCTCGCTCAAAGTCCGTCAACTGCACATACGGTTCACGTCCAATCTGTCGCGGCATGCTACCAGTGTTAAAGACTGCAATGGAGCTCCGTACGCCACGGCAAACTGGCTGACACTGATGGCGGCGGTGCACAAATGCTGCGCAGCTAGCGCCATTCGACGGCCAACACCGCGGTTCCTGGTGTGTCCGCTGTGCCGTGCGTGTGATCATTGCTTGTACAGCCCACTCGCAGTGTCCGGAGTAAGTATGGTGGGTCTGACACACCGGTGTCAATGTGTTCTTTTTTCCATTTCCAGGAGTGTAATATTCAGGAAGTTAATACTTATCTATGTCCATACTTATCTATGTCTACACTCTGAAAATCACTATGAAGTGCGTGGCAGAGGATACTTTCCTTTATACCACATATTATGGTTCCTGCCCATTACATTTGCAGATGGAGTGTGGGAAGAATGACTGCTTAAATGCCTCTGTGAATGCTGTAATTAGACTAATCTTGTTCTCATAGTCCCTATGGGAGCAATACATAGGTAACTGTAGTTGAGTCCTCAGGTAATACTGCTTCTTCAAACTAAGTAGACTTCTGCAAGGTATATGATACCTATCTGCATGCCACTTACTTCACCTATATTATAGGGTGAGTAAAATGAGTATTTGGAAGCACATTTCTTTGCTAACTAACTGCATTTTCCCAATAAACAAGTAATGAACCGAAGATCATCACCTGCTTTACCCAAGACTAGATCTATTTGATAATTCCATTTCATATCACTATAAATGGTCGCACCTAAATATTTGTGAGAGCTGACGAATTACAGTTGTTACCCACTAATATTGCAATCATACAATACTATATTTTCACGTTTTGTAAAGTGCACAGTTTTATGTTTCTGAACATTTAAAGCATTTTTCTCACTGCATCATCTTGAAAGCTTATCAAGGTAATACTAAAAATTTGCGCACCATTTTCAGGTAGTACCTCAGTATAGATGACTGCATCAACTGCAGTTTTTAAATTTTACTGTACATATTGTCTACCAAGACATTAACACGCAACATGAATAGTAAGTGTCCTTAAACATGCCCAAAGTCACTTCTACGTCTATAGATGGCTCTCTATCTACAATAACATGATGCATACTCCCTGCCAAGAAATTCTCAATTAAGTCTCAAATTATGTGTAATATCCCATGTCATTAAACTTCGTTAATGTGTTGATGTGGTACCAAATCAAATGCTTTTCAGAAGTCAAGAAACACTGCGTCTACCCGATTGTTTTCTATGGCTTTTGGGATACCATATGAGAAAAGTGCAAGTTGGGTTTCTCATAATCAATAGTTTTGAAATCCACCCTGTTTGACCTGGAGGATCTCATTCTGTTCGAGATACCTCATTAAGTTTGATCTCAGAATATTTCTACTATGCTACAAAAGGTGGGTGTTGATGATACTGAATTTGGTAGTTTTGCAGATTACTTCGGCTACCATTATTGGAGATGGCTGGTAGGGATTCTGTTGGTGAGAAAACTTTCAATAAGACTCTGCTATGGTACTGATTGAAGGCTTCACATATTACGCTCTTAGCACACAATGTGGTAAGGAGTGCCAAGTCATCCGCACTTTTAAACCTGGTGCTGGGCTCTGTTAGATGACAGGAGATTCAGAAGCTTCGAGTAAGGACTTTTTAATAATGAGGATCAAATAGCGATCGTGGAAAGGTCTGGGAATAATTTTGGTAAGCATGGGGGTTGACAGGACTGCTACTCAAACTCGACCACCAATATTCACTTTATACAGCTGTTCTGGCATTACAATTACCCCTTATTGACACTGCTGTGAGGTGGTTTAATGTGGGCTTGATGACTGCTGAAAGGCACAAATTTCACTGGTGGCATCTGAGAGCATCCATAGGTCAGGCTATACATGACAGGGCCGACACCTGATTTGGACTGGCAAAGGATGGTTGTTTGAGCTCGTAAGTGACAGTATAGGAGGTGGATCTGGCCTCATTCAGGTTCATATTCCAGTGATAACAGGAACAAGGGAGAATGGAGGGCATTAAGGGCAAAGTAGATGAACTGCTAATAGATCTTGACGACTCTGACATTATATGAATCTCAGCGTATCATAAACACAGCAAAAAATACTAAGAATACTAAGGCTTCCTTTGGAGAGATACATTTTATCTTATTTCTATGCAAGGAGTTCGTAGAAGAGGGGAGGAGTGGCCATTTACGTTAAATGAGTTGACATATCAAAATTTTGGAATGACCAAATATTTGAAGGTTGTAAAGGGGAATTGGAATTTTCAAGGACAAACTTTTAATTATGGGCTACTGCAGATCCCACAGTTTAGACTACAGGATTTTCTTCTGACTTGATGCTGTGTTAGCCGCAGCTCTTAAGTGTGGAGATTTCTTTGTAAACTCGCTGACTGATTCTCCAGAGAAAATAATGTTACTGGATTTGGTGGAATCTTACAACCCGATACTGAAAGTGCAGTTTCCAGCAATATTGTGCTCATCATTAGATAAACCTGATGTAAACGTTACACCTTCTATTCTTCCATGTTTGCTGGCATCTCATGGGATTTAATTTCATGCCTGGAGTGGAGGCCAAGCTGTCTAGAGTACAGCCAATTATGATAATAAGGATGCATTTTCTATCTACATCTACATCTACATCTAGTCTGCAAATCATATTTACCTGCCTGGCAGAGGGTTCATCGAACCACCTTCACAATTCTCTATAGTTTCAATCTCGTATAGAGCGTGGAAAGAACGAACACCTATATCTTTCCGTACAAGCTCTAATTTCCCTTATTTTATCATGGCGATCGTTTCTTCCTATGTAGGTCTGAGTCAACAAAATATTTTCGTATTCGGAGGAGAAAGATGGTGATTGGAATATCGTGAGAAGATTCTGCCACAAAGAAAAACGCCTTTGTTTTAATGTTGTTCACTCCAAATCCTGTATCATTTCAGTGACACTATATCCCCTATTTCGCAATAATAAAAAACGTGCTGCCCTTCTTTGAACTTTTTCGATGTACTCCATCAATCCTATGTGGTAAGAATCCCACACGACGCAGCAGTATTCTAAAAGAGGACGGACAAGATTAGTGAAGACAGTCTCCTTACTAGATCTGTTACATTTTCTAAATGTCGTGGCAATAAAACGCAGTCTTTGGTTAGCCTTCCGCGCAACATTTTCTATGTGTTCGTAATTGTAATCAAATGGTTCAAATTGCTCTGAGCACTATGGGACTTAACATCTGTGGTCATCAGTCCCCTAAAACTTAGAACTACTTAAACCTAACTAACCTAAGGACATCACACACATCCATGCCCGAGGCAGGATTCAAACCTGCGACCGCAGCAGTCCATCGGTTCCGGACTGTAGCACCTGGAACCGCACGGCCACCACGGCCGGCAATTGCAATCCCTAGGTATTTAGTTACATTTACAGCCTTTAGATTTGATTGCTTTATCGTGCAGCCGAAGTTTAACGGATTCCTTTTTAGCACTCATGTGGATGACGTCACACTTTTCGTTACTTAGGGTCAATTGCCAATTTTCGCACCAAACAAATATCTTTTCTAAATCGTTTTACAATTTGTTTTCATCTTCTGATACTTTATTAGTCAATAAACGACAGCGTCATGTGCAAACAACCTAAGACGGCTGCTCAGATTGTCTCCCAAATCGCTTATATAGATAAGAAACATTAAGGGGCCTATAACACTACCTTGGGAAACGCCAGAAATCACTTCTATTTTACTCGATGACTTTCCGTCAACTACTACGAACTGTGACCTCTTTGACAGGAAATCACGAATCAAGTTACGTAACTGAGACGATAGTCCATAAGCACGCAATTTCACTACGAGCCGCTTGTGTGGCACAGTGTTAAAGGCCTTCTGGGAATCCATAAAGACGGCATCAACCCGAAATCCCTCGTCAATACCACTCAACACTTCATGAGAGTAAAGAGCTAGTTATGTTTCACAAGAACGATGTTTTCTAAATCCATGTTCACTGTATGTCAATAGACCGTCTTCTTCGAGGTAAATCATAATGTTCGAACACAATATATGTTCCAAAATACTGCTGCGTATCGACGATAATGATATGGGCTTCTAATTTAGTGGATTACTCCTACTACCTTTCTTGAATATTGGTGTGGCCTGTGCGACTTTCCAGTCTTTGAGAACGGATCTTTCGTCGAACGAACGGTTGTATATGATTGCATTAGCGTACTCTGAAAGGAACCTAACTGGTATACAGTCTGGATCAGAAGACTTCCTTTTATTAAGTGATTTAAGTTGCTTCACTACTCCGAGGATATTTACTTCTACGTTACTTATGTTGGCAGCTGTTCTTGATTCGAATTCTGAAATATTTACTTCGTCTTCTCTACTGAAGGAATTTCGGAAGGCTGTGATTAGTAACTCTGCTTTGGCAGCACTGTCTTCGATAGTATCCCCATTGCTATAGCGCGGAGACGGCATTGATTGTTTCTTGCCGCTAACATACTTCACATACGACCAGAATCTCTTTGGATTTTCTGCCAAGTTTCGTGATAAAGTTTCGTTGTGGAAACTATTATAACCATCTTGCATTGAAGTCCGCGATAAATTTCGAGCTTCTCTAAAAGACCTGGCGGTCTTTGAGGATTTTGCGTCAGTTTAAATTTGGCATGTTTGTTTCGTTGTTTCTGCAAGTGTTCTGACCCGTTTTGTGTACCAAGGAGGATCAGCTCTGTCGTTTGTTAATTTATTTGGTATACATCTCTCAATTGCTGCCGATACTATTTCTTTGAATACAAGCCACATCTGGTCTACACTTATATTATTAATTTGAAAGAAGTGGAGATTGTCTCTCAGGAAGACGTCAAGTGAATTTTTATCTGCTTTTTTGAATAGGTATATTTTTCGCTTATTTTTCGAGGATTTGGGGATGACAATATTCAATCTCGCTACGACAACCCTGTGTTCACTAATCCCTATATCGGTTTTGATGCTGGTTATTAAGTCAGCATTATTTGTTGCTGAGAGGTCAAGTGTGTTTTCACAACCGTTTACTATTCGCGTGTTCTCATGAACTAACTGCTCGAAATAATTTTCAGATAATGCATTTAGCACAGTTTCGGATGATGTTTTATGCGTACCTCCGGAATTAAACATGTATTTTCGCCAACGTATCAAGGGTAAATTAAAGTTACCACCAACTATAATCATATGAGTCAGGTACGTGCTTGAAATAAAACTCTAGTTTTCTTTTAATCTTTCAGCAATTGTATCATCTGAATTGGGAGTTCGGTAGAGGGATCCAATTATTATGTTATTCCGATTGCCAACAATGACCTCTGCCCATACTAACTCGCAGGAAGTCTCTACTTCAATTTCGCAACAAGATAAACTACTCCCAACAGCAACAAACACGTCACTGCCAACCGTGTCAGGCCTATCCTTTTGTAACACCGTTAGGTTTTTCGCAAAAATTTCAGCTGAGTTTGTCTCCTGTTTTAGCCAATTTTCAGTGCCTATAACGATTTGGGCATCAGTTCTTTCTATTAGCACTTGGAGCACTGGTACTTTCCCAACACAGTTACGACAATTTACAACTGTTATACCAATGGTTTCTATATCTAGTTCTTCCTATGTTCCGCCTGCACCCTTTGTGACTGAAGCTCTTTTCTGTTTTCCCTGAGACGCTCTAACCTTAAAAAAAAAAAAAAAAAAAAAAAAAAAAAAAAAAAAAAAAAAAAAACGCCCAGTCCACGCCACACAGCCCCTGCTACCTGTGTATAGTGGACTCCTGACCTATTCAGTGGAACCCAAAACCCAACCACCCCTTGGCGCAAGTCGAGAAATCTGCAGCCTACACGGTCGCAGAACCGTGTGAGCCTCGGATTCAGACCCTCCACTCGGCTCTGTACCAGAGGTCTGCCATCAGTCCTGTCGACTATGCTGTAAATGCTCAGCTCTGCTTTCATCTCGCAAGCAAAACTGGCAGCCTTTACCACTTCTGTTAGATGCTCGAAACCAGAGAGAATTTCTTCTGATCCAAAGTGACACACGTCACTCGTACCAACGTGAGCCACCACCTGCAGTTGGCTGCACCCTGTGCTCTTCACGGCATCCGGTAGGACCCGCTGTACGTTTGGAATGACTCCACCCGGTATGCACACAGAGTGCACATTGGCTTTCTTCCGCTCTTTGGCAGCCATGTCCCTAAGGGGCCCCATTACACACCTAACGTTGGAGCTCCCAACTATCAATAATCTCACCCTTTGTGATTGTCCAGATCCTGCAGGCTGAGAGGTTTCCTCTGAAACAGGTCAGGCGACGGCATCTGGCGCAGTGACAGTGTCAGCCACAGACAGCACCTAGAACCTGTTTGTGAGACTAACTGGGGAGGTCTTATCTGCGGCCCCTGGGAAGTCTTTTGCCGCCTGCTATGCCCTGGGGCGACCTCCCACTCGACCACAGGTGAGGTGTCAACTTCAGTGATAGTAGTAACTGGGCTGGCCTCTGGTGAGGACCAATCAGAGGACTCGGATGTGCTGGACGTCTGTTAGATCCCCACGCCCAGCCCACAACTGTGGTGCCCATCCACTGCAGCCTCAAGCTGCGCAACCAAAGCCATCACAGCCTGGAGCTGTGAGTTACATGCACATTGACTCAGCAATAATATGGGACAACAGCTAACTTGGGCAGTATTCGCGAGCCAGCTGGTCCAACTATTATGATGTGAGCAATTGCAGTTAAGACGTAAAAAAAGGGCAAGTAGAGAAACAATATAGCTCTGAACATCATTTAATTTTCAAACAGAATGAAATAATATTTTGTTAAACTCCAGCAATACTGTATGCTTCTTAGAGGACCAGATGGAAAGCATACCATGTTCTCATTCTTAGCTAACATAGCATTCTAATTAAAAACAAGAATGATGAATTTCTTATGTTAGACAGAGGTAGTTAAATACTGAAGCCACTTACAGTCCGCTCTGAAGCTGGCCGGTGTGGCCTTGCGGTTCTAGGCGCTTCAGTCTGGCACCGCGTGACCACTTCAGTTGCAGGTTCGAATCCTGCCTTGGGCATGGATGTGTGTGCTGTCCTTAGGTAGTTAGGTTTAAGTAGTTCTAAGTTCTAGGGGACTGATGACCACAAATGTTAAGTCTCATAGTGCTCAGAGCCATTTGAACCATTTTTAATCTCTGAAATCCTTCCATATCCAAAACAAAGAAATACATCCAGTGTTGGAACTGTCATCTACTACATTTATAACAAGTCAAAAAACAACAGAATCCATTAAGACAGCCAAGAGTCACATTTTTCCCTCTTTTACAACGTGCCGTTCCGTATTTCACCAGCATTTGGCAGTGACGCATGACAAAGCTTCGTGCATTAGTTTCAGTGTATCTGGCAGCTTAAATAACTTGTTATTTCTCAAGATATGTACCTTACTTTGGCTTCATATTAGTTCTGTTTAGTTCATATTGTAATGGTACGGTGGCAACTGGAAAAATTCAGCATTTGTATGGTGTGCTCAATGCTGTGAAAATTGTTTTCCATGTTTCCATGACACTTAATCACTTTGGCTCATATGAGACCACATCTGAGGTACAAAACAGTGGACATAGTCCAAATAAAGAGCATTTGATTTTTAATTTTTGTCCTTAAAACTCAATTTCTTATGCTTTCTTGATTTAAATCACCTTTATTAACAATATTTTACAAAATATTGATAATTAAGAATTTATATTTTCAATGAAAAATGGTATTTTGCATGCAACATATAATTAGAAACAATAAGTCATGTATTTTTCATTAAATGATTAGATGTGTCTGTATTAGCTCATCTTTGATGAATTTTACATTTAAAAGATGCAGGTATTCTGAATTAAATGAATAAAAAAAGAAAGACCACAAACACGGATATATTCATGTTTCCAGATTACCATTTACTGCACTATTGATTAAGCTGTACTTCTAGTCATCTAATGAACCTTAACTGTGTTAAATACAGTTCGCTGAAAAATTTCAAAGTTGATTTTTTTCTGTAAACTTGTAAATAACGTTAAGATCAACCTGTTTCTCACCACTTTTTAACTGTGATCCATGCATGTGTTTCACTACAGACCAGAAAGGAGCATCAGCCATTTTCACACTACGAATTAACAGTGTGATAATAAGAGCACAACAGTAGTGGAACTATGACTCTACATGATTTATTAAATAAAAACTACTTAGCTAAAGTAGGATTAGGAAAAGTGTTGACGACTGTTAGTACATTAGAGTATCTTAAAAGCTTCATTTTAAAAAAATGGCTCTGAGCACTATGCGACTCAACTTCTGAGGTCATCAGTCCCCTAGAACTTAGAACTAATTAAACCTAACTAACCTAAGGACATCACACACATCCATGCCCGAGGCAGGATTCGAACCTGCGACCGTAGCGGTCGCCCGGTTCCAGACTGTAGCGCCTAGAACCGCATGGTTACTCCGGCCGGCAGTTTCATTTAACAAAACATAGTAATAAGATATCTAATACATGAGTAGGGCCTACGTCCAAGAGCATAACAGCACCAATGTACGTATGCTGTGGCTGCTGACTAACCATAGGAAAGGAAGGAGCATGATTGAGTTTAACTAACCATCAACATCGATGTCACTGGAGACAAAGCACATGCTCCAATTATGTCAAGGATGGTGAAGGAAATCAGCAGTGCCCTTTCAAAGGAACCATCCTGGCATTTGCCTGGAGCGATTTAGGGAAACCACAGAAAACCTAAACCTGCGTGGTTGGATGTAGGTTTGACCATCGTCGCCCTGAATGTGTGTCCAGTGTGCTAACCACTGAGCCACCTCGGTCAGTACCTATCACAGTGTTTGTTTACATCAGGTTTATTCTTATGATGGACAAAGTATAGAGTTCAGGGAAACAGCAGCATGATCACTCATCTCTAGCTGACAGGCAGAGTGTGGAAAAAAAAAAAAAAAAAAAAACAGTAATGGCCGGTCAGATCGTGATGCAAAGATAGTGATACTGAAAGGAAACAAGGCATAGTCATATCCCAAAGCAGTAAACGAAAGATTTAGACATATGAGTTCACTTAAAATGCAGTCATTTAAAGCCTATCTCTTAAGGACAAACCTGACAAGAAGTCTACAGTTCAGACAACTTGAACGACAAATATAATACAACTCTTCAAGTCTTTGTCTTTTTGTCTTATAGCTCTTTCCAATTAAAAAACTACAGACAGATACGCAGTACTAATAAGTAACCAGATTTGATAACCAATGACATTAGAATATTGTGTAGGAGGAGCACTAGAGCTGTTTCACAATATGAAGGAGCCCAATTACAGAATTTCATTACAGACAAGACTGAAAAGTGCTTAAGGATGTCATTAAATGGGCTAAAACAATGCATTAAATGAACAGAAGAGAAAGCTCTCACGACAAAATTAAAACTGCATGGTCAATTGTGGAAGATGTATAAGGATATAATTCTGGTGTTCCTCTTGTGTGAGAATGAAACTTTTAGTGATCCATCATAGATTAATAATCACTTTTTGTCAGTAGTCAGATATTAAGCCAAAATTTTGTTAGTACAAGCAAATACGCAGAACTCTTGAAAGCTTGTATCCCAAATTGAGTACATCACATGCAGCCATAGAAAATAAGCAAAGATGAAATTGTATCACTGAACAGTAAAGACTCCCATGGGTGACCTAGAAGACTTTTTGAAGCATAGCATTCAGCATGTATATTAAAGGTGAATATCCAACTAGGGGAAAAAGCAGTTTTGCCTATGAAAGAAGTCGAAACCTCATCAGAAGCAAATGGATCATTCTTTGTGGACTTTAAAAAAATGCATGAGACAGAACAAGCCGGTAGGTTCTGAATTTATTATGCAGATGAAATGTACATCAATCAAAACTATGGTGATTCACATGAGGCCCAAAAGAAATCCGTTGGAATTCGATTACTCGATAAATAGTACAATTTTCAAGGCTGTCAATTCAACGAAGTACCTGGGTGTTAAAATTACGAACAACTTCAGTTGGAAAGACCACATAGAAAATATTGTGGGGAAGGCGGGCCATAGGTGGCGTTTCATTGGTTGGTTTGTTTGGGGAAGGAGGCCAGTCAAGGTCATCGGTCTCATCGGATTAGGGAAGGATGGGGAAGGAAGACGGCCGTGCCCTGTCAGAGGAACTATCGTCCTCCCGAATGCGAGTCTAGTGTCTAACCACTGCGCCACCTCGCTCGGTCCTATTGACTGGTATGCGAAGGATTAGATCACTACTAACAAAACCACTAAAAATAATCGCAAAATATATCTATTTAAAACAGCAGATAAAAATTCGCTTGATGCCTTCCTAAGAGAGTGTCTCCATTCCTTTCAAGCTAATTATGTAAGTATAGAACAGATATGGCTCAAATTCAAAGATACAGTATCGACAGCAATAGATAGATTCATACCGCATAAGTTAATAAGAGACAGGACTGATTCACCATGGTACACAAAACACGTCAGAACATTGTTGCAATAGCAACGAAAAAAGCATGCCAAATTCAGAAGAACGCAAAATCCTCAAGACTGGATAAGTTTCACGGACGTTCAAAATTTAGTGCGGACGTCAATGCGAGATGCTTTTAATAGTTTCCACAATGAAACATTGTCTCAAAATATGGTAGAAAACCCAAAGAGATTTTGGTTGTATGTAAGGTACACCAGTGGCAAAAAAAGAGTCAATACCGTCACTGCGTGATAGCGATGTAAATGTTCCCGATGATAGTGCCACTAAAGCGGAGTTACTAATTACACTTTTCCGTAATTCCTTCACGAAAGAAGACGAAGTAAATATTCCAGAATTTGAAGCCAGAACAGCTGTTAGTATGAGTGACATAAAAATAGGTATCTTAGATGTTGCGAAACAACTCAAATCACTTAAGAAAGGCAAGTCTTCCGCTCCAGATGGTATTCCAGTCAGGTTCCTTTCAGAGTATGCAGACACAACAGCGCCTTTCTTAGCAATCATATACAACTGATCACTTGACGAAAGGTCTGTTCCTAAAGACTGGAAAGTAGCACAGGTCACACCAATATTCAAGAAAGGAAATAGAAGTAACCCATTGAATTTAGAGACCCATATCACTGACCTCAATTTGCTGTAGGATATTGGAGCATATATTGTACTCGAACATTATGAATCACCTTGAAGAATATGACTTATTGATACATAACCAACAAGGATTCAGAAAATATTGTTCTTGTGCAACACAGCTAGCTCTTTATTCCCATGAAGTAATGAGTGCAATCGACAAGGGATCTCAAATCGATTCCATATTCCTAGATTTCCTGAAGGTTTTTGATACCGTTCCTCACAAGCGACTATTAATCAAATTGCGTGCATATGGAGTATCGTCTCAGTTGTGTGACTTGATTCGTGATTTCCTCTCAGAGAGGTCACAGTTCGTAGTTATAGACGGTAAATCGTCGAGTAGAACGGAAGTGATATCTGGCGTTCAGCAAGGTAGTGTCATAGGTCCTCTGCTGTTCCTGATTTACATAAATGATCTAGGTGATAATCTGAGCAGCCCCCTTAGATTGTTTGCAGATGACGCTGTAATTTACCGTCTAGTAAAATCATCAGACGGTCAATTCCGATGAAAAAACGAGATGGAGAGAATTTCTGTATGGTGCGAAAAGTGGCAATTGGCACTAAACAAGGAAAAGTGCGAGGTTATCCACATGGATACTAAAAGAATTCCGATAAATTTAGGGTATACGATAAATCGCACAAATAGACTAAGTACCTAGGAATTACAACTACGAGCAGCTTAAATTGGAAAGACCACATAGATAATAATGTGAGGGAGGCGAAACAAAGACTGTGCTTTGTTGGCAGAACACTTAGAAGATGCGACAAACCCACTAAAGAGACAGCCTACATTACACTTGTCCGTCCTCTGCTCGAATATTGCTGCTTGGTGTGGGATCCTTGCCACGCAGGATTGACGGAGAACATCTAAAAAGTGCAAAGAAGGGCAGCTCGTTTCGTGTTATCGCGCAATAGGAGTGAGAGTGTCACTGATATGATACGCGTGTTGGGGGTGTCAGTCACTGAAGCAGAGGCGGTTTTATTTGCGGCGAGACCCATTTACGAAATTTCAATCACCAACTTTCTCTTCCGAATGCGAAAATATTTTGTTGACGCCCTCCTACATAGGGAGAAATGATCATCATAATAAAATAAGTGAAATCAGAGCTCGAACGGTAAGATTTGGGTGTTCCTTTTTCGCACGCGCCATTCGAGAGTGGAATGGTAGAGAACTAGTATGAAAATGGTTCGATGAACCCTCTGCCAGGCACTTAAGTGTGAATTGCAGAGTAACCATGCAGATGTAGATGTTAATGAGCGATTGTTGCTGTATCTTCACGCATGTTGGTTATTGTCTCGGACAATGCAAGTATCCAGTCTGTGGAAGTAAAAAAAGTCCCAACTATTAGTACTAAAAACACAGACATTATTCCATGGTTATCCTCTAGCGGAGTATCTCAGTTTGTCACAGACATGAGCAGAATTACTGGTTCTTGCCAGCACCCGCAAGCCTACATACTGAATTTATTAGATAAATGATATTGCAAGACTTGTCGACACTGTGTTATGAGACTGCCAACAAACCATTGTCACTGTAGTGCAGCTGAGCTAGTTGAGGTGAAATGATATATTGCAGAGAAGAACTGTACATTTAGTACTGCAGACTTGCACACAAGGCACTAAGCAGCATCTCAACATCTGCATAACACACAGAAAACTCGCAAGATGAAGATTACCACAGAGAAATGGGCAGGAATGCAATTTTGGACCTTTTGTGATAAATTGTCAAAGTGTGCGTCACTTGTATCAGATATAAATGGCAAACATGAAGTTTTTACAGTGACCTACTATACACACACTGTTAACTTAGCACTTTTCTGGGAGAGGAGGAATAGGTGAAGTCATATATGCAGACTGGTATGGATTGTTTGTGTTTGTTGCCAGTCTTATCTAGAAAACAATACATAGTGCAGTAGCAGTTGCAGTAGGCACTGTGAATGCAACATTGATCCCAGTGTAGTGCTTACCCTATGAGGAGGAGGAGGAGGAGGCAGCAGGGATTATCTCTCCCCCCCCCCCCCCCCCATTACACACACACAATTGATGGCGTATGCTCAAAGCGACCCTCACAAAAAGTGCCATGTTATAGTGTGTGTAAATATTAATTAGTAGAACTATAATGAATCAACACAGTTGAAACTACAACTGCTAAACCGTTCTTCCAGTTTTCTTAAGTGTATGGTGCACATAAATAATGTTTTAACCAAACAATGAAAACTCCAGGTAGGAACATCAACAATGTAGGTACAGATAGATTGCTACTTACCATGAAGAAGACATGTCAAGATGCAGACAGGCACAATTAAAAGACATTCACATGTAGATTTTGGCCACAGTCTTCATCAGTAAAGAGATCCCACCCACCCACCCACCCACCCACACACACACCCACACACACACACACACCCACACACACCCACACACACACACACACACACACGACCACCAACTCCAGCATCTCGGGCCGGAATGCTGGCTTTAGATACTATAACTATTCCTAATTACAAGCAAGTGTCATTAGGTTAAATAAAAAATGAGCGACTTACTTTGTTTTTAATTGTGATGTAAAGCTAATTTTCTTTCTCATTGAACTGTCTTAACAATTAAACTATTTGTTAAAAATGTTCAGTCCTACATTTGAAAGTAATCAATGTTATTAAAACCACTCAAATTAATTAGTCTTCTCTTTGTTAATATAGCATGAAATTGTCCATATTTTCTAACTTACTTATTGTCTCTGTATTGAACTTCCTTTGGCTTGGCATGCAGTATTCACACACTGAATTGCCATTTTCAGCGGAAAATGTTGTTCAGAACACAGATAGTTTTGGTTAGATTACACAGTGCAAACCTATACAGGCAACATAATCATGTGTGCCTTCATGGCCAGTATGGCAGTGTTCACAATGGACAGCAGTGGAAAGGTGGTCTTAGGCCACTAAATCTTATGTGCAGTCATGGCAACACACATATTGCATGCAACAGGCAACAGATTAGTAGCCATTATAAAGACGATGCGGAAGATAGCAATCAGTGCATTCCACGTAACTCAAGCTAGACAGCATCATGATGTTGGACCGGCCAGAGTCAATGAGGTCTGAAGCCCCAGTATTTATTTATTTTTAAAAAAAAACACACTTGATTTCACAGCACTTCTGTTCAAGCTAGATAGAGTTCTTGATTCACTTCACAAAAAGTACCAAGAATTAGTTTGTGTGGTGACGTATAAAATTAATAAGACCGTGTTTGTCTCCTGAATTAATTCCATTTGATGCAGACTTTGTTCTTTCTAACTAGACTGCAGGGGGACAGTAGCACAATAATAGACAATATTTTCATTCTTCATTACTAGGGGGGCATCTTGTTAGTAAAAGGGTATATGGCCTTGGACTTTCAGGCCATGATGTACAAATTTTAACAATAAATTATAAATGTTAATCCAGTGGCAATAGAGATTCATTAAACTTTATTAAAGAACAAGAACGCATGAAGTTTAGAGTGCAAATAACATGCACAATGAGTATAACGCTGCCAACACATTTCCCATGTTTTTTTAAAAAGTCGCTATAACATTTAAAACAGGAACTAGCAGGCAACCTGAATGGCTGACTAACGGGATAAGGATATCATGTAGAACAAAGTGGGAATTACATCAAAATGTTATGGATAGTAACAATCGAGCTGCAATAGTTAATTACAAACAGTATTGTTAAGTGCTTAAAAATGTCATTGGGAAGGCAAAAGCACATTGTATGCAGAGTAGCTAGTTCTCAGGATAAAATTAAAACCATATGGTCATCCCTAAAGAACGTGTCTGGCCAACAGCAAAAGATTAAGCCTATAGAGTCAATAAATACACTGATGGAAAAAAATGAAATTTCAGGTACACATTTACCTAGGTAACATATTTGAGTGATTAACACAATAAGATCACAGATTTATGTAAGTGCAAGATACACCATTGTAAGTGTGAAATGCTGGTGTAAGCTATCACCAGCGCCAGGCAGCAAAGAGGTTGCGAGAAGATCGATAGAGGCAGAAGACAGACTAACAAGCAACACACTGCCAATGCCCTCTTGGCTGCCGGTATTTAGATCGCCGCCACAGAACAGATAGCCCAGTCAGTCATCCAGTGCGTCACCGAGTCGAGTCTTCAGTCACAGCACAGTCTCTTGCTGTCACAGACAGAGTCTTCATCTCAGGCAGGTCATAGTGACCAGAGTAGTGTGCATAGCAGGACTTGTACTTGTGATGCTATTATGGAAGAGCTGGAACCACAACACTTGGACTACCTCAAGTAACTTCTTGTTCTTATGAATAATGAACCCTATTAATATATGCATATTGTCTGTGTTATAGAAAGAGGATACCAGCTACCAAACAATGTCCTCTCATTGCTTCCCATGGTACAAGCCTACAGTGATAACAAGACAACACAAAAGCTGGTACATTAATAAATGATGTAACTACCGGAATGTTGAATGCAAGCAACCAAACATACAAGCATTGTGTTGTACAGGTGACGGATGTCAGTTTACAGGATGGAGTCCATGCCTATTACACTTGGTTCGTCAATATAGGGACAGTTACTGTTGTTTGCAGATGACACGAGTTGTCATCAGATGATGTTTTATGTATACTTGATTGGAGACAGATCTGGCAGTCGAGCAAGCCAAGGCAACAAGTCAACACTCTGCAGAGGATGCTGGGTTACAGCAGTAGTATGTGGGCAAGTGTTATCCTGTTGGAAAACATCCCTTTGAATGCTGTTCATGAATAGCAGTACAGCAGGTCAAATCACCAGATTGACACACAAATTTGCAGTCAGATGGTGTGGGATAACCACGAGAGTGCACCTGATGTCATACAAAATCGCACCACAGACAAAACTCCAGGTATAGGTCCAGTGTGTTTAGCAATGCAGAAACTCATTGCCAGAATGGTGTGGCAACTGAAACATTTGAAAACAATTAAAGCACCAGGTCTTGGTGGAATCCCGATTCTGTTTTTATTTAGCATGCATTTGTCATTAATCTCTCACCTAGGGCAAAGTCCTAAGCGACTGGAAAAAAGTGCAGGTGACTCCTATATATAAGAAGGAGAAAAGAATGTACCTGCGAAATTACAGACCAATACTCTTAATATTGGTTTGTTACAGGATTCTGGAACATATTCTGAGTTCGAATATAATAAATTTTGTAGAGACAAGAAAGCTTATGTTGATGAATCAGCAAGATTTTACAAAGTATCGCTCGGGAGAAAATCAGCCTGCCCTTTTCTCACGATATACTGTGAACTATGGATGAAGGGCAACAGGCAGATTCCATATTTTTAGATTCCTCAAAAGTATTTGACACCATGCCCCACTGCAGATTGTTAATAAAGGTACGAGCATATGGAATAAGTTCCCAAACATGCGAGTGGCTCGAAGACTTCCTAATTAACATAACCAAGTACATTGACATCAAACACGAGTATACATCAGAAACAAAGGTATAGTCAGGAGAGCCCCAGGGAAGTGTGATAAGACAGTGATTATTTTCTATACAGGGTGAACGTTAATAAAACTGACAAACTGCAGGGACGGATTCCTGATTGGAAATTGAGGAAAAAAAATTCTATGAATACGTGTCAGGAAATGCATTATTGCCAGTGTATTGCAGGCTGTGTGATTGATGTGGCGTACTGTAAGCAGCACAATGGTCAGGTATTCATGATGGGAACATGCCGAGATGGTGTTTGTGTACGGCCAAGCAGACAGAAACAGCCGAGAGGGACCACTGTTATTTTAAAAACGAGTATCCTCACAGACACCAGCTACACCACACAACATTTCCAGCCCTTTTTGGGCACTTGTGTGATCATGGGTCCTTTCAGACAGACGGACATGCAAGGAGGCAGTGGACTGACTGTACACTAGATTTGGAGGGCCGGATTCTGCCTCTTGACCTTTTGCATCTCCGTGGCCATATGGTACCACCACCTTGGCTTGTTCCTGACATGAATACTGGACAATTCTGCTGCTTACAGTATGCTATGTCAATCACACAGTCTCCAACACACAAGGAACACACGGCAAGTGGTCACAGGAACTTTCATTCGTCAGCACCATCTACCATGACAATGATTCATATCCAGATACATGTTCACAGGACCTTTTTCCCCCATTTTCAGTCAGGAATCTGACCCTGCAGTTTGTCGGTTTTATTAATGTTCACCCTGTATACATAAATGATCTAGCAGACAGGGTGGACAGCAATCTGGGGTTGTTTGCCGATGATGCTGTGGTGTACGGGAGGGTGTCGAAGATGAGCGACTGTAGGATGATAAAAATGACTTAGACCAAATGGCAGCTGGCTCTAAATGTAGAAAAATGTTAAGTTAATCCAGATGAGAAGGAAAAACAAACCCAAAATGTTCGGATATAGCATTAGTATTGTCCTGCTTGACATAGTCACACCGTTTAAATATATGGGTGTAGTGTTGCAAAATAATATGAAATGGAACAAATATTTGAGGATTGTGGTAGGGAAGGCAAATGGTTGACTCAGTTTACTGGGAGAATTTTAGGAAAATGTGGTTAATCTGTAAAGGAGATCACAAACAGTATGCTAATACGACCTATCATGGGTGCGTCAAAGGAAGACATTGAAGCAACTCAAAGGTTGGCTGCTAGATTTGTTACCAGTAGGTTAGAACAATACACAAGTGTTACAGAGATCGTTTGGAAACTGAAATGGGTATTCCTGTAGGGAGGGCTATGTTCATTTTGAGGAACACTATTGAGAAAATTTACGGAACGGGCATATGAAGCTGACTGCAGAAATATCCTAGTGCTGCCAACATACATTTCACATAAGAACCAAAAAGATAAGATATGAGAAATTACGACTCATACAGAGGCATACAGACAGTCAGTCATTCAGTCATTTTCCCTGGCTCTGTTTGCAAGTGGAACAGGAAAGGATGGTATGTTCTGTGATACAAAAGTGATTGTGCTGAAGATCATAAATAGAAGGTATACCCAGCTGACAGGAACAGGTATTGCAAGAATAACGATCCTTTGAATTTGCCGTTTTATCAGAACAAAGTCATAATGTTATTCTTGGGTTGGACTTCTTACCAACATCAGAAGCAGTCATAGACTGGATGATCATAGCTCCAAACTACAAAAGCTATTTCAACAAGTTCATGCAACAAAGAGTGCTGTTGGCTGTTTGGCATTGAAGATATTGTAATACTGCCTTGCCATCATTAATTAGATGAGTTCCAGTCATCAATATAGATGCTCAGTTAAAATGTGAAGCTTTTGTCGACTGCGAAAACTTACTCAGGTTCACAAGAAAATACTATTAACTAGCAGTGATCATAAGCATTGCAGGTGGTCAAGAACTTCGGATCACTATTTGCCATGAGCAGCCACATCTCATCCATAAAGGCATATGTGTAGGAACAGCCGGTCCAGTTCAGGATTAATAGCTCAATGCCATCGACAAAGAAACATGCTTTGATATTAGCTTCCTCCCCTGTGTCTGTAGTGATAACAAACTGCCAATTGGATCTGGGCAGACCAAGAATCATCATCTGCTAGCCATTCTGCACCAGTTTTCTGATGCTTTCAATTCCGGTGTGGAGAAAAAAAACCAGACCACACAATCTTTGGTAAAACACCTAATTTCGGAGGAAGTGGAGATGATGATGTAATATGTCATCAATAAACCTTCAGAGTGTCTTTGGTCCTCTCCTGTGGCCCTTGTGAAGGGGAGGATGGCAAATGACCTTCCAGCATTGACTACCAATGAATGAACAAAATCACAAAAAAGTCTGTACATTGCCACTCATTTATGACACCTTGGATTGCTTGAAAGGAGCACAATATATCTCAACTATGGACATGTAGACAGGTTGCTGGCACTGTTTGGACTATGTAATGCCTTCTAAAGCAAATACACAAAGGTGCTGCAAAAGTGATAGCTTATGCAACATAGAACTCTCCACATCTGAAATGAACCACTCTACAGCCAAGAAAGAGTCCCTTGCAGTTGTTTGTGTCATCAAGTTCTGGCCGTATTTATTTGGCAAACCATTCACCACTGCAATGGATCACTATTCTCTATGCTATCTGACTAGCTTGTAGGCTCCATCGCATTGACCGACGAGGGCACTGAGACTTCAACAGTATGACATCACAATGGTATACATAAGTGGACACCAAAACAAACATGCTGACAGTCTTTCAATGAATTCTTTGGCAGAACACAGCAGCAGGGGTGAAATCTCAGTCATCACTGCATTAAATGACACTGCTACTGAACAGAGAGAAGAGCCAGTATTGCTGACAACCAGACAAGCCTTGAAGAAGGGGGAACCACCAAAAGAAACATTCCGATAGGCAAAAGAGGAACTGTGATCCAATTTAGTGGAAATGGGTGATTATCATCCCAGCTCATCTACAGCTAACTATTCTGAAATATTTCCACCATGCTCCAACATCTGGGATCATGAAGAGTCTAGACAGAATCAGATACATGCTAGGCTAGGTCTCTACTGATACCCTAGATACCACATGAGCCACTGTAAGGAATGCCATTGACAGAAGCAGGTGCCAAAATTACCTGCTGGTAACACAAAGCAGCAGCCAGTAAGATAAGCCCACGAGACTTAGTATGGATTTTTAAGCCTGTGCAGAAACTGGGACTATTCACTTGTCAGATGTCACATTCAAAACAGAGTATTATGATCCTTCCTCAAGGACACAAAAGCACAAAGACATCCATATCCTAGATATGAAGTCCTTCTACACTCCTGACATGCAGATCGACTGTGGACAACCCTGGTTTTGAATTTGTTGTGGTTCCAATGTGACAAATGTTTCCTCAGGTCGCACATTTTTACAGCTTGAAAATGCTTCAGTTATGTTTGATAATTGTGGATGAATTCAGAAAGTCTGTTTATAAGAAAGTTAATCATTCATGTTTAAAAGACAAAACATTAAGCATTAACAGTATTTCAAGGAAGAAGCTCCAGGATGATTATTTACAGTATTGTTGTGCGATATTCGATATAAAATATTGGTATTTTGTATGTATTGGATTACTGATGAGTAAAGAAAAGTTATTATTATTTGAACAAAGTTGTCAAGTCTGTAACAGGAGATGGATATTTAAATTTGTTCTACAAGGTGTCTGTCATTATTTATTTACTCTGAAGTTTTGGCTAAAAACTTGTTTAATTTTTATTGAAAAAAGAACATGAGAAGATTTTTACTACTATTCAATTAAATAAAATATATAGGTTCACTGAATAGTCAAGGCATTAAGTTGTCATAGGGTTGAGAACGTTGCTAGCTTTCAGACAAATTCCTTTTCAGGACTACAAAATATACACATGCACACTTTCCCGGCTGACTACACTGTCATCTTCCATCATTTACTTTCTACGAGGAGTTTCGAGTACTGTCGAAAACATACCGAGCTGGTTAATTAAAATTAAACTTTATTCCATGCTGATATCTGAGTGAAAATAATTTGAAGAACTTTACAAAAAGGAGGGATAAACGGGCAGGACACATCAAGGAATAGTTAACATGCAAAATGTATATAATGGACGGGGGGTGCACACTGCAGAGGGAGTCCATGGCTTGAACACGGGTAAACTAGTTGAAATGTATGTAGTAGGGTGTAGTAGTTACGCAGAGATAAAATGTCATAAGGAAGAAAGTGATTTGTCTTCCAGTGATACAGAACCTGAAGAATTGCAAGCAGTAGTTCAGAGTGAGTCTAGTTCTGAAAGTAAAGATCAAGTGGCAATAATGACAAGTGTACTTCAGCCTGTTCGAAATGTGTTCGTACAATGACACAGGCTTAGCAAAGTGAATGGGATGGGAAATTAATTTAAAACAACCCAGTTGTCTTTCACTTTAGTGTGTACAGTGGGTTTTGTGAAGATTTGTGAAATAAATACAAACCACAACCAGCATGTACATATTTTTTAGAATACATGGGGCCAGAAGCTCTCCTGTGAAACTTTCAAGACTAGCACTCTTGGAAGAGAAGTGATGAAGGTGTGAGGACAGGTCATGAGTTGTGCTTGGGTGGACAGTTGTAGAGCACTTGCCTATGAAAGGCAAAGGTTCTGAGTTTGAGTCTTGGCCTGGCATATAGTTTTAATCTGCCAGGAAGTTTCACATCAGTACACACTCCACTGCAGAGTGAAAATCTCTTTCAGGAAATGTTCCCCAGGCTGTGGCTAAGCCATGTCTCCATAGTATTCTTTCTTCCAGGAGTGCCAGTGTTGCAAGTTCCACAGGAGAGCTTCTGTGAAGTTTGGAAGGTAGGATATGAGGTATTGGTAGAAGTAATTCTGTGAGAATGGTTCGTGAGGCGTGGTTGGGTAGCTCAGTCAGTAGAGAGTACTTGCCCACAAAAGAAAAAAGCCCCGAGTTCGAGCCTTGGTCCAGCACACAGTTCAAATCCCCAGGAAGTTTCATATCAGTGCACACTCCACTGCAGCATGAAAATATCATTCCAGATCCACTCTTATATCATGCATTTTGCATTTCATCAACAATTGTTTCAATTATAGTCTCCTTACTAGAACCCAGATCTAGGCAAAACTCTAACGAAATTCAGAGACTGTCTTTCAGACGTTCAATGCAACCGATCTAAGGATGTAGATTTCGTGCAAAATTCTGCAAAATTTGTGAATCTAGTTATGGTTACTTTCACCTTCTCGCTTTCAAAATTTATATTGGTGATACTGAGTCAAATGCTGCCATTCTGGCTAGTAAAAATGTAATGCCATTGGTGTTCTTCCCTTTATTTATTTAGGAGACTAACAGACAGGCACACAAAAGTTGTAGGAACTATATGATATAACAGAAAAAGTATGCCTCAGGACATCTCCAAAGCAAAACTGAAACATGGAGAGCACAAAAGATGGTCCTCTTAAATATATTGTGTGTGGAGTATCGAACATCAAGAGAGGAGATGATAAAACCTACATGTGCCCTTGAACAGTAGAAGGGAATGAGTGGCGCAGACCTTCAAGACCAGATGACAGTTCTATTTCCAACCATATGACGTACGATGAAGGGGTAAAGAAAGATATTTTTTTTTTCTTAGTGTGTGGATTTTCAACATTTAAATGTATATCATAACACCGGTGAAAAGAATAAACCTGCTACGACGACTTCATGGCCAACATTGCACAGCAATTGCTAATGTGCATGGCTACCCGAGTACTCTGCAGGCAAACATCAGCAAAGTGCTCGTATGAGACTTTGGGCAAAAACATGAACTCCTTTCCCAATGCACATGCCCTACCAGAGAAGAAAAAAGTCACAAAAAGGAGTGTTGTGTTCTCCTCAAGAGAAAAAAGCAGTGAATGGCAGTGTAAGTGTGGTGGTGCTCTACATTTATAGGACTGTTTAAATGTCTACCATACCCATGAATCATACTAGCAATTATGTAAAAACCTGATTTCGTAGCAAACAGTATGTTATTTAAATAACATCTTAGTGGGTTAATGGCTGTCTTGTGAAGTTCATGCCGTGGCATGTCGCCTCTGTTAGGATATGAGAGTGTGGTATGTGCTACAAAATCATGACACTGCTGTTTCTTTTCATTGGCAAACCTGTTTCTGACAACAATTTTACCAGTAACTTTCTTTATCAGGGTTGCCACAAGTTTCTCCAAGTGTAAATCCCTGATATTTCGCTGATTTCCAGACAAGTTTGAATATTTTTGCCTGACAAATTTTTAGATCTGAAGGGTAAGTTAAGACATAAGTTGACAATCTGTCTTTGCAGCTACGATACAAGAAACAATAATGCAAATGAGAAAATATCTATATAAAAAAAAACACCACTTGCAAGCAAATGGCATTTCCTGGCGTGAGCAAAAACCTCAAATACTAACATCAGCAACTTTTGTAATTAACTGTTTTTAGATGGAGAAACCAAGCCAGACGGGATGTGTGTTTCACTAAGACCACCAATGTTATTTTATTTCAATAAAACAAAACACATTTGGTGACAAAAATATGCATTTCCTTGGAGTCGCAAGATCGTTTTAAAATACCTTCACTGATTTCAGAAATAACCTCGGAAAAATGTACACCTCTTGAAACAAGCATGAAAGGCTGGGAAGAATTGTGTAAACCAACACGGTAGGTAATAAAAATTTTGGTTCTAATATGTTCATTATTGTCAGTTATTACCCACTGTGTTCTATCTACTATTTTACCGGTGTTGGGTGCTTTTCTTTCGAGAAATATACGAGTACATAGTGTACAAACCGGCAGCAACTGACACAATTTTCTTCTTCCAAACAAACCACTCCTCACACTTCCCTGCCTCTTGTCGGCAGCTGCCAGGCTAGCTGCAAGAAGCAGTGGCAGCACTGAGTGCAAGCTGAGGGGAGTGGTAGGAAGGGGAGAAGCAGTAGGAATGAGGGAGTAGGGAAACAGCGCACGTACACAGCTGCACCCAGCCAGCAAAATGCATGACACCTCAGTAATTTCATCCACTGAGACAAAAATGAGATTTTTCCAGTGTTTTTTCTCAAATTTCCCTAACATGTTTGAAATGCCCTGAATATTCACTGATTTCCAGGGCCTGTGGCAACCCTGTTCATGCAGAATCACTATGGCATGTGCTATGTGAAAGAATGAATGAAGAGCAAATTGATACTCTTAATTTCCCTTTTCAGATATTGCAACGCAGAAAAGTGACAGATTTCTAAATACTTTCTCTGCTAGTTACTCCTCTATGTTTTGAGCAACTAACTCTTTGTTACATGCATTATCTTTCCAGGTTTTAGCACATTTCGATAACACAATCTGTAACTCTGAGGTTTTAGGAGAAAGAAAATAAAGAGAGTGATTAGGTTAACTCACACTTTTAATCAAGAAAATAACTTACATCTGCATTATTTTTTTAAAAAAACAAAATCATCAGTCCATTTACAATATAACTTCAGTCTTTTTCGTCATCAATGCAAGATTCAACAATTTCTCTTAGGTTTGGATTCTCCATTGCTGCAGCTATCCTTTCTTTGTCGTTGATTTGTTTATTTACTGTAAAAGTACAAATTTCATTACCAAGGTGCTCATTGCATTAAAGGGTGCTCCATTTTTACAAAAATTTACATGTAAATATTACTTTTCAGGAGTACAAGTGTTAAGACACTGGTGTATTGGAAAAGTTAGCGAAAAACATGTGAAACATACATAAAATGTGCTGATTTATCACCAAATATCAATTTAGGTCTTAATTCACACTATCTTAAGAAGAATTAAAATCTAAGTTCATATAATGTGTTCAGAATATACTACTTTCACTCCATTTTCCTACACCTGCTTCCGTTTTCTGGGGAAAGTTTCAGCCACTGATGAAATATGGGCAAACACATTGGATGGACTTACTGCTGGAGAATGACGAGTGTCATGAGGCACTCATAAACTTAACTCTTAAGAGAGGACAGTAATCAACAGCTATGTTCCATGAGCCTCCTTACAGTGTGTGGCAAAGTGTGCCACACTCATTTGTCCTTTCCTGTTCCACTCATGAATGGTGTATGAGGAGAGAGAATGGGTAAAACTCCACACAAGTTACAGTTTCTTTGGTTTTACCAACACAAACATTTCACAATGTGCATCTGGGAAGAATTAATTACTGTATTCTTTGAACTTAAACCAAATCTCTGTGATGCACAGTGCCTCTCTTATTATGTATTGCACTGGAGTAAATGAGTAGTTCCAAAACATTTTTGTGCTTACAAAAAACAACTGATATTTTCTACTTCCTATTTTAAACTTTCCTGATAAGGGCTCCAAACTGACTAATAATACTCAAAAAAACTGGTCAAACAAGGATTTTGTAAGCTACTTCTAACATGTGTGAAATACATTTCCTTAGTGCTTTTGGGAGTGTAATGTTTACGATCTTGTGCAGGAACTAACCGTCTTTAACATGAAAATATGAAATCTGTTTTACATGTTTGCCTCTGTAGCTGAGCTGTGATGTTCTGATTAAGTTGTGGAGGACCCAGTTTCAATTCCTGGAACTGCCAGGGATTTCCTTGGTTCGGCGACTGGGACAGGATGCTTTCAGTCTTTTGAAATCAATTGAGGAGCTACTCAAATGAGAATCAATGGCTCCAAAGTCTGGAAAGCTGACAACAGCCAGGAGAAAGATTTGCTGGCCCCATGCCTCTCCACATAGGATAAAGTTGCCATCAAACTGAAAGTGGTTTGAACAGTACAGTGCTTCACTAGGAATAGCCCTATTGGACCTTGGAGCTGATCTCCCCAGCCAGTTCTATGGGGTCCTACATCTTACTGTGGACTGGAAACCATAGCGCAATTGGGGCAAAGGTAAAAGAAGTGATAAGTGACACATAAAAATCCCATGACTGACCAAGCACTGAACACAAGATCTTTGAATCCACAGTCTAGCACTTTACCACTGAGCAATGAATCCCTCCATACCACATCCAAATGAAGCAATACGGCAGAGTATGACGTGGTGGCCAGTTGACAACGTATGATCCTCTCGGCCTGATCGAGGAGTTAACTTGTTATTTACTTTACGTATGTTCACAACAATCCATAGAGTCAATTTGTGAACTCTGTGTGGGCCATTGTTCAAATTTTTTCTCAGCTTTCTGTGAATTATGCACTTACTCATTCCCTAACCAAGTAGCTTTGGCTTACATTGATCCCATGGAACTTCATGAATTAAACTACACTACTGGCCATTAAAATTGCTACACCCTGAAGATGACGTGCTACAGATGCGAAATTTAACCGACAGGAAGAAGATACTGTGAAATGCAAATGATTAGCTTTTCAGAGCATTCACACAAGGTTGGCACCAGTGGCGACACCTACAACATGCTGACATGAGGAAGGTTTCCAACCGATTTCTCATACACAAACAGCAGTTGACCGGTGTTGCCTGGTGAAATGTTGTTGTTATGTCTCACATAAGGAGGAGAAATGTGTACCATCATGTTTCCGACTTTGATAGAGGTCGGATTGTAGCCTGTCGCGAGTGCGGTTTATCGTATCGCGATATTGCTGCTCGCGTTGGTCGAGATCCAATGACTGTTAGCTGAATATGGAATCGGTGGGTTCAGGAGGGTAATATAGAATGCCGTGCTGGATCCCAACAGTGTCTTACCACTAGCAGTCAAGATGACAGGCATCTTATCCGCATGGCAGTAACGGATCGTGCAGCCACATCTCGATCCCTGAGTCAACAGATGGGGACGTTTGCAAGGCAACAACCATCTGCATGAACAGTTCGACAACGTTTGCAGCAGCATGGACTATCAGCTCAGAGACCATGGCTGCGGTTACCCTTGATGCTGCATCACAGACAGGAGCGCCTGCGATTGTGTACTCAATGACAAACCTGGGTGCACGAATGGCTAAACATCATTTTTCAGATCGATTAATCCAGGTTTTGTTTGGAGCATCATGATGATCGCATCCATGTTTGGCGACATCGTCATGAACGCACATTGGAAGCGTGTATTCGTCATCGCCATACTGGCGTATCACCCAGCATGATGGTATGGGGTGTCATTGGTTACACATCTCTGTCACCTCTTGTTCGTATTGACGGCACTTTGAACAGTGGACATTACATTTCAGATGTGGCTCTACCCTTCATTCGATCCCTGCAAAACCCTACATTTCAGCAGGATAATGCACAACCGCATGTTGCAGGTCCTGTATGGACCTTTCTGGATACAGAAAATGTTCGACTGCTGCCCTGGCCAGCACATTCTAGAGATCTCGCACCAATTGAAAACGTCTGGTCAGTGGTGGCCGAGCAACTGGCTCGTCACAATACGCCAGTCACTACGCTTGATTAACTGTGGTATCATGCTGAAGCTGCATGGGCAGCTGTACCTGTACACGCCATCCAAGCTCTGTTAGACTCAATGCCCAGGTGTATCAAGGCCGTTATTATGGCCAGAGGTAGTTGTTCTGGGTACTGATTTCTCAGGATCTATGCACCCAAATTGCATGAAAATGTAATCACATGTCAGTTCTAGTATGATACACTTGTCCAATGAATACCCGCTTATCATCTGCATTTCCTCTTGGTGTAGCAATTTTAATGGCCAATAGTGTAGATTAAAATTTTTACAACAAATTTCAGTCTGAAATTGACTTTTCCTAGGTTCATGTAGGTAACTTGGACTTATACTCCTTGATATTTATAGTTTATGTCTATTTCCATTTATCACTTATCAATTGTTTCATTAAACACTAACAATTTTCCCAGCTATTTATGCACAATGCAACACTATTCTGGTGTTCAGGCTTCCCTATGTACAAAGCATCATCTGCAAACAAGTTTGCAGAGTTTCAGATGCCATCCATCAGGTCATAAGTATACAGTAGCACCTTCATGGGCTGGAAAGCTGACCCCGTGCTCCTCCATGCTGCATCCAAGTGGTGCTGTATATGGCAGATGATGAGACAGCAGTTGATTTCCTACAAAGGAGATTTTCATTCCATAAAATTATTACTTCGTTTAAATTTCTCTGCTTTCATAAGAACTTTCTAACATGGCTATTACAGTAAGTCTTTCCAGTCCTTCACAACTTTGCTCCCCAGATACAAGGCTATAGCATATTAAGCAATCCTCTTGCATTTTATCAACTGACATCACAATTTCTTCCCCAGTGATGACTTGGATTCTTACTGCATTTTCTACCTTACCTTTCTTAACATATCTCTCAACACCTGTAGTCATTTATGCTGTAACATTCCTATGGTCACTGAGTCTCCCCCATACATCAACTAAATAAAAAGATCAGGTCCATTAGTTGCCAGGGTATCTGAGACATTACCCTACCCTCTCCTCCCCCCCCCCCCCCCCCAATCCCAAAAGAAGTCAGTTCTCCTACCGACTGCTCAACTTAATTTTTAGACAAGAGGTTCAGAAGAAACTTGTATGAATCTCGTTCCCCAGTAAGACACAACAGTCCTTCACTGGCAAGCTGATATCTCCACCTACAACCATGGCATGATCATTAAATTTATCAATGATATTCTACAAGTTTTCTGTGAAGCATTCTGTCACTATATCTCCTGAGGCATGTGGCCTATAAAAAGTATGTGTGTGACCTCCCTTTAATACTTAACTCCACACAGATTATTTATCATTTGGAATCTGTAAGAAGAACAATGGTGTGAGATATAATTTATAGTGGTACACAGAATGCCACGAATGGTCTTTTCAATACTGGGAGAAAGTATTGTTGAATGGGTGTACATGATGTCACTCTCATGTGGATCTAGCAGAAATGTAGTAAATAGTGTTTATCTGAGTGTATTGTGTTCACAGTGAAATTTAGGGGAGATAGTGTGATAGTCTGGAGTTGTTTCCCCTGATTTATGCTGAGACTTATTAGTTTTAATTGATGACATAAAAAAGTAGTGCTATGCAGCCACAGCCATTGAAAGTGGAATAATCACGCTGAACTACTTGTATAAAAAGCTGATGCCACATAGTCATTGAAAAATCCTAAGGAAATGTAACTGTCTCGTGAAACATGTGTCTTACAAAATCCTCATTCAACCTATTCTTCAGCACAGCTTGTCACTGTCTCTGAGCCTTACAAATTAGGACACTCAAACACCCTGACACAAGCCCTATCAGACATCTTTTGTGTACACTAGTGTGTTGATTGCATCTCTCATCTATCTGTTCACCATGTTTTAGCCAGATTGGAAATAGTGTACAAATTCAGAACATGAGATCATACTGGAAAACCTCCAATGTGGGTTAGACACTAATAACACAAAAATTAGGTTCTCCACACTATTAGTTATATGGTTACTTCTGAAATAAACAACAATGAATGTGCAGTGATTTGGCTCCTTCATGTATATTAATATGGAGAAAATAGAGTATAACTGCAACTGCCTTAGAAGATTGTACTTACTTTCACCTTCTGTAGAATGTGTCCCTTCTTTTATGCTGATATCCAGTTTGAATTTTTCTGTAAGGTTCCTTTCCAGTTTTATCCGAATACAAAGGCCTATAAGAGTAGCCAATGAGCAGTGAGGCACAGTAGGAATAAATTCAATATGAACTGAGTACACATCATTATCTGGACTAGATTCAACCTAAAACAAACAAACAAAAATTGTATCTTTAATACACTTTTCATTCAAATACCATAAATAGTCCCATTGCAGGATGAAGAAAAACCCTAGGTAAAATGGGAATGCATGAATGAATGAATAAAAATGCAAAATAAGAGAACAATACGTCTTTGAAAGTGTCGAATGTTTAACAAATAAGTACAGTGTTATTAACTTTTATCCTCAATAGTTTTCCTCCTTCCATTTCTCAGCATCCACTTATTTTCTTTTCAGCATTATTATTATTATTATTATTATTATTATTATTATTTGCATTAGGTGTTATTCCGCTGTCTCAGATCAAGGCAGCTATATCCAAAACACCTGATTACAGTCTCTTAAACACTATAATATGAACCACCTGAATCAGTCTAACTAAACAAATTAATCTGAAGCATTTACTAGTTAAATCTACTATGTCTGAAGTAGTTACTCTCTTCCAGCACTTCTCTCTTGCCATGTATCTAAAATACTTATCCTTCTAAACACAGTCTATAATCCTATAAAAATCTCTACCTGTGTTAATAACAAATAGCCTTTAGAAGAAGACTAAATTAATCATAAACTAAATCTATATTCTTATATGAATAAAGCATGCACATTATGCCCGAGTAAATTTAGCTCCTGTCCTCCGCATCAGAGCCAGGCTGATAAAGCCAAAAATATTTGTAAGGTTTTTGCTGTCAACAACTGAGTGAGATTATTGTAAAGAAATGGCCCTCAAATGTGATGAATGATGATCTTTATCCCCCTCACATCTCTTTCTTCATTACTGCAGGAGCTGATGAAAAGCTAAATATTTTTTTTGCTACAGACATATGGGTACACTTCGAAATCCACACTTCTTGTGTTTACTGCCAGATCACGTTGTGTAAATGCCACAATATTTCATTATGGCAATTTACTCATATAATCCTCCTATTCAGATGGTAGAGTGGATGCAGATGGAGTTATCCTGTTTCCAGGCCTTATTTCTGCACATCATTTGTGAGCTTAATATCCATTCACTGCTGATTTGCTCTTAGTGACTACAGCTGTAGTAACACCTTTTAGCCCCCCTTTCACCAAAGCAAACAAGCAAGTTTGCAGCAGCAAAACTGCTGGTTGTCAGTTCTTCATCAAGCCATCATAAGAAATTCACAGCCTCTACTTTGGCACTTGCAATACAGAAAGCTTAGGTCTACTATGTTGTCTACTCTTGCTGCTGTTGAAACAATTTGCACGAGTGATGGGCAGTTTGTAAAGAATGTAGTGTTGCCAATGAAAGAATACACACACGCTTCAACGATCGAAGAGATTCACAGTGTAAATGCCTAAGGAAAAGAAATATGATTGGTAGGAAAGTGCTCAAGCACTCCAAGATCCAACAGGGAATGTGAGAAAGATGATAAATTCATTATGTGCTTGCATCAGGTGAGAACGGAGCAAATAAGAAGCAGCGTTGTAATTCTTTTTAACATTAAAAAGGAAAAGCACAATAAATTTCCTTGAAAGTAAACAAAAGCAAATATGTATCTATTATGTCAATTAAAATTAAAAATATACAGAAGACATCATTCTTATTGCTTACGTTCATGGTACCTGCAATCACGTGGTTGATTTATCACTGTTATGTTAGAGATTTCTGACAATAAATAAAAATGGTTTACTCAGGATTACACTACCTGCCCTCTAAAAGTGTTACGTGCACTACCTCCACGCAGTTCACATTTACGAACAGACTAAGACACCTAAATTCTTCCTTCCTTATGGCAAGTTCTATGTCCCTGTTCTCCATCATGATTGTAATGCGCCGTATGGAATAAGTTCTGCAACTTTACTGCTTATGCTTCGACATTCACTCCCATGCATTCTCACCTGTTCACTCCAGTGTAAATGCTTATTCACAGTTACAGGTTTACAGGTCACTGTTGGTGTGCACAAGTGAATCCTCTGTGTATTGTTTGTGAATGTGGATTCACCTGTGTTCACTCTGACGTAAAGTGGTTTTTGCATGTGCAGGTGGATGTGCATTCACATGGTATGCTTGTGCTGAGGCATCTGCCTTTGCAACTGATTTTTTGTAGAACAGTGGAAAATGAAATGGCTGGAAACACTGTAAGTTGCTTAGCTTTGAAGATCTTTCTTGACTCAATTTATGCGTCCTCATATGCAGTTTCTGGGTCTTCTCTTCCCCCAAGAAAGCTAGGCATTCCTATCATCACACCAGACATTTGCCTGAACACTTGTAATACTGTGAATCTGAGTATGAGCAGCCTCAATCACGAGCATCCGGGCTCCATTTCAACAGGTTCGCTTCCCCTTATACCCAAGAACTGTGTACCTGAAGCTCTGAAAACTGGAAAAGTGTATTGGATTTGAGACATACAGATGAACTATCAGATGCACAAACTGAAGGTGAGTATCTAGGCAAATGTTTTTCCATTTCAGCATTCACACTTCATTACATTTTTCGCCTTTGTTTTACCTTTCTTCTAGAAGTTCTCTGAAGTCTATGTTCATACGGCCATGGACTTGATATGACATCTTTCCTGTAACTGCACGGATGGTGCATTTCAAAAAAAGAAAATAATCACCAACTGAGTTTCAACATTATGAGGATACATCCTGCCTCACAGAACTACAAAGAATGGAGTATTTTGTTCACATTTGGTTCTGCGCTTGGTACATACCGAGCAAATGATAAAACCATGGTTATACCAGCATTCCACTTTGTCCAAATTTATTGTTGCCTTACGACAACAAGTAACTTCAATGAATGCAACAAATATATTGGTAAGGTTTATACCGCAGCCTCACACCTCACTGCTCGGCTGGAGCCTTATGCCACAGCCTCGCTACTTGCTGGCAGCGATTACCCTGCAGGTTTTCACATAGCTAGCAGAGTCAAACATAGCACTGCTGGAATGTTCTTGAAGTAGCCAATAATGGCCCAAGTGTCAGGATATGCGGTGATGGACACAGTGTGAAACACAAACCAGCTTGATATAATTGGCTGACGAGGTTTGCTGCGAGTAAGTGTGCTGCACATTAAATGACTCACTGATCTTGTTGCATCATTGCTGGTCCATACCCGTGAGTAGCAAGGTGACAGCATAAATGCATCATTAGAGAACATACCAATGAAAGTGACGGCAATCCACCTTTAGCTTGCACCTCATAAATTATGAACACACCCTCAATTATAGAAGAAAAGCTTTAGAAATATACATAGAGCAGATAAAGAAAAGCTTATTAATATTTTTGGAGAAATTTAAATTTATACACATCTGACGAAATAGCTATATCACGCCAGAATGAATTTTTACTCTGAAGCAGAGTGTGCACTGATTTGAAACTTTCTGTCACATTAAATTTGTGTGCCAGACTGGGTGTCAAACATGGGACCTTAGACTTTCACAGGCTAGCGGTCTAGCAGCTGTGTATCCAAAGATGACGTACAACCCATCCTGCTTGACTTCCACCAGTACCTTCCTACCTTTCAAATTTCACAGAAGTTCTCTTGTATACCTTGCAGGACTAGCACTGCTAGAAGAAAGGATATTACGGAAACATGGCTTAACTGACTTACATGAAATGTTGCAGACTGACATCAGCTACCCATGTGGCACTATTTACTAGTCCATTATATATGGCTTTTGTGCACATATCATGATTGTAATCTCAAGACCAACCATAGTGCCAACATACAGAGCTCTCACAGGTGGGGAAAAAAAGAAGGAAAAAAAACAGCTGGCTGATGGAATGCTGCTCAGCACGGGCCTCAGCGTAATGTGTCGTCTTCACTGGGAGCAAATCGTGGAAAATGGTAACTGCTGTTTCAGTAAATACAATTTTTTTGCCATGTGACCTTCATGGACACTCGAATAATGGAATCCTAAAAAAGAATTTGTGGTATCCAACTTCTTTTTAAAATCAAATACCATAGTATGCCCAGTGGATATACAACACTCAGCAATGACAGACTTGATGGGTTGCAAAAGATGAGTACAGCATTGCTGTTCCACACAACATTCTTCCATGGGATGTGTGGTCTGACCTACACAGGATGACAGGATGTTCCACAAGGAATGGGCAGTATTCAGGGATATGAAAGGAATGATCATTCAAAGCAAAAAAGTCTGGTAAACATGGGCTAAAAATTTCATATCTTAACAGTTATGAACACTTCATCTCTGATACTGTGAAACAGATATCATCTACTGCAACCTCTTTGCTTTCTGTATTTTGAGAGGTGGTAATACATACCAAAACGGGGATAAAATGTCCAATAAACATGGGCTCCAAAGTGCATACCTTAAGAGATATGAGCACTTGTCTTTCTCTGTACAGTGAAACACAGCTCTTCTACTGAAGAAGTGCTCATAGCTCTTCAGGTATGCATTTTAGAGCCTATGTTTACTAGACCTTTTGCTTTGAATACTCATCTTATCACATCCTTGAATATTGACATTCCCCCTGGGTCACCCTGTCTAAGCAATACCACACTGGCAATGTATTTTATATACTCCAGACTTTCACAATAATATATCATTCCTCACTGATTGAAGAAAGTCTGTAGCCTCAGATGGTGGACAAAAAATGACTTATAGTTTGTAATTTCTGGAGAATGCTGCCTATCTTGTGCAAGATGCTGCTTATAAATAAAAGAAAAGCTATGGATTTTATTGATTTACTACTCTCGGCATCCTGTTGCTGATTTTATGCTTTAACTGACAGTACCCAATCGATCTGCCGGGCAGAGTATCCATTTTACCTGATGAATGCTCTTGGAAGAGCTAAGGCGAACTCTCAGCATCGGAAACCGTATGTGCTGTATGTACAAGTGTCTTAAGTGTATTCATGAATATGGTTGGTGTAAAAACTCAACCTGTCCACACGATGGGGCTATACTATTAAATTGCCATCAACATATCTCGTATCTTCATAAAAACAGTTGGTTTCAGGGTCACTGATTCCGGGGCTCTCCCCTCAAAATCCTCCGTAAAATAGTTGGCCACCAAGGGAGAAAAGGGGTTACCTTCTGGTGACCCCATAAGTCTGTTCAAAAATTCCTCATTAAACATAAAAAAAGGTTGAGGTAAGAGCATGCTATTCTGGACCTGTGATGTCCACATGAAATTCACTGCCAGTTAGTGCCAGAGACTCTGCAAGTGGTAACCTTGTAAAAAGTGAGTCTACATCTCAACTGATTAAGTGATCTGATGAAGTACTTCAAGTCTGTTGATGAAATCTGCTGAGCTACATATGTGGTGTGAACATTTTCCAACAAATGTAGTCAATGAGAGAGTAAAATGTTTAGGTACATCATATGTAGGAGCACCAATTATTGCTTACTATTGGCCATAAAACTAGACCTCTTTATGAATTTTAAGAATATCATGCATTCTGGATAGAACACAACTATGTTGTCTTAATCTTTTGATGATAGCTCAAGGTAACTAAGAATAATTCACGAGTGCTGATGTTTTTAATTTTGCTCATCCTCTAGGGTTACATTTGATTTCTGATAGGCATGGTCACTCAAAAAACCATACAGCTTATAGACACAGAGGCTGCAAGATAACAGTACTGTAACATTACTCTTACGGGCCTTGAGTGTCACTACATCCAGGCCTTCTCAGAGAATGTGTAATGCACCCTAACTACAGAGGTTATGTTGCTTTGTATTGGAGAAAATTTCACAAGCACACAGAAAGTCACTTGTCTAGTGTCTTTTGCAGCATCCAATGAAAGGTGTCACACAGCTTCTGCAACAACACTGACAATACTTATCAAAGGTGGTGCTTCAATTGTTCGAGATACTGGCCACATATTTTTTGCGATGTTTACTACTGTAGCACTCTCTGCTGTGGCACAAGGTGATCAAATTTTGGTATCTGCATCCTTATAGCCTTGTTTGAACTCCACAGTCAATCCATTTCCAGGACAGCTGAAAAAGATATGCCGTCATCTGTAGATATACATGGTACAGTCCTTCTGAAATGACATATAAAGTTCTTCTTGTATGATGATTCTTTTTTTCTTTCTATGTCTCTTTTATTGTAATTTTTTATTTTCCGTTTTAGCAAGACTGGCCTTCTCTGTGATCTTTGTTACACTGATGATCTTGATGATGTGTCCCACTCTAGTAAATTTTGTTATTATTATGTCTTGGTTGTAACATCTCATTAAAAAAGACTTGAGGAACTTAGTAATTATGCTTGCTAATTGTGTATCTTGTCAATCATTCTAACATTTGTTTTGAGCTTGCTCTGTTGTCTTCCTTGAGAACAAACATCTCATGAGCACAAGGATGTCGGCAAGTTTAAAATATGTCTCCTGTAGACACTAGCAAACCTGTGATAACAGTTTCAATTTCTCCACATGCTCCACTACAATACAGGAGTCATTTATCAGTAGTGTTTCTGCTACACCTTCTCTCTTCCATTAAGAGGACTCGTGCTTCCACTCAAGTGGGACACAATGTGCAGGAATTCTAATGTATCTTGTAGTCTTTACATTTTCTTGACATTAAGTTTCCATTTAGTTTTCACCTCCTGGTTCAATGAAGTCAATTTAGTCTGAGACACATTGTTTTCAGTAATCTCCATTGCAACACTATTTCTACCTTAGATGCTGGAGCTTTGCTGATAACTGGAGCTGGTCTGGAGGTGGCACCACACTCTTCCATTACTTTGTTTATGGAGTTGCATTTGTATGGAATAACTTCTCTCCCCATATTTACCTTAGCATTACCACAATGTTGCAAAGGTAGGGTTCAAAAGATTTTTACTTCTTTCTCATGTCAGAGTATGCTACATGCTTTATCACCTTGAATTCCTGGATTTTCTTTTCTTTTAGAAAGGCAGTACACCTCCTTGTACACACTGAGTGTTTACCAAAGTAATTAAAACAGAAGTTAGGGTAGGTGCATGGCTGAATTTCAAAGTAGGTAGCCAGACTTTAACGTGTAACAATGGTGGTGTTGAATTTCTGGCACTTGAAATAACTGATGCAGTTTGAAATGTATAATCTCACTTTCAGTTTTATAAACCCAGCTTTAATATAACCAGACAATCCTGCCAAAATGACCATCAATGTAAATACAGCTGTTTGTTTGTTAACTTCCCATTTAGTCATTGCACAACTTGTTCGTTGGCCAACTCCTCCTAAAGCACTGCATTGTCGATGTGGATTGTGTCACTGCATGCTATCATCAGTCTTCTGTGATTTAGGGCAAGGTTCAGTTCCATTACAATACGGCACTCCCCCAACTGTTTTGATCTCCAGTAGCTTGGTGGCTTGCTGCAATTTGTCATTTCTACAAGTAATGATTCATTACACAGTCAGATAAACAGATTTTTGGGACCAAGCAAAAGTTTTGAAGCCCTTTTGAATACAGCGGTTTCTTTTCAGACATGCATTCTTCTCTTTTAATCACAATAAATACATTTTGTCATACTGGGTGCATTCTTCTCTTCTAATCACAATACGTACATTTTGACACACTGGGGGGTGCCATGTTATAGTAGATTGTATTCACCTCTGGAGGAAGTCTACTCACGAGGACAATTTTTGTAAGTTCACATTGTTGAAGTGTGCTTTTATTGTCCATCAAACCATCTCACTGCTGGTGATTTTGTGGGTGCCATCATATTCCCACAAGCAGCTACAGATTAAAAACTCCACCCAGTCCTACTTGCCTGTGTGAGCCTTACACAAATGGGATGCAGCAGGTGCCCAAGAGGTTGGTCTCTAGCAACTGTTTCACCTCAAAGTCATCTACACCATCAATACATAGCACATGACTGAGGTTGAGTGGGTTTTCTTAGATGTTTGCACCATCCTTGCTGCTGAAGCTGACAACGAAACATACACCAACAAGGAATAGATGAACTGCTCACTTATACTATGGGCAGTGCATCAAACAGTGAGCCTCCACACATCCTTGGCCACCATGTCGTATCACATGAAGTGACCCCCTAGATGTCTCCAGGATATAAAGGAATAAGGTGTCATCAACAATGACAACTATAGTATTCTGTGTGTGTGTGGGGGGGGGGGGGGGCTAATGTGATTCAAGACAGATGCAGCACTGGTGGGAAAAGAACAATGCTGATGGAAATACATCAACAAGGGCCTACAGCTTCAGCAGATGACCACAGCAACAATTAGCAATGTCATTAGCCATGGCACTGCCTACACTGACTAATACAGCATTTGCATCTTTTCTGAAATGGAGTACAACTGAGAACTATAACAATGTCAGCTGCATCACTGCTTTACACACCCATCCAGATATCCAGAAATTTTTATTTTTAGCATTGCCGTCACAGGACATACTGTTAATACTAGCTACTGAGATGTCACAGTACAGAGGTGGGTAGTTCTTTTACAAAAGCAGGAAAATGTGACTGAACATTCCACAACCTTTATCTTGAAAACACTAAATTCTGCCCAGTAGAAATTCTCTCAATTTGTGAAAGAGGCCCTATTTCAAGTCCACATACTGAAGAAAATCTACGCATATCTCTATGGGGTACGATTTCACCTGGTAATGGACTACACACCGTTACTATCTTCGTCCAGTTCTCGGTTATCACTGACAGGTAGGATGCCTCAATTTTTGCAAAGGGAGACATTAATTGGTAGCTGCCAACCTCTACAAAAATTTTAAATGGACAAAAATGGGTTGGTGATGAAGTAAATTTTATGTGGTTATTTGTAATAAAAGAAAAGTCTTTAACTTTTAAATCCAACAACAGAAAAAGTAACATTATTAAAGCTTTCTAAGATAATCTCAGGACTTCAGGATGGATAAGCTAGTGGCATGGTGGATCAAATGCACAATGTCCACTCGTTCCTGGATGCTGCCTCAGTGTTCAAACACAGCCAGCTGGCTGAACAGCATCCAGTAAGATTCGCTGACCATCCATCTTGGAAGCTACCTACCAAGGACTGTTCTATCTGGTAGGTGAATCCAAGATGGGAAGTGGTCACTGGAGTGATGATGATCACTCAGTTATCATGGAGTAGAATCTGTAAGGACTGCGGAGCAGAAAGATATGTCTATGGCTGAGGATAGTCTACCAGCAGTGATCAAATGTGTGGGGTTGCCGATGTTCAGGATGTTCATCTCCTCAGACATCATGAGGCTCCCTAAAACTTGACCCCTGAGGCAAGTAGATGATGATGATGATGATGATTGGTTTGTAGGGCACTCAACTGAACGGTCATCAGTGCCTGTACAAAGACCCAGTTTTTTCACAGTCCAATTTCTTTCAAATTCCAATCAAGCCACTGTCATGAATAATGGTGAAATGATGAGGACAACACAAACACACAGTCCATGGGCAGAAAAAAGCCTGAATCTGGCTGGGAATCGAACCTGGGACCCCGTGATCCAGAGGCAGCAATGCTACCCACCAGACGACGAGTTGCAGATGGGACAAGTAGAGTCTGAACCCCATAATACATTAGGGGCACTAAAGTCTGCCAGTACAAGAAATGATCAGAATCTACCACTACTTACGGGGGTAAATACAGAGAGCATATAGTGATCTTTCGACCCACATGAACTGCTTGCACGTCAGTAACCACGGGTAGAGTAAAGGAGTGATGTTTGTTATAGACAAACACAGTTATCCTTCCCTTGATTCCTTCCCCAGTTAGGTCAGCCTTGCAACTGACACCTTTTCTGATGTTCTGTGCAGAGCTATATACTTCATAACAGCAGCGGCCTTACAACTTCACTGACAAATGCAGGTAGTAGTGCAGACACTGGCAACTTCCAATTCTGTACATGCATCGGTTTTCTGAATACGCTTTTAAGTGTTGAAGCAAATGTAGTAGTGACTGGGTGGTTATATGGTCTCCTAGATCTATTTGACAACACCATACGGGATAGGATTCAGTGTTTTTAGCTCCAATATCTTCCTTTCTTCACGGTATACACTCTCTACTCCAGAGAAGGTGATCCCCAGAACAATTAACACACTTTGTAGCACATGAACAAACAACTCCATTGTGGGCAGCTTTAACACATTTGTTACAAGTGGCTTGTTCCATACACGATAGTGCGGCATGCCAAAAGCGCTCTGGGTTGGGGACATTAGGCCTCATATTTAAATGAATGAAAGTTGCCTTTATATGCTATGGACATGTTGTGCTACCAAATATAAGATCAAGGACGTCTGCCTGCAACATCCCTGGATGACACGACACCTTGCGTGTACTTCAAGGTGGTGTGTAGCTCTGTTTCGATGGCATATTCCCCAAGGTATTCAGATCCTGTCATTTGTACATACAAGAGACTGGAGTACGTTCAGAATGAACAGCCTGGTTCTCCACTGTGCCCACTGGCAAGCAATGGGCATGGGCACTGAACACTCTGTGCCCATCAATATCAGCACACCCTATAAGTTTTGTCATCTTGTCTACCTGGCCCAAAGGAACATGTGCACCTTGAGTTTTCTGGTCTGGTTCTACTCAAAAATTTCCGTAATTTTGTTGCCAACACACTACAACATTAGAAACAACTGTGAGGCCTTGATACAGGTTTTTGACACTAAAGTCGTCCAACACAAAGCAATCTTTAATAATACCACCGCCACCTACACTTTCTCCCAGTTCCCCCTTGTGACACTACAAGTGAATCTGCACATGCGTATCAGGATTAGACTTTCCTGTTTGTGTTGAGACACTGGTTGTCAATTTTGAGTTACAACTGTGAATGCAAAATATGTACTAAAACTAGGTGGCTGCACTGTCATGAAAATCTTATTGGTTTTAGTGTAAGTGCCCAGTTTTTAAGTCTCTTTAATTTTTTTCTTTGAAGTGACAATTGGCTACTCTACGTCTCCAAACTGGAAACTTGCATGAGCAGCTGACAAATTATGGTGGGAACAAAAACATGTCAGGTTCACTGCATAAATTGTTCCAATCAAAATAATATTGTACACCCTCCAGTGACAAATTCACACCATCATAGCAAGATTTAGTCTCATTCCTGTATCATCAAGAATGATCTTTGTCAAACCTTAAACACTTATAACGGTATGTAACATCTTGTCATTTATGCCATAATTACAAAACATGAAACCCGAAGGAATGGTTATCGAGAGGTATCATTATCTACTTACTCTTACACAGTCTTCATCAACAACATGCAAATCTTCCAGGGTGGCTGGCTTCTCAGGATCTCGAATTGTCTTTATGTGATCTAAAAAAAAAGAGAAGTCAGTGGTAGAGAGGCAATTAATAATTACTGCAACCAAGATTGCACACAATCGTAAGGGTTATTCAATGAGGATTACTCAACAAGAAGCAACATTTATAAAACCTAAACTGATTATGTGTAATTTAATTCATAACTAATATTGACACAGATTCGAGAGGATGCATATCAAGGATTGGCTGTGACGCGAAAATGCTGACCTCAATTATTTGGTTGGTTGGTTTGGGGGTTTGATGGGGGCTACACATTGAGGTCATCAGTCCCCAGTTCCAAACAGACATACTTGTAAAAGGCCTATACAGTAAAAGCCCAGAGGGAGGCAACACCAAGGGGTACAGAGCTAAAACGAACACCGCAGTAACACAAAATAGAGGACACTTAAAAGGAGCAGAGCAAATAGTGGACTAGAGTAAAACAGACTACAGTGGTTGATGTATCATGTAAAACGTCAACCTCTCAACTACAAATGAAGAACCTCCAGCTGGAAAGTGTAGATAGAGGTACCAGCACAACTTGTTATCATAAAAGACACTATTTTGGTATCCACGTCACAATTAAAAGTCACTGGAGAGGGTGTAGCCTGAGAAATCATGTGAGAGCACCCACACTAGAGCGAGTGATAAAACCCAGCTGCACAGATAAAATGTAAAACTGAGTCAGCTATAGAGGCATCGTCACCTAGAATTAAAGGAAGTGCAGCTGGTAAATTAAAGTACTGGTGCAAGGGGGCTAAAAGGGGGCAGTCCACCAAAAGATGGACCGCTGTCAGCCCTGCATCACAGCGACACTTGGGCGGGTTCTCACAACGAAGGAGACAGCTGAGGGTCAACCGCGTACGTCCAATTCGGAGACGGCAGAGAACAACTGAGTTCCTACACCTGCCCCTCAAGGATGAGTTCCATACGGCCGTGGACGACTTGACCATGCGGAGCTTATTTGGCATGTTTAAGACAGACCATCAGACCTACAGACATCACGGACCTTGCGATGTAGGGCTGACTGGAGGTGTCTTTCCCTGAGACCAAGCTCCAGGGATGGCGAAGTGGTGGCCTGCTTGGCCAACCGATCGACACATTCATTTCCTGGAATGCCGATGTGGCCCGGGGTCCACACAAACGTCACTGAACCACCACACTCTGTGAGAGCAAAAACAGCATCTTGAATACCGCACACCAAAGGGTCCCAAGAAAAACACTGGTCGAGTGCTTGCAATCCACTCAGGGAGTCACTGCATATGACAAATGACTCCCCAGGGCAGGAGGAAAGGTGAGCAAGTGCACAATAAAGAGCAACCAGCTCCGCAGCGAAAACACTGCTTCCACAAGGCAAGGAATGCTGCTCAATGTAGTCGCCGTGGATGAAAGCAAACCCAGAACGTCCATCAACCACAGAACCATCAGTGTAAACTACAGCTGCAACAAAAAACGAGGCAAGAAGAGCCAGGAATTCTTGACGAAAACTGGCAGGTGGAACGGAGGACTTGGAGTCGCAGGACAAATTCAAGCAAAGCCACAAGCGAGGGAGGGACCAAGGAGGAAGGGGAAAGGACTCTAGTGACGAGAGAAGGGAATGAACGCGGACTGTGATCGAGAGACCCGACCTAGGCCGCCATCATGGGGAGAGGAGTGCAGAAGATGGAAAAAGAAGCCTGCAGTTTGAGTGGTCGGGTGAGGCATGGACGCGGGCGATGTATGACACAAGCAACTGTTGTCGGCGGAATCGTAGGGGAAGGATTCCAGCTTCTACAAGTAGGCTAGTAACCGGACTAGTGCGAAAGGCACCTGTCGCCAGTCTGACGCCACAATCGAAACTCGAGTCGAGGATCTGCAACACTGAAGGTGCTGCCGAGTCGTACTCCACGCTCCCGTAGTCGAGACGGGACTGGACTAAGGCCTTATAGAGCTGTAGGAGGGTTGTCCGTGCAGCCTCCCAAACGGTGTGGCTGAGGCAGCGAAGGATGTTGAGGTGCCGCCAGCACCATTGTTTAAGCTTGCGAAGGTGAGGTGTCCAAGTGAGCTGAACATCAAACAGCATGCCAAGGAAGCGATGCGTCTCCTCAATACGAAGGAGATCATTGGCAAGGTAGAGCTCTGGATGGAGGTGGACCATACCACGACGACAGAAATGGATCACTCAGGTCTTAGAGGCTGAGAACTTTTAACACCACAGCTCTTATGCTGTATGGATTTATTTTGCTTTTGTTTTATTTAATGTTACATCGTTGAGCTTCTGTAAATATGTTTGATTGAATAGATAACATAAAATTGTATACTCCTTTCTTTGTACAAACTTTGATGTCGTGATTTGATTCTATGCAAAGTAGTGTATCTGTCATTTAAATTCTTTGTTCCATTTAGAGGGGACAAAACTTACTGTATATAATTGTAATCTGTGTGAACAATTTTTTGAAGAAATGTCAATGTGTGCAAATGTTCTGTTTTATTGAATGAATTTGGTTGCTGTTATGTAAACTGCTGATCCTCACTTAGGGTTCTTAGTTCGTTTGTATGTAAAAGGTGTAGTGGTTCCCCTCAGGTACGGAACTGTGTAGCGCGCGCAAATTGTGGTTGGCCAAGGTAGAAAAGGTGGAACAAGTCAGTCGGGGACGAGCTACGAGTCGGGGACGAGCTACGAGTCGGGGACGAGCCACCAGTCGGGGACGAGCTACAAAAATTGTGCACTGCCATGTAATAGTTGCATATTGTGTTGGTTCCGAGAGAAGTTTTTTTTCTGCCACTGTTCAATGCCTCAGATGGATGGATAAATATCTGGAACTATTCTGGAATTTGTATCTATCATCGCCACGTATAACACTACCGTCTGCTACCGCTGTACCATAACCTTAAAGCTGGAAGCAGGTTGTCTGATAAAACTATTTTATTAAAGCAATTATAGTACAACCCAACAGAGCAGTGTTACCCTCTGAGAGGAATTTTGTTGTGTTGACCGTGTTGTACCTAACGGAGGTGGCTTATCGGAAGTGAAAGTCAGATAGGCAAAATTTTGTTTGTTACTGTTCAAATATTTCTGTAATTCTGACTTTCACTTCCGATAAGCCACCTACGTTAGGTACAACAAGGTCAACACAACAAAATTCCTCTCAGAGGGTAACACTGCTCTGTTGCGTTGTACTATAATTACTTTAATAAAATAGTTTCATCACACAACCTGCTTCCAGCTTTAAGGTTATGGTACAGCGGTAGCAGATGGTAGTTTTATATGTGGCGACCGTGACAGGACGATGTTCAGATTGCACCTACAGACGGAAAAAATTATAAGTAGTTAGCATTTTACAAACACAGAGTGAACATAAAACATCCAGCAGCACGAACCTGTACATTAATTGACAGAATGGATAGTGAAAGTTCAGTTTAAATTGAAAATAAAAGGTATCAATACTTAATAGCAACTAAAATGAACAAGAAATTAGAAATTAATCTAGACATGCGAGAACAGAATGCAACCGAGAGCAGTTCAGACAGCACACCAACAGATGGCATTACGCGCGAGTTAAATTACGTACGATACCACGCCAATGTCAATAAACAGAAAGAAGCTATGAATATCGCTTGTAGTAAGCAAGACAATATGAGCGATGTTGTGGAAGACAGTGGCTATGTTAATGAATCGCGGGATATGTTCGAATCACCAGAAACTGAGAGGAAAGTAGGACTCGAACACGAAAATGTGGTAGAAACCAAAAGTGAAAAGACACCAGATCTGACTGATTTACTTAGAATACCGTCTGCGTAATTTGCAGCGCAAAATGACAATATTAAGGCACAGATTGCAGCACAAAATGACAATATAAGTGACAATATTAAGGCACAAATTTGCCGCACACAGTGACAATATTAATGCACAAATTGCAGCATTGGGGCAACAAAGTAAACAAATCGAAATTCATGGTACCAGACTTAGTAAACAAATTGAAGAAGTTAACTCAAGGGTAGGAACAGTGAGCAATGAAATCAAAAGTATTAAAAGTGAAATTACTGTCATCAATGGCAATATTGCCAATATACAAGGACAAATTGATGACATTAACGAAAGATTTGACACTGAAGTAATTAAAATTCAAGACCAAATAGAACCCTTAGTCTGTACTAAAGTGGATGAAAAGGTATTCGGTATCAAATCCGAAATACAAACAGAATGTAATGCGGAATTTGCACAGATTAAACAATCTGTAACAGAAGCAAGTAGAGAATTAACCAAACAGATTGTTACTTGCGAAAAGAAGTGTGAACATAACACTTCACAAATCCAAGGCAAAATGTATGACTTGGAAAAAAAAATACAATCAGGACCTACACATTTTACTGAAAAAAAGTCTTTTAGTAAAATCTTAGAGGGCGAGGAAAAATTTGACCCTGCAAAGAGGCATAACGGATGGCACCCCCTTGATTTTGTAAATAATTGCGAAAGAAATTTTCCTGAATATTTATCTGACCAGGAAAAAATTAATGTGGTAATCAGTGCCTTAACGGGAGAAGCAAAAAGGTGGGGGCTGAATCTGGATACTGACCAGATGTCTTTTGAAAGCTTTAAGCAAAAATTTATTGACGAATACTGGTCGGAACAAAAGCAAGACCAGTTGTGGCATGAGTTCCTAATGGCCAGGCTGTATGAGTTTTCGGAGGTAGACAAACATACTTATACCTTTACTGAAAGAGGTTACGAAAAAGTTAATGACATCTTTTCGAAACGAAATCCGGAATGCGTAACCGAAACAAAACTGAAAGAGCCGCCAAATGACACTATATTAGGGCAAGCTTGGCTTAATGAAATGAAAGAAATAGATTTACATAAACCTAAAGAACGTCCAGATATAAATATAGTAGAACGTGAACTGTTGAAGATCTGTAAAGATGTAGGAGGTCAACAAACCCAAAAACCCACCTGATATACAACGGAAATCAGTAGGTAATATTTCCTGGAAAGACATTATGGTTGAGCAGGATCTGTTGTGGGAAGAACAGAAGGAAAAGGAGCACAGAATTATTAAACAAACTATAATACCTGTAAATGTTTATAACACTGAACTGCAAGTGCTTTTAGACACAGGGTCACGAATCAGTGCCATATCAGAATCTTTCTTTGATCATATTTTATGTAAACTAGGACTAGTAATAATGTCTGTGAGTGGAGTAAAAATTATAGGAGCTACTGGTAGGTCCAGCAAGCCCATTCAAAAACAAGTATTGATGGACTTTGAAATAGGAAGCCAAAAGTTTGAACATGATTTTTTAGTGGTCCCTGAACTAAGTGCTGAAATGATTCTAGGTATTGATTGGCTAGACAAGGAAAAAGTAATTTTAGATTGTGGTAGTGGAACTGTTAAGATTAACAGGGGAACAAAAACAACAGAAATTAAATTTGAAGATATTAATGTAGAACCCATTTTGTTAGAAATAGAATCTGAAAATGATGGTTTATCCCAACTATATGAAATATACCATGTGAGAGGTTTATTGCAGGATGATCAAAAAACTGACAGTTTTAGGGAAATTGTTGATATTATCCAAGAAATCTCATGTGAACAGAAAGATGATTTATTTAATATCTTGAATAATAATAAGGAAGTGTTCTCTGATAAACCAGGTGTTGTAATTAACTTTGAATGCCGTATGGATATCCTGGAACATGAACCATTCTTTGTCAGACCATATCCAATACCTATAGCTAAGAAAGAAGCAGTACAAGCTGAAATTGATAAAATGTTGGAATGGAGGGTAATAGAGAGAAGCTGTAGTGAATACAATAGTCCACTTATTATAGTCAATAAGAAGGATGGAGACGTAAGAGTAGTCATTGATGCACGGTCACTAAATAAAATTGTCAGGAGAGAAGTAGACAGGCCTGAAAATTTAGACGATTTATTGCAAAAGTTCCATAATGTAAAATATCTAACTAGTTTAGACCTCACCGCTGGATATTGGCAAATCCCATTACACAAAGATTCTAGGAAATATACAGCTTTTTTGTTTGCAGGAAAGTGTTACCAATACAGAGTTGTACCATTTGGTTTAAATACCTCTGTTTCTGTTTTCATTAGGGCTTTGGATTCTGTGTTAGGAAAAGAACTGTGCCAGGTTGACTGTATGTGTGGATGACCTATTGATTTCTACTGATAACTGGGAAGAACATTGTGACCTGTTAAACAGAACCCTTGTTGCTCTCCAAGCAGGGGGCATGACTTTAAAGTTAAAAAAGTGTGAATTTGTGAGACAAGAAATTAAATTTTTAGGACACATAATAACCACATCTGGGATTGGCAAGGACCCAGAAAAGCTTAATGCTATTGAAAAGTGCCCTCCTCCAAAGAACAGGAAACAGTTGAAAGCGTTTTTAGGTCTTTGTGGGTTTTACCGCAAATTTGCGAAGGGGCAAGCTTTCAACAGCCCACATTTGAATAGCTTGTTGAAGAAAAATAGTGTATATGTTTGAACATCTGAGTGTCAGAAAGATTTTGAAAATTTAAAAACTGAGTTAGTAAAGGAAAACATTTTACATCATCCAGTTTTAAGTGAGCCATTCCACATGATTACATACAGTAGTGCTTATGGAATTGGTGTTGAAATATTTCAGGAAATCACAGAATCTGGGGAAACAGCACATAAGACCATTGCTTTTGCTAGTAGAACTTTAACTAAATATGAGAAAAACTATACTATTTCAGAGAAAGAGGCTTTAGCAATCATTTGGGGATTAAAGAAATTTAGGAATTATTTATGGGGACATAAAACTATAATTCATACAGACCACAAAGCATTAACATTTTTGAAAAACTGTCGACTGTTTACCGGCAGGTTGAGTCGATGGGCCCTCTACTTACAACAGTTTGATTATGAGATATTGTATATTAAAGGTAGTGACAATTACGTAGCTGATGCCTTATCACGATTGCCTGAGGCTATGAACAACTTACCAAGGGAATGTAATGAAGATGGTAGATTTCATATAAGATATATTAAGGAGGTTCCAGGTAGGAAAAGAATTGAGCAAATTTGTAAAAGCATGAGGATCCACCAGAATGAGGATGAAATATGGAAGTCGGTGAAAATTAATTTTAGTAACCCTAATTACCCACAAATCAGTAGATTTTACAAGATATTTAATGGAATTTTATATCGGAGAAAGAATACCAGCACTGAAGAATGGAATGTGTGTTGGCCTAGGCAATTTGAGACTGAAGTGATTGATTATTTTCATCTTGCCTTAGGGCATTGTGGTCCCAAGAAGTGTATTGAAAAGTTGACTGATGTGGTTGTGATTAATGTAGGTGCTGCCAAGAAAATTACTGAGAGAATAAGATCTTGTGATGTATGTCAGAGGGCAAAAGTAACAAAGAGTAAATCAAGGTTTTATGCAAAATACAGTACCTGAGGACACATTAGAATTATTGTCAGTGGATTTGTATGGCCCTTTACCTAAAACCTCAGGGAATTGGTCTTACATTGTTGTAGTGTTGGATGTATTCTCCAAATTTATTAAATTATATCCAATCAGGAAAGCCACTGCTAAAGCAGTCTTTAGTAAGATGACTGAGTATTTTAACACCATCGGTCAACCTAAAGCAGTTTTGTCTGACAATGGACCACAGTTTATCTCAAAAATCTGGAAGGAAGGTATGAAGCAACATAATGTTCAAGTTAAATATATTTCAGCTTACCACCCAGCTAGCAACCCTGTTGAAAGATATATGTGTGAATTAGGAAGGTTAGGTAGAACCTACTGTCACCATAACCATAAAGCATGGGGCAGATCTGTAAGTGACACTGAAAAGACTATGAACACTTTATACCATGAAACCACCGGTTTTACCCCTGAAGAAATTCTGTTGGACCATAAAAGTATTATTGAAGAGATCTTGCAGTTCCCACCTATTGTAGGAATTAACCTGCATGGGAAAAAACGAGTTAGTTAAGAAAAGAATGAAAGAGAAAGCAGCTGCTAGATCTAAAAGGCATGATAATACCATCAAAACAACTAAATTTAAGCTTGGAGATTATATTTTAGTGAAGACCCATGAAAAATCTAGTGAAATTAATAATGAAATTTCTAAAGTCAAATACATTTACAACGGGCCCTTTGAAGTGCAAGGAACTCCACATGCAAATGCTTATTTTCTTGTGTACCCTAGGTCAAGGAAGTCTCTAGGAGTTAGAAACATAGTTGACCTGAAGTTGTACGTCCACAGAAACCAATGATGAATGAAAAGTGGAACCCTCAGGGGACATGCACTCTTTGCATTGTGAGGTGCGTGATGAGCACCAGGGACCCAAGTCGTTGCCAGCACTACTTCCGTTTCTTTTTGTGCTGCCAACCTTCCTCTTCATCATTCAGAACTTTTACTATCTTCTTTCCTTCTTCTCTATCAGAGTAAACTGAAAAGTGTAGAAATAATGTGAGATACTGTGTATTGTTTGTGGACAAGTAAATGAATAATTAAATTGGGTACACTAGAAAACAACCAAGAATAATGTAAGTACTGTGGATATTGTAAAAGGAAAAATGTAATGGAAAAGTAATATTAATGAGAAAAGGTAAGAATACTTAAAACAAAGTAAATGAATACTATAATATGGCTGAATGAAAATGTTTCTTTTGAAAATAGGGACAAATATGGTGTTGAAAAAACTGTGTGTGTGTTTAAAACTGAGGAGATAAACCTGACTAGAGTATGTGGAGTAGATGTTAGAGGTATGTGTGTAGTGCCACCAAAAGTGGGCAGAAAGCACTTACAATAGGATGTAAAATTATTGTGCTGATCTTGACATATCTGATGACCTAATTATGTGAAAAAATAATTAAAGTAAATATTTACTTTAAAAGGAATATTACTGAGTAAGAAAGTGGAGAGAAAAACCACAAATCTGGGACTCTCAAATAACTCCTGAACATTGTCATTATGCCAAAAATGTCATTTAAAATTTTTCTTGATTATGTGTTACCTGATGTTGCCATTTGAAAAGAAATTGTTTTGTTGCCAATGTCTAATTACTGTTTTGAAGTTACAGGTTTTATGTTTTATACCATTAATGCAAATTTTACCAAAGATGTGACACAATGATGAAAAAAACTTAAAGATGATGACAATAAAATTCTCAAAAAATATGTTGTTGGGCAGCAAAAAAAGACAAAAGAATAAAAATGTTGTGGTCCTAAAGGATGAGGACTACCTAAAATGCTATGTGAGTAGTACCCAAAGGACTTGCCAATGTGGGGCAAGGAGTTGATGAGTGATCATTAACTGCCTAACCTAGGGGATGGGGCAGTGTATTAATTTAAAAATGTGTCTTTTAGTGTTAATCTAAATTGTGTTTTTGTGTCTAAATGTTTAAATACAAAGACTGCCAAATCAATAATGGGCAGTATGAGTAACAGACTGCTAGTGCTGAGGCAAGCAGTGAAGTAAGTTAGGTTTTCTTATCAATGTGTTATGGACTGACTGCTATTATTGGAGTCAGTGAAACGTTTTTATAAAATGTATAAGTATTCTTATTCAAATGGATGTAGATGTTTTGATACTAGGTTTTTTTTAATAACTAAAAGTTTTGGACTGCCTTTTTTTAAAAAATACAGCAGTGATGATTAAAGATAGGTTCTGAATAGGTTAGTGTGTTTATATGCAACAAACATTTTGGACTGCTATTAATGAAAAACAGCTTTAAAGTTAAATTAAAAAAAAAAAAACCTTGAAAAGTTGCTTTTGTATTTAAATAATCAGTTTGAAAATGTTCTCATAGCTATTTGTGTAAATATTTGTGCATATGTGGATGCAAACTGAAATTTTCAATATTTCGTTTAATGCTGAACCTTGTAAAACGTATTGTGATGAGTATGCTTGTGTATCTGTGAAAATTTACATTTCTTCAAAAATATTGAATGACAAATTTCTGTTTTCTTGAGTCCAAATGTTCTGTGCTATTGTATATGTGTTAGTTCCTTCCTTTTATTTGAAGGCTATACCTATTTTACTAATGTGCAGATTATTTTGTGTACTGTTTATCTTTTATTTGAACTGTATGTGTATGTGTATGAAATGAACATGTTTAAAGATATCTTGTGTAATGACGAAACTTAGTTTCCTTAAAGCAGTGTGAAAATTACTGTAAATGCTTTATTTTGGGGATGTTTTTGGAGGAAATGTATGAAATTTCTTAGTGTATATACTGTATGTTTGTAATATGCTTTTTTTTCTTTCACCCAACTGAAGTTGGATGGATTTTTTTTTTTTTTTAGCCAGCACCACTTAGGTGTTATGGATGTTTCCTTGAAGTATCACTGACGGGAAACTTCAACAAAACATGGGGCATGTGTAACACCACAGCTCTTATGCTGTATGGATTTATTTTGCTTTTGTTTTATTTAATGTTACATCGTTGAGCTTCTGTAAATATGTTTGATTGAATAGATAACATAAAATTGTATACTCCTTTCTTTGTACAAACTTTGATGTCGTGATTTGATTCTATGCAAAGTAGTGTATCTGTCATTTAAATTCTTTGTTCCATTTAGAGGGGACAAAACTTACTGTATATAATTGTAATCTGTGTGAATAATTTTTTGAAGAAATGTCAATGTGTGCAAATGTTCTGTTTTATTGAATGAATTTGGTTGCTGTTATGTAAACTGCTGATCCTCACTTAGGGTTCTTAGTTCGTTTGTATGTAAAAGGTGTAGTGGTTCCCCTCAGGTACGGAACTGTGTAGCGCGCGCAAATTGTGGTTGGCCTAGGTAGAAAAGGTGGAACAAGTCAGTCGGGGACGAGCTACCAAATTGTGCACCGCCATGTAATAGTTGCATATTGTGCTGGTTCCGAGAGAAGTTTTTTTTTCTGCCACTGTTCAATGCCTCGGATGGATGGATAAATAGCTGGAACTATTCTGGAATTTGTATCTATCATCGCCACGTATAACACTACCGTCTGCTACCGCTGTATCATAACCTTAAAGCTGGAAGCAGGTTGTCTGATAAAACTATTTTATTAAAGCAATTATAGTACAATGCAACAGAGCAGTGTTACCCTCTGAGAGGAATTTTGTTGTGTTGACCGTGTTGTACCTAACGGAGGTGGCTTAACGGAAGTGAAAGTCAGATAGGCAACATTTTGTTTGTTACTGTTCAAATATTTCCGTAATTCTGACTTTCACTTCCGATAAGCCACCTCCGTTAGGTACAACACGGTCAACACAACAAAATTCCTCTCAGAGGGTAACACTGCTCTGTTGCGTTGTACTATAATTGCTTTAATAAAATAGTTTTATCAGACAACCTGCTTCCAGCTTTAAGGTTATGATACAGCGGTAGCAGACGGTAGTGTTATAAACTGAAAAGCATGGTTGGATGCCCAAAAATGTGCCTTACAGACAGCTTCCTGCAGCCGCCGTTCAGTGACACTGATGCTTGGGAAGCTGTAATAAAGACAAAAGTCAATGGCATGTAGAGAGGAACAGATCGATGAGCCCACTGCAGCCTCAAGTTCATTAATCACCACCAAAAAGAGGGGAACACTGAGAACCGAGCCCTATGGGACATCATTCTTCTGAATATGAGCAGAGATAAAATTTGTGCCAACATGAACCTGAAAGGAGCGATTGGAGAGGAAATTCAATCGGAAGTGGACCCTGTAAGTCCTATTCGTGCAGTGTAGCAAGGACATGATGGCGCCAGGTGGTATTGTACGCCTTCCGAAGATCAAAGAAAACAGCAACTAGATGTTCTCGACGAATAAAATCTGTACGAATAGCTGACTCTATTGAGACTAAATTGTCGATCGCTGAGTAGCCCTGATGGAAGCCCCACTGTTGCTGGGCGAGGAGGCCCGAGCTTCAAGAATCCACATGAGCCGCCGACTCACCATCCGTTACAGGAGTTTGCACATTACGTTGGTAAGGCTTATTGGGCAATAGCTATCAACCACCATCTGATCCGCACTAGGTGTCAGGACCGGGATGGTAACTCTATCCTGCCAACGAGTTGGGAAAACGCCCTCTGTCCAGATACGGTTAAACAAGGCGACTAATTCACCCTGACAGTGCGCAGAGAGATGGCGAAGAAATTGGTTGTGAATTCGGTCTAGATCTGGAGAGGTATAGGGGCAAGCTGTAGGGGCACTTTGGAAATCCCATTCACTAAACGGAGCGTTGTACTGCCCCCAACGGTGATCGCGAAACGACAACTGCGTACACTCAGCCTGCTCTTTAATGTCGCAGAATTCTGCACTGTAGCCATCTGTCGTGGAAGTACGAGCGAAGTACTCTGCCTGCTTTTCGGCGATAGCGATTGGGTCAGTACAAAGTGTACCCCGGAGAGAAAGGCAAGGGATAGACACATGAAGGTGAAAGCCATAAATGCACCAAATCCGCAACCACACCTGAGATGGGGAGGTGCGAGAACCTAAGGTGGCAACATATCATTCCCAGCAGTCCTGTTTGCTCCGCCGGATTAACTGCCGAGTCCGGGCCCACAGCCGTTTATAGGCAACCAGATTCTCTAGGGAAGGATGATGCCGGTGTCATTGCAGGGCTTGCCAGTAGTCCCGGATAGCTTCTGCAATCTCTGGTGTTCACCAAGGGACTGACTTACGCCTTAGGGTACTTGACGAACAGGGGACAGTTGCCTCAGTAGCAGCAACAATGGCAATAGTGACCTCATCCACGGCCAAATCAATGTCATCACGAAGCAGAGCAATGGCCATAGTAGCCGAGGTGTAGGCTACTCAATCAGCTCCACGAAGAGACCATCGTGGCAGCTGGTCAAGGGGTTGGGACTGAAAAACAGAAACCAGGATAGGAAAGTGGTCGCTACCAGAGAGGTCGTCGTGGACCCTCCAATTGAGGTATGGAAGAAGACCTGGGCTACTAAGAGAGAGGTCAATGGCCGAGTATGTGCCATGAGTCAAGCTAAAATATGTGGGAGCACCAGTGTTAAGGAGGCAAATGTCCTGCTGTGCCAAGAGAGCCTCAACATTCCTACCCTGGCCCGAGATCTGGGCCCCACCCCATAAAGGGTGGTGGGCATTTAAGTCCCCCAAAGGAGGAATGGCGGGGGAGCTGTGCAAACAAGGCAGCTAGGTCGGCAAGAGGGACAACCTCATCTGGGGGGAAGGTACAGGGAAACAGATGGCAAGCTCCATCCCTGCCCGGATTCTAACAGCCACAACCTCGAGAGCCATGTGAAGTGGCACTGGGGCACTAGGAACAGTGGCAAGAACATAAACACAGACACCCTGTCGTATTCTAAATGGTTCTTATAATAATCCCGGTAGCCACAGAGGAAGGGGGTCCGCCAAACAGGAAACCAGGTTTCCTGTAGGGCCAGACAAGTGCCACAAAAGCTGTTTCAACTCAGCTAGGTGGTGAAAAGAACCACAGCAATTCCATTGAAGGATGATGGTATCCGACTGTGAAGACATGAAAGAACCTGGGGGAGGGGGGGATAGGTTACACCTTAGAAGGGCTCACTGCCACCGATTGCGAAGAAGCCTGATCAACTTCCGTAGGAGCTGCAGGTCAAGCAACACCTGGCTCCTGAGGGGACGCTAGATGCTCCAAATCATCTTCAGGTGCAGTGGTGAACTCCTTTTCTGTCTCTAGGTCTTTCTCCTTTTGCTTTTTCTTCTTTTTAGTAGGATACCGTTTGTCCCTCGGTTTATCAGGCTGGGTGGGCTTTTCCGACCCAGTCTCATGGACCTAGGAAGACCTGGAAGCCCTACGGCCCTCAGGTGGTGGCTTTTTCAGCCACTGGCTGACATCTGGAGGGGCAGTAACCATGGAAGGGAGGGCACCAAGCAATCCCTTCCGCACGAGGGGAGCCGGAGGAGGTGGGCACTTCTCCGATGCAGCAGTGGGGACTGAAGTCCCCAAAGAAGGAGGGGTTGTTACTCCTGATGTTGATAAGGCTGTCATACTTGCGTTTAGCCTCTGTGTAAGTGAGCCTGTCCAAGGTCTTATACTCCATAATCTTCCATTCTTTGTGATAAACTGCGCAGTCTGACGAGCAAGGTGAATGTTTCTGTCCACAGTTGACACAAACAGGAGGCGACAAACATGGGACGTTGGGGTGGGAGGCACGTCCACAATCCCGACAGGTAGGGTTGGCGTCACATCTTGATGACATATGCCCAAACCTCCAGCACTTAAAGCAGCGAATTCTTTACAGACAAATTTACAGCACGAATTCTTTACAGACGAATGGAAAAACGAGTAGAAGCCGACCTCGGGGAACATCAGTTTGGATTCCGTAGAAATACTGGAACACGTGAGACAATACTGACCCTACGACTTATCTTAGAAGCTAGATTAAGGAAAGGCAAACCTACGTTTCTAGCATTTGTAGACTTAGAGAAAGCTTTTGACAATGTTGACTGGAATACTCTCTTTCAAATTCTAGGGTGGCAGGGGTAAAATACAGAGGGCGAAAGGCTATTTACAATTTGTACAGAAACCAGATGGCAGTTATAAGAGTCAAGGGACATCAAAGGGAAGCAGTGGTTGGGAAGGGTTGTAGCCTCTCTCCGATGTTATTCAATCTGTATATCGAGCAAGCAGTAAAGGAAACAAAAGAAAAATTCGGAGTAGGTATTAAAATCCATGGAGAAGAAATAAAAACTTTTGAGGTTCGCCGATGACATTGTAATTCTATCAGAGCCAGCAAAGGACTTGGAAGAGCAGTTGAATGGAATGGACAGTGTCTTGAGAGAAGTATATAAGATGAACATCAACAAAAGCAAAATGAGGATAATGGAATGTAGTCGAAATAAGTCGGGTGATGCTGAGGGAATTAGATTAGGAAATGAGACACTTAAAGTAGTAAATGAGTTTTGCTATTAGGGGAGCAAAATAACTGATGATGGTCTAAGTAGAGAGGATATAAAATGTAGACTGGCAATGGCAAGGAAAGCGTTTCTGAAGAAGAGAAATTTGTTAACATCGAGTATAGATTTAAGAGTCAGGAAGTCTTTTCTGAAAGTATTTGTATGGAGTGTAGCCATGTATGGAAGTGAAACATGGACGATAAATAGTTTGGACAAGAAGAGGATAGAAGCTTTCTAAATGTGGTGCTACAGAAGAATGCTGAAGATTAGATGGGTAGATCATATAACTAATGAGGAGGTATTGAATAGGATTGGGGAGAAGAGAAGTTTGTGGCACAACTTGACCAGAAGAAGGGATCGGTTGGTAGGACATGTTCTGAGGCATCAAGGGATCACCAATTTAGTATTGGAGGGCAGCGTGGAGGGTGAAAATCGTAGAGGGAGACCAAGAGATGAATACACTAAGCAGATTCAGAAGGATGTAGGTTGCAGTAGGTACTGGGAGATGAAGAAGCTTGCACAGGATAGAGTAGGATGGATAGCTGCATCAAACCAGTCTCAGGACTGAAGACCACAACAACAACAACAACAACAACAACATGGGAGGAGGGACATAAGGCTTAACATCACCTTGATATATCATCACCTTGACCTTCTCAGGCAGGGTGTCTCCCTCGAAAGCCACGATGAAGGCGACTGTGGCGACCCTACTATCTTTAGGTCCCCTGAAGACAAGACGTACAAAGTGGACACCGCGGCGTTCCAGATTTGCACGAAGCTCATCGTCAGACTGCAACAACAGGTCACGATGAAAAATAAGTCCCTGAACCATAGTGACGCTCTTATGAGGCGTAATGGGGACTGCAACATCACTGAGCTTGTCACAAGCAAGCAATGCCCGTTACTGTGCTGGGGATGCTGTCTGTATGAGGACCACTCCAGACCTCATTTAGACAGGCTCTCAACTTCTCCGAACTTGTCCTCAAAATTTTCAACAAAAAACTGAGGCTTTGTGGTCAGAAATGAGTTCCCATCTGTTCGGCTGCAAACCAGAAATCGAGGGGAATACATCTCACCAGGTAATTTAGACCGCCGTTCCTCCCCTGGTGTGGACAGGGAAGGGAACAATTGGGGGTCATACTGTAAAGCATTGAGCTTTCCTTTCTTAGAGACTCGTGCTTGTCCACTATTCATATTTCGTTTCATGGTGGTCCCACGAGCAGCTAGGGGAAAGGAATGTCCACACAGCCATGTCCACACAGACAGAGCCCCGCTTGCCTGGGTGAGCCTAATACAACCGAAGGGGGGGGGGGGGGAAAGTTCCCCAGAGGTCGCTTGCTAGCAAGTGTTCTACCTCAACAGCCATGCGTCTCCTCGGTGCGCAGCACACCTTGAGATTGAAGTTTTTTTTATAGAGGTTTATACCATCCTTGCGACCCAGGCAGTTAAGCCAAGATCCCCGGGCTCTGTACCGTGCAATGATCCACTGTCGCGCCTTACGGTAGTCGTTGAAGCACACTCAGAGCTTACGGTATCGAGGACTGGTGGTGCTTCCCAGTCCCCAGCTCAGGGACCCCGGGGTTGCCAAGTCCATACCCAGCAACTAAATGTTGAGCCCCCTGAGGGGCCTGAATTCTTATTTTTTCCCCCTCCTCTATTTCAACAAGGCATGTTGTTCTTTATGACAATATGAGACATTGAAATTAAGGTGGAAAGGAGAAAGATACAGATACATCACTCACATCCCTCTTGACAGAAGAGACAAATATCATTAATTGTACAATAAAAATTCATTATCAAATTCAAAATATTGAATGAAAGCATAATATCACAACAACTAATTCTCGAGAATCATCTAGCATATGTACAGAAAATTAGGAGATAGGAATGCAAGAAGCTAGCTTACTATATCAATCTTCTAGAAATTCTACATAGCCTTTAATGGGGGAAAGTCAACTACCTACTATTGAGAAAGTAAAGAGTCACTCTCGCTCTGGACAGATATTTGGGAAAACTCTAAAAACTTCAACAAGGAAGTTCAGTGGTTGAATAAAGAACAAAATGCAGTTAGCAATATCCCTTTGGCTGGGGAGACAGTGGGTATCATTAACGAAACATATGCAGCAAGCAGTTAAAAAACTCTTACTGTAAATTCCTTGGAATTAATAAAATACAGTGTGTTTGGATTACAAAAGTGACCCCAGTGCATTTGCTTTTAACTCCAGCAGTAAATCATGTTTCCAACAAGGATGAAGATCTCCCTATGTGGCTGACCTCTGATGTAATCTGTTTACTACATACAAATGGTGACAGCAGATTACCTGTATATAGTATCTGGTTAGTCTCCCGGACAAAATACCTCTGCAATTACAAGTGTGCCTTGCAGGCAGCCTAGTTATAAGATACAAAGGCATTTCCCCATTAGAGGTGTCCGCTTCACTGCTCAATGCACGCACACCACTGAACAGTGGTACTGTTATCACGGAACTAATCCCTCATCCACAATCACGACATCACAGACATAGCAAACTGCCTGTCTATATAGAAAAGGGCACAACTGCCGGTAGGCTGACAAGCTGTCATAGCAGGATGTGGATTTCTGTGTTTGGAAAGAGGAGATGGAAGTTTGGATGCTTAAGGGAGCTGCAGATGCGGGTGGCATAACTGACAAGCTGCTGTTGGTGCCCGATCCGCAATGGAGGTACTCAGCCTCCACAAGTAATCAGTTCACATGACTAGTTTAAAAAGCTCCTGTCACAAGTCGAACCTTGCAGTGGTGTATCGGATCCAGTATCTGCAATGCTGAGGGTGATGCCGAACTGTATGAGATTCTCCCATAATCAAGATGGGATTGTATCAGGGTTTTGTAAAGCTGCAGAAGGGTAGTGTGATCTGCAGCCTAGTTGGTGTTACTCAGGCAGCTAAATGTATTAATGTGCAGCCAGCTCTTTTACTTAAGCTGGTGAAGATGGGGAATCTACATCAACCGAGAATCAAAGACCAGTCCTAAAAAGTGATAAGTCTCCACCACACTGAGTAGTTGTTCCTCAAGGTAAAGTTCTGGTTGTGGGTGAACGGTACAACTTAGACAGAAGGGCACGACGTTAATCTTGGCGACTGAAAACCAAAAGCCATAAGTGAGGCCCCTTTTGTACGGCACCTTGCAGTCAACATTGAGTGACACCTGCACTAGACAAGTAATAGTAGAAGCAAAAGTCATTAGCATACAAGGAGGATGATACTGAGAACCCCACAGCTGCTGCTAGACCATTAGTAGCTACTAGAAACAGGAGTTCACTCAGTACAGAGCCCTGAGGACCCCAATCTCTTAGATATGGGGAGTACTGTGGTAAGCACCAGCTTGAACCCAGAAAGTGCAGTGTGAAAGGAAGTTCTGAATAAAAATTGGGAGCGGACCCAGGAGACCCCACTCGTGTAAGGTAGCGAGGATGTAGTGTCGCCAAATGATGTCGTAAGCCTTTTGCAGGTTGAAAAAGACAGCTATAAGGTGTTGACACTGGACAAAAGCTGTTCGAATGGCAGACTCCAGGTAACCCAGATTACCAGTAGTGGATTGGCCAAACCACCCTAGAACGGAATCAGAAAAATCCCGAGACTGAAGGAACCAACACAGCCATTGGTTAGCATGTGTTCATGCAACTTACTGGGAACATTGGTGAGACCAATTGGAAAATAACTGTCCAACTCTAGAGGGTGCTTACCCGGTTTCAGTACTGGGACAACAATGCTTTCTCGCCATTGCGATGAGAACTCACACTTGCTCCAGATGCAGTTAAAGACAGAAAGGATATGAAGCTGACAATCCACCAATAGGTGTTTGATTATTTGGTTGTAGGTGTGGTCCAGTCCTGGGACTGGATCAGGACAGTGGTCTAGGACACACATGAATTCCCACTCACAGAATGGACCATTTCATGGCTGCAGGTGGTCTATAATAAAAGATAATGGGTTTCGCTCTAGACGCTGTTTTAGGGCATGAAAAGCAGGTTGCTAAATTGTCAGACAAAGGGGCTCGAGCATAATGCACAGCAAAATTTCGCGGCATCTGGGTCGGTGTCGACGGCACCATTCAAGGTAATACCAGGTACTAGTGCTACTACCGCACTAAACTAAAACTACAATTGCGTGTGTAGATGTTACTGGCATGAACATTTGTCACGTCGCGAAAAAATAATTAAAGAAGAAAGAGGAATATTACAGAACGACACAAATCTGCTCTAGCAGAACTGCTTATTCGTGGGTAACTTTTTACTTCGTTACACAGCGATGCAGTGTTTCCATGATCGTTATTTGGTTTCTAAATTAGTGTACTACCGTTGTTCTATCCAGTTTTCCACCTTACAACACCAGTTAAGCACTTTCACTACAGTGAATACAACCTGCTGAAGGCGAGTTTAGCATTTTATTTTTAATCATAGACGGACGTTGGCATATGGTTTAAAAGAATTGCAATGCCATGGTTGCACACTAATGTTCTACACTCTACAGAGTGGCACGGTCACAAAGACAAGCACGTTGGAAAATTAATATTGCAAAATGGCTTAGTACTCTTCAAGCAACCAATATAGTTATGCATGCCCTACTTGGAGCATATCATGCATGGCAGCTCTATCTGTTTCATTCAATTTAACTTTCAAAATCACAACCAAATGATGCAATTTCGTCTTGCCTGAATAGAATTCGATGCTGACCTATTGCGTGGCCTGTACGGTAAGTCGTATTTTTTGGAGGTTATATAAGTAATCCCATTTACGTCACTGTTATTTCAAAGTTCACAAAATCTTACCGTAAACAATTTCCTTGAGTTGTTCGGTGGATATTTCCGGTGCAAGATGCGTTGTCTGCTTGGGCACATCATTCTGTTGTCCTTTTGCTCCTTCCACGGTGTTTACTAAACCTTCTGTATTGGCTCCAACACCAAGCAACGCTTTAGACTTCTGAATTATGGATAACAACATCATATACAACAAAACAATAACACATCCCCCCCTCTGCTATTACAGTACGCAGTTTCCAATCATGCAAAGTTGGGCACGTCAAGATATGGCATTCCGTCTGTGACATCGACATCGGTAGACCTGTGGCAGTGTGACTTAAAGTCGGGTTTCCAAACGCGACAAAAGTGACGCCATTCGTCGCCGAGACACGGAAAAGTCAACATCACAGCGAGTGTAAAGAGCAGCAGTAGCTGGGTTTACTTGGACATGAAATACACACTCGTACATGTCCCCACTACCACCCGTGTAAGAAAACTTACTTGTAGGAACTACCTACTTGCATACTGTCATGCCAACTTAGGCGTAAGTTACGAAGTTGTAACGCTTGTAATTTTATCACACGAAATCGCTTCCCCAAACATCGCCGACGAGCTTCAATAACTGCCGGTAGGCGGATCTGCTCTCGGACATTGGACAGCACACGACTTGGACCATTTGTTTTTGTACGTGAAAAGTTAGCGTCGCGAGAAAGGAATAGTCTTAGTTTTCAAGTAAATAATTAAATAGTTCGTAAATCGGCAAACTGTTCTTAAACCATATGATGGAAATGTAAGTTTAGCATTAATCAATTCCGTATAAACACATATTTGTAATTCAGTAACAGCATCGTCTGATTAGAGGTACAGAATCGAAAGATGGTGTAACACGCTAAGAAACACAGAACAGTCAAAACTGTAAAGGTACTTTTTCTTTCGGGATAATGATAATTTTCTGCCTTAGTTATTGAGTGTAAATGTACTGGTGGAGTGGAAATACAAAATTTATTTGTGCCTTTAGAGATTTAAAGCTACTTTTGACCCTAAATAAAATCGTGTGTTAAGCAACAGTGTTCATACTGGCGAAGTTATTAAGTAATGACTGTTCTGCAGAGCAGTACAAAACTTGGTTACTAAAGTAAGCACTGTACCAGTAAAGGACACATCATACACCTAAAAAAATGCACTACAAAAAATTATCCAAATGGGATGGATATCAGTAGAAGTGATTTACATGTACAGACAAACAAATGATTACAATTTCAGAAAAAATGGATGATTTATTCAAGAGAAAGAGCGTCTGAAATTGAGCAAGTCAATAGTATGTTGGTCCACATCTGGCCCTCATTCAAGCAGTTACTCGGCTTGTCATTGTCTCTCAGAGAAGTTGGATGTCCTCCTGAGGGATATCGTGCCAAATTCTGTCCAGTTGGCGCCTTAGATCGTCAAAATGCAGAGTTGGTTGGATGGTGTTGCCCATAATGTTCCAAACGTTCTAAACTGGGGAGAGATCCATCGATATCACTGGCCAATATAGGGTTTGGCAAGCTTGAAGAGAAGCAGTAAAAACTCTCGCCATGCGTGGGCGGGATTGTCTTGCTGAAATGCAAGTCCAAGATGGCTTGCCATGCAGGACAACAAAATGGGCATAGAATCTCGTCCACATACCACTGTGTTGTAATGGTGCCGCAGATAACAATCAAACGGCATCTCCAGACAAGTGTTCACTGGCCATTAGGATTCAGTTTGAAGGAGGACTCATCATTGAAGATAGTTCTACTGCAGTCAATCAGATTCCCGACTGAAGAAGTGTCTGGAGACGCCCCAGACAACGGTAGTATACTAACCTGACTGTCGCTCGCCAAAAAGTCAGACAACCAGGAGTGTTGAGCTGGAGTGCTATTTCTCTTCATTGCACTACCCCTTTGATTGACATCCATGGCACCCTTACAGCACAGCAGTATGTCGACGATATTCTACATCCCTTTCCGTTGCCCATCATGGGAAGCCCTCCTGGCCTTACATTCCACAAAAATAATGCCCACCTATACAAGGTGAGAGGTTCTACTGTTCGTTTATGTGCTTGCCTAACACTATCTTGCCCAGCAAGGTCGCCAGATCTCTCGCCAACTGAGAGCATATGGAGCATTATGGGCAGGGTCCTCCAACCATCTCATGATTTTGAACATCTAATGTGCCTCAGTGATACAGATAGCCGTACCGTAGGTGCAACCATAACGGAGGGGTATGTGTTGAGAGGTCAGACAAACGTGTGGCTCCTGAAGAGGGACAGCAGCCTTTTCAGTAGTTGCAGGGGCAACAGTCTGGATGGTTGACTGATGTGGCCTTGTAACAGTGACAAAAACGACCTAGCTGTGCTGGTACTGCGAACGGCTGAAAGCAAGGGGAAACTACAGCCGTCATTTTTCCCGAGGGCATGCAGCTTTACTGGATGATTAAATGATGATGGCGTCCTCTTGGGTAAAATATTCCGAAGGTAAAATATTCCCCCATTCGGATCTCTGAGCAGGGACTACTCAAGAGGATGTCGTTATCAGGAGAAAGAAAACTGGCGTTCTACAGATCGGAGTGTGGAATGTCAGATCCCTTAATTGGGCAGGTAGGTTACAAAATTTAAAAAGGGAAATGGATAGGTTGAATTTAGATATAGTGGAAATTAGTGAAGTTCGGTGGAAGGACGAAGAAGACTTCTGGTCAGGTGACTACAGGGTTATAAACACAAAATCAAATAGGGGTAATGCAGGAGTAGGTTTAATAATGAATAGGAAAATAGGAGTGCAGGTAAGCTACTACAAACAGCATAGTGAACCCATTATTGTGGCCAAGATAGATACGAAGCCCACACCTACTACAGTAGTACTAGTTTATATGCCAACTAGATCTGCAGATGACGAAGAAATTGAAGAAATGTATGATGAAATAAAAGAAATTATTCAGATAGTGAAGGGTGACGAACATTCAATAGTCATGGATGACTGGAATTCGAGAGTAGGAAATGGGAGACAAGGAAACATAGTAGGTGAATATGGATTGGGGGTAAGAAATGAAAGAGGAAGCCGCCTGGTAGAAGTTTGCACAGAGCACAACTTAATCATAGCTAACACTTGGTTCAAGAATCATAAAAGAAGGCTGTATTCATGGAAGAAGCCTGGAGATACTGACAGGTTTCAGATAGATTATATAATGGTAAGACAGTGATTTAGGAACCAGGTTTTAAATTGTAAAACATTTCCAGGGGCAGATGTGGACTCTGACCACAATCTATTGGTTATGACCTGTAGATTAAAACTGAAGAAACTGCAAAAAGGTGGGAATTTAAGGAGATAGGACATGGATAAACTGAAAGAACCAGAGGTTGTACAGAGTTTCAGGGGGAGCATAAGGGAACAATTGACAGGAATAGAGGAAAGAAATACAGTAGAAGAAGGATGGGTAGCTTTGAGGGATGAAGTAGTGAAGGCAGCAGAGGATCAAGTAGGTAACAAGATGAGGGCTAGTAGAAATTCTTGAGTAACAGAAGAAAGATTGAATTTAATTGATGAAAGGAGAAAATATAAAAATCCAGTAAATGAAGCAGGCAAAAAGGAATACAAAAGTCTCAAAAATGAGATCGACAGGAAGTGCAAAATGGCTAAGCAGGGATGGCTAGAGGACAAATGTAAGGATGTAGAGGCTTATCTCACTAGGGGTAAGATAGATACTGCCTACAGGAAAATTAAAGAGATCTTTGGAGATAAGAAAACCACTTGTATAACATCAAGAGCTCAGATGGAAGCTCAGTTCTAAGCAAAGAAGGGAAAACAGAAAGATGGATGGAGTATATAGAGGGTCTACACAAGGGCGATGAACTTGAGGACAATATTATGGAAATGGAAAATTTTGTAGATGAAAATGAAATTGAAGATACGATACTGTGTGAAGAGTTTGACAGAGCACAGAAAGACCTGAGTTGAAACAAGCCCCCGGATTAGACAACATTCCATTGAAACCAATGACGGCCTTGGGAGAGCCAGTCCTGACAAAACTCTACCACCTGGTGAGCAAGATGTATGAAACAGGCGAACTACCCTCAGACTTCAAGAAGAATATAATAATTCCAATCCCAAAGAAAGCAGGTGTTGACAGATGTGAGAATTACCGCTCTATCAGTTTAATAAGTCACAGCTGCAAAATACTAACGCGAGTTCTTTACAGACGAATGGAAAAACTAGTAGAAGCCGACCTCAGGAAGATCAGTTTGGATTCCGTAGAAATATTGGTACATGTGAGGCAATACTGATCCTACGACTTATCTTAGAAGCTAGATTAAGGAAGGGCCAACCTACGTTTCTAGCATTTGTAGACTTAGAGAAAGCTTTTGACAATGTCGACTGGAATACTCTCTTTCAACTTCTTAAGGTGGCAGGAGTAAAATACAGGGAGCGAAAAGTTATTTACAATTTGTACAGAAACCAGATGGCAGTTATAAGAGTCGAGGGACATGAAAGGGGAGCAGTGGTTGAGAAGGGAGTCAGACATGGATCTCGTCTCTCCCCGATGTTATTCAATCTGTATATTGAGCAAGCAGTGAAGGAAACAAAAGAAAAATTCGGTGTAGGTATTAAAATCTATGGAGAGGTTCGCCGATGACATTGTAATTCTGTCAGAGACAGCAAAGGACTTGGCAGAGCAGTTGAATGGAATGGACAGTGTCTTGAAAGGAGGGTATAAGATGAACATCAGCAAAAGCAAAACGAGAATAATGGAATGTAGTCCAATTAAGTCCGGTGATGCTAAGGGAATTGGGTTAGGAAATGAGACACTTAAAGTAGGAAAGGAGTTTTGCTATTTGGGGAGCAAAATAACTGATGATGCTCGAAGTAGAGAGGATATAAAATGTAGACTGGCAATGGCAAGGAAAGCATTTCTGAAGAAGAAAAATTTGTTAACATCGAGTATAGATTTAAGTGTCAGGAAGTCATTTCTGAAAGTATTTGTATGGAGTGTAACCATGTATGGAAGTGAAACATGGACGATAAATAGTTTGGACAAGAAGAGAATAGAAGCTTTCGAAATGTGGTGCTACAGAAGAATGCTGAAGATTAGATGGGTAGATCACATAACTAATGAGGAAGTATTGATTAGGATTGGGGAGAAGAGAAGTTTGTGGCACAACTTGACCAGAAGAATGGATCGGTTGGTAGGACATGTTCTGAGGCATCAAGGGATCACCAATTTAGTATTGGAGGGCAGTGTGGAGGGTAAAAATCGTAGAGGGAGACCAAGAAAGGAATACACTAAGCAGATTTAGAAGGATGTAGGTTGCAGTCGGTACTGGGAGATGAAGAAGCTTGCACAAGATAGAGTAGCAATGATAGCTGCATCAAACCAGTCTCAGGACTGAAGACCACAACAACAACAATGTAGCAATTGGTTAGAATTTAGCACTATATCCCTCAGGACATCCAACAATTCCATCAATCAATCCCAAGCAAAATAACCACTTGCATAAAGGCCAGGGGTGGGCCAATATGTTATTGACTTGCTCAGTTTGTGAAGCTTTTCCTCTTGAAAACACATCCAATTTTTCCGAAATTGTAATCGTTTGTCTGTCTGTAGTTTTATATCACATGTGCTGATTCCTGTCCCATTTGCATAATTCCTTCACGATGCATATCTTTTTGTCTTAGAGTGTATTTATATTAGCTGTGACCTGCAGTATCAGAACATTTACTAACTTCACAAATCACATACCTCACAAAAATCTTCGTTACTCGAACTACTGCAGTACAGCGAGCGCCACTACTGGCAACTAAATAAAAGATTCAAACTACTGTAGGTACTAACTACTGATATGCGTAGTTAGCAAATGAAAGATTTTAATAGAGAACAAATAATGCATTTACCTTCACGATGCGTCTCTTTTTGTCTTGGAGTGTATTTATATTAGCTATGACCCGCAGTATCAGAACATTTACTAACTTTAAAAATAAAAACAAAGTAGAACTCTTGACACAAAAACCTTATCTTCTAATGTACCTTCAGTGTACTGTAGATAGCATTCAGCACTAAACATAAAAATTTAGAAAAGTATGCTTTGGAATGCCATATGTGCATTGGAGTGACAAAGTGTCTCCAGTTTCCATAAGCCACTGGCATGGTATGTTGCTTACATACATTAATCCTTGTTCCATAGATCATGAATACGACGTTTCGTTATGATGTGGAATGTGTCACTTTTACATAAGTTTTCTTTACACAAAATAATTAATTAATTAATTTTTTCATATCTAAGAATTCATCTACTGAGGAGAAGGAGTTGTCATTCAGAAATCCTTTTAATCTGCTTTGAAATGTTGGTTGACTATCTGTCAGACCTTTAATACTATTTGGCAAAAGACTAAAGATTTTTGTGGTAGCATAATTCCCCCCTTTTTGTGCAAAAGTGAGATTTAATCCAGAACAGTGAATATCATATTTCCTTCTAGTGTTGTAGCTATGCACTTCACTGTTATTTTTGAATTGGTATGGGTTATTAATGACAAATTTCGTAAGTGATTATATGTATTGTGAAGGTAATGTGAATGTCATGAGTTTCTTAAGTAAATGTCTGCAAGGTGATCTAGGGTGGGCTCCAGCTATTATTCTGATTACACGTTTTTGTGTAATGAATACTTTCTGTTTTAATGACGAATTGCCCCAAAATATGATGTCATATGAAAGCAGTGAATGAAAATAGGCATAGTAGGCTAATTTTCTGATATGTTTATTACCAAAATTTGTAATAACCCTAATAGCATAAGTAGCTGAACCTAACTGTTTCAGCAGATCATCGATGTGTTTCATCCAATTCAATTTTTCATCAATGCACACACCCAGGAATTTTGAGTATTCTACCTTAGCAACCGACTCCCGTTCATAGTCTATATTTATCTATGGTTTTATGCCATTTACTGTACAGAATTGTATAAACTGTGTTTTCTCAAAATTTAATGAGAGTCCATTTGCAGAGTACCACTTAATAATTTTCTGAAATACATTATTTGCAATTTCCTCAGGTGATTGTTGCTTCTTGGGTGTGATTACTATACCTGTTGGGTGTGATTACTATACATGTATTAGACTTCCGTATAGAGAAAGAAATGTGAGTCAAAAGTAATGCAAAATTGATTTTACTCATTGGAAAATGACTTTCGAGCGAAAGTTCGCCCTTGGCGATCGCTGAGATCGTCATCGACAACCAAATCGATAGCAGAAACAATGAAAAGTTTTTACCATTATCGAAATTATTGTGTTTTTCTTTTTGTTACCGGCATTGTATGATGTCGTACGCTTTGGTGTAAAATTCTCTGTGATTATCTTATATGTAATCGCAACAACAAATGTGTAATTTGTGTAAACAATATCAGAATTTCATTTGCCATACTTACCACTATAGAATTGCCACACTGGTGACCCAAGACAAGTGTACATTTTCCATATACTTGGTGCCACACAGCATTATCACCAATACAATAGATATCACAAATCATCAGAGGTTATTAGGGTATTTCACAGCCTTTGAGTGTGTTTCCCATGAATTGCGTAGTGCAGTAAACTATATGGACCAAATTAAGCCCAAAAATGATAGTAAGAATGACTATCTACCTCCACCCATGTGTGCAAATGGGTCCCCTGTTTCCACATGGTCACATCTATTATATCTCTCCACATATCATATTCCATTGATTTATATCCAATGGAGAAACCACAAAACCTGATTCCCGCAAGTACTTCTGGTCCTCCCAGTGTTTGTGTACGCCAGCACTTCCTCACTTTTCCCAATCTGAGGTGCTTCCACAACAGTTTTTGAGGTGACAGTTTGTGCCTTATGGACATTTTTCTCCTATACAACATGTGTTGCAGGAAATACCCCAGTTCTTATTAGACCAGCCACAAACCTGGTTTGCCATTGCCAAAGCAGTGTTCACTACTAACAACATTCTTGAAAGTAAGCCGAAATATTCAGAATCTCTGTGTCACACATGTGAGCATGTTACTACAATCCATGTTATTATCCCATTACCATCTCCTTTTAATAAGTTTGAGGCAGCCAAGGCGGCATTATTCCAAAGACTGCGCAAATCACCTGAGCAGCAAAAACTAAATTTCTTGGAACAATTAGACACTCACAGTTCTAGTGCACTCTACTAACTTTAGCATATCATGTATTAATGCCTGACATTTCACTGTGGGGCATATGGGTAAGCAAATTGCCCCAAGTGGTTCATGCTATTTAAGGCTCCCACAAAATGTTATGTTTCAGTTACCAGATCGCATCTTTACATTACAAGATGGACGCCCTTGCTACCCAGCAGGCAGCAGCAGTACACATAGTTGGCAGCCATATTGTGCATTGACATGGCAAGCAGCTAGAGAGCAGTGCCAACTGTACCTAAGGCTTTCTGATGCACCATGCACAGAGTGGTGCCCTCCACTACCACAGATAATGGTGGAACAGTACCGAGCAGTCCCTAAGACGCCTGGCACTGCCACTGTGGGTTATCAACTCCAGGTGACCAATATGCATCATGCCCAGCTGACATCAACAGACAACCAGGTGCCACTCACCCTTCATGGTTGGCGCTAGTTTCACAGATGTTGCCGGCCGCGGTGGTCTCGCGGTTCTAGGCGCGCAGTCCGGAACTGTGCGACTGCTACGGTCGCAGGTTCGAATCCTGCCTCGGGCATGGATGTGTGTGATGTCCTTAGGTTAGTTAGGTTTAAGTAGTTCTAAGTTCTAGGGGACTAATGACCACAGCAGTTGAGTCCCATAGTGCTCAGAGCCATTTGAACCATTTTTCACAGATGTTTTTGCACAATAACACACAAATTCACGTTCCCTTGTGAACATCCACTCACTTCTCATGAGCATTCCATCAGAGGTCATGGAATTAAGAGAATACACCAAGACATATTCCATGTGAACAAGACCACCATCTGAATGCAAAGGCCACCTCTATGTATGTGACTGTAATGTTAACCAGCAATTTTTGGTTAACACAGGGTCTGAGATCAGCATGACTCCAAACACCATTTCTCTTCCTGCACTGCACATATCACATCTCAACTCAAGGCAGCGAATGGATTGATTATTACAACATACTGATTATATTTCGTTATATTTACATTGACAATAATCAGATTTTCATGTGGACTTCCATGCAAGCAGATGTGAATCAGTGTCTGTTGGGAGCAGATTTCTTCACAACTTTCATTTGTGCTCAGATTTACGAGACAGACTGCTCTTCTGTAGAACATCTGGTATTGGCATTCGGGATATGATTGGGAGACCTTCTATGTAAGCTGCTTGAAAACATGCAGAACATTCCAAGCCCCTGTGTGCAAGCTACCACAGTTTCCGTTTTCAGTCGACAATCAGCTAGCATCAATCAATAAATTGCACATGGACTCTGAAGGTGACGAGGCCACATGCCGCTCCCAAAGTGAGGCTGTGTAACACACCCAATACTGAATAACTCATTTCAAATCATCACAGATGTCACCACCTACACTCCACAACAGCCTTCCTTCTGAACATACAACACAGATACAGGTTAGCGACAATGCAACCACTGACAATAATTCCCACATGTATGTGTACACACAGAGTAATCACTGCGCACTTTACACGAAAGTGGCATGATATACTTATAAATATCGAAACTTAGAGACAAAGACAATAATTTGTATAAGGGTAGACAGCTGTTCATTGTTTCTGTTTTTGATTTGATGTTCATCCCAACCCCTTATCCACCACACCATTATGGAAGATAGGATTGAAACTACAGAGGGACTACCTGCCTTCCTCAAAGCATGGCAGTGGAAATGGCTACAGAGCTCACCACCCAATGCCTCCTGTACCCACATTCTGCTACCTAGGAGTCAGCAACTCACCAGCCAACCACTGTGCGCTGCTCCCTTCGTGCCTTCTGACACCTGTTGTACTGCTTCTCCTCTACAAGACTGTATTGCAGACCTCGACACCTCCTGATCACTCCAAGGTGCTCAACGCTGGAGGGGGAGGGGAAGCTCTGTGGTGGCATTGATTATGAAGATCGTTATCGACCATCAAATCAATAACAGAAACAATGAACAGCTGTCTATCCTTGTACAAATTATTGTCTTTGTCTCTCGGTTTTTAGATTTATAAGCATATCATGCTATTTTGGTGTAAAGTCCTCACTGATTATTCTACATGTAAGTGTCTGAATAAAATGTGTAATTTACGTCAACAGTATCTGAATATTCTTCTACGTATTTCCCACTACCAAAGTCTCACAGTTCCCTTATTAGCGTATTGGACGTGCCCATACAATTCCTGCAAGATATTCATTGCCCAACATTTTTAGATCAACTTTAACTCTGTGAACATCACTATAAGCCCATGGGCTAAAAGCTTCTCAACCACATTAACTCCTATATGAATAAATCTTCTTCAGCAGTTCTAATTACAGATCAGCATCAGTTGGGTACCACTGAAATCTACTTTCAAGATCAATGTCCTCAGAATTATAGGTGCAGGTGGAACATTATCCATTGCATACAGTAGCCCATTGTAGTCTCCCACAAACAACATCTGGTGAAAAAAGTCAAGACAACCATCTCCATTGGGACAGCAGATACCATCTTCTGACACAAATGCATCAAAGGGTCCAAACCCAAGTGAAAAGCACAGTGGTAATGACGAAGTGTATATATGTTATGGCAGGTATGCTGCAAATATAGCATAAACTACAGAAGTTGTAGCAATAGATAGTAACTTGGTCACTAATTCAGTAAATAGAATTATTTACTTCTTATTCTATTATTTACTTCTTATTTACTTCAGCCTACTTCTCCCAAGCCTGGTAGTCATAACGACTTCGACACTTCAATGACCACAGCAGTAAATCCTGCAGGAAGTGACACGCTTCCTAGCAACAGGAAACATGGTAGCAAAGATAATACATATCATGTAACAGACAAGGGTACATGTGTTACCTGTGTAGAGAGAGAAAATGGTAATGTGGGAAAATTACATCCGATGGCCCTCGAAAGTAATGTGTTCAAAGAAATAACTTACAGCATGAAATTATTCATATTTCATCTACTGGCAGAAACAGATATAAAAAAGAAACCAAAGCTGAGCAGTCAGCAAACAAGATTGTTTGACATCTTTTGGAGGAATGATACGGATGCTTATCTCCCTACATGTTTAACAAATAGGTGGGGAGCTATTTGCGATTATTTAATGAGACATTCTTGCAGAAATAAAGTATCACTTTTTAGTAACCAAAATGAAAAGGTTTACAAAGAAAGTAACTGAAAATGGAGGAGAGGAAGTTCACCAAATATCTAAATGTGTTGTCACAATGTCTTAGCAGTGCTGTTTGCACCAAATGTGCAGGAGTACATGAGACTTCACAATGCTCCCAAAGGTGAAAGCGCAGGCGTTTGCATTGCAATGGTAATCATGCTGCCACCGACCACAGTTCCCCAATTTATCGGTAACACATGGCTACTAAGAACAATGCTGTCTATGGCAATTCTTAAGCATCTGATGCCCCATCATTTCAACACTAGTAACTGGCCCAAAAGTATGCAAGAAGAGTTTGTGAGCATGACAGAAAAACAGGATATAACAGGAGTCTAAGCACGAGCTATATCTGTTCCAGCTCGCAGGTCTAACAGAAATAAAAAATTCACTCACAGTTCATAAAAGTACAATTATTCTGATATGTTATTAGAATTTCAGGGTCCACAGAGTTCACAAAATAACACATATCTTCACACTCTTCTGGGCACATCTCATTCTGGTTTAGAAACTTCTATTAACAGCTTTTGTGCTTTAATACTACAGATATCTTCCTTAAAAAGTCCAAGAGCCATGGAAACGACAAAGTTTCTTAAAAGGAACGGTGTTGAAGACTTCTGCAAATCTGACAGGGGCCTTTGCAGTCCTCTAATGGAATGGACGATCAGCAATCTTGGGTAAAGAAAGTTTTTATAGGGAACTTAGCAGAAAACTCCTATCAATAGTTTTCATTTGTGAAATTTGGTTTAAGACATGTAATTGAAAACAACTCAAAGGATATGCAATACTTAGAAAAGACAGAGACAGTGAAAAGGAGGCATAGACATTTTAATTAGAGATAAAATTCAGTTTCAAATTATGACACCAGTCTTAGGATGGCAGACAGCCAAGCACTGGCAGCTGTAATTTACTCTCTTAAAGGTACATTTACCATTGTCATAATTTATAAACCCCCTAAGTGTCTGGTCCATTGGACCAGATTATTGCCCAGCTACAAGTGCCATTTTTTGTATGTGCAGACCTTCCTGTGCACCACTTAATCTGGAGTTGTGAACTAAAAGATGTGGAGGACAAAGATTTGATTGTACTGTAGAAAACCTCAACTTAGTACTTTTGAATGATGGCGCTGCTACTATGATACATGACCCATTCAGAAGACCACCAGTCTTGGATTTGACATTGTGTTCTGTTGACTTCCACCGTGTAATGGAGTATGTAGTCAAGTATGACTCTCTTTGCTTGGCTCATTTCCTTCTGGAAATCACAATAGATTCACCTGCATACCTAGTTCATATTATGTATCCAAACGGTGGGTGGAAAATCAAGAAAGCTGACTGGCCAAAGTACACTGCTACAGTTAGGAAAAGTTTAAATCCTTTGACAATGTCTTAGGTCTGAAAGACGCCTATAATCAGTTCATTTCAATTACTGAAGAACCTGCAACAACTTTATTCCAAGAAAAAAAGGAGTCATCGTTTTGAAATAACAGCTTCCTGCCTAGTGGACACCAGGGTGCTCTAGAGCTATAGGACAGTGAACTTCTGGAATCAACAAAAAGTAGAAAATAATCCACTGCCAAAAAAGTGTGAAACGCTCTCTCAAATTAGAAATTACAGAAATATGAGGAAAAAACAGCTTAATATCTACACCCAGTGTGACCAATGTAAATATCTGCAAAATAAAGTACATTGAATTGAAGTCCTTCCACTGCTCCTATGTGACTACCACAGCTCTTATCACAATATTCTTGTAATATATTTCTATTGTTCTAGCAAAGGAAAAGAGTATGGGCAGTTTTCACTTGTGTCATACCTGACAGAAATGTGAATAGGATTAGTGGGGCACTGTGTCAGCTAGCACAGTCTGCATTGTTCCCAGATCTCTTAGTCAAGGTCACCTCCTCCTCTTACTCCCTCCCCCATCCCCCACTCCTCTAGGCCAATTGAGTGAGGTATAAATGGCAGGAAATTCAAAGCAGCATAATGCTGTTGGCTGGGAGAGATGACACAGCCTGCATGGTTGTCAGGTTTCCGATTACCTTATTCGCTATAATGCATTACCCAATTATATTAATTACTATAATTTATGACCCACTGTAATCAGGGTCTTACCGATGGCTTGGCAAGGTAGGCTCCCACCAAGGGCACCTGCACACAGGGGGCGCAATAACTAACCAGAAGAATAGCAAGAAAGAAAGATGGTTTTAGAATTAATCAGGAGTGGTACAAGTGCTCTCTTACCCCTCATGTATCTAAAAGAAGAAGTCTTTCCCTGCAAATGTAAATGTGTACTGTCGCCACAGTGTCGTTTTGTCCAAACAGCGTGATAAATAAATGATTACCATCGAACAGGTGTCTATCACTAACATAGTTTATGTGGCAAAAGTACACTTGGTTCACATAGTTGCTGCCTATACAACTAGATCATGTTGTACGATGCAGTTCTTCCTGCTACTTTGGTTGAGTCTTGTAGGGTTTCGAACTGTGGTAGCTGAAGCAAATATGCCGTCTGATTGAGAACATTCTCACATAATTTCCCCCTATGCTTAAGAGATTGTGTGCCTGGTTCGTCAACTGCAGAAGCTGCACATAAAATATGCACATTTCGGAAGTAACCCGTTGTTTCTGCAACACTGTCAGGATAAGGAATTGTACCCAAGTTTTCAATGGTTAAACATTACATAAGGTCGGCAGCAGTGAATAACATATTGCAGAATACCAGCCTGGCGATCGCCAAAGAAAGAATACGAACACAAGATACTAATGCATGTTGTTTATATAACTGCAATATCTTTTTATCTGCAGTTCTCTTATCTCTTGACTGGGATTGGGTCGATATGTCGACCTCAGCTCATCAAAGAGCTCACCATAGCAGTACAATAGCTAAACAACCAAAGAAATTTGTGCAACTTGCAATCGTGCAAAGAGTATGGGACGAAATGCACTGTCATCAACCTGTCAGACACGAACTTGAATGAAGGCGCCACTTCAGCCCCTAATAAAGAATTGAATTTCGCTCCTAACCACACATTATAGTGTAGCGAAAGAGACAATATGGCATCACACAAAAGATGATACCGACGAGGTAAGACTTAACATCAGTCACATTTTAGTCACAGCCAATCTGCTCAAATCTAACATCACCAAGCAGAAAGAGAGAGGCTCTATGCAATGTGAAAAGATGAAGATCTCGTGGTACTTCCACCTGACAAGGGAAATGTCATGGTTGTTCTCAGTACCACTGAACATCACAGTAAAGTAGCATCATTGTTTCAAGATCACGTGTAAATGCCTAAAATGAGATGCAACTATGTCATACAGCAGGAAAACGGTGAAGATCCTGAATAATTATAGTTGACAGGAGACATTATCAGTACGAGCTCCTAGACCTTTCAGGCTATACAGATTACCTAAAGTCCACAAGGAAGGTGTTCCATTGAGGCCAGTTTTATTTTATTTACGCATCAAGTTCTGTAGGACTAAACTGCGGACCAAACCTCCAAGGTCATGGTACATTTCAGTACATGAAATTACAACATAAAAACAGACAAAAATAAATTGTTCATGAACTCAAAAGAAGTCAATCCACAAGTATAAGTAAACACAATCAACAATACTACAAGAATCAGCTTAATTTTTCAAGGAACTATTCAACAGAATAGGAGTGACACACGAGGAAACTCTTCAGTTTCGAGTTTAAAGCACGTGGATAACTGCTAAGATTTTTTAATTCAAGTGGTAGCTTATTGAAAATGGATGTGCATACGGCACACCTTTCTGCACAAGAGTTACGAAAGTCTGATCCAAATGCAGATTTGATTTCTACTGGGTATTAACTGAGTGAAAGCTGCTTGTTCTTGGGAACAGGCTAATATTGTTAACAAGAAATGACAGTAAGGAATATATATATAGAGATGCCAATTTCAAAATAACCAGACTCATGAACTTACACCACGTATTGCCTGAATTGCCCATTTCTGAGCCAAAAACACCCTTTTAGAATGGGAAGAGTTAAGCCAATACATCATATCATACGACGTAAGCCAATGAAAATAAGCAAAGTAGGCTAATTTTCGTATCGAACTATCACACACTTCAGATACCATTCGAATAGTAAAAGTGGCAGCATTTAGTCTTTGAACCAGATCCTGAATTTGGGCTTTCTACGGCAGTTTACTATCTGTCTGAACACATAGAAATTTGAACTGTTCAGTTTCACTAATCATATGCCCATTCTGTGAAATTAAAACATCAGGTTTTGTTGAATTGTGTGTTAGAAACTGTAAAAAAGTGAGTCTTACTGTAATTTAGCGTTAGTTTATTTTCTACAAGCTATGAACTTAGGTCATGAACTGTTCTATTTGAAACTGGACCAATGTTGCACACAACATCCCTTACTACCAAGCCAGTGCCATCAGCAAACAGAAATATTTTAGAGTTACCCATAATAATAGAGGGCATATCATTTACATAAATAAGTAACAGGAGTGGCCCCAACACTGATCCCTAGGACACCTCGTACTTGACCATACCCCACTCAGACCCCACATCACAGTCATTCTCAACATTGTGAATAATGACCATTTGCTGTCTGTTGCTAAAGTAAGAGTTGAATCAATTGCGAGCTACTCTCCATATTCTGTAATAGTCCAGCTTCTGGAGCAATATTTTGTGATCAACACAACCAAATGCCTTAGTTAAATAAAATAAATATGTCTAGCATCCGAAACCTTTTGTTTAACCCATCCAGTACCTCACAGAGAAAAGAGAATATAGCATTTTCAGTTGGTAAGTGGCTTTTAAAGCCGAATTGTCCGTTTGGTAGCAAATCGTGTGATAAAAAATGATTAATTATCTTTACGTACACAGCCTTTTCAATAACTTTAGCAAACACTGATGGCATAGAAATAGATCTAAAATTGTCTACATTATCCTTTTCTCCCTTTATATAAAGTTGCTTAACTACTGAGTACTTTAATCACTCAAGAAACTGACCATTCCTAAAGGAAAAATTACAAATATGGCTACATACAGGGCTAACATGGGCATAACAGTACTTTAATATTTTGCTGGGCACTCCATCATATCCATGAGAGTCCTTAGTCATCATCATTATCAAAAATGGCTCTGAGCACAATGGGACTTAACATCTGAGGTCATCAGTCCCCTAGAACTTAGAACTACTTAAACCTAACTAACCTAAGGACATCACACTCTGGCCGGCCATCATCACCATCATCATCATCTCAGCCTTTTCGCATGTCATGTGGGGTCTGCGTTGTCTAGCTGGATCCTTCTCTTCCATAAATGTCTATCCAGTGCTTCTTCTCTGAGCCATCCTTTCTCCCATAGGTCCCCTGTTACCTTGTCTTTCCATCCCAGTTTCGGTTCTTTCTCTTCTACTTGATCCTCCGATTTCTAGGTCTTCAACTCTTCTCCCCACGTAGTACTCCCCTCTTCTCTGCACGTGTCCATACCATTTTAGCCTACTCTCTTGGATCTTCTTCCCTATGGGCCCCACTTTCACTCTTCCCCTAATGTACTCATTCCTTAGTCTATCCTTTAGTGTCACCCCATTCATCCACCTTAACACTCTAATATCTGCCACTTGCAGCATTTTCATTTGGGATTTTGTAATTGTCCAAGTTTCTGGGCTATACAGCATCACAGGCCTCACCACAGATTTGTAAAGCTTTCCTTTCATTCTGTAGCTTACCTCCTTATCACACAGTACTCCGCTCAGTTTCCTCCAGTTCACACATCCACTATTTATCCTGTGCTATATTTCGTCATCCAGTCCTCCATCACTTTGCAGGTATTTATATTTCTTGACCAGAGTCAGTTGTTCTGCATGCAGGTTAATATATAGATCTTTGGCAGACTTTGCACACATATACTCTGTTTCCCCCTGATAATTCTCATTCCCCTTCCATATAGAGCTTTTCTCCATTGTTCAAGCGTGTCTTGAAGTGCCCCAGGGTGGGTTCACAGAGAGTCCACAGTCTTCAGCGATTTAATTATTGACTCAATCTCCACCTTGTCAGTATCACAGAGAAGTATTTCAGATACAAATCTCGAAAGGCATTTGACAAGATTCCCTGTAGAAACTAAATTTTTATGTAATTCACCAGCAATGCTCAGAAAATGATTGTCAAATACTGTACATATATCTGATTTATCAGTAACAGAAATACTTTTACTATGAACTGACTTTATATCGTCGACCTTGTGCTGTTGCCCCAACACTTCCTTCACAAGTGACCATATGGTTTTAATTTTATCCTGTGAATTAGCTATTCTATTTGCATACCACATACTCTTCGCCTTCCTAATAACATTTTAAGCACCTTACAGTACTATTTCTAATGGGCTACTATAGCTTGACTGGGACTACTTCTAACATTTTGATACAATCCCCGCTGTGTTCTACATGATACCTTTATCCCACTAGTCAGCCACCTGGGCTGCCTATTGCTGATAGTACCCCATTTAGAATGTTCAAATGGAAGCAACTAGAGCATGAGAAATGTGTTAAGGAAAGCATTACATTTATCATCTGTGTTATTGGCACTATAACCACCCTGCCACTCTTGTTCCTTGACAAGGTTTAAAAAATTCTTGTTGCTGTTGGATTAACTTTCCTACGTATTTTGTAATTATATGTGGCTTTTGTTTGAGTACAAAAGCCTTTCAGTGTTAAAATTTGTGCATCGCGGTCTGAAAGACCATTCACCCTTTCACTAACAGAATGCCCATCCAGTAATGAAGAATTAATAAAAATATTGTCTATGGCTGTGCTATTGTTCCCCTGCACCCTAGTTGGAAAAAACACAGTCTGCATCAGATCATATGAATTTAGAAGATCTACCAACATCCTTTTTCTTGCACCATCATACGCAAAATATATATTGAGGTCACCACACATAACTAATTTCTGGTACTTCCTGCAAAGTGAATCGAGAATCCTCTGTAGCTTGAGCAGAAATGCTCTGAAGTCAGGCTTAGGGGACCTATAAAGAACAATTGCAAGTTTTGTTTTACTAAATTCAAATGCCCCTGCACAACATTCAAATATCTGTTTGGTGCAGTGCCGTGATATGTCTATGGACTCAAATGGAATACTGTTTTTTATATACATAGCCACTCCCCCCACCCCATAAGGAACTCCTTGGGAAACAGCTAGCTAATCTGGCTGTTAGTGCTATTATTTCTTTTACCTACATGTTGGTCACATACTTAATCAAGTTGATGACAGCGTTAGTTGGCTGCTGTGAACATCACACCAAAAGCCCTTAGACAAACATTAAGAAAATTAAATAGATTAGAGTTGGCCCAAACATTATATTAATCAGCCTGGATATGGTCTCACTGTTTATAAAAGTGCCAGTGGAAGACGCAATAAAACTATTGGCATAGCATTTTCCTCATCTAATGATAAAGTTGTTATGGCATGTTATGACGACCACCTACTTCTTGTACACTGGTAAATTTATGAAAAGGTGGATAAAATGGCTATGCCTTCTCTATTGTCTGCAGAAGTGGGTAACTTTCCTATGGAACATTTTGAGGAACGTACTTTCACCTGTGTTCGGCGGTAGCTCGTGGCTGCGCCACCACCCAATTACGTCAGCACGTGTGTCTAGGTGAACACGTATTTAGATAGGAATTTCGCAGAAATGAAGTATGAATGAGATGTCGCCACCTCATACTTGTGGGACCTGGACGGGGGCCTTTGTGTGGTTTGACAGCTGACGGCCGCGCCACGTCATTGGGGTTGCCTGTGCGCTCTACTGGACAGGGGCTGGCGGAGGGTGCTTGCGCACGTTGATTGAATTATTTTGCGAACAGATCTGTAGGCTGTGCTATGCATTATTTGGACAGTTTACGATTACTAAGCATGTCTACACATCCCTGTGGTGCATTATTTAGGAGGCGTCTGCAAGTGTGTAATGAAATTATTTTGGTAAATTAGGAGTTGTTTGCGTGTCTGGAGAGCGTTATTTAGAAGTAGTTTACAGGTCTGTGAGCTGTGTGAGATGGCCAAAGGTATGTCTTCTGAATGAGTGTGGTAAATAAAATGTTCCAAAATAAATAGAGTGCACTCCTTCCTTACTCTCCCCAGCAGCCCAGTTCAGTCTGAGTCATTTTCCCACCATTTTCCCTCTACAGACCACCATGTAGGGTTCTATGATGTACAATCACATGACTAATGCAGTAGCCAATAGGAGTGCAGCATTCTAGGGGTGGGGGGTAGTATGTGATGAATGACTGAATCTTGCGCTCCTAGTGGGAAAGTGTGAAAATTGTTATTTCATTATCGAATATGCAAATTGTACATTGATTTATGGAATATGATTAAAATTGAATTGGAATTAAGTACTTAGGTAATTGATGGGTTAGATGCACGATGTAGGTGTCGCATGTGTTCACTTACATTCGTTAGGATATTTGCAGCATGATTTTTGTGGTGTGGGTATGAATGTGCACAGTGGAGGCTGAGAGGTCAAGAGTCACATGCTAGCGGGCCACTGACGCTGTGCATATCTGATTGTAATGTTCAAGAGAGAGAGAGAGAGAGCAGGTGGTCTTGTGTCATTGCCCGATGTCACGGTAGCGCCCTCTGGTGGCCACGATATGAACTAAGTCAGTTGGGCTCTGGAGCTCGTGATGAACACACTGGGTGCCGCCATATTGAATAATGGTACTTGTGTAATGATCTGACACCAGGAGAGTGCCCTCTGGTGGCACTGATATGAACTAAGCCAGTTGAGTCCAGTCCCAGTGGTGAACAAATCTGCTTGAAATTTGTTAAATAATAAAGACAAGTCTTTTTTCCCGGCGTTTTCTTTGATAATAGAGATTAGGTGGTGTGGTGCATTATCTTTCTGGAATTTGAACTTCACACCATTTTTCAGGGTAGGGGGCGTGGCGCTTTCCCGCCAAAATTCAAACTTTCCTCCAAAATCCGCCATCTTGAATGACGAAACAGCCGCCTTCTTGGATGACGTCATCGCCGCCATATTGGATAACGGTACTTTGGAATGGTGCCCCTGTTGTCCCAATACTACCAGCAACACGTTTCCAGCCATCAACAGTCCAAAGTCGGTGTTGAAGGACCCTGGCGAGACGTAAAGATGTATGTCGTACAGTCATCAAGGATACCCGGGCGGGATATCGACACAGAAAGCCCACATCAATGCCAGACACTTATTGTATTATATAGCCATTGTCGACCGCAGCGCCATATTCTGCATCTTTACATACCTATGTATTTTAATATGCATACCTACACCAGTTTCTCACTGGACTCACATTCGGGAGGACGACGGTTCAATCCCGCGTCCAGCCATCCTGATTTAGGTTTTCCGTGATTTCCCTAAATCACTCCAGGCAAATGCCGAGATGGTTCCTCTGAAAGGGCACGGCCGACTTCCTTCCCTAATCCGATGAGACCCATGACCACGCTGTCTGGTCTTCTTCCCCAAATAACCAAACCAACCAACCAGTTTCCCAGGCACTGCGTTCTGGCAACGCCCATATAAGACCATAAGTTTCTGGTACAGTCTTTAGATGGGTTACTGCTGCTCCAATGGCAGATTATCAAGATTTAAATGAGTGAACGTGGTGTTCTAGTTGGTGCACGAGGGATGGGCTACAGAATCTCTGAGGTAGCAATGAAGTGGGCATTTTTCCATACAACTGTTTCACGAGTTGCTGTGAATATCAGGAATTCGGTAAAACATCAAATTTCCGACCTCGCTGTGGCCGGATAAAGGTCCTGAAAGAACAGGACCAATGACAACTGAAGAGAATCGTTCAATGTACAGAAGTGCAACCTTTCTGCAAATTGCTGCAGACTTCAATGCTGGGCCATCAACAAGTGTCAGCATGCAAACCATTCAACTAAACGGCATCTATATGGGTTTTGGAGCTGAAGACCCACTCATGTACCCTTGATGACTGCACGACACAAAGCTTTACACCTCGCCTGGGCCAGTCAAACCGACATTGGACTGTTGATGAGACTGCAAACAGGTTGCCTGGTATGACGAGTCTCGTTTCAAATTGCATCAAGCGAATGGACGTGTACAGATATGGAGACAACCTCATGGATCCATGGATGCTGCACGTCAGCAGAGGAATTTTCAAGCTGATGAAGGCTCTGCATTGGTGTGGGGCATATGTTTCGGAGTGATATGGGACCCCTGATACGTCTAGATATGACTTTGACAGGTGACACGTACGTAAGCATCTTGTCTGCTCACCTGCATCAATCCGTGTCCAGTGTGCATTTCGATGGACTTGGGCAATTCCATCAGGACAATGTGACACCCCACACGTCCCGAATTGCTACAGTGTGGCTCCAGGAACACTCTTCTGAGCTTAAACACTTCTGCTGGCCACCAAAGTCTCTAGATATGAACGTTATTGAGCATGTATGGGATGCCTTGCAACTTGCAGTTCAGAAGAGATCTCCACCCCCTCGTACTCTTACGGATTTACGGACAGCCCTGCAGGATTCGTAGTGTCTGAGATCTGCTTCTTAACACCGCTTCATACATTGCGCGTGATTGATCCATCTCCAAACCCTATGCAATGCGCGCCATAGTGTGGATCCGCATCTCAATACCGCTCCGGAAATAGTGCGCGGCGGATCCACACTCAAACCCTATCCCACGCGCGGCATGTTGTGGATCCGTATCTCAACACCGATCCGTAATATAACACGCGGCGGATCCACATTCGAACTCGGGACTACTGCGGGTCCTGGGAGCAGTCTGTGAGGCGTGCGTATTCACAGACAGACAGAAAACAGGACAAACGCCCTCTGAATGTGGAGGTGACTGAATTCAGTCGAGTAAAGTGCTATATTACGCCTCCCGATCAGTGCATCTGCGTTAGGTGTTGGCAGATGTGCAACATTTACAGGCAATTTTAGAACACAGATCGAGGCCTTATGCCGTCATCGCATGGATAGTTCTGACCTAAAATCGATAGAATTGCGAAAAATCACTAGTGAATACGTATAAATTGACCGAATATACACGGAAATGCTGTGAAATTGAGGAAGTACTTGCGCATCTTCTAGTTCGCACAGAACAATTTGTACATGGGAACGAGTATACAGCAAGTGGAGGAATCCGGGGAAACGTCGACATCGAAACGAACGAAATCAGGGAGGTAGTCAATTTTTTTCCGTCGAGGCAGTATTATAATGTATGTATGTTTGTTGAGGTACCAGTGACACAATCGAGTTGACTATTGTTTTTATGCTTTTCAGAAGGACAGAGAACTATTTAGCTCTAAATTTACTTGCATCTGGGTTAAAGGATAACAGAGAGTGGATCGATTGAGATAGAGCTCTAACGAGGTATGATTTAATGGTTGACTGATTCATTCTACAGAAGGAGAAGTTGGTGCACGTCAATTTTTTCCAGTGTTCTGTCCGGATGCATCAGTCGCGTGACATGGCCTGCGTTCTCCTCGTGTACAGCCGCGTGTTCTGTATGCAGTTTAAAGCACTGTCTACTTGCGATCGCTAACGGGAAACCTGTCGGTCATCAGAGGACTTCCATCTCATGTGTGATGAAACTTGACATATTCCTCTAAACGAACTTTGATTTATGTGATGTATTCCATGCCCCCTATCACATCTTGGGTGTAAAATTCAGACTTCAGCGTCATAAGTAAGTTAGCAATAGGATCTTGTGAAGTGTTGCAATCCCCGTGTACACATTTGCCCGACATATGTGCTGTTTACAGCGTTAGTGGTGGAATGACTTGTAATTTTGACATGTCGGACGCTGTTGCTATGCGTTTAATTGTTTCCCTGTAGGATGTACCTCCTGCTACTAACGATTATTTTATATAGGTCTGATGCAGGCATGGTATAATTTCTGAACGGCGTTTGGATGTGAACTGTGGACTCTATACGTCTCCAGAAAGCTACACTCCTGGAAACTGAAATAAGAACACCGTGAATTCATTGTCCCAGGAAGGGGAAACTTTATTGACACATTCCTGGGGTCAGATACATCACATGATTACACTGACAGAACCACAGGCACATAGACACAGGCAACAGAGCATGCACAATGTCGGCACTAGTACAGTGTATATCCACCTTTCGCAGCAATGCAGGCTGCTATTCTCCCATGGAGACGATCGTAGAGATGCTGGATGTAGTCCTGTGGAACGGCTTGCCATGCCATTTCCACCTGGCGCCTCAGTTGGACCAGCGTTCGTGCTGTACGTGCAGACCGCGTGAGACGACGCTTCATCCAGTCCCAAACATGCTCAATGGGGGACAGATCCGGAGATCTTGCTGGCCAAGGTAGTTGACTTACACCTTGTAGAGCACGTTGGGTGGCACGGGATACATGCGGACGTGCATTGTCCTGTTGGAACAGCAACTTCCGTTGCCGGTCTGGGAATGGTAGAACGATGGGTTCGATAACGGTTTGGATGTACCGTGCACTATTCAGTGTCCCCTCGACGATCACCAGAGGTGTAGGGCCAGTGTAGGAGATCGCTCCCCACACCATGATGCCGGGTGTTGGCCCTGTGTGCCTCGGTCGTATGCAGTCCTGATTGTGGCGCTTACCTGCACGGCGCCAAACACTCATACGACCATCATTGGCACCAAGGCAGAAGCGACTCTCATCGCTGAAGACGACACGTCTCCATTCGTCCCTCCATTCACGCCTGTCGCGACACCACTGGAGGCGGGCTGCACGATGTTGAGGCGTGAGCGGAAGACGGCCTAACGGTGTGCGGGACCGTAGCCCAGCTTCATGGACACGGTTGCGAATGGTCCTCGCCGATACCCTAGGAGCAACAGTGTCCCTAATTTGCTGGGAAGTGGCGGTGCGGTCCCCTACGGCACTGCGTAGGATCCTACGGTCTTGGCGTGCATCCGTGCGTCGCTGCTGTCCGGTCCCAGGTCGACGGACACGTGCACCTTCCGCCGACCACTGGCGACAGCATCGATGTACTGTGGAGACCTCACGCCCCACGTGTTGAGCAATTCGGCGGTACGTCCACCCGGCCTCCCGCATGCCCACTATACGCCCTCGCTCAAAGTCCGTCAACTGCACATACGGTTCACGTCCACGCTGTCGCGGCATGCTACCAGTGTTAAAGACTGCAATGGAGCTCCGTATGCCACGGCAAACTGGCTGACACTGACGGCGGCGGTGCACAAATGCTGCGCAGCTAGCGCCATTCGACGGCCAACACCGCGGTTCCTGGTGTGTCCGCTGTGCCGTGCGTGTGATCATTGCTTGTACAGCCCACTCGCAGTGTCCGGAGCAAGTATGGTGGGTCTGACACACCGGTGTCAATGTGTTCTGTTTTCCATTTCCAGGAGTGTATATTGTGCTCGTATCACGCAGAGCAGTGTTTTACGGTTCGATAAGAGAAAGCGGGAAGGAGGATGTGTTTGATGCCTTTGAAATATATTTCTCACAAAGGAATATTACCAATGCTACATTCCATACGTATGATAGGTCGGAAACGCAGGTGATCTAACATTATAGGCCCGTTTTAAGTGCAGAACGTTGTAGCCTTAGGAGTGCATTTGTTAATGTTCTTTCTTACCAGTACTTTCCAGGTACCGATCCTAGACTCTAGAACAATACTTTAGAGTTCATAGCTTGGTTGATTTATGTAAAAATGCGTCGAACTCCATCCTTCTGGAGTTCCATCTCCTATAAAAATTATCCCTTTCTTGTTCTTCTTAACTGTCTGCTGTTACATCATGAAATCTGTTACTGTACATCGATAAGGAGTGCTAAGCTCCTCGACATGGACGCATCCCGAGATGGACGAGGACTCGGAAAGCTCCATTCATTCACGACATGTGGAGCGTAGTGGTCTTCTTCTGGTCAGTTGCAGATTAATTCGCTAGTGGTGTTGCATGGCGGGTTGGTTAATGACAATGTGAGGAGGGTCTTTCACTCACTAATTTTACCTTAAGACGGTGGGAATGCTCTGTGGTTCCCATACGCAGAGAGATAGATCGAAAATTGAACACTATACTCGACATGATAGAAATATGTTTAACGCTATCTGGTGTATGTTCATGATTTATGTGTTCAAGAATTAACACTGAATGGATTTACTGCACCGTCATTTATCCATGTTCACACTGATACTCGCAACGTGGAGAAGGGCTGGTTTAGCTATGATACTGTAAAATTGTTCGCGCTATCAACTGTGTTGCTTATTATTACAGTAAATGGATGTTGTCTTTTCCATTCCATCTGTGCACTGGTTACTACATAATGACTGAACGATATTGCTTGTTTGAATTGGGGAAAAAGTTTTCGTGGATGGGCAGCAACTTCTGGGGCTCATAGCGCTGAAACACTGATCGTGTACATGAGTGCAATATGAGGAATCAGTCGAAACGGAACGGAGAGTCATGAGCTATTCCGTCAGTGTGATAGACGAGTCTAAATATATAGCTCGTGAATCAACTTCGGACTGTAGTTTGGTGACCTATGCCAACGCAGTAAAACTGTTTCAGTTTGCTTATGTTGTAATTGTCTTTTATTTAAAATCACCCAGTGTTATGCTATCAGCCGTAAGAATATGATTTACACCGTGTAACGTCTAGTTTCCTGCGAGAGGCCGTCGATCAGAACTTCTTAATGTCAGTTGAAAATGTGGCCCAGGTCTCGAAGTCGTGGTAGAAAAAAGGAAATGTTCGACATTGTAGAAAGGTGTGTTAGAAAACAGTGTTTGAAGCAAATAAACAGGACCAGAGGGGCGCCTCATATGATCATTCGCCTAGAGTATAGGTGATCAAACTTTAAAATGGCGTCTGCAGTGCCTGTATATTTAATACGCGGCAGTAGCAGTAGCAGTTTGACGTGATGGACTCAGCATGCGTCGATGGCCTCGGTATTCTGGGGGCGCGTTGCAAAACATCTTTCTCCACGATGGAGCGCCACCGCAAGTTTGCGTAATTGCGTCAGCTTCGGTGTCTAGGTTTGAATGGATGCGGATCTGTAGTACTTGTATGTAGTTTGGGGACCTAGTACATTGAGTGCATTTCTGTCGAATGGGCAAAACACGGTCCTGTTGCACTAACTCAGGTCGTTCTGTTTCTATACGGGTTGCAGAAGGTGGTGGGTATGGTTTTCTCTGACAACCGCTCAGTTCGGACTTAAATGGAATGACCACATGGGCGAAGCTGTAGAAATGGGTTCAGGTGCAAGATGCGTAGGGGCTGGCTAAAACCAGGTTGGAATTTTACTGTAGCAGCTAAGTTCGAGGAAGGTGAATCATTTCAAGATATGGGAGTCTGAGAAATATGATTCACTTGTGGGTGTGATCAGATGCAGGTATGTGCTGGAATAGAGATACTTTATTCCAAATGAATGACATCATTTCTAGCGGATAGCGTAAAACTAGAGATCTGAGAAGGTAGTGAACATTTTTCTTCTTACGACCTCAATCGACACATCATCTACTACTACTGTTTGTGTTCTGTCTCAATCAGCCATCGCCTATAACTCAGTGGATATATGGCAGAACGTCTGATATGGTATCGAGACCGAATGCGCTACAAATTCTATAGAATTATCCAGCTGGGGTGGTGTGAGGGAGCCGCAAATACAGCTTACATACGATGTTCCTTAGCTGAATCACTTTCAAAATAGGGTAATTTCATCACGAGGTTGCATCGTGGGCTGGTAATACGCATTTCTTGTTCAGAAAAAAATCCCTCATTCAGAGGTAATGTTGTACGTCGATTCGTAAAGGGGGTATAGCTTTTAATATGGATACTTATGTGCACCTGTAGAACCAAGACAGCTTGTGACAGTAAAATACGGTAGTTGCAGTCGTGTTTTCCTTTAACATCTCACCAATTACGTCTCTCTTTCTAGGACAGGGTGGAAGGACTATCAAGAAAAAGGTAAGCGAGATGTACAAAGATCGTTTATTTTCGTTCAGTATCATTTCGTATTGCAGGGAATCATGTATTGATGAAGTATTATATTTAGTAGTCGTAGAGAATGCGCGATATGTTCGCATTTGAGCATTAGGTTTATAATGTATGTGTTTGTGGAAAGGAAATGACTATGCCCACTCGTAAGGGGGGTATGGATTTGACTTGGAGTACTGTGATAGCAAAGGGAAGAGTATGTCCAGTCGTAAGGAAGGTACAGATTTTTCTATTTCCAGAGCCACTGCAAACAACAGGGTGTATTTCCGATACTTCGTTCATTATCTAATGCCGATCAATTTCGACAGCGATGGTAACATTTAATTGTAAGTATAATGATAAAAGATATATGTAACCGGTTTTCTGGAATAATTGCGTATATGTACGGGCTGTGTGGGAATGATTCTTGTTCCCCGTTAACAGCAGCAGCCGTCCGAATGGTGAGTTCTGTTGGAGTGTAGGAATTTATATAAGTTAAATTTGACGTCTCTAGACGATCGAATAGAGAACTAATACTTAGTATGTGTTGGGCGGCTTTCGTGATCAAGGGGAAATTTGAGAAGATTGTATATGGAAGTGAGTTTGCGGTGGGGAGTTATTCCCTCCCATGCAAATTGTTCAGTTGGCTGCTTCTGCACATTTTGGGTCTTTATTTAGTTGAGAAAAGATCGATTGTGGTGTGTGCATCTGCTATGTGGAATACACGTTTGCCTATTCTCTGGACATGGGAAATATTTTAGTTGGCTTGTAAATTATAGAGATGATTTGCAATTTGTTAAATTAGCGAGATCAGTATTTGCGGGTGGAGATATCATTTTTCATCCGCTTGTTTCTAGTTACTCAATGGTCTAGAGCACGCTCCAACTAGCTAAATTTTGGAGTTTATAGACAAATAATTTCCAGTCTATATTTTTCGCAATTATGTTGCTTGAGCGATAGGGAGACTACTGCTGTGTGCTTGATATCGAGAAGTACCACGATAATGATATAACATTATGGCTGACGATGCGGAGATATTTGTGTTCGTGTAATCCCAGAACCTGGAGATGGGTGTAGAAAGACAAGCAAGCAGACAGGCCCGGACTAGAAACAGTAGCGCGTTTGTATTGATGGGGAAAGGAGCCTGTTTTGCACATCAGTTCTGAGAGTGACTATTCAGTCAGGGCATTCTGATGTAAAATGGGTGATTTGTATGGCATAGGATATGAATTGTATGTTTACTACACCGATACAGTACGCATTGATATATTGCTGAGTTGGAGATCAGTTTCACATACTAATATTCAAGCTCCTGGCCCCAGCGGGAGGATGAGTAGGTGTGTTTACGTATTTGACGATATGTATGGCACTTTGGGAGGTTTAGCTGTCGGTGTAACATGGCTATCAGTGTAAAATAGTTTATTGCGGCTGAATGTCATGTCTGTAGAATGAATGAAAAGGTGGATGGTGCTTCCTTAGGACTGAGGAGCTTAGTGACATAAAGTGGGTGTGATTGTAGTTGTTGGTAAGGAGACGCCAGACCACACATCACATGTAGAATTCAGAAGAGTTCAGTGAGACTAGCGATGATATAACCAAATACTTAATGATCTCAGCGTCAGCTCCACTGCACTCCCTGTAAAAGAATCTTAATACTAACTAAATTTAGTGGAAGGGGTTCAAGGCTTTCCTATTTTTAGTTAGCTGGTAAAATAACGTCGAAAAAGCAGTTAAGTTTACCATTGGAAATTTTATTCTACTCACAAAACATTGTTTATAAATTGCACTATTGATAAAAGGAGATGTTTTAATACAGGATGGTAAAAACCAACTGCGTTCAACAAAAATGTGAACGAATATTCCCTGAATGGGTTTCCAAGTTCTACAATCGATCGAAGGATGACCTATGCCATATCACATGTATAATCTAGGTTTAATTTAAGTTTCACAAAAGAGAAAACTTCAAAATGATCTACAGTGACCCTCAATTATCTTTAATTACTTATCTAACTTGTCGTAAATTACAGTGGCTGATATGGCTTCTCAATAACTATATAAAAGAAAAATCATCGCGTTCCAGATCTGTTCTTCAAGTGGCAAATGTGAACACCATGAGTTTTAATTAACGATCGACACTAGTATTACGCAAAAAAGGGGTGTAACAGATGAGACTTCTGCAGTTCTGAGTGAAGCCTTATGCGTTCAAAAATGCGGCATCGCGTGCGTTCATTACCTTGTCGGTGTTTAGGCAGCGTCAGGGTAGCGGCGGGCAGCACAGCTCCGCTCACCTCGCCATCTCGGAAGCTACTCCCTTCTAACTTCTCCTTACTACAATTTACAGAAGTTGGTTTAAAAAACTATCTGGCTGTGTTTTCATCTGACCAATCAGGGTCTCAATGTTAACCTTAAGCTCTGTCTACAAAAATTCTGTCTATCCGATGAGAAACGTTATACTTTTCGTGGTGGGGCAATGTCTTTAAAGTTTGCAACGTAACAGAGACGCGAAAAAGTCTCACGCTAAAACCTGCAGCTGGTGTGGTCCTTTAAGCGTTATCGTGAGATCCATACTGTTCTTCTGGAGGGCTCTATCTTTTAACATGGGCTGGGGGTGGTCCTAATGTAACAGACACGCGAAAAAGTCTCACGCTAAAACTAGCGGGTGGTAGTGGCCCTTTTTGTGTTATCGTAAGATCTATACTGTTTTTCTGGAGGGCTCTACCTTTTAACATGGACTGGGGGATGGTCCTTCACGTAACAGAGACGCGAAAAAGTCTCACGCTAAAACTGCAGGTGGTGTGCCCTAGTGGTTAGCTGGCGACGTGGGTGTCCAGTCCGTCCCTTATCGTAGGGCCTTATAGCTTAACACGGTTTTGCTCTCGGCTTCTGTTCTCGTTTCTCCCCTCGGAACTGCATCGGTCTCACGGTGGGAAGGTAAGACATGCATTTAGGCATTCTAGTGGTAGTCTGTGGTATTCCATTTGCTCACTCGTTACTCGTATTACTTTGGTTAATTTAATGTCACGATTTATTCGGAGCTATGTGACATACTACTGGATTTACTTATCATGTCAGGGTTTTCATGGAAGGTGTTGGATTTGCCTGACACCTTACAATGTTGTGTAAAATTTGTATATATTGCCTTGTAAAGTTTGTGTTGTTTATGTTGTGGCATGACTATAGAGGATGACTGTGTGTCCTATCGTGAGGGATGTATAGATTCAGCACATGGATAATGGAGAGAAATTTCTTATGTTGAGAATTATGTGCGCTCTGGACAGTAAAAATGGTTCCAGAAGCACAGCCTTCAAGGGGAGGCATTAACTATACAAAGATGGGTGAAAGACTGTAGCAGCAATGGTAATATGTGATTGTAGTTACATTGGTAGATATGTTCCTTGCGTCCAGTATCGTTGTGAGTATGGTATGTATTTGATGATCTAAAGACAAGTTTATGGGTTTAATTGTCAATGCACTTTAGCGTTGTGTGCTAAATAATTTTACAACTGAAAGTCCCAGAAAGAAGAGGTGGATGGTGCTGCTTGGATACCAGCGGCATCAGTAATTTGGCAGGTGAATTCGATAAGAGCAAATGATAATGTTGGATTCATTCTGATGCTTTGTGCTGGGATATGGAAGCCTCTACATAGCTATGCGAACATTTGCGTATGTTGAGAGCAGGGTGGGTATCACACGATGGAGTGGGTGTCACGTTAGGTCCCCGAGTAAGACTGCATTAGACGTTATTGTGCGATATTTTCGGAAAAAGGTTCTGTTAGGGTAAGAATTTCCGTGCATACAAGCTGAGAGAAGACGAAAACTACTACAAAAGTGCATGTTAAGTATTTGTGGGGGACTATGGAATTTACTGGAGTTCGAGTTGGTTATTATTTTAGATAGCAATGTGGCTTGAGTATAAGATTGAGAATGTTGCTAGATGCTCTTGTGATGGTAAGTAGCTACGCATGGCGAAGTGTCAGTCAAATGTGACGTATGGTCCGTTAGAATCACTAAGGAGGAAGCAAGTTCTGCTGTTCTGGAAAGGATTTCTGCAGCGTCTTCGCCAGACTGCAGTTAGAGTGAGGGTAGCGAGGAACCCCACATGCGTGCGGCCCTGCTTGCAGTGCGCACTCTGTAAATAAGCCTTTGCACCTGTCCGATTGCGTCATCAGTGGCGTCTATATACAACGTTCGCCTGTGATCGGCGGTAGCTCGGTAGCTCGCGGCTGCGCTCCCGCACAACAAAGTCAGCATGTGTGTCTAGGCGAACACGTATTTAGTTAGGAATTTCTCAGAAATGAAGTATGAATGAGATGTCGCCACCTCAGGATTGCGGGACCTGGGAGGGGGCCTGTGTGTGGTTTGAAAGCTGACAGCTGCGCCAAGTCATTGGGGTTAGCTTGTGCGCTCTACTGGACAGGAGTTGGCAGAGGGTGCTTGCGCACGTCGATTGAATTATTTCGTAAGCAGGTCTGTAGGCTGTGTGCTGTGCGTTATTTGGATGGTTTACGAGTACTAAGTGTCTACACATCACTGTGATGCATTATTTAGGAAGAGTCTGCAAGTGTGTAATGAAATTATTTTGGCAAATTAGCAGTTGTTTGTGTGTCTGGAGAGCGTTATTTAGAAGTGGTTTACAGATCTGTGAGCTGTGTGATATGGCCCAGAGTATGTCTTTCGTATGAGTGTGATAAATAAAATGTTCCAAAATAAATAGAGTGCACTCCTCCCTTATTATCCCCAGCAGCCCAGTGCAGCCTGAGTCATTTTCCCGCCATTTCCCCCCTACAGACCACCATCTAGGGTTCTATGACGTAGAATCACATGAGTAATGCAGTAGCCAATAGAAGTGCAACATTCTAGGGGCAGGGGGAGGTACGTCATGAATGAGTGAATATCACGCTCCTAGTGGGAAAGTGTGAAAATTGTTATTTCATAATTGAATATGCAAATTGTACATTGATTTATGGAATATGATTAAAATTGAATTTGAATTAAGTACTTAGGTCATTGATGGGTTAGATGCAGGATGTGGGTGTCGTATGTGTTCACTTACATTCGTTAGGATATTTCCAGAAGGATCTTTGTGTTTTTTATTCGTATCAGAAGCACCATGGATACAGGAATATAAAAAAATGAATAGCACACAGAAAAAAAATTAATTACAGGCATATGAAAATATATATAAATATATATACAAATATGTGTGCACAGAAACAAAATGTTATAGGCATTTGACCCATAAGTGGGCTACGTCGACAGCATTTGGGGTTGCCAACATCAGATCCTCTAAAGTGCAGTGTGAAGGACATTCAGGGCAGTTATACATGTGCTGGGTCGTCTGCACCTCTCCACAGTCGCAGAGATTAGCTGTAGTAGAATATTCCCACTTCAGAAGGTTATCTCTTGACCGTGCAGTGTTGGTGCGTAGCCTGTTTAGTGATCTCCAGACCACCCAGTCCTCATCGTAACCTGGTGCCAATTCTTCCTTTGGTTTCATCCCGTGGCCTCCTCCCCACCGCTTCCATCTCTCCACCCTAGATCCAGGTTGGTCGCTAAAATCTGCGGTTGCTCTGAGAAAACTGCGTCTAGATTTCAAGTGTTTGGTGGCTGGCTGAGTTTTGTGGAGGAGGTGGCTCTCTGCCATCTCAGCCCTCGCTCTTTCACTATAGGCTGCAGCTTCTCTTCGCACTGCAGGAAGTGCAATCTCAGCAAGATGGTAGAGCTTGTCTGTTGGCGTCGGTTTCAGACATCCAGTGACGAGCCTGCAGGTCTCGTTCAGAGCAATGTCGACCTGTTTAGCGTGGGTAGAGTTGTACCAGACACTGCTTGCATATTCGCCTGCTGGGAAGCAAACTGCTAGTGCTGTGGTCCTCCCTACCTCTAGCTTTGCGCCCCAGGAGGAGTTCGTAATTTTCCGAAGAATATTATTTCTGCCGCTCATCTTCATTTTTGTGTTAATACAGTGCTGTTTATACGTCAGAGCCCTGTCTAGGGTTACTCCTAGGTATTTGGGGTTAACGCAGTGTTCGAGGAGTGTGTCCTTCCAGAAGACACGCAGCTTACGGGATGCCTGCTTGTTACGGAGATGGAAGGCGCAAACTTGTGTTTTGCTAGGGTTCGGCTTGAGTTGATTGTCGACGTAGTACTGACAGAGCATGTCTAGCGCATCCGTGAGCTTTGTCTCAACATCCTCAAAGGAGTCACCCCGTACGGCCATAGCACGGTCGTCGGCGTAGATATAGTTTTCCGTACCAGCTGGCAGTGGTTGATGATTGGTGTATATGTTAAAAAGTAAGGGTGCCAGTACGCTGCCCTGAGGGAGACCATTTTTCTGGGCCCGCCACCTGCTATGCATCCCTTGGAATTCCACCGAGAACCTACGGTTCTCAAACAGACTTCTAACTGTGGATGTGAATTTAAAGTCCCTGGTAATGGCATACAGCTTCTTTATTAGCAGACGTAAGTTGACGGTGTCATATGCGGCTGTCAAGTCTATAAAGGCGACACCAGTTATTTTCCGGTTCTCATAGCCGTCTTCAATCAGCTGCGTGAGGTTAATTACCTGAGATGAAGTGCTTTTCCCTGGGCGTAAACCTGCTTGTTGGGGGATTAGGTAGGGTTCTATGGCACTTAAGAGGCGATCCTGGAGTATTCTTTCAAAGATTTTAAAGATATGGCAGAGAAGTGATACGGGTCGAAAATTTCTGGGGTCATCAGCATTTTTGCCTGGTTTTAAAATGGCAATAACTTTAGCCTTCCTCCAGATTGTGGGAATCTGACATGTTTCCATGCAATTGTTAAACAGTTTCAGTAGCCATTGTTTAACGTTGGGACCGAAGTGTTTAAACAGTCCAACAAAACTCCCGTCCAGGCCCGGGGCCTTCCTTAGCTTGCATTTCGCTATGGCTTTGTCCAGATCTGCCATTGTGAGAGAGGTGGTCAGTGTTGAATTTTCTTGGTGTTCAATCCTGTCTATTTTGGTCTCCGACTTCCTGATTTTGTTGTCAGGTTTCCCATTCTTGAGAAGCTGGTGGGCTATTTGGTCGGCTGTGACGGGAGCATGTCCTGGAGAGAAAGTCGGGTCATTGCTGAGACGTTTAAGGAGTGTCCAGGCTTTCTGACAGCTCCTTTTCATGTCCAATTCCTCTATTGTCCTCAGCCATTTCTCTCTCCTGGTCTTAGCTAGTGACTCGGTTAGCTGCTCACCCGCAGTGATAGTTTCCGCGGATAGAGGGTTTGCGTCAAACAGTATCAGGTATTGCTGCAATTGGTCCTCTAATTCTGGGGTAAGGCCTTCAACATAATTGCTTCTGCATCCTCTAGGGATCGATTGCTTGGAACACCACTGCACAGCCTTCACGAAATTGTCATAGAATCTTGGTTCAGGTGGTACGTTGTTTACAGAATCTTCCATGAGGTTTTGAAAGGTTGACCATTCTGCTTTCTTAAAATTGTACCTACGGCGAAAAGGTACGCTATTGGGTTTAACAACAGATGTGATCTGGCACATTATTGGACGGTGCTGGGTGTTTGGTATTGGTGAGCAAACTCCTTTTGAGCATTGGGACGTTACTTGATGGCTAACGAAGATGAGGTCCGGGTTATAATCTCTCCCCCATCTGCCACTGTTGTAGGAAGCAGGCAGTTTATTGTCATGTATCAGTTTTAGGTTGTTTAGCTCGGCCCAGCAGATCACAGCCGTGCCATTGTCGTCGTCTTCTTGGTAGCCCCACTGCGTGCTGTGGCTGTTGAAATCACCGATTACGAAATTAATTCTGTCTTTGTTAAAATTGTTTACGTTGGAGCTGGAAAAGTCCACAGTTGGTGGTTTGTACACTGATGTAACAGTGCAGTCACTAAGTTCAATGGTTAGCACTTCAGTATCATTGATGTCGTTTATACTGCTTGAAAGGAACTGTATGTTTGGTCTGGTAAAGATTGCGCTGCCATACTGTCGGTGTGGCCTTTCAGCTACTAGTCGCATGCCGTTTATCTTGGGTCTTTTGAGTGTGCTATCTCTGTGAGTTTCTTGTAGACACAGGACGTTACATTTCTCTTTCTGACAGAGGTCCTGTAGTAGACGTTCTTTGCATGCAGACAGGCCTTCAATATTTACAGAGATAATCGTCAGTGCTGGGCCTGATAAGGTCTTTTCTGTAGGATTGTAATGTTGCTTCTGGAGTGAAAGGATCAACCAGTATACAACCGCCCAGGGGACGCCCGAGTATGTGTATTGCATTCACATACTCTTCGTGGAGGCTCCTTTCTTGTCCCTCATTTTTGTGGTGTGGGTATGAATGTGCAGACTGGAGGCTGTGAGGTCAAGAGTCGCGTGCTCGCGGGCCGCTGACGCTGCGCATGTCTGTTGTAATGGTCGAGAGAGAGAGAGAGAGAGAGCAGATAGTTTTGTGTCATCACCTGATGTCATGGTAGCGCCCTCTGGTGGCCACGATGTGAACTAAGTCAGTTGGGCTCTGGAGCTCGTGGTGAACACACTGGGTTCCGCCATCTTGAATAACGGTACTTGTGTCATGATCTGACATCAGGAGAGTGCCCTCTGGTGGAACCGATATGAACTAAGCCAATTGGAGTTCAGTCCCAGTGGCGAACAATTCTGCTTGAAATTTGTTAAATAATAGAAACAAGTCAGTTTTGCCGCCATTTTCTTTGCTTAGTAGAGATAAGTTGGTATGAACCATTATCTTGCTGTCATTTGAGCTTCGCGCCATTTTTCAGGGGTGAGGGGGCATGGCACTCTCCCACCAAAATTCAAACTTCCCGCCAAAATCCGCCATCTTGAATGACGAAACAGCCGCACGTCATCGCCGCCATCTTGGATAACAGTACTTTGGAGTGGTGTCCCTGTTGTCCCAATACTGCCAGGTCGGACGATTCTCGTTTCAATTTGTATCAAGCGGATGGATGTGAATGGTTATGGAGACAACCTCATTAATTCGTGGGTAATGCATGTCAGCAGGGGACTGTTCAAGCTGGGGGAGGCTTTGTAATGATGTAGGGTGTGTGCAGTCGGAGTGATATGAGACCACTGATACGTCTGTATACGACTCTGACAGGTGACACGTACGTGATAATCCTTTCTGATCACCTTCATCCATTCATGTCCATTGTGCATTGCGACGGACTTGGGGAATTTCAGCAGGACAATGTGACACCCCACAAGTCCAAAATTGCTACAGGGTGGCTCTAGCAACACTCTTCTGAGTTTAAACACTTCTGCTGGACAATGAACATTATTGAGAATATGTGGGGTGCCTTGCAAAATGCTGTTCAGAAGATATCTCCACCCACTCGTACTCTTATGGATTTATGGACAACCCTGAAGGATTCATGGCGTCAATTCCCTGCAGAACTACATCAGACATTAGTTGAGTCCATGCCACATCTTGTTGCAGCATTTTTCTGCGTGTTAGCGGGGGCGCTACACGATATTAGGTAGGTGTACCTGTTTCTTTGGCTCTTCAGTGTATCTCTCTATTTAAATATGCAAGCCTGTACCAGCTTCTTTGGCGCTTCAGTGTATGGAAAACAGTAGAACTAGTGATAGTCGGTAACTAACTGGTATAACCTTACTATTCATTTACTCTTGATTCAAATTTACATGCCTTGTAGAAGTGAGAGAACTTTGTAAGTGTACTGGACGATGCACGGTTGGTAACAGTTGACCACCACCCTTAGAGCCATTTCACAGAAAGCATCCTGAAGGCAAGATGAGGGTTAATGGAACACTGTCAGGCAGTTCTTTATGACGCCGCCCTGCAGCACCTAATGCTTCGTGGACACCCAGCTAGGATCTCCTGCATTGCAAGTTCCCAGTATCAGCATTTTACAACCCAGAAAGAGAGAAACGTTTTAACAGAAAGCACTACTGTGCACAAAAGCTGAAAGAAGAGTTTTTCTCCAGATGGTACCAGACGCCACATATGAACCTCTCGCAAATGGAATGGAAACCTGCAGTTTTGGACCTCCGAAGAAGTGAAACACTGCTGGTCATGATGACTTCGCAAAAAATGAAAATGAACTATAGGTTAGACAGAGAAGTTTGGCAGTGACGATGAGGGCTGGTCACAGAGAGAGAGTGAGAGAGAGAGAGATTGGAGCGACATTTATCTGTGTAAGATAGTAGGATGAACGTTATTGGTTAACCAAATATACGAGAGCCCAGGGAAGGGGACTAGCGCATCTAAAGAGCATTTTTATTGATTAATACTCAGAATATCTGGAGACAAGCCAATTTGATTTTAATAAAACATTCAGAATACGGCGATGTGAGGTACACTTGTAGTAAACATTCGAAACGAAATCGTCTTCATCTTGGGCTTAATTTTCTGCTTCATCATCAACTTCCTTCATCAGCAGCCGCTTCAGCTTCCACCAGCAACACTATTGTGAGATGGAATCAGCCAAGGGGATGAGGTGTAGTGATAAAGTCGTTTTACAACATTCTGATCATGACTTGTATTTCGGATGAACGAACAGTCTGAAACCTTCTGGTAGATTAAAACTGTGTGCCGTAGCGAGATCAGAGCTCGGCACCTCTGACTTTCCCGAACAAGTGCTCTACTTACTTTTTCATTTTTTATCTTTTTAAGGATTTTAATTTTATTTGTTTTTGTCTTTACATTTTTTAAATAAGTGATGCTACCCCCTTGTTTTTTAGCAGGAATGATACCCCTTTTATTTACCCTAGACCTCTTCCACTTCAGGCGTTGACCCCTGTCACCCATACCACTCCCAAAAACATGTCTAACCCAAAAACAAAAACAAAGCTAGTGCCACTATCACTTTCACCCTAAAAACTGACTTGAATGGTTGTTTGTCACACTTCAGGCTCCGTCCACGTAAGGAAATTAATTGCGCCTCTGATCGTTCTGTTAAAAAAGAAAAGAATAAAATAAAGAGTACAATACTGTTATTATATTTTATTTGTTTCAGTATTTGTTGTTATTTTTTTAAATCTTCTTTCGGGGTTGTCCACAGCAGCCAGACAGTGGGATGTCCAGGTCGTCTTCTCGTTCAGCGAGTTTGGAACACCCTATAATTATCGTCGATGTCTCTCATCAGTCCATCGTATGCTTTATTGTTAATCTCTTCTCACACCCGTTACACCCCAATGGTCTGAAGGTCGCGTAAACAACGACCCCAAGTAATTCGCAAAGAGCAAAAAATACGACGACTTGCACGGTAAAACCGTGTAGTTGCTCGTTAACTAGTGCCAAAAATCTAACAGCACGGCAACGCCCTCACTAAAAATGTATGACAATGCCATACCATCAACCCACACCGTGGCGTTATCACGAGTAGCAAGGTAATAATTGACGTCGCGATGGATAAAAAAAAAATGGTTCAAATGGCTCTGAGCACTATGGGACTTAATATCTTAGGTCATTAGTCCCCTAGAACTTAGAACTACTTAAACCTAACTAACATAAGGACATCACACAACACCCAGCCATCACGAGCCTGAGAAAAATCTCTGACGCCGCCGGGAATCGAACCCGGGAACCCGAGCGTGGAAGCGAGAACGCTACCGCACGACCACGAGGTGCGGGATCGCGATGGATCAGTTCGGTGGGCTCTGCAGGCTGAGGCGTCCGTCTCAGCATCAATGCAAACATGTGCTGTGTGAGGAGCCAGCAGTTGGTAGCCATATCACAAACGGAATGGTGCATGGCGGTATTGACAGCGACGCATCTAGTGCAGAAAGTGTCCTCGGCAAGATGTATAGTGCATAAACGTTGTCGACTGGGGAATTTTTCAGTCTAGAATGAAATTTTCACTCTACAGCGGAGTGTGCGCTGATATGAAACTTCATCGCAGATTAAAACTGTGTGCCGGACCGAGACTTGAACTCGGGAACTTTGCCTTTCGCGGGCAAGTGTTCTACCAACTGAGCTACCCAAGCACGAGTCACGCCCCATCCTCACAGCTTTAATTCCGCCAGTACCTCGCATCCTACCTTCCAAACTTAGCAGAAGCTCTCCTGCAAACCTTGCAGAACCAGTACTCCTGGACAAAAGGATATTGCGGAGACATGGCTTAGCCCCAGACTGAGGGTTGTTTCTAGAACGAAATTTTCACTCTACAGCGGAGTGTGCGCTGATATCCTTTCTTCCAGGAGTGCTAGTTCTGCAAGGTTCGCAGGAGAGCTTCTGTGGAGTTTGGAAAGTAGGAGGCGAAGTTCAAAATGGTTAAAATGGCTCTGAGCACTATGGGACTTAACTTCTGAGGTCATCAGTCCCCTAGAACTTAAAACTACTTAAACCTAACTAACCTAAGGACATCGCACACATCCATGACCGAGGCAGGATTCGAACGTGCGACCGTAGCGGTCGCGCGGTTCCAGACTAGCGCCTAGCGCCTAGGAGGCGAGGTACTGGCGGAATTGAAGCTGTGAGGACGGAGCGTGTGTCGTGCTTGGGTAGTTCAGGTGCAAAGGTCCCGAGTTCGAGCCTCGGTCCGGCATACAGTTTTAATCTGCCAGGAAGTTTCAATTTTTCAGTAATTATCACGTACCACAGCGCCCTCATCGTGTGGGTAGGAAAGGCGAGTGTATGTTACTCCATTCCCGTTTCCAGCCAACCGCCAGATGTTGGCGTTCAATCACATTAGCAAGTAGTGTCCGTTTGAAGTAGCGGTAGAAGTCCTTGGTTCTAGGAGCCCGCGTGATCGGTAGGACATCCAGAAAATAACTCATGTCGACCAGATAGGTTCGAATGTGACACATTGATGTCGCGATATGTCCAGCAGGAATCGGCGGCAAGAGGGATTGAGACGCCACCTCCTCAATGAGCGTAGCAGTGAGGGTGTCACTGTCCGAAGTACGCAGGCGACGCATCGTCTGCAGAAAGAGAGCGCGCACCCTATTGTGCACATTTATCGTTCCAAAGACGCTTGAATGTGTGGGCAACGTTAGTGTCTCGTAACGGATCTTGAACAGCATACCACAACTGAAAAAATGAGCTGAGGTTGCCTGGAACTAGGCAGCTACCGTAGCGGCCATTGGGAGAACGTGTTCCCTCATGATCAAGCCAAGTGTTCGAAAGGTATGGAGACAAACTTGCGTGCGGATCACATTAAGGAGTCTGCGATACATAGCTGCTGCTGTGTGTTGCATGTTCCCACGGAAGGCCACAACCAAACATTTAATTGTTGGGACGCTGGTAATGGGCACTGGCGCCCTCATATTCACTCCTCTGCCCACATCCACGTACTGCGACTTCCACAAGTTGCTATGGCTCCCGGCCATCTCGGCATAGCGCTGATGCTGTGCGATCGCAGTACATATATTTTCTGCCGACCTCACGAAGAAAACTACATCATCTTCGTAGGCACAACATATAAAATACACATTGCTGATGCGAATGCCCCCCAAACGCTGCTGTAGACCATGAAGTGCAGGCTCGAGAGCGATGGCGAAGAGAAAGGCTGACATAGGGCATCCTTGTCGCACTGAGCGCTCAATAATGAACGGTGGCGAGCGGTGGCCATTGACCAGGACTGGGGAAGGGGCTCCGTGGATGAGAGAGAGAATCACACCTGCAGATATTGGGGACAGGCCTATTTTCTATAAGACAGCCTGAATAAACGGTGCTCAACTCGGTCAAATGCATAGTCTAGAACAACTGCCACAAGGTCGCCTTCTAAGCTGCATGTCAACATGAGCGCCACCACATCTCTGTGAGAGGCTAACGCCATGTGTATATTACTGCTACCTCCCAGACATATTTCATCGGCATGGATGGTATCTTTGACAGTAGCGAGGAGGTGAACACGAAGTATGCTGGCGAACAGCTTATAATCCGAATTCATTAATGTCAATGACCGGAAGTCTTGCGGTCTGCATCCCGCATTTGGTTTTGGCACTGGAATAATCATTCCCTCCAAAAATTCGGGCGGAGGGGGCGCGATATTCTGGGTTCAGGAGTTCGCAGCACATCTGCCGCCAAACTTCACCCATCAGGTCAGAAAAGGTGCTATAAAATTTACGCGGAAGACCATTAGATTCAGGTGATTAGTTTCACGCGCCCCGTGACAGGGTCATGCGCATTTTTTCCCATGTGAGGGCCTCCAAGAATGTGGCGTCACCTTGCGCTCTACCCGATGGTGGCAGGTCCTGCAGGACGTCCCGAACGTCATTGTCAGGCCATTGACCTGCTAGATACAGAGTGCGTTAATAATCTGTGAGGACGCGGGAGATAGCACTGTGTGTGTGTCTGCACGTTGCCCGTTTGGCGAAATAGCTTCCGTGGTGAGTCGTCTCTTCGTTCTCTGATGATGCGATAATGAGTAGCACGTTCCTCTGAGACGAAATCTTGCGGTCTCGCTCGAACCCGCGTGCCATCCAGTCTGTCAGCCGTGATCTGCAGAAGTCATGCCAGGGTCCGGTGGATGGCCGTTTGGCGCTCTGGCGAAGGTTGTTGCAGGATTCTCGCAGGTTCTCGCTGGACTGTGTAGTGAAACTCAGAGGTCGATCGGACGCAAAGCAGCCTGTCTCGTCCATACGCCATGAGCGTGTGGTAAATAGCTGGTTTGGTGCAGTGCGTCCACCATTGTCTCGTAGAATCATAGGTATGACGTCGTCACTCACATTTGCGCCATGTATCAGTGATGGCTGCAAGGCAAGCCTCATCCTGAAGAATGTTGACGTTGAGAGTCCGAGGTCCTCTACTACGGCTCATCTGTTGTGGCAGTGTCACGAGGCAGTCGAAAGCCTAATGGTCGGTGAATGCAGTGGCCACATCTCGGCACTGTCAGTTGCTGCCTGAAGTCCCCAGGAATCGTAAATCATGTCCAACCTGCTGGCCGAGTAGCTGGTGAAGTGTGTATATCAGCGTCGGTCACCGTGGATTAGTGTTCAAGTATCACGCAAAGCGAGGTCTCTGACCATAGCATGAAGGGCTAGACACGAGATATGGTGAGGGATCTGATCCTCACGGCATAAGACGCTGTTACAGCCCCACCCACCACTAAGTGCTCTGTAGCGCCTTGGACAATGGTGTTACCTCAACAGAGTAATAGAGCGTTCGCTCTCGACGGTATGCAGTACCAGACAGGGCATACAGATTCACGAGGTGGACTGCGCTGATGGTAAGCGCAACGCCTCGTGCTGATGGGAATTATTGAATATCCATTAGTTCTATGCTATCGCGTCGTAATATGGTCATACCACCACTATCGTCGGTAATTGGGTTGACGTAAGACGTGTATCCATAAACATGCAGGTGCAGATCAGGCCGTTTGACCGTTCCTGTCACTCGCACCATATATTATTGATCAGCAGAGACAAGATGTCCGTCCGACGATCCGCTGGCTGCGGGCATGAGTTTGTCGCTCGAGTCTGACATCATTTTTTCCATCTTAATCTTGGACGCCCAATCACCACGCTGGTGGTGTGCTACGTTAGGAGACAGATGACGTTTATTTGGTAGTTTAGTCGAAAAATCGCCTGGGGGCTCGTCGGTGGCTACAGCATCGTCAACTTCGCTCTGTCCTTCAGCGCAGCAGCGAACCAGGAACCTTTGGAGTGAGGTCCACGGCCTGGGCCACAGAGGGATTTTCCTCATCCCCTTGCTATGAGTCACCATCTCAGGAAGCATTTCCTGCGGACAGCCTCTTCTTTCGTCGTTTGGGCGACTTCTGCTTGCGGGAACGCGTGTCTGCGTCCTGTGGATCATGACAAACAGTTAGCATCTCCAGAATCTCCGCGTCCGAGCTCGAATCGATCTTCTGGTGCTCTCCTTCCTCAGACGCCCAGAGTGCAGACGTGGTCGCTGCTGTGTAGCACATCGACGGTTCCGAAGCAGGTAACATCGCCGTGGGTTCGGAAAACGCGCCGGTGGGGGTCGGTAACTGGAACGGAACAACGTCGGCGTCCGTCACGTTCCTCGCCGCCTCAGCGTATGTAATAGGCACTGTCGTCGGTTACAATGTAGGCGTCGTGTCTGCAAGACACGAAGATTCGTATGGTCCGAACGCAAAGTCCTGCACGGTCGATAGTCATTACACCCACGTTGCCGTCCGAGTGGTGGAAAAGATATCGATCTGTTGAACGGCGAATAAGCCGTTCGCAGGCAACTTCATCGACATAAATCAGGTAAACTGTGCTGGATACGATCGAAAGATGTATACCGAGAAGTTCCTGTGGATTGACGTGCATTACTTCACGCAGAAAACACTCTACTTCGTATGCCTTAGGTCGTGGGTACTGGACATGGAACGTTAATTTAATCGCGGTACCTGGACGAGGCGTCTCTGCAGGCATTCGGAGCGAACATGCCCTTTCTGCAAACCCGAACAAGTCCGCAGTTGACCGTCATAAATGACGATCGCTCGACAGCCACCAACAGTCACGTACAGCGGGATGTATTTGCGCAGTTCGGTTCGCACCTGACGCACTCTGTTCAGAATAGGATACGACTCCAACGCATGTCACTTTTCTTCCACGTGACAGTGCTTCCCCGTTAGGCCGCAGAGCGTTCACAACAAGAGTGACCGGAACCTCAAACGGCAACTCCAAGATTCGTATTGTCCGAACGCAAAGTCGTGCACGGTCGACAGTCACTACACCCACGTTGCCGTCCGAGTGGTGGAGAAGATATTGATCTGTTGAACGGCGAATAAGCCGTTCGCAGGGCAACTTCATCGACATAAATCAGGTAAATTGTGCTGGATACGATCGAAAGATGTATACCGAGAAGTTCCTGTGGATCAACGTGCATTACTTCACGCAGGAAACGCTCTGCTTCGTATACCTTAGGTCGTGCGTACTGGACATGGAACGTTAATTTAATCGTGGCCTTTCTATACGAAAGCGCCATCGTCGTCACAGGTTGACATCACAGTACCACTACCCGAGCGATCAAACAACGGCCCGTTCGCGGAGCGCTGCACAGAGCACGACGCACGTCCGTTTCGCACACGGCTGTGAGCCGACTGTATACTCAGCTAACCAAACCCGTCTCATGACACGTTCTATAGCTTTACTTCCACCAGTGGCTTACGAATCATTTAAACGCAGGTCACACTGCATATCTGGCGACGCCGGCCTAGAACCTGCGATCTGCTGATGTCATAGTTAGATTTGCAGAACTTAAAATTAATAGGTGGATACACATTGCTATCTTAAAATAATTCGTTTCACAAAACATAAAATATTTTTAAGTACTGGCTCATAGCCATTTTTTCAGTGAGGTTGGTCAATATCGTCGAGCTGAAGAATTGAAATTTTGGAGGGGATGTTATTTATTTTGTGTGTATGTGTGTCGCATATTAGGAGGGGAAAGAATTTTAGAATGGGTACAAAGATTGAGGAATTTATTTTAGATTCATTAGAGTTCTTTCCAATGCGATATATGTTTTTAATTTAATTTTTGTATTAGAGAATGCCAAGGTGTACGAGAGTGAGGGCGAGATGTTTAGCGTGAAAGGGTGAGATATAGGGGGAAATTCCAAATAACTCACAAACGTTTAACGACAATTTAGATACGGAGGTGCCACAGGAAAACATAAGAATAGCAAACCATATGAAGTAGCATCTCTGGACGATACAAACATGATTAATGAAGAAAGGCAGGAACAAGTAAGTGACAAAGTATCGGTGATAGAAATTAGAAGAGCGGAGGAGCGTGAAACTTCACAGACAACAGAAAATTTTCAATTTACAGGCCATGGCAATGCAGCACAGACTAATGCTGAGCACAACCTCACATACTACAGTATTTCACTTGCAGATCTTCCTACTCGGTACAGTTTGAACAGAGCGAAAAAAGAAAGACGCGAGATATGTGAAAAGAGAAGAGTTACTTAAGGAAATTCAGGAACAGTTTAAAATTAAGATGGAATTACTTGAGAAAAACGAAGAAAAGAATGACGAACGATTCAGACAACTAGGGGAACGACTTGAGAAGAGTGAGAATCTATTGAAGAAGAGCGATGAAACCGGGAATGCACAATTTGAAGTAAATAAGCAACAGTTCAAAGACTTAAATAGAAAGCTAGATGAACTGGTAGCAGCCGTAGACCAGAAAGCAGATGATCACATCAAGAAATGCAATGAACAAGGAAAAATTTTAAATAAGGAGATAAACGACAAGACACATGATGTAAATCAAAGACTGCAAACACTAACGCAGGAAACTTAAAGCACGACCGACGAATTAAGAAAAGATGTAAATGCCAATACCAAGGATCCCGAAGAAGTGAAATCAGGGAGGGAAAACAAAAGGATATAGTCAGGGCGCCGACTTACAAAAAATATTGCCGGGAGGGGGGGCATACTGGGGGTTTTGCCCCGGGAAATTTTCTAAATTTTAGATGACCAATAGTGAGTTTTAAAGTTTTTTTAAGCATTTAGAGTCATATAATCAACATTAGATGCCAGATAACTGGATTCTCGATAACTCGACACTCCGGGAAACTCGACAAGTCTTACTCATTTTTTGACTTAGAAAAAAGAAACAAAACATAAAAGCACACAGTATTTTCGTAAAAAGCTAATATAATTTACAGTAATAATCATTCTTCTAGACTATTACAGACCAGTGAATATATAGCTCTGAAGAGACTGAAATTATATTTAAATGAATCCTAAACTATCATTAAAAGAATAAAACATAAAGTATTGCTGTCACACAGTAATAGCATTTTGTTTAATAAGTGAAATAGCTAATTTAAGCTTACTTTGAATAAGGCTCAGTGTTCATTAAATAAAAACAATATATTAAAGTTAATGCTTTAATACAGTTAATAAAGTTAATACAGTATGAAACGTCCCCTTAGAAAAATTGTACTTAAGCTCACACACAATATTTTTAGTGCAACGCAATCTGACTTCCAAAAATCCCTACGAAAGAATGGCCCTGACTAACATTAACCTATACGTTTCACAAATCACTTACCTCACAAAAATCTTCGTTACTCAAGCTACTGCAATACAGTGAGCGCCACTACTGCCAGCTAAATAAAAGATTAAAACTACTGAAGGCACTAACTACTGATAGGCATAGTTAGCAAATGAAAGATTTTAATACAGAACGAACAATATATTTACCTTAATAGTCAAAATATATATAGCAGTTCACAACATCCAGTCTTACAAATTTCAAAACTCCGCCATCTCCCCTCCCCCCCTTCAACCACTGCTGGCAGCTCACCTCCAACTGCGCAACACTATGCGCTGTTAACATCCAGCTGCCCAACGCTACAATGGCGAGTATTACAACAATGCCAACCAGCCACTGACTGCACACAGTACAGCCAGTGATTTTTGATACAGAGCGCTATGTGGCATTACCAATAAAAAAACCTTAACAGCCTACTTACAAGTATGCCTTATACTTTCAGTCAAAAAGTATGTAATTATGATTACAATAACAAAGAAATCAAATGCACACACTTATTGATACAATGTTGGTCAAAAGCTAAAATTTTCTCACAGTCCATATAGACAGTCCTGATCATTCATCACAGTAAAATAGCAGTATTTTTCTCAAAGACTGAGCAATAAAAGAAAATGCACACGGAAGTAGTGGATTTCCATGCAGTCTTGAAGAAGTAGTGTTGTCCTTCCAACGGAAAGACAAAAAAAAAAATGACTCTGAGCACTATGGGACTCAACTGCTGTGGTCATTAGTCCCCTAGAACTTAGAACTACTTAAACCTAACTAACCTAAGGACATCACACACATCCATGCCCGAGGCAGGATTCGAACCTGCGACCGTAGCAGTCACACGGTTCCGGACTGCGAGACCACCGCGGCCAGCACGGAAAGACAGTGCTGACTCTTGACATACAGACAGGTAATGGGCCACAACAAGCAAACCCACAGCAGAGTCAGTCGAAGTTTTGAAGAATACTGGTAGGTAGGTCATCAGAGCAGACCAACTGTAGTCCTGGTAGAGATTACGGTATTGGTGGGCCACCAGAGGTGCAGACCCAGTGAAGTCCTTGTAGAAATAATGGTATTGGTGGATCATCAAAGGTACAGACCCACTTCAGTCCTTGTAGAGACGGCCAGCAGCCATCTGTTGCGACTGTGCAGGCGCACAGTCACCATCGAAGAGCCTTGCGGAGAATATAGCAAGATCATAAATCACCACTTGTGCACTCACAAAAAATTTGTTTGAAATGTCCTTAGAACCAGCGATGCTGTTAGCCAGTCCCTTGCTGAATTATTAACACAAGTGCAAACACTATCAGGTCCTACTTCTCACATATTGTCCATATACTATGACCAACAGAAACGTGTGCAGTGAAATATAATTTACAAGTTACTTAATTTGATGAACTGGTGTCAATTACAATTTTATAACATGAGAATACAATAACAAAGGTACAAAATATATCATTAAAGAACATAATAGTACAGATAACATTTGCAGTAATACAGGCTTTACAAAATAATCGAAATAACTAATACATCGGTGTTACAGAAATTATGACATAAGTACATATATAAAAGATTAGAATTACTTTTGAAACATCAACTTCACACATGAGCATTAGAACAAAACAAAATAAATAAAGTGTAAACATCTTTACGAAGTAAATAACATGTTACTAATGCAAATTATATTTGAGGATAACAGTATTCCTCATCATAGTGAATGTAGCTTAGTATTAGAAGAGAAAAAATTCTATGAAACAGTACACAGAGATAGGAAGAAAATAAATACACAAGGGTACACAAACACATAGTGGGATAACACAAAAGGAAAGGACAGGGTTTGTTTTCAGGGTAACATTTGGTACTGCAGTCCAACCCAAAACTTCATTCTGTAGATCTTTCGTCGTACCTCAACATTTGTTTCCACCAAAAATATCCTATCCAAGCATGCTTTCTGTATTTTGTTCACATCCTCTTTCAAAAATAGTTTTTCTCCACTGTACACCTCTTTTTTTGGCCAAATCATTTTCTTATAACTTCTCAATGCATTTCTTCCAATTCCTCATAGTTAGTTTCTTATATAGTCTACCCCCTCTTAAGCTAACTTAAACCTATTGAGCTCAGATGCTAAACTAAGGGACGACGAAATGCAGCAGCACAAAACAATTAACACAAACAGCTATGACAAAAAAATGGCAATTGGCAAAGCAAGCTACAGTAAATCTAAATCACCAAGCAATGCAACATTACAACTGTTATGAACCAATGTGCAGCAACAAGAAAAATAAATCAGTAGTAAAACTGGCTTAACAGAGTAATAGAAAGTGAAATTTAGTAGCACTATGCCTGGCAAACAGCAGCAGCAAATACAATAACTTATATCTAAACATGACAAAGCTCAAGCAGAAAAAATATTACACTGAAGACAACAATGCAGATAAGGGAAATGTATATTCACATCTTAATGTCTATATAATTAAAGTGGTGCACCACAAAAACTTTTTGTAAAAAAAAAATATTACCGTGTACTTGAAAAGAAAATTCTGTATGCAATTCCTGTGATGGGAAATGTCTTTTTGAGCTCCTTCGGTTTTTTTTTGTAAGTACATCATAAAGTTATTATTTACTGGATCTGTAGGCATAAAATATTTATATTAGTACATCCATTAAATTTTATAGTAACCAATGATGCAGTGCAGCTAGAAACTAGGTATTAAACAAAATAGGCAAAGCAAGGTGTGAAACGTCATTCACTATCCAAATGGCGTTTCATAATGCAGTAAACAATCTTTCAACTAGCAAGACAATAGACGTGAAATGTTTCTCGTCGTTTCATTAAGCATTTTAATAAATATCATCAATTACGAGCTCCACAGTATAATCATATGTTTTCAAGTTTGAGCGTGTCGTATTTGCGATGCTTTCTACAAAGGAATGTCAATAGCGAGGATAATGGCCTCTTTTTTTTTCACCTGTGCCTCTGAAAGGCACACACTAATGGCTTGTTTCCAGGTGGCTGTCGCGCAGCTGGGTGCCCACGACGTATTACGTGCAGGTGGTCACCGAACTTTCTTACCGAAATATTTACGACACCAGTTTTCGCTACAGTGGCAGTCTCATATAAAAAATTTCACAGGTCAAGAATTTGCGTTACAAATGTGTAGAAAATAAAATCCTATAAATATAATAGTGTCCAAAAAATTTTCGTCGGAATTGTAATACATTCACGCATTTACATACATTTCATAAATCTTAAAGTACGATTCTCGGTTTCCAACATCCTTTTTCACAAACCAGAGTCCCTAACCACTACTCATTATTCCTTAACTTATTACACATATACATATTCGTCGACACTTCTTCAATATTTCATCAGTATAAATATGTAGCATAATCAAATTACTCATATACCATCAGCTTATTGATGATAAACATACCTCAACAGCATAATACACATAGCCATCGTAATAATAACATCATAACACCTCAGTCAACTCTCAAAATTGTCGTAGCTTCCTGCAATAATTTCAAAACCTAAAAAAAATTATCTGCTCATGTCAAAAGTGTCATCTGCCTCAAAAGTACTTTAACAATCATAATCCCATACCAAACACATCATTCAAAGCTCTCATAGTATCACAATGGTTCTGAAAAATATGAACATTTCACAAAGTACAGACAAAATACAATTTCATTAGTTTGAAGTTATCCAACGGTGTAATTATGTAAACATCTGTCAATGATGTAGTAAAATAAATGTTTGTCTCTCTCAGTTAAATGATCAGATAGCTGTGTAATTTATGTGTTAGAGAAATATGGTACCGATGTGTAAAATTGTGTAAGCAAATACCATATTAGCTAGGGCTCCTTGTGCTTGCCAAACACATGATACACAAAGTAAGCGTGTACCCCGCTGAGGATTAATGTAATTATATCCTCAGGTGTTACAGATTCCAGCAATGGAATGAAATGTACCACAGAAAACCTTTGTATCCTTGTACTTCAAATATCTTTAAAAATAAATGTTTTAAGTACAAAAATTAATCACTCAAATACGTGTACTGTAGCGCTAAACTGTGCGTCTTGTTGTAAGATAATCTCTGTGGAAGTGTCGTAGTTATCGTCCTCCGAAAGCTAAGTTCTGCAGAAGTCAATGTACTTACCTCATGATAAACAAAAGTGAAAATGGTTCAAATGGCTCTGAGCACTATGGGACTCAACTGCTGTGGTCATCAGTCCCCTAGAACTTAGAACTACTTAAACCTAACTAACCTAAGGACATCACACACATCCATGCCCGAGGCAGGATTCGAACCTGCGACCGTAGCAAAACAAAAGTGAAATGCTTTGCGTATAGATATCGTAGTTACTACGCTTATTGCCGTGATGAAGTAAGAACTGTACTGTAACGTACTGTTGTGCTACAGAAAAGGCTGTCTCATTGTAGCTATACCACAAAGTTAATACTAAAACATGTTTTCCTTTCCAGAAGAATTCAAAAAAACTGTGCAGATATAAAACAGATAGACTGCAAAAGCACAATGTAAATTGTGTCACACATTAGTAGCGTTGTGATATAATCGTGTAGCTATCAAAGAAACCAAATGCTAAGTCATCTTTAATCTCACAGAAAGTACTTCAAATAAAGAATGTCTTTTCAACTAAACCAAAATGTTGCATTAAAATCTCATTAACAGTATTGGTAAATGTTCTAAGTATGTAAGCCTTATAGTCGTTAAGTAATCGTGCAACTAACAAGAATGTACAAATAACAACACTGTGTCGTCTGTTCACTATAACAATGCATTCATAATTTCTGTTTAAATAAGTTCACTTGGTTCTTGACTGGATATTTAACTTCAAATATTGTTGCATATTAACAGATTATAAGTCTGACAAAGCATACTAGTAATGTAAAGTGAAAAATTTTATGGCAAAAACAAAAGTTAAAAAGCAGATTATCTTTCAATAAACGGTTTTACATGTGAAATGTGGTGTAAACCTTTCTGGTTCGCAGAGTTTTAACTTCGAAGCAATTATAATGTTGTGTACGTCGGTAAGGAATGCTAAAATTTTTCTCAAGGTTAGCGTCTTATGTTATTTTTCTCGGAGCCAGCCGGCGCACGTGGCTGCCTGCGGTGCGAGTCATTGTCTGTTACCTCTGTTGGCGCGCGTCGTTACTGGGATTTGGAGACCTAACTTCTACAAATTCACCTTGTCGAGAGTGCCCTGCTGTGTTTGAATCTCGCCAGTTCTGATGCAATTCAAGTCTGTCGTTACGATTATATCGTCTCTCGTCTTGTCGGTAGTTCCTGTAGTTTCTTTCTTGTCGGTCACGTGGTGGAGAATTTCTCCCTGAATCGTAACCGCGCACTGGACCGTTGCGTCTTAAATTAATCTGTCTCCCGTGATAATAATTATTTTGGTTCCCATATTGTCTGTTTCTCTGATTGTCTCTGTGATATTCTTTACTACGGAAATGCGATCTTTCTCTGTAACTATTACTCTGCCAGTGGTTGTCATATGGGTGGTGTCTGTTTTGGTCACGATTTGTGTTGTGGGAATGGCCTTGTCGTGTCCAGTTATTGTTTCTTTCATTGCGGAATTGCGACGGGTGTGACCTGTAGTGATTGTTTTCCTGTTTTCGCATCCCGCGACTGTCTGTGTCAATTTCTAATTCTTGTAAGAGTTCCTGAAAAGCTTCAATGTCGTCTTTGCAACGCCCTGCCAAAATAATATTCCTTAAATGTTCCGGCAATTTCATTAAGCAAATGCGGATGAGTTCTGAAGGGCTGTATGGGTTTGAAAGATATTGATTCTTATGCAACATGTCTTCGAAATATTTGACAAGACTGGAAAATTCAGATTGTTCGAAATGTTTCATCATAATGATGCTATGTTTTACTCGGTCTTGTGTAGCTTGAGACCAATATGCTGAGAGGAAGGCATGATAACATTCTCCTTCACTGCGGCAATCGTGAATGACCGATCGCATTCTTACAGCTGGTTCATTCTCCAAGTAGCCACACATAAATTCTAATCTGTGTTCTAATGACCAGTTGGGGGGTGGGGGGGACAATGAGAGAATTGATGAAGCCACGCTTGTGGATGAATGTCGTTGCCAGAATTTTTATATGTTTTGAATTTACGTGTAGTAATGAACAGCTTATAGTCAAAATCATCATGTCGGCGAGTCGCATGTCGGTCCTTGTTACGTCGTTTCGGCGGTTCCATCTCAAAATTCGGTGTACTTTGCCAATTTATTTCATAATCTCTGAAGTGCCCTGTGTTATTATTTTGTGGCAGTTCCGTATTTCTATGTCCCTCTTCCCGTATTGGAGTGCGAGTGTCCTCTGAAATACGTAATTTCTTGTATTACCTGTGTCAGCTGATCTTGTACTTCCCAGATTTCTCTTTGGTGTTTCGTATTAATTTGAGCCTGATTTTCTTTGAATTTCCTGATTTGTTCTAACTCTTTTGTGTCATTAAAGACTACCGGTTTTGTGTCATTCAGATTATCATCTACCTTCGTAGATAAATTATTTAGCTGATATGAAAGTTCAACTACTTTCTCTGATAATGAACTAATTTCCTCCATGTGTCTTTCTGAACCAATTTTCAGAGTATCTACTGTGTCCTTTAAGTTTTCTTGAGTTTTTGCAAGTTGCGTAACCGAATCGGTAGATGTAACTGAGTCAATTTTAGCTTGCAAGGTCTCATGATTTTCATGAACAATAGTTTGCAGTTCTTTTATGGCTGCTTCGTGTTTCTGTAATGCATTTTCATGCCCCGAAAAAATAGGTTGGAAATGCTCACAAATTTGTGTTTTTACGTCATTACAGACTTTTTGACATTTCGATTCGATTTTATGTAATTCAGTAGTTAAATCTTCACGTGTTTGTTCAAGCGTATGTTCCACTGAGTCTAACTTTTGAAGCTTTTGTTCCATTGCATCTCACTTTTGCTGTGTTCGTCTCTGATTTTGTTCCATTGTGTCTAACGTTTGAAGATTTTGTTCCATTGTGTCTAACTTTTGAAGATTTTGTCCCATTTGTTTATGATTTTGTTCAAGCGTTGTGTCTAACTTTTGTAGCCTTTGTCCCATTTGTTGCATTATCTGTAATAACAGTGCACTGGTGTTTGAAACATGTTCCTCAGTGCTTTTCGGCAGTGAAGTTGCATCGGCAACATTCACATTTTGACAAGAAGAAAATGTGTCTTTACTTATTTTAGAAAACGGTGAGGACCCAAAACCTGAATCTGCAGTATTTGCAAGATTGTGTCCTTTCATTCCCGATTCCTGAGGCGAGCTGTTGCCGACCGATCGATCGATAATGCTTCCCTGTTCACTACCTGTTTCACTGTCTACACCATTATTTGACGCCCGCTCCATTTCCCTATGCATAGTTACCAAATTACTACTTAGACTGTCTGTTAATTCATTACACAGTGGTGCTGGTAAGCTACACTCGTCGTCACTATTATTTCTCAGTTTACTTTGGAGCTTAGTGTTACGTTTTTCACACGCCATTATTGTCACAATATTTCACACAATAACACTGAAAACCACAATTTGAAGAGCAAAAGTAAGAGAACACATTAACATAGCACTGAAAATAATATCTAGTTAATTGCAAGCACAGCTGCGAAATACTTTGTGCAAAACTACATGCATGCCACAACTGTTTTACTGTACAACAATGAAAGAGTACAACTACAGAGGAAATTCTCTCTACAATTACGCGCTAGCAATAAACAAAGGCTACACTAACTACACAAACTACAAGAAAAAATCAGGAGATTCCAGTGAGGCATCCTGGAAGGGTCGCCATATGAAACGTCCCCTTAGAAAAATTGTGCATCACTGTACTTAAGCTCACACACAATATTTTTAGCGCAACGCAATCTGACTTCCAAAAATCCCTACGAAAGAATGGTCCTGACTAACATTAACCTATACGTTTCACAAATCACTTACCTCACAAAAATCTTCGTTACTCAAGCTACTGCAATACAGTGAGCGCAACTACTGCCAGCTAAATAAAAGATTTAAACTACTGAAGGCACTAACTACTAATAGTCATAGTTAGCAAATGAAAGATTTTAATACAGAACGAACAATATATTTACCTTAATAGTCAAAATATATATAGCAGTTCACGACATCCAGTCTTACAAATTTCAAAACTCCGCCATCTCTCTCCCCACGTCCACCACTGCTGGCGGCTCACCTCCAACTGCGCAACGCTACACGCTGTTAACATCCAGCTGCCCAACGCTACAATGGCGAGTATTACAACAATGCCAACCAGCCACTGACTGCACACAGCATAGCCAGTGATTTTTGATACAGAGCGCTATGTGGCGTTGCCACTAAAAAAACCTTAACAGCCTACTTACAAGTATGCCTTATACTTTCAGTCAAAAAGTATGTAAATAGCGGGTTTCAATTGGGTCTTACACCTTAAAAATATTTAAGTATTTGAAAATAACTAATACAGTACTACAGTACACTACTAAACTAGTACTAATATTTCGAAATTGAAAATTTAATATTATGTATGTATTTAATTCTCTATTTTATAAAGATTTGTAATATTGCTCTAAATGCCACTATTAGGGCTAGAGTGTCTTTAGAAAGGTGTAAATGTCGACCGTCTGACTGAATTACTGAATATGTTGACTGGTTGGATATCCAAATCATCCTAAACATCTCGGTGAGCATGAAGAACGGTCAAGTTGTTCAATCGCTTCTGTCCCATTGATGATCGGAGATATGATTTCAGACGTCTTTCTTATATCACGCATGTTTTATAAGACCAGTTATTTTTTTACTAGCGATATCGGCTAACATATTCAAGTGTAAACACAGTCTCTCAATGTGTAGGTCATTTTTGAAAAACTCAGTTGATTTTTCCAAATTTGTTTCACCTCTGTTTACTGAAAGCAAGCACTCGTGTTCAAGTGCAATGACCTGTGTGAGCACAGTTGGAGCAAACTGCTCGCTAATGCAAGATTGCACCGTTTCACAAACTTCAATGTAAATAGCTTTGTAGTATTCCTTTGGCGTTTTGAATATGTGCGATGAGCTGGCTTCGTTCTTTTCATATTCCTTTGGTATACTTCGATTCCAAGGAAGTGAAGGATCGTCAACTTGTGAAGGTTTTTCTTTTAAACACAATTCCCAAAAGTGTTCATAACTATCACGCCTTCCATTCAATATACAAAACAAGCCCTCATATATGTATTTCCAGATCAGCAACAGTTACATGAGGACACTGAATTTTTTCATTGAGGTCCTCTACTGGGTTCATTGCATGACAATAAACACGTAAAAAGAAATAAGTCTTGAACTGTAACATTGACGCAAGGTAGTCTAACATTTGTAACCTACCTCTGTTTTGTCCTCTGCATAAAATGTTTCAAAAAGTTCTAGAAGTTCTTCAAAGTTTTTCAGTATTCTCAAGATACTAGAAACTCGCATAGTCCATCGAGTTGGGTAAAGGGGTCGTAGACCAGATTGGTTGTTGGCGCTCTCACAGCGTATGCTTCTGAAAACCCCCGTCCTTTTTTTGGATTCCCTTACGGTGTTTATTAAGTCCTTGGCTAAAGTCATAATATCCCTCACAAATGTAAGATGGCGGAGACTGTCCACAACTGCCAAGTCTAAACTGTGAGCAGTGCAGAGCACATAACGTGCTTTTCATTGTACATCCAAAACTAATTTTTTTAGTCCTTTGAAGTTACCTCTCATATTCGAGGCACCACCATAGCACTGTCCTCTTAAGTTATCCATTGACAAATCAAGGCGAGCAAAAATGTCTTTTAAAACAATAAACAGAGTTTGTGATTCAATGTTGGGGTCTCGCATACGCCAATAAAGTCTTCGTTGATGATTAAGGAATCATCGACAGTATGAATACAAAATGACACTTGTTCGTGAATCGAAGAATCACTTGTTTCATCAACAATAATACAAAAACGTGCAGTCTTATTGTTTGAAGCCAATACCTTTCTGAACACACACTTCCCTAGTAGATTAATAATCTCGTTTTGAATATTGTGGCACGTTCACTTATACCCCAAACGCCCTAACCAATCTTCAAACTCAGGTATGTCATTCTTTCGGGGTTCCAATAATTGAAAAAAAATTTGAGTTTACATCTTCATGTCCTCTAATTGCTAGTCCTTGTCGGCATAGAAATTGCACGGTAGTAAGGTAAACGGCCTTTCTTCATATCACTATCTAACTGTTTATTCAATTGGGAGGCCACACTTCGGTTTACGATAGAATTTAGTTTCAGAAGACCTACTTCATGCGTAAGCATATTTTCATGGAGACAGAATTTTTCCAAAGCCTTTTTCCAGTTAGAAAACCCCACGGAAGTAAATGCATCTTCTTTTTTTGAAGAAAACTGTAATAGATTTTTAGCATGTGCCTCTTTGCAGGTTTTGTTGGAGGCTGACTTGCAGTATGATCAACTTCCAAGTATACCTTTTTGGTAACAGCTTTATCCATTGCAAACTTAATTCACAATACACTAAGAGCCTATAGGAAACGAATAAAATATAGTCATATAAAATAGTCCACTAGACACTAAAGTCGGAACACTAAACACGTCTGCAGCATGCACTGAACGAAACTATCCACTCTGAATGACTGCGACAGCAGGGTGGGCTATATATAGCCGCCGCGTCGTGATGTCTCGAAGCGTCAAGGCGATGTGTGGCGGAGGGTTCCAGGCGCTTCTGCTCCAGTCCTTTTGATGTCGCCGCGGCCGCACCGCTGGCCCGCCGGTGCCAGACTTTATCCGAAGGTTCGCGCACCGGGACAAATTCTAAGTGTGCCCGCAGCACTGTAACGCTATCATGATTCACACCACTCGTTTTCAGTTAACCTGCTTACTACTGTAATAATTATTTGTTTTAACTCATTACTGAATGTATTTCAACACATTGACTGCCACGTGAGTTAAATATAACTCACAGGAATTGTTCTCTTGGGGCCACGTGAAGTAAATACAACTCAAGGACATTTTTCGATTTAAAGCTCCGTGATGCAGTTGTAACTCACAGGAGCGTGCTGTGACTCAGTGTTATAGTAGGTTATGGCCCCAGTAACAAATCGTACTCGTGGCCTACGGTTTTCAAGACATCATGAGTAGTTATTGACATTTGAATTCATGAGTTATATACAGGGTAGTCCATTGATCGTGATCGGGTCAAATATCTCACGAAATAAGCGTCAAACGAAAAGACTACAAAGAACGAAACTTGTCTAGCTTGAAGGGGAAAACCAGATGGTGCTATGGTTGGCCCGCCAGATGGCGCTGCCATAGGTCAAACGGATACCAATTGTGTTTTTTTAAAAATAGGTACCCCCCTTTTTTATTACATATTCGTGTAGTACGTAAAGAAATATGAATGTTTTAGTTGGACCACTTTTTTCGCTTTGTGATAGATGGCGCTGTAATAGTCACAAACGTATAAGTACGTGGATCACGTAACATTCCGCAGTGCTGACGGTATTTGCTTCGTGATACCCGTGTTAAAATGGACCGTTTACCAATTGCGGAAAAGGTCGATATCGTGTTGATGTATGGCTACTGTGATCAAAATGCCCAAAGGGCGTGTGCTATGTATGCTGCTCGGTGTCCTGGACGACATCATGCAAGTGTCCGGACCGTTCACCAGATAGTTACGTTATTTAAGGAAACAGGAAATGTTCAGCCACATGTGAATCGTCAACCACGGCCTGCAACAAAAATAAATAAAACAAAATCCCTACGGGGCACCACCACTTGTGTTCCTGCCAAACAAAAATGAACTCTTACCTCTTCAGGCGTTGTCATCGTAACTATACGTAACCACCCCCACATCTAAAGTGTGAAGAAACTATACTAGATGGGACTAACGCGTGTGGGCGCCAACCCACAAAAATACAATAAAAGAAGGTGGGGAAAGGTTATTTCTAGTAGGGCGCGGAAGTTTTTTTTTGTTTTCGTTATGTACAGTATGGACATATAGTTATCAATGTGCGAACAGTTATGGATAATCAAGCCTGGAAAACTAAAACAGAATGAAGACACCATCGAAGATAGTAAACATAAACAACATGGAAATAAAGCTACCACTTCATAGTCAGACTTCCCAGCAACTGCGCGCACTGATAAACATAGTTCAATGTATGATCGTTTCCACTTCGTTCAGACCTCATCTACCACTGCCTGGAACATTCCAACTACACTCCTGGAAATTGAAATAAGAACACCGTGAATTCATTGTCCCAGGAAGGGGAACCTTTATTGACACATTCCTGGGGTCAGATACATCACATGATCACACTGACAGAACCACAGGCACATAGACACAGGCAACAGAGCATGCACAATGTCGGCACTAGTACAGTGTATATCCACCTTTCGCAGCAATGCAGGCTGCTATTCTCCCATGGAGACGATCGTAGAGACGCTGGATGTAGTCCTGTGGAACGGCTTGCCATGCCATTTCCACCTGGCGCCTCAGTTGGACCAGCGTTCGTGCTGGACGTGCAGACCGCGTGAGACGACGCTTCATCCAGTCCCAAACATGCTCAATGGGGGACAGATCCGGAGATCTTGCTGGCCAGGGTAGTTGACTTACACCTTCTAGAGCACGTTGGGTGGCACGGGATACATGCGGACGTGCATTGTCCTGTTGGAACAGCAAGTTCCCTTGCCGGTCTAGGAATGGTAGAAAGATGGGTTCGATGACGGTTTGGATGTACCGTGCACTATTCAGTGTCCCCTCGACGATCACCAGAGGTGTACGGCCAGTGTAGGAGATCGCTCCCCACACCATGATGCCGGGTGTTGGCCCTGTGTGCCTCGGTCGTATGCAGTCCTGATTGTGGCGCTCACCTGCACGGCGCCAAACACGCATACGACCATCATTGGCACCAAGGCAGAAGCGACTCTCATCGATGAAGACGACACGTCTCCATTCGTCCCTCCATTCACGCCTGTCGCGACACCACTGGAGGCGGGCTGCACGATGTTGGGGCGTGAGCGGAAGACGGCCTAACGGTGTGCGGGACCGTAGCCCAGCTTCATGGAGACGGTTGCGAATGGTCCTCGCCGATACCCCAGGAGCAACAGTGTCCCTAATTTGCTGGGAAGTGGCGGTGCGGTCCCCTACGGCACTGCGTAGGATCCTACGGTCTTGGCGTGCATCCGTGCGTCGCTGCGGTCCGGTCCCAGGTCGACGGGCACGTGCACCTTCCGCCGACCACTGGCGACAACATCGATGTACTGTGGAGACCTCACGCCCTACGTGTTGAGCAATTCGGCGGTACGTCCACCCGGCCTCCCGCATGCCCACTATACGCCCTCGCTCAAAGTCCGTCAACTGCACATACGGTTCACGTCCACACTGTCGCGGCATGCTACCAGTGTTAAAGACTGCGATGGAGCTCCGTATGCCACGGCAAACTGGCTGACACTGACGGCGGCGGTGCACAAATGCTGCGCAGCTAGCGCCATTCGACGGCCAACACCGCGGTTCTTGGTGTGTCCGCTGTGCCGTGCGTGTGATCATTGCTTGTACAGCCCTCTCGCAGTGTCCGGAGCAAGTATGGCGGGTCTGACACACCGTTGTCAATGTGTTCTTTTTTCCATTTCCAGGAGTGTATATGGCGGACTGTGAAAGGCACCCCATAGGTAGTTTGCGAAGCATCGTCGATATCTGGCATGCCGGGCAATAGCATGATGTTTTTCTTGCAAATAGAGGCAGAAGTAAAGTAAATTCTTGTGTCTGTCACGATAGAGGTAATGGACCGCATGTCCACGTATCCAGGTGACGGATTTGGTGTGAGTCTTGGGGTAAACTGCCTCACCTGGAAACAATAACGTGCGTGCAAATATATGCTCCGGCGTAACTCGCAAGAGATAAGCCATCTGCCGCACTTGGTGCCAAACCGGCTCCCCCTCTCCACAGCTGAGGCGGTGCTCGTCAGAGTCTACTGTACTACAACCCACACAATTGGGAGATTTTGCCATGTGGATCTTTCCGTCCGGTCACTGACGCGCATGTTCTCTTTCTTTCTTCTTGGCAACTGTCATATTATACACTGGTTATAGAATATGAGTCATGTGTTAAGAAAATATTACCGTTGCAAGTAAATGATATGAATAGTGAGTGAAGATGAGATGTTGCATGGACCCCTCACAGAAAACCAGAAACGCATTTCTTTCAAATTATTTTAGGTACGCGTTTTGTCTTGAAATTAAGTATGAGATATTATTTCAATTTTTGTGGCATTATTCAGTTTTTATAATTAATTATGTTTTTGTTACTGATTGTAATAAGATTGTCTAGCAAGTTAAAAAACGATTCTCACAAGGAACAGGTTGATTTTGTATGCGTACTAAAATGTACCTTGGGTAGTGTGCAGTATTCGCTATCTGCAATGTTAAAAGAAAGACTAGTTGTTTCATGTACGGACAAATCGAGGAAAAACTGTTAAAATTGTATTTCTGTACACTAAATAAAAATGGTCTGCTTCTTTATGTTTATCGTATTTTACTTTTTGACGCAATTAGGAGGAGAGCGTCTGGGACATGTTTTAACGCAGTGTGTGTCCATATGGGTAGTGAGGGGCGGCTAACTGTGAGAAATGTGTGGGACACGTTTCGGTCAGTTGGATGAGGTGGTTGGTATGCACGCACAAGTGGAGGGCTTCTCAGTTGATGTAGTCAACCGGGGCACCAACCACTCTACTTACACCCATGCGACGAACGATTCACACATTCACCTTCTAACGCTGTGCGCATGTAACAGTAGGGACTTATCTACTATACGATTTATTGGATAACGTGACAAATTTTCCGCTGGTAAAATCAGTATCAGCACATAAATATGTCAGTTAGTGTGCTGTTTAGCCAGAAAATTTCACGGGCGAGATATCAAACGATTCGTAATAATGAAAAAACGTGCCACATTTGTCTATCCCGTTGTCCGGATCACAGGGCCTCGAGTAACAGAGAGAAATATGCCCTGTTTACAGGAAGTTTGAGTAAAAACGCCTCCAGTCACAATTTTTTGTGTTTTATTAAATTCCACCGTGCATTTCGGATGCTGTAGGTCCATCTTCACGTGGAAATCGTCTAATTCGTAAATTGAGTGAGGTGAAATGCGTTTTCCTGTTAAGAGAAAGTTAGATGTTAGGTTTTCATAAAAGGAAAACGCATTTCACTTCACTCAAGAACAAATGTAAATTATTTATTAGAAGATTTGCACTTGAAGATGGAACGAGGGTCCGAAATGCACCGTGTAATATAATAAAACATTAAAGAAAATGTGACTGAAGGCGTTTTTATTCAAACTTACTGTGTATTAAATGCAGTCTCGTTCACAGCTACAAAGTTTGGATGAAATTAAAATGTCCTGCTTAGCTGGCGAAGATAGTTTGTACTGTGTGTGGCGTGTTGGTACTTCGACCAAGCCGCCTAAGAATTTACGAATGCATCCATTGAACTGAACGGATGTTTTCCGTCTTTTCGACAGATAACAACCCAGGACTACACGAATAAAATCAGTGGGAAACATTTAGAAAGGATGTGCTGCAGCTGACGTAAAACAGAATGTTGCTACTATACTTGTTGCAAGTTGGCAACAGACCAGTATTAAAAATATGCAGCCAAAAATACTGCATGCAATATTTATACAGCACAAAAAAAATTTAGTTCAAGGATTTGTAACATTTAGATCAATTATTAGAAAAAATTTAATTAACTTGTAAATAGCACCACGTGAAGTAGCCGATTGGATTAAATAGTGTACTGCAAAGATGTACAGTAATTAGTAGATTGGTCACGTTGAAGACTATTTGTTTCAAGTTGGTTTTGGTGATGACGATTATGTGTTTAAAGGGACTTAACTACTGGGTCATGAGTCAGGTACGTGATCTGTGGCCAAACCTCACTGCTCATGTTTGTAATCGGATAAGTAAGAGTAACATTGCCTAAAATGACATCTGCTGAGTAAAAATTTCAAACCGCGAAGTTTGAACCTTTCAATAAAAATATATTTTCCTTGGGACAGTAAATTTTATGCACTGTCGATCTAGTGATTTCCTCCCTTTATTTGTCACTCACTGGATCGAACTAATGTTTTCTCCTTATCCCTGAAAAGATTTATGCACTGAATAATAATAAAGTAACAGGAAAAGTAAAAAAAAAAAAAATCCTCACTTTGTCAGGTATTGACAGTGTTGAACTTGCGTGAAACTTTTAACAGCGAAAAACCTTATTACCAAACAGCTATGTTTATCATTAACAAATGTAACTTAAGTTTCGTTACTATATTGTTTAGCGAGATTGAACCGTTGACATTTACACAGTTGATATTTACACAGAGTACGCGAAAGAACTTTCCCCCCCCTTCTATCAGCCGTGTACCACAAGTCTCTAGAGGAACGGAAGGTTCCAAATGATTGGAAAAGAGCACAGGTAGTCCCAGTCTTCAAGAAGGGTCGTCGAGCAGATGCGCAAAACTATAGACATATATCTCTGACGTCGATCTGTTGTAGAATTTTAGAACATGTTTTTTGCTCGCGTATCGTGTCGTTTTTGGAAACCCAGAATCTACTCTGTAGGAATCAACATGGATTCCGGAAACAGCGATCGTGGGGGCCCAACTCGTTTTATTTGCTCATGAAACTCATAAAATATTAGATACAGGCTCGGGGGTAGATTCTATTTTCCTTGACTTCCGGAAGGTGTTCTATACAGTTCCGCACTGTCGCCTGATAAACAAAGTAAGAGCCTACGGAATATCAGACTAGGTGTGGGGCTTGATTGAAGAGTTTTTAGCAAACAGAACACAGCATGTTGTTCTCAATGGAGAGACGTCTACAGACGTTAAAGTAACCTCTGGCGTGCCACTGGGGAGTGTTATGGGACTATTGCCTTTCACAATATACACTCCTGGAAATTGAAATAAGAACACCGTGAATTCCTTGTCCCAGGAAGGGGAAACTTTATTGACACATTCCTGGGGTCAGATACATCACATGATCACACTGACAGAACCACAGGCACATAGACACAGGCAACAGAGCATGCACAATGTCGGCACTAGTACAGTGTATATCCACCTTTCGCAGCAATGCAGGCTGCTATTCTCCCATGGAGACGTTCGTAGAGACGCTGGATGTAGTCCTGTGGAACGGCTTGCCATGCCATTTCCACCTGGCGCCTCAGTTGGACCAGCGTTCGTGCTGGACGTGCAGACCGCGTGAGACGACGCTTCATCCAGTCCCAAACATGCCCAATGGGGGACAGATCCGGAGATCTTGCTGGCCAGGGTAGTTGACTTACACCTTCTAGAGCACGTTGGGTGGCACGGGATACATATGGACGTGCATTGTCCTGTTGGAACAGCAATTTCCCTTGCCGGTCTAGGAATGGTACAACGATGGGTTCGATGACGGTTTGGATGTACCGTGCAATATTCAGTGTCCCCTCGACAATCACCAGAGGTGTACGGCCAGTGTAGGAGCTCGCTCCCCACACCATGATGCCGGGTGTTGGCCCTGTGTGCCTCGGTCGTATGCAGTCCTGATTGTGGCGCTCACCTGCACGGTGCCAAACACGCATACGACCATCATTGGCACCAGGACAGAAGCGACTCTCATCGCTGAAGACGACACGTCTCCATTCGTCCCTCCATTCACGCCTGTCGCGACACCACTGGAGGCGGGCTGCACGATGTTGGGGCGTGAACGGAAGACGGCCTAACGGTGTGCGGCACCGTATCCCAGCTTCATGGAGACGGTTGCGAATGGTCCTCGCCGATACCCCAGGAGCAACAGTGTCCCTAATTTGCTGGGAAGTGGCGGTGCGGTCCCCTACGGCACTGCGTAGGATCCTACGGTCTTGGCGTGCATCCGTGCGTCGCTGCGGTACGGTCCCAGGTCGACGGGCACGTGCACCTTCCGCCGACCACTGGCGACAACATCGATGTACTGTGGAGACCTCACGCCCCAGGTGTTGAGCAATTCGGCGGTACGTCCACCCGGCCTCCCGCATGCCCACTATACGCCCTCGCTCAAAGTCCGTCAACTGCACATACGGTTCACGTCCACGCTGTCGCGGCATGCTACCAGTGTTAAAGACTGCGATGGAGCTCCGTATGCCACGGCAAACTGGCTGACACTGACGGCGGCGGTGCACAAATGCTGCGCAGCTAGCGCCATTCGACGGCCAACACCGCGGTTCTTGGTGTGTCCGCTGTGCCGTGCGTGTGATCATTGCTTGTTCAGCCCTCTCGCAGTGTCCGGAGCAAGTATGGTGGATCTGACACACCGTTGTCAATGCGTTCTTTTTTCCATTTCCAGGAGTGTATATAAATGACCTAGTAGATAGTGTCGGAAGTTCCATGCGGCTTTTCGCGGGTGATGCTGTAGTATACAGAGAAGTTGCAGCATTAGAAAATTGTAACGAAATGCAGGAAAATATTCAGCGGATAGGCACTTGGTGCAGCGAGTGGCAACTGACCCTTAACATAGACAAATGTAATGTATTCCGAATACATAGAAAGAAGGATCCTTTATTGTATGATTATATGATAGCGGAACAAACACTGGTAGCAGTTACTTCTGTAAAATATTTGGGAGTATGCGTGCGGAACGATTTGAAGTGGAATGATCATATAAAATTAATTGTTGGTAAGGCGGGTACCAGGTTGAGATTCATTCGGAGAGTCCTTAGAAAATGTAGTCCATCAACAAAGGAGGTAGCTTACAAAACACTCGTTCGACCTATACTTGAGTATTGCACGTCAGTGTGGGATCCGTACCAGATCGGGTTGACGGAGGAGATAGAGAAGATCCAAAGAAGGGCGGCGCGTTTCGTCACAGGGTTATTTGGTAACCGTGATGGCGTTACGGAGATGTTTAGGAAACTCAAGTGGCAGATTCTGCAAGAGAATCGCTCTGCATCGCTATGTAGCTTGCTCGCCAGGTTTCGAGAGGGTGCGTTTCTGGATGAGGTATCTAATATATTGCTTCCCTCTACTTATACCTTCCGAGGAGATCACGAATGTAAAATTAGAGAGATTAGAGCGCGCACAGAGGCTTTCAGACAGTCGTTCTTCCCGCGAACCATACGCGACTGGAACAAGAAAAAGAGGTAATGACAGTGGCACATAAAGTGCCCTCCGCCACACACCGTTGGGTGGCTTGCGGAGTATAAATGTAGATGTAGATGTAGAAGGACTGGCAGGCAGGCAGTTGCCCATGCTTTTTCTCTCCTAGAGTTGGGGCGCGCAAGGTAACTATACGGGCCACCTCCCCCCATCAACGTGCACGATAGACTCGTCCGCCTCCCGGGGTTCACATCTAGGAATTGGCTTCGCCCGGGTCCACGCAGAAAAGTCAATACCAGGTGAGGACGAGCTGCCGGATGCATTGACTCGCCTTCCCGCTGTGTAACTGAGTTTATCGCTGGCAATTATAGTTAACCGAATTTCGTAAACATGTGATTCTAATCGGCCTTTAACATCGATTGAATTCTTTATTGATCCTTGATAGAACATGATAAAAAGAAAAATAACTTTTTCTGGCGATTTGAAATAACGTGTTATAGAAATACTTCACATAAACGTACCCAACAAAAAATTAATCACCCCCAGGGGACATCACTGCAGTAGCGTATAATTCCACTTCTGTCCTTGAAAATATCCTCAATTCGGCGAGGGAGAGAGTCAAAAAAATGTTCAAATGTGTGTGAAATCTTATGGGACTTAACTGCTAAGGTCATCAGTCGCTAAGCTTACACACTAAGTAACCTAAATTAACTTAAGGACAAACACACATACCCATGCCCGAGGGAGGACTCTAACCTCCGCCGGGACCAGCCGCAGGAAGAGAATCTATAAGTTTCTTGATGTGTGCTACTTGCAGCTGAAGCCACTCATTGATGATTTTTTTCCTTGAAGAAATTATATTTTTACTTACGACATGCGTAAAAATTAAAGGCAAGTTTTTTGTTTCTTTGCAAAGAATTCTATTTATTCTTCCAGATAAATGTGATCCCCTTCAAAGTAGGCCCCATTAGAGGTTACACACTTATCCCAGCGCTTTTTCCAATCCCCAAGGCACTTCGGGAGCTCGATCACTGAGACAGCGTTCAGCTGTCTCTGCGATGTGTTTTTAATCTAATCTATGTTTGCAAAACGAATGCCATTTAACGTTTTCTTTATTTTTGGGAACAGAAAAAGTCACACGGGACCATTTCTGGCGAATTTGGTTGTTGTTGTTGTGGTCTTCAGTCCTGAGACTGGTTTGATGCAGCTCTCCATGCTACTCTATCCTGTACAAGCTTCTTCATCTCCCAGTACCTACTGCAACCTACATCCTTCTGAATTTGCTTACTGTATTCATCTCTTGGTCTCCCTCTACGATTTTTACCCTTCACACTGCCCTCCAATACTAAATTGGTGATCCCTTGATGCCTCAACACATGTCCTACCAATCGATGCCTCCTTCTAGTCAAGTTGTGCCACAGACTTCTCTTCTCCCCAATCCTATTCAATACTTCCTCATTAGTTATGTGATCTAGCCATCTAATCTTCAGCATTCTTCTGTTGCACCATATTTAGAAAGCTTCTATTCTCTTCTTGTCCAAACTAGTTATCGTCCATGTTTCACTTCCATACATGGTTACACTCCATACAAATACTTTCAGAAATGACTTCCTGACACTTAAATCTATGCTCGATGTTAACAAATTTCTCTTCTTCAGAAATCCTTTCCTTGCCATTGCCAGTCTACATTTTATATCCTCTCTACTTCGACCATCATCAGTTATTTTGCTCCCCAAATAGCAAAACTCCTTTCCTACTTTAAGTGTCTCATTTCCTAACCCAATTCCCTCAGCATCACCAGACTTAATTGGACTACATTCCATTATCCTCGTTTTGCTTTTGTTGATGTTAATCTTGTATCTTCCTTTCAAGACAATGTCCATTCCGTTCAACTGCTCTTCCAAGTCCTTTGCTGTCTCCGACAGAATTACAATGTCATCGGCGAACCTCAAAGTTTTTATTTCTTCTCCATGAATTTTAATACCTACTCCAAATTTTTCTTTTGTTTCCTTCACTGCTTGCTCAACATACAGATTGAATAACATCGGGGATAGGCTACAACCCTCTCTCACTCCCTTCCCTTTCCTGTCCCTCGACTCTTATAACTGCCATCTGGTTTCTGTACAAATTGTAAATAGCCTTTCTCTCTCTATATTTTACCCCTGCAACCTTCAGAATTTGAAAGAGAGTATTCCAGTCAACATTGTCAAAAGCTTTCTCTAAGTCTACAAATGCTAGAAACGTAGGTTTGCCTTTTCTTAATCTAGCCTCTAAGATACGTCGTATGGTCAGTATTGCCTCACGTGTTCCAACATTTCTACGGAATCCAAACTGATCTTCCCCGAGGTCGGCTTATACTAATTTTTCCATTCGTCTGTAAAGAATCCGCGTTAGTATTTTGCAGCCGTGACTTATTAAACTGATAGTTCGGTAATTTTCACATTTCTCAACACCTGCTTTCTTTGGGATTGGAATTATTATATTCTTCTTGAAGTCTGAGGGTATTTCACCTGTTTCAAACATCTTGCTCACCAGATGGTAGAGTTTCGTCAGGACTGGCTCTCCCAAGGCTGCCAGTAGTTCTAATGGAATGTTGTCTACTCCTGGGGCCTTGTTTCGACTCAGGTCTCTCAGTGCTCTGTCAAACTCTTCACGCGGTATTATATCTCCCATTTCATCTTCATCTACATCCTCTTCCATTTCCATAATATTGTCCTTAAGTACATCGCCCTTGTGTAGACCCTCTATATACTCCTTCCACCTTTCTGCTTTCCCTTCTTTGCTTAGAACTGGGTTTCCATCTGAGCTTCTGTTCATACAAGTGGCTCTCTTTTCTCCAAAGGTCTCTTTAATTTTCCTGTGGGCTGTATCTATCTTACCACTAGTGAGATAAGCCTCTACTTCCTTACATTTGTCCTCTAGCCATGCCTGCTTTGCACTTCCTGTCGAACTCATTTTTGAGACGTTTGTGTTCTGTTTTGCCTACTTCATTTACTGCATTTTTATATTTTCTCCTTTCATCAATTAAATTTATTATTTCTTCTGTTACCCAAGGACTTCTACTAGCCCTCGTCTTTTTACCTACTTGATCCTCTGCTGCCTTCACTACTTCATCCCTCAGAGTTACCCACTCGTTTTCTACTGTATTTCTTTCCCCCATTCCTGCCATTTGTTCCCTTACACTCTCCCTGAAACTCTGAAAAACCTCTGGTTTCATCAGTTTATCCAGGTCCCATCTCCTTAAATTCCCACCTTTTTGCAGTTTCTTCAATTTTAATCTACAGGTCATAATCAATAGATTGTGGTCAGAATCTATATCTGACCCTGGAAATGTCTTACAATTTAAAACGTGGTTCCTAAATCTCTGTCCTACCATTATATAATCTATCTGAAACCTTTCAGTATCTCCAGGCTTCTTCCATGTATACAACCTTCTTTCATGATTCTTGAACCAAGTGTTAGCTGTGATTAAGTTATGCTCTGTGCAAAATTCTACCAGGCGGCTTCCTCTTTCACTTCTTCCCCCCAATCCATATCACCTACTACGTTTCCTTCTCTTCCTTTTCCTACTACCGAATTCCAGTCACCCATGACTATTAAATTTTCGCCTCCCTTCACAATCTGAATAATTTCTTTGATTTCACCATACATTTCTTCAATTTCTTCATCATCTGCAGAGCTAGTTGGCATATAAACTTGCACTACTGTAGTAGGCGTGGGCTTCGTATCTATCTTGGCCACAATAATGGGTTCACTATGCTGTTTGTAGTAGCTTACCCGCACTCCTATTTTCCTATTCATTATTAAACCTATTCCTGCATTACCCCTATTTGATTTTGTGTTTATAACACTGTAGTCACCTGACCAGAAGTCTTCTTCGTCCTTCCACCGAACTTCACTAATTCCCACTATATCTAAATTTAACCTATCCATTTCCCTTTTTAAATTTTCTAACCTACCTGCCCGATTAAGTGATCTGACATTCCACGCTCCGATCCGTAGAACGCCAGTTTTCTTTCTCCTGATAACGACGTCCTCCTGAGTAGTCCCCGCCCGGAGATCCGAATGGGGGACTATTTTACCTCCGGAATATTTTACCCAAGAGGACGCCATCGTCATTTAACCATACAGTAAAGCTGCATGCCCTCGGGAAAAATTACGGCCGTAGTTTCCCCTTGCTTTCAGCCGTTCGCAGTACCAGCACAGCAAGGCCGTTTTGGTTAGCGTTACAAGGCCAGATCAGTCAATCATCCAGGCTGTTGCCCTTGCAACTACTGAAAAGGCTGCTGCCCCTCTTCAGGAACCACATGTTTGTCTGGCCTCTCAACAGATACCCCTCCGTTGTGGTTGCACCTACGGTACGGCTGTCTGTATCGCTGAGGCACGCAACCCCCCCCCCCCCCCCCCCACCAACGGCAAGGTCAATGGTTCATGGGGGGGGGGGGGGGGGGACGAATTTGGATGCTGGCATATTATTACACTGTTTACGTCAAAAAATTAACTAACAAGCAGTTTGTTCCACCACAATATGGGGTATTTCTTTCGAACTGCTTCACACAGATAGTAATACTCATTATTGATAATTCGACATTATGGTAAGAACTCATGGTGAAATACGCCGTTAACACCGAAGAACACAGTGAAATATGTGCGTACGGCATTTTTTGGCCGCAGCCCCCTTTTGGGTAGTTCGGCCGCCTGCTGCAAGTCTTTTAATTTGACACTGTGTCGGCGACTTGCTCGTCGACGATGATAAAATGATGACGAGTACAACACATTCATCCAGTCCCGAGCGGAGGAAGTCCCCGACCCGGCCGGGAACAGATCCTGGGGCCCGGTAATCGAGAATCAGCGACGCAAACCACAGAACCACGAGCTGTCGGGAAGAATGCACTCAGCTTAACCTGCATGTTTGATCGTGTTTGTCGCTCTTTTTCCAGTCTGGCTATCCCTAACCCTTCTATTGGTGCAAAATGGCTCTGAGTACTATGGGACTTAACTTCTGAGGTCACCAGTCGCCTAGAGCTTAGAACTACTTAAACCTAACTAACCTAAGGACATCACACACACACATCCATGCCCGAGGCAGGATTCGAACCTGCGACCGTAGCGGTCACGAGGTTCCAGTCTGCAGCGCCGGCCACTCCGACCGACTTTCTATTGGTGCTATCGAGCCTTGATTTCGAGACGTTCTAGTAGCTGTGCATCGTTGTTGACTTCATCTAGCGACTTCAGAGGTACTTGAATTCAACGCTGTTTTCTTCGTAATTGAACAATTTTGGAACAAATTTAGCTATCAAACGTTTCATATCCAGAAAATTCGAAAATACACTCCTGGAAATGGAAAAAAGAACACATTGACACCGGTGTGTCAGACCCACCATACTTGCTCCGGACACTGCGAGAGGGCTGAACAAGCAATGATCACACGCACGGCACAGCGGACACACCAGGAACCGCGGTGTTGGCCGTCGAATGGCGCTAGCTGCGCAGCATTTGTGCACCGCCGCCGTCAGTGTCAGCCAGTTTGCCGTGGCATACGGAGCTCCATCGCAGTCTTTAACACTGGTAGCATGCCGCGACAGCGTGGACGTGAAGCGTATGTGCAGTTGACGGACTTTGAGCGAGGGCGTATAGTGGGCATGCGGGAGGCCGGGTGGACGTACCGCCGAATTGCTCAACACGTGGGGCGTGAGGTCTCCACAGTACATCGATGTTGTCGCCAGTGGTCGGCGGAAGGTGCACGTGCCCGTCGACCTGGGACGCACGGATGCACGCCAAGACCGTAGGATCCTACGCAGTGCCGTAGGGGACCGCACCGCCACTTCCCAGCAAATTAGGGACACTGTTGCTCCTGGGGTATCGGCGAGGACCATTCGCAACCGTCTCCATGAAGCTGGGCTACGGTCCCGCACACCGTTAGGCCGTCTTCCGCTCACGCCCCAACATCGTGCAGCCCGCCTCCAGTGGTGTCGCGTCAGGCGTGAATGGAGGGACGAATGGAGACGTGTCGTCTTCAGCGATGAGAGTCGCTTCTGCCTTGGTGCCAATGATGGTCGTATGCGTGTTTGGCGCCGTGCAGGTGAGCGCCACAATCAGGACTGCATACGATCAAGGCACACAGGGCCAACACCCGGCATCATGGTGTGGGGAGCGATCTCCTACACTGGCCGTACACCTCTGGTGATCGTCGAGTGGACACTGAATATTGCACGGTACATCCAAACCGTCATCGAACCCATCGTTCTACCATTCCTAGACCGGCAAGGGAACTTGTTGTTCCAACAGGACAATGCACGTCCGCATGTATCCCGTGCCACCCAACGTGCTCTAGAAGGTGTAAGTCAACTACCCTGGCCAGCAAGATCTCCGGATCTGTCCCCAATGAGCATGTTTGGGACTGGATGAAACGTCGTCTCACGCGCTCTGCACGTCCAGCACGAACGCTGGTCCAACTGAGGCGCCAGGTGGAAATGGCATGGCAAGCCGTTCCACAGGACTATATCCAGCATCTGTACGATCGTCTCCATGGGAGAATAGCAGCCTGCATTGCTGCGAAAGGTGGATATACACTGTACTAGTGCCGACATTGTGCATGCTCTGTTGCCTGTGTCTATGTGCCTGTGGCTCTGTCAGTGTTATGATGTGATGTATCTGACCCCAGGAATGTGTCAATAAAGTTTCCCCTTCCTGGGACAATGAATTCACGGTGTTCTTATTTCCATTGCCAGGAGTGTATGTCCCGGGACGAGCGAACTGATAATGCCAACATCTTCAACGACGTCTCTGACTGCGATTCCGCGATCGCTCGTATTCGTTTCTAACACTTGTTTCAATATTTCATCGGCTGATGATGTACTGGAGAACACAGGGCGCTCGTCGTCTTTAACATTGCTAGGGTCTTCTTCGAAACGCTTATACCACTCGTAAGCTCTTGTTTTACTTACGTTTCTAAACTTTGCTACACTTTAATCTGTTCTTATAGTAAATTTTAATACAAATTCTCTTATTAATTTTTATACAAAATAAAGAATCGGTGCTACTGCCAAAACAGACGAAACCTTTTCGACAGCTGACAACCGACTAAATACCCTCTATGTTTATCAACACAATAACGAGAAAATCGCACGAAACAAACTAAGAAAACACACGAAATTCTAGTTATTTTCCTAAGTGTCTTGTAAATAAAATTTCAAATTTCACATTTAACTTTCAGAGAAAGACTTAGCATGAAAACCAAGTCTCGAAAAAATGAGTGCACAGATAGAAACGGAAAACCGCAGGAAATGGAGTACGGTAATGCAAGACCGAAAGGTGAAAAACCTCGGAAAAAGCTGACTTCACAGAGGTAGCCGGAAGCGACTGAATGAAACTGCGTGCCCTTCATTTACACGCTCGTACAGCCATAGTTTAAAAAACAGTGTTCATAATCGTAATGTTTTGGCAAAACTGGTAATTGGAAGTGCACACTTAAGTTGTATATTCAATAAATTATGACGTTGTCGAAGTGATAACACGTTGATGCTATTATACATCTTAAATTACATGCGTATAAAACTTAATTCTCAAATTTTTCAGCGTATTCGTTTCAAAGGCTACATTTTTTTCCTGAATTGCAATATCTTGAAAGTTACGCCAAAGAAATTTAGGAGAGACTGGGGTAGGCTGTAATTCGAGATTTTTCATTTTTTAAGAGACAGTGATTACAATTTCCCTTTCTACAATTAGCATGTTGCGTAATATGTGTTCTTGGTTATGAATTTCGAGAACGTGGTTGGAAATCAGCTATCTAAATTCAGTTTTAATAAAGTAATAAGTCTTGATCGCCAAATAGTTTGTTCATGGTAACTGGTTTCACTCTTTCAAGATCATCGTCAGACCATTAAGTGTCTCCTTTAGTGATCTGCGGAGTCGAAGAGGGGAACAAAAAACATATCCCAGAAGGCGCTTTCGTGCGGTCTGAAGATGATCTTCAACCTCCGATACTGTGGATAAACTATTTTGCGATTAAGACTGATTGTTTTACTAAATTTCTTGGCAAAATTTTCCGTCAAATTTGAGGCCATAGCAGCATTTGACTTTTCAGGAAAAAAGCTCTTTCAGAGGGAATTTTTGTGACCTCCTGCCCCGACTTCGGGTTGGGTATCGTAGATATTATTTAGTACCAAATAGTCTTCAAACAGTAATTAAGTATGTATGAAACTATCCCATATTAGAATAGGCACATTCGAGTGGAGTTTCACAATTTTCACATGTATATCATTCGCATTTTCCCCAGGGCTGCATTATTCGAAAGCCACTTCTTAATTCTGTACGCTGGATCCATTTTTCTTCAGTTTTACTGTAAGCAACAATTCTACACAGTGCTAATTCCCGTTTTAGTCATGTCCCAGAGTTGCGAGATTGGAAAACACATCGTCAGAGCTATTTTCCAATTATAGAAAAAAAAATCATGTTTGTTCGGTTGAAGTTAGGAGCTCGTGCAGACCTCGTCGTCACGGGTTTTCTTAATGAAAGATTTTTGTGTCTCTTCATAAAAATCAGTGAACCACTCATTTTCAGGACACCATTATCCTGCCAACAACATTTAATAGAATCTGCCTCGAAAATACTATAGCCCAGAATTTTTTATTTCTTTTGGCCTTAACCGCAGTAAATATCGGGTCTTGAAGAACATATTGCTTTAATTCCTTCTCGTCGTCATCAGAAAAAAATTCTCTCTATTTGAAAAACCAATGATGGTGGAAAGTGAAAAATTTCGCTGTGGGGAATTTTCTTACCATATCTTGTTAAAGATCTATAACCGATTTAATAATCAGGTACAGCTGTACGAATCGATAATCCATCCTTTCTTACTTTCCACATTGCTGCAAGCGTTATGTCTCGAGAAACTTCTACTCGTTTGTCTTTTTTTATGATTTCTCAAAATATGTATCTAAAACAAGTGAAAAACTATTAATTAGCCTAACGGGATAAGTTGTCACATGTGATATTTTTGTGACAAGCATCCCCTGCCAGCTATTTCACACAAAAAGCCAAGCTGGAAAAATAGACCCTCAAAGGGGGGCAAAGTATTTGGGATACAGACTTCGCGGAGTACAAGGTAAATAACGAGAGCTAATTATATCAATAAACGAATGTTTACAATTGAAAAACACCAATAAAATCCATAAAATTGTTACCAGGATTAGAAACTGCATACTTACTCCTCAGAATATTGTAATCTCGTAACTGTGGTTTGAGTCAACGTATTCCACATGAAAACGTAGAGGAATGGGTAACCTGACCACAGAGAATGTTGAAATAAACATCCTTGTGTCGTGTTCAAGGTACACTAAATGAGTGTGCCCAAGTCTTGGTACGAAAAACGCCTCCAAAACATAACAGAACCACCTGTGGATTAAACAGCACTCTCTACGTACTGCGGATTAAACGACTCAGTGGGCCGACGGTGCATTTATCGCCTCGCTTTATTTGAAAAGAGAAAATTCGCGACTTGTGGGACCGCATTGAGTTCTGTTCGCAATGTTCACTCATAAACTTGTTGAGACTGACGTGCATTCAGTAACGTCAGCAATTCCTGTCAGGTTTGAAATCGGATGTCTTTGTCAAGACATGACAACCTTCTCCGTTCCCGTTCAGTAAGGATGTTTTCAGAGCCACTGTTCTTACGCTGCGTTACGTGGCTGTGAGTGGTACACCATTCCTTGTAGACACGTTGACTTGTCCGCGTTGATATAGCGAACATCATCATTAAGTGTGTAATCATGGGCACTCCCAAATACGGTAGCCCCTTTCTGCCATTCCGTCACTTATCCACGTCGACCCATCTTACAACGCCGGTTCCAAGGGGCCGAATGGCACTTCACTGCCGTGACTCATTTCAACAGTTTAGTGTCACGTGACCACCTATCATCAGCTATACAACGTACATGGTTCTCCAGGCAACCAGGGTGTTTTTTAAGGAGTGAGCTAACATTAATATGTTATTTATTTTTAGTTTTTTATGTGAAGATATTAGGAAAGTGTGACTCTCACACAGAAATAGACGGTATTCAGAACTATACTACACATCAAAACGCATACTGCCATTTGGATAAAGTAGTCAAGTGAGACAAAAGTTGTATTTATGTAGAGAAAGGACAATAATACGACAATAGTTTAAAATGAAAAGTATCATCTCTAAACTTGTGACTTACTAATGCTATATTTTCAAGGGACATAAATTGCAATGAAGCCATTTATCTGCAATGTAAGATGCAGAAATTACATTCAATGCATAAAATCGTTGAATTCCTGACAACTGTATTTAACTAACGGAAAGAATAGTCTGTCGATTCGAGCATACTACCGATTCAGTAAATATTATATGCTTGCCAGGCCGGAACTGACAATTCATGCCAATGAATTTCAGTGAGGGCGTAACAGGTTTTGAGTATCAGCTACGTATAAGAGTTGTTGCCGATGATATAAAAACAGTGAACTTTTTCATCGCCCTGGTGTTGGACGGCAGTGGTTTACCGATCCCAGCCTCGACCACTGCGCCGGATGAACAACCTTGTTAATTCCATTAGGACCGCATTCACGCACGCCTACTTAGGCTGCAGTTAGAGGCTCGCACAACAAACATTTAAATTAAAAAGTCTATCTTTTAATACTAAGATTCTCTGATAGACATGAAAGTTGTAGACGTTATTATTTTGTATAGGTTATTCGGCTAAATGTTTCAGTGGACATCTGATCTGAACTGAGTCAGCGTCACCTCTCAAGCCCCGCACTTCGTCATGTCAAGATCCCAGTAGCGCCCAAAGAAACGGGTTGCAGTTCAGTTGGCAAAATTTCTAAGATTCATTAACGGAATTTGGCAGCTTTTAGTGAGTTCGATTTTGTAGAAAGTGAGTTTCTTCCATAGGGTAACGTGTTTTAAACTTTCCAAAAATTTATACACACAGCGTGTCCATACCTGTCAAAAATGTTGCTGCTGGTAGTTACACTGCCATTGTTTGGCAATAATTTCTCATAATTTGCTTTCCCATTAGAAAATTCAACTTGGACTTAAATAAATAATTATGAGGAACAGCACTTTCAGACTGAAAATATATACATATAACATTTGTCACATTTACACAAGTATTGACTGTGTACCCATCAAATTTGTGTTACATGCACCGAAAATTGTGCTCTATCTGATGAATTATTCATTATTGTCACATTTATTGCATGGATATTATTATTAAGCGTTCAATATAATCCTTAAATATGACACACTGCATTCCAAAAGGTATAACTCACGTGGCTCAGTCGTATTGGACTTTTCTTCTTTTCATTATTTATTGATTATTTAGTTTGACATATTACTTACACAGTAGATTGCAAATTACATACAGTTTTATTTACATTTTTCAACTCCAATTGCAACAACAATGAAACTGAAAAATTTGGGTCATTTCACTTTGTTCCTCTAACACATGAATGCACTGTGTTTATGAAAAAACACTCTGCGCAGAAACACAAGTCTTACATTTCCGTACAGTTTGTTTGCATTACTTGACAGCTTGCTCTCGTCGAAATTCATTCTTCATTTTTTCGTAGCACGCTGTACACCTACGTCTGGCTGCTCTCATGTTCACAAGTGCACAATCTGCAGTTAACGCGGTGGCTTTTGTGAGAGATGTCTCAGGCTCATGGGCATCTTCTGTATGGAGTAGTCTCAAAGTCCCTTCCTCTTTGAATTCTGTGATTGAGATCTTCTTGTCGTTAATGTATCAGTAAATCACATGAGCATCTACCAATGCTGACCCTGCCAACAATTCAATTGCAATCCATTTCACACCCCGCCTTAGATGATGCGAGTATGACTTCATTTGGTCAGAAAGATCTATAAAAGACTTTGACTGATTATAGTCAATTATCATTGCTCGTTTTTTCATTGCGCCCTTCCTGGTTTGAACTTCTGCTTCTTCTTCTCCATGAACAGCACTCAGCATCAGAACATCCCTCTTACCTTTCCATTTCAGTACTACTACACCCGTGGTACTTTCCTTTGCTTTGTGTTCCTCCTTCTTCAGTTTTGCCTGTACAACATCTTGAGGATTCAGTTTTCTGTTTGATCTTAGAATACCAACTATATGTGTTGATTGTTCAAGAAGCTGGTGTGCTAGATGAACACTTGTGTAAAAATTGTCTGTATATAAGATTCTGTGCGGTAGCGTTCTCGCTTCCCACACCCGGGTTCCCGGGTTCGATTCCCGGCGGGGTCAGGGATTTTCTCTGCATCGTGATGGCTGGGTGTTGTGTGATGTCCTTAGGTTAGTTAGGTTTAAGTAGTTCTAAGTTCTAGGGGACTGATGACCACAGTAGTTAAGTCCCATCGTGCTCAGAGCCATTTTTTATAAGATTCTTCCCTCATTTAGTAATCCACTCGTAAGGTTCATAACAACAGAAGTGACATTCTTCCCAGAGTAAACTTTCATATTCCAGGTGTAGCTACCATTTAGACAAAGTTTGAACAATTTAATTCCGAATTTATGGACCTTTTCTTTTATATACTGAATGAAATTTATTCTTCCTCGAAATGGCAAAGTGTTTCGTCAATGCAAACTTCTTTATCAGGCACCACTGCGCTTTGAAACCTCTGCAGTAATTTATCAATAAGAGGTTGGATCTTGAATAAGCGGTTTCCCGGCAGTCACTGGTTGTTATCGGAAAAATGCCACATACGTAAAAGCAGTTCAAAACGATTGCGTGACATAACATTTTTTACATTGTTGTTACAGAGCATATTTCTTGACCAATAATTTGCAATCCTCGGTTTTATATTTTGTGACATCCATAACAAAAATCCTAAAAATTGTTCAATTTCAGTTTTGCTGACATCAGTCCACTTTTTCAGTCGTGAATTAACATTTACTGAATGACTTTTTAAGACTTGTTTTGCGTACAAATTAGCTTGTTGAGGCACATACTCTGAAATTTCATAAGTTATAAAATATTTGATGAAATCGTATGGTGTCTTTCCTTTGAGAGTTAGTGCAACAGAAGCATATACACCAGAACTGTAATGAATAAATGTAAAGTTTTTCATATTTTTACCCATAACTGGTCCCCAGGTAATCTCATTAGAATTTGTTCTAAGTGTGTCATCTTCATCTTCAGAACTTTCTGATATTACACTTACTTCAACTGAACCTGAATCAACTGCAGTAGTTATGGCACTAACACGGTTAGAGGTGCTTTGTTGTCTGGTTTTTACAGCTGTGAAGTCTGGTTCTTTCACTGAATGTGGACATAAAACTCCTCTTCCTACCTTCAGTACTTCCGGTCTCGCTTCTGGTCTCCTCTGGTAGAAATTCGTCTGAGCTATAACAAAATAAAAAAGCAGAATTCTCATCACTTATGTCCACAGCTTCATCTAAAAGCTGCTTTACATGCCTTTGTTCATGTTCATAACTTCTACGAGATATTTTCTTCTGCCACAATATCACTTTGTTACGGAGCAAACAACACTGAATAGAGACTGTAGCAACAATGCACGAAAGCAATAATGGAACTTACACAAATAATGCTGTGGATTGAAAAACTGACAGGAGTACAAACCTAAAATTATTAGTGGGATAGCAAATTACACACCTCGTACCTTTACTCTGGGGCTGTGTGAATCATATGTAACTCATACAAAAAAGTTTTTAAAAAAGGTACTAAAATGCCATATTTTCACTTTATTTGCACTTAACAAGTTTATTTGGCAAAAACTAAAGCAGGATATTGAAAAAAGTAAATGACCCCAAGGGGTCGGTAACCCAACTATACCATGGCAGTTAATGTGTTAAAAGGTAAATATCGTCAAACAAGGAAAATAAAAAATTCCAACATAATTTTGTGATTGTACAAAGCATAATATAACTAATAATTTTCTTAAATTATTGAGGGCTCCGCTCCCCCCCCCCTCCCCCAAACGAATTTTTGAGGGGGCTTGGGCCCGCTCAGGCCCCATGGAAGAGTGGAAATACTGGCCACAACCGTGGGGTTGTTATGAAATGGTAATAAAACATAACGGTACCGACAAACGTTAGTGAACAGACTGAGATAAGAGATTTGGTTCAGTTTATGTATGAGCAAGAAACCATAACTCGCAGGAATAAGGAGATAATGTGCACACTCACCAAAGAGAGAGAGGGTAGTAGATTTTCAACAAGCAATAGCGGGAGACAGAACGTAATAACTCAGAGCAAAGCAGAACATAACAGAGAAGAACAAAGAGTCTCAATTTGACTGAAAGATTACGCCGCACCAGAGGAGAGCTGTCACGCCCTGATCCGCCAATAATTACCGCAGTGACTGCCTATGCGATAACTTGCGACTTGGAGGAAGAGGAGATGAGGAAGTAGTTCGCGCCAGTAAAGAAATTTCGCGGTTTGCGGATACCGCAAACTGTCTGCACCACTGAAATTCGTCTTCTGCTCTTCCCAGGTCTCTGGACCTCACATCATGTGACTTTTATCTGTGGGTTTACGTAAAAGACCTTTGCCTGACACTCTTGAAAGTCCACGATATCGCATTTTTGAAGCTGAGAATTCGATAACGGCAGACTAGCTGCTTCGTGTGTGGCAGGAAACGAGCCATCGTTTTGATATTTGTCGTGTAACACATGGTACTCACATTGAATGCGTAAAAATTTGAACTTTTATCTTTCCAGGAAAGTTGGAGTTCTGTTTCTGTCTTTTGTAGCTTGGAAGCAATAAATGTTTGAAATCTGTTCCTTCTTTTTGAATAGTCCTGTATATGCGTGTAGCAACTAACAGCCTAATACAAAACGTCAACTGACGTTAAGACGTTCTTAAGAGCGTTGTTTTCCTGCTCAGTAAGAAACAAAAATACTTGCAAAGAGAGTAATATTTAAAGACAAGCTTCATCTTAATCGACGTTGGTGAATTCGGCCGTGAACAAGTGAGCCTCAGCTCAGTAGCAGAAGGGCAAGTAGCGTGGCCACTGCGGCGTTAGAGGATGACAGGGGGTGTCTTATTGTTTTGTCTTCCAGTACTGACAACTCGTGGATGTGCTCAACTCCTATCGATCAACAGCTATAGTATAAAAGTAACTTGCATTCAAGAATGCGCATTGTAAAGACGGTCATCTTCAAATTCGGTACGTATTTGTAGCAAGGTATAAGAAATTAAATTAAGGCAGTAGCAATACACTGTTATAAGTAGAAGAAAAATGACTTTCAAGAGATTTGGTAAACGTCTGTGATTGTGTCTCATATTGTGTAATGCATTTAAATGTAAGTAATGATACTGTTATTAACGAATAAACCGTCTGCTCACACAGACAGCACAGCAACACTTCATCAGGCAAGTCACAACTCTGGAGTCTGTGAATGTGGAAGGAAACTGAAACAGAGAACAGTCGACACGAAGTGTTCTCAATCGTGCCGACGTATAGCGATCAGTACTCTGGGACCGGTGGCCAACTTGTCGCGCCCTTAATGCAAGTTTATTGATGACTCATAGAACATTAATTTGTGTCGGTTACCAATCAGTCACTAATAATACCGTAACGGCGTAACATATGCAGCCCGAAGTGCAGCCCCGCAGTGTCAGTATTGGCTCCTGAGCAAAAACGATTGTCAACCGGGGTCTGCACGCTACGTTATGGATCGAAGAATTTCGTGAGACGTTACAAAAATTTTAGCCACCTGGTTTGAAAATTAGATTTGTATGTGCCCACTTCAGGGAGGCGGCAGCAAAGAAAATGTGAGAAATCTTAGGCAGTGTAGGACACACGACGAAGTTATGCGTGCATTTTTGGAAGAATACTCGTGTAACGGAAAACAAGAACAAATAAAACCAGGAATTACGATGAGATAGAATTATGCGATAACGAGGTGGCAGGACCTCTTGAAATTTTTCAAAGACATGATAGAGAGGAATCGATTTATAGACGTGCTGTATGAACCATCGGAAATAATACAACTTTGCCTGCGAAGTTCCCACGTCAGATTCAAAGAGATATAAGGGTCGCTGCCAGAAATTCTCAGGACGTTAAAGGACTGCAGCAGCTACTGTGCGAATTAGGATACGACAGGAGTGGAAAAGAGAGAGCACCAGTACATACTGTACAGACAAATTTTCCACCACTAAATAACTGGAACTGGGGAATACGCCACCCAAGAGGAAACAGAAATGAATGGGGCCTGCGCTGTCGGTTGGGGAATTGCAGGACAGTGGGAAGTGGTGCGCTGCACAACGGGAGCAGCTACTCGGGTAACAGAGTACTTGTGGTTTGCTCATGGAGGTTTTTTTTAGGCTAGGCGGCGGTTTGAAGTACTCTAATGAATACTCGGCAGACGATACGCAGGTAGCGAAATGAGACGTCTTCAGAATAAAGACACTTAAGTTGTCAAAAGTTTATCAGTAAACTGTCGAAGAATTCTTAACAAAGTTCCCGAATTCACTGTCCTCCAGGAAAGTTCTCGCGCTTCAATTATTCTTGTGACCAAGAGCTGCTAGAGAAAGTTGTGAGATATTTAGTGATTCGTGGAGTTTATATCGGAAAGACGGACTGGACGTCATAGGAGGAGGAATGTTCACTACATTTGACAAAAATATAGTCTCTATTGAGGCTGAAATTGACTGTAACAGTGAAGTTATCTGGTCGACTATAACAGGGCTAGCTGAAATCAGATTAACTGTTGGATGTTTTTATCAGTCACCTGCTTCCACTGTGACAGTTTCAGAGTTATTCGAAGGAAGTTTAGAGTTAGTGGCTCGTTAATACTCATATCAAGCAATACTAGTAGGAGGCGACTTTAACCTACCGAGTATATACTGGGATGTCTATAAATCAATTGCAGGGGGTACAGACAGTCTTGCGAAGTACCTTTGAACACTTTTTCCGAAAACTGTCCTGAGTAGCTAATTAGGGATCCTACACGCAATGGAAGTGTTTTAAACTTAGAAGCCACAAACAGGCCTGACCTAATCGACAGTGTCAATATAGAGAAGGGATTTAGTGGTTATGATGTCATCATAGTTACGAAAGTTAATAAATCAGTCAAGAAGGCTAGGAGAGTGTTTCTGCTAGAAAAAACAGATAAAATGTTGTTAAGTGTTGTTAACATCTAATTTAGTCAATGAATTGACGTCATTTAAAATATGAAATCAAAGCACCCTTAGCTGTCAAAATTAAGACAGCTGAAAAGGTTTTGATTTGACGTTTTATACTGAACAGCCAATGTCCCTTAACTATGCGGTATAAAGACGTACTTACAGAGATGTGACATCATTATTTCAACTATGATGGACGTAGAGGAATTATGAGCAAAGTTTGCTGCGGAGAAATATGGGCCTTGTAAGTGGATTAGGGACAGAAAAGAACCACCATAGTTTAACAACGAAATTCGGGAAATGCTGAGGAAGCAAAGGCTGTCACACTTTCGGTTCAAAAGAGAGCGTACAAACGACAGGTGAACGTTAGTAGGCATGTGTACGAAGCATGCGCCTATAGCCTTTTCAGGATACGTTGGCCGATGTGCAGTATCCAATTTTCGTCCAAAGCGCTGGGAAAGTTCATTCGTTTGTTCGGAAGGGGAGGCCGACAATGTCTGAAACCTGACGATGACAGAATCGAGGAGCACGCCCTCCAATCTTTCTTCAATGATTTCACAGAAATTACACTACTGGCCATTAAAATTGCTACACCACGAAGATGACGTGCTACAGACGCGAAATTTAACCATCAGGAAGAAGATGCTGTGATATGCAAATGATTAGCTTTTCAGAGCATTCACACAATGTTGGTGCCGGTGGCAACACCTACAACGTGCTGACATGAGGATAGTTTCCAGCCGATTTCTCATACACAAACAGCAGTTGACCGGCGTTTCCTGGTGAAACGTTAATGTGATGCCTCGTGTAAGGAGGAGAAATGTGTACCATCACGTTTCCGACTTTGATAAAGGTCGGATTGTAGCCTATCGCGATTGCGGTTTATCGTATCGCGACAATGCTGCTCGCGTTGGTCGAGATCCAATGACTGTTAGCAGAATGGAATCGGGGGTTAGGGGGGTAATACGGAACGCCGTGCTGGATCCCAACAGTCATGTAGCACTAGCAGTCGAGATGACAGGCATCTTATCCGCATGGCTGTAATGGATCGTGCAGCCACGTCTCGATCCCTGAGTCAACAGATGGGGACGTTTGCAAGACAACATCTGCACGAACAATTCGACGACGTTTGCAGTAGCATCGACTATCAGCTCGGAGACCATGGCTGCGGTTACCCTTTATGCTGGATCACAAACAGGAACGCCTGCGATGGTGTACTCAACGACGAACCTGGGTGCACGAATGGCAAAACGTCATTTTTTCGGATGAATCCAGGTTCTGTTTGCAGCATCATGATGGTCGCATCCGTGTTTGGCGACATCGCGGTGAACGCACATTGGAAGGGTGTATTCGTCATCGCCATACTGGCGTAACACCCGGCGTGATGGTATGGGGCGCCATTGGTTGCACGTCTCGGTCACCTCTTGTTCGCATTGACGGCACTTTGAACAGTGGACGTTACATTTTAGATGTGTTACGACCCGTGGCTCTACCCTTCATTCGATCCCTGCGAAACCCTACATTTCAGCAGGATAATGCACGACCGCATGTTGCAGGTCCTGTACGGGCCTTTCTGGATACCGAAAATGTTCGACTGCTGCCCTGGCCAGCACATTCTCCAGATCTCGCACAAATTGAAAACGTCTGGTCAGTGGTGGCCGAGCAACTGGCTCGTCACAATACGCCAGTCACTACGCTTGATTAACTGTGGTATCATGTTGAAGATGCATGGGCAGCTGTACCTGTACACGCCATCCAAGCTCTATTTGACTCAATGCCCAGGCGCATCAAGGCCGTTATTCCGGCCAGAGGTGGTTGTTCTGCGTACTGATTTCTCAGGATCTATGCACCTAAATTGCGTGCAAAAGTAATCACATGTCAGTTCTAGTATAATATATTTGTCCAATGAATACCCGTTTATCATCTGCATTTCTTCTTGGTGTAGCAATTTTAATGGCCAGTAGTGTATTTGTATAAAAAAAATTTTTGCTCTACTTATAGATTTATATGTTAGGTTCATGATGACATGTTCATCATTTCGTTAATGGTCATAGTTATTGTGATATTTACATGGAAGTAAGATACTGCGCGAAATTCGAAAAAGTTTGCAATAAAAAGTAGAGTTCGCTGTGATTTTGTGCTTGGTGCATATTATATAATATGTTGCAGCATATGAAATTTAGCTAACATATTGAATTTTCCTCTAGAGTTGGGTGGAGGTCTCTATCTGTCACCAATCTCGAGAAAATTGATCTGACGTAACACATTCATTTGCGATCGCGACGCGCCAGCGATAAAGCCAGAGTGAAAAATCCACATCTCTCATATTTCATAAACGGTTTGACATATCAAAATGAGATTTTGGTGAATGATAGTACGCAAAGAGGAGATTATTTTGACATATGGTTATTACACAAAACTTCAGTATCTACCGTGTTATTCCACAAACTACAGACTTTTTCGATGATAGAATACAATTTTTAAGGGCCATCGATAGCTTGTGAAACGAAAAATGCTATGGGTTTTAGAACAACATAAGTGAGGACATTACACGTTTATTTTGCACCGAGAATGTGCTTCTTCACAATCTATTGTCCTTACTTTTCCTCAGTTCCTCACTTAATAAAGTTAATAAACCACTTTTTAAGAATTCTTTTGCAACTGCATCTGCAACTACACAACATGTCAGTGAGACGAGACTGTGTAAAATCCGCTGTGTTTTGGCAAAAGAAGCAAATTTTAACTTGACAACCAGGGAAATGTGTAAGCTTTACTCAAAATTCACCACTCATAACGCTTCTCTGAAAGTTTATTTGTTAACAAGCAAGGCGAAAATAAATCACTGCATTTTTGGCGAAATTATTTTTAGATACTAATCAAATCAGAGGTGACAGTAGATCTTTTTGAATGGCCACCATGAAAGTGAGGATGTGAAGGGCCTGCTCGTAATCCCCACCACTACGCTCTCCCTTTGCGGGACCTGCCGTCTGCGCATCTACTGGCCACGGTATTCTGTGCACATTATACCACCGTCATACCTTAGCAAAAGATCTTGCTCAGAAACCGAGAAAATTCTGATCCTATGTAAAATCGCTAAGCGGGTCTAACAAGGGAAAGGCCTCAGACACGGCCAACCGATTCGGTTCAGATTTGGCAGGTCGCTTGTGTACAATCTAAAACGAAGCACTCTAAAAAGCCGTCGGCACACGGACCGTGCTGTCGAACGTTAACATTGAACGTGTCAAGTTCAACGTGCTGCTAAACGCTCAGGAACGATGCTACTTATGCATACGGTACGTGGGCCCCAACGTGGTATACGCGATCGCAACGCACTCCAGCGGCAGTTGAGGGATGTTTCTATTTCGTAAATCACACTGTTTACTCAACGGGTGCGTGTAAAATTCCCACGTTAGTTCTATTAAAACGCACATTTATTCCATCGTTCACGAAAAGGAAAGTACCATGTCCAATCAATAAGGACACAGGCTTATAAAAGTTCCATTACAAACAGTGCGGTACAAATTTGGAATACTTCTTCGCATAAGATAAACAGTATTTCATCAGTCTCACATTTTAGTAAAACCCCAAGATCAGTCTTACTTGACCACTGTTCCTTACAAGTAGCAGAATCTTTGCAACATGTGAATTACGAAGCGTAAAAGAAGAAGGAGCAAAATCTCTTTATACAAGTAGCGCAAGCTGTCCTGTAGATTAAGGCAATCGAACAAACTCACCCCTCAAATAAAGGTGAACTTATAGTTACATAACAACAAATGTTATAGCATATACTTATATTAAACTAACAATTAAGTATCAGAACCTAATAAAAACGTGAATGTTAGGAAAAAAAATTGGAAGTGTTAGGAAGCGAACCACCGCCTCAACAAAAACTCGTTCTTAGACAGATACGCTACTCATTATGCTATACCAATAACAAACTCCCTGTAATAATCCAACTCTATTACACGTTACTGAGAACATCAATCTTAGATAATTATGTTACTAATTGAAATTTAATTACAACCAATTGTACCAAGAACAATGCGTTTTGGGTGGATCTTCGATGTGTCGCAGCCTTCAAATAGCCTACTCTCATAATACGCAAGTTCAAATAATTCTTTTGCTACAAATATGATGTTTGTCATTATTTTATTGGAACGAATCACACAACTAACAACGGGTTTTCCAGTGATTCTCAATTTACTGGTGCTCAGAAACGGCATACATACATATAGGTGTGAAATGAACGCCAATATGGAGCCTCACAACTCCGTACTGAAGGGAGACGGCATGCGTGTGACGTAGGTGGCGTTGTGTCATCTCATTGGTCAACGCTCAAACGCACGCTCAGAATATCTGACATGCACGTTCGGAAAGACTCCCGAACGTGCTATTCCACGCTATGACGTCAGAAACTCGGCACGCTCAACGCTCAACGTTCGGATGCACGGTCCGTGTGCCGATGGCTTAAGATATTTTGGCTCAACACCCTCCTGTTTTTGAGAAAATCACCGCTAAAGGTTAGACGAGCAATCGACTCAAAATTGGCGGGATCTATAGATAATTGTAAATAGAGCATTTTTCATCATCAGGTATGGGGTCCACAAATGTAAACTTTTCCAGAAATCGAGGAAAGGAACTTTTACAGCTGCCGCTTGTATACCCATATGGTAAACGCTTTTCGCCGAGAGCACCGATAGTGTCGCCGCCACGGTAGCTCAACGTGTTCGGTCAGGGGGATTAGCTGCCCTCTGTAATAAAAAGAACTCAGTTACGATAAACTTGAACAAGTATCATGGGAAGTCCGCCCCCAACAAATAGAACGAACACTAAAGAACAAAATGAGATTTAAAAAAAAATAGCTCAACTACCATGATAAGTGCCTGGGAAGCGCGGAACCCTTCGTATCTCGAGAAAACCTAGCGGATGTTATTCTTCTCGTTTGTATTTTTCCATATCTCAATTGATAGGGATAGGAGGGTTAATAAGGTAAGTAAATCAATAAAGAATGATATAAAGATAGGCAAATAAATTTACCAAACCTCTTGGGATAGTAAACAACTAAAATGTTACTGCTGGTCACTTAACAATGGCTCTTCCAGTCACTGTCACGTGTCCTCACTTTTCTTCAAACAACTAGATGGATGGTACTTGTCATATAAACATGCGTAAAAATATACCGGCTGCTCCAAGAACATCTAACGAATGCAATCTTTCGACAGCTACACTGTTCCATCCGAAGAGTCGCCGGAAAACAAACTTAGTTTACATTAAGTTTGATGCGTACCACGCATACGATATCATTTCCTGAAAAATCGGCTCTGAAAATTGGTTATGAATTATGATGTGAATAGTTATTGCATCCGTGCAGTTGTGCAATTCTCACTGGGTTTCCAGAGGCACACTGCAATTCTGAAGCCTCGAAATAAAGTTTTTAACCTGTGATAGAAATAAACATAACACGGCTGGCACACGGGTGTGCAGTTTGGCGGTATTACTTATAAAGTGGACGTCGGCTGACCCTCGTCATCTGTAAACATGGTGTCACATTAGACTATTAGTTTGTCCGCCCCAGAAATCCAATATTAGACAAAAACTTCTTATCAGCAACGCATGGTTTTAAAACATTCTCAAGAAATCGCATTTCTGAATTTCCCGGATTTGGAGCAAGTAATGCAAACATTTTTCGACGAGTCGGTTAAGCCATTGACCTCTTCTATAACCCGAGGACCATATGTAACATTTGTTTCTTGTAAACACAGGGACACAGGAAAAACTTAGGCAATACTTTTACAGAGCCTGTGATGGCATATTGTGCCGTCTACGAATGTGTTATTTATTTATTTATTCTACCAATACGCGATAACGTGCGTCGAATGTTCAGCCGATACTCGCATCCTGTTTCATCAGTGTTGATCACGTAATCACGAGTAAAACCGGCCATAAGTGACGGCGTTTGCGTGCTGAAAACAGCCGCCACTTTCTGCGTATCTTCTATATTTTCTACTTCCTTTTGGGAGACGTATTTAGTGACGTGCCGTTCACGAATTTTACATTCCGATTTGAAATTTCTTGCCCAAGATAACGATGCAGCAAACGTAAAATCCTTGTTTTTCGTATATTGAAGCGCTGTACGTGCAGCCAACTCCTGGAGTATTCTCGTTCTTACATTCTCGTTACGACGACGAGATTCGACAAATCGGTCATGCCCACTTATTTATCGTCTGGTATTTGTCGTATCTCGTCCCTCCTTTAACGATACCATTTTCCCACAATTTTCGGTCCTTCTTGCTTTTCAGGACTGTTGTTGCCCCATTCTTTTGCAGTGTCTGTAGGTTCCAATTTAGATGATTCTTGGCTAGCGCTACCACCTTTACTTTTACGTCAAGGGGTATAGCGCCGTAGTTCAGTCGTTTAGTAACCAGTTCGTAATACTCATCGGGAACAGATGAAGCACAGATTGCCTGTGGCGTGGACATTTACAAACTGTTATGACCATTTTGCGATTCACTAGTTGTGATATCTTCCACTGAATCACCTTCTGCTTCGCCTTCATGATATAGATCTTCAGTATCAACAAAAGTCATTTCGTTCGTCAGCTCCAAAACTTGCTCAACGACAGCCACTCCTATCAATCTGGAACCCGAGAAACAGAACTGCCTGCTTCCAGTAGTGCATTGATAATACATGTCTTGCAACACTTTTACAAACCAAAACACAGCGTTGGTAACTTCCCGCTTGCCGTCGTCTATGACAGGCTCCCAACTACATACATGAAAAAAAAAATTTGCATCACGCTGGTTCCCAGAATTCCTGAAGATAGACGTTGACTGTGGATATTGTGTAACACAGACACAGCCCCTTTGACTGTTCAGAGATGTCATTAAACCCACTCAAAAATGTAAACAACCATGCATGAGCAGCGCCTATTAGATGGAGGTGGTCCGACAGCCGATCAGTTCCAGTCATTCCACCAGGAAGGAGGTACACGGCTCGTGTTGTCTGTAGTTCAACCATGCCTGGATGGTCAGTACTGCGGTTCGATCGCGTCCGCATCGTTACTTTGTGCCAGGAAGGGCTCTCAACGAGGGCAGGGTCCAGCCGTGTCGGAGTGAACCAAAGTCATGTTGTCCGCACATGGAGGAGATACAGAGAGACACAAATTGTCAATGACATGGCTCGCTCAGGCCGCCAAAGGGCTACTACTGCAGTGGATGAACGCTACCTAGGGATTATGGCTCGGAGGAACTCTGACAGCAACGCCAGCATGTTGAATAATTATTTTCGTGCATCCACTGGACGTCGTGTTACGACCCAGACTGTGTGCAATAGGCTGCATGATGCGCAACTTCACTCCCGACGTCCATGGCGAGGTTCATCTTTGCAACCACGATATCATGCAGCGCGGTACATGCCGAATGGACCGCTCAGGATTAGCATGTCGCTGTTTTCATCGATGAGTGTCGCATATGCCTTCAACCAGGCATCCGTCGGTGACGTGTTTGGAGGCAACCCGATCAGGCTGAACGCTTTAGACGCACTGTCTAGCGAGTGCAACAAGGTGGAGGTTCTCTGCTGTTTGGGGGTGGCATTATGTGGGGCCGACGTACGCCGCTGGTGGTCACGGAAGGCGTTGTAGCGGCTGTACGATACGTGAATGCCATCTTCCGACCGATAGTGCAACCATATCGGCAACATATTTGCTCGGGATTCGTCTTCATGGACGACAATTCGCTCCCCCATCGTGCACATCTTGTGAATGACTTCCTTCAAGATAACGACATCGCTCGACTAAAGTGGCCATAGATTGAAAAGGGCTGTTTACGGACGACGTGACTTACCAACCACTCTGAGGGATCAACTCCGAATCGCCGTTGAGGAGTGGGACAATTTGAACCAACACTGCCTTGATGAACTAGTGGAGAGGTACTGGTGTGTACCGCAATCTGGACCACCGACTCTGACGGTCTCGCAGTATGGTGGTACAACGTGCAATGTGTGGTTTTCATGAGCAATAAAAAGTGCGGAAATGATGTTTATGTTGATCTCTATCATAATTTTCTGTAGATGTTCCGGATCTTTCGGAACCTAGATTATGCAAACCTTTCTTTGATGTGTGTATATATCTCAGCGCTGGTGGAAGGATGCACATCTTCCATTATTCAGATTGTCAACTGAAAGATATGACCCAACAAACAATAACTAGTTACTATGCCATAAACAGAAAAGCTAATTACTACAAACTACATACAGTACAAGTCATATGTTACTTACGGAATATCTCTGTATTCTTTTACAAAACATTTTATTCGGGGGTTTTACGATGAGGAATCATTACATGTATCCTCGAGCTCCGCGGCAGCCTAATGACGGGAACCAACTCTTTCCGATTGACTTCTACAAGGTTCGTGCTGGACACGCTCACTCTTCGAGGTTCACAGTTATGATATGACGAACAGGCAACCGGGACAACATAACTATCTCCGCGTGCATTCTGTCCCGTGCCTCGCTATAAACAAGCGTTGCGCGGTTGACTATCTGTGGTCCCTCGTAAGGAATTCGCAGCACTCTTATTCGGAGTTGTTTTCGTGTGACAAGGCTAATTCACGTCGTTTGGGAAATTCGTTTTCCTACCTTATTGCTATTATTATTCCGTGTCGAGTTGCGTACTTTATTGACCCTCCTGTCCCTACGAATGATGATACGAAAAACTACAATTTAAGAAAATGAAAACCATACAGTTCCCTCAAGATTCCAACGTGGGTTCTCCTCTAACAAGCCAGTTACTTTGGCCGTTGCGCTCTTTTTTTTCATTTTGTTTGCTGTTGTTCGCGGACGCCACATGACATCCGCTGAAGTTCGTTATTGATCCCTTCGCTCAGTTTTTTATTACAGAGACCAGTCAGCTCTTTGACCGAACACTCTGAGCGTACCGTTCCGGCGTTATCAGCGCTCTCGCCGTAAAGCGTTTACCATGTGGGTACATAAACGGCAGTTGTAAAAGTTTCTTTCCTCGATTTCTGGAAAAGTGTGCGTTTGCGAACCCCATACCTGATGATGAAAAATGCTCTATTTACAATTATCTATCGATCCTGCCAGTACTGAGTCTATTGCTCATCATAACCTTTAGGGATGATTTTCATTAAAAAAAAAAGGTGTTGCGGGGTGTGGGGGGGGGGGGGGGGGAGGGGAGGTGTGTTGAGCCAAAATATCTCTTAGCGTCCTTCGTTTTAGGTTGTACACAAGCGACCTGCCAAATCTGAGCCGATACGGTTGGCCATGTCTGAGGCCTTCCCTTTGTAAGGCTTCCTTCAGTCCTTTGTTGGCCTGTCTGGTTTGGCAGTTTAAGATAGCAAAACGAAAACCAAAGTTTTAAATTTCGCCTTCAAGAAATCGTTCACACAGAAGAATCGTACAAACATACCGTCATTTGACCATTGGACAGACTCCTGTATGGACGACATAGTAATAAGCATACCTGGCATAGAGAAACAACTGAAAGAGTTGAAAACAAATAAGTCGCCAGGTTCGGATGGAATCTCTGTTAGGTTTTATGAACAGTACTCTACGGTATTGGCTGCTTACTTAGTTTGCATTTATCGCGAATGTATTGCCCAGCGCAAAGTCTCAAGCGACTGGGAAAAAGGTGCAGATGACTCCTGTATATAAGACGGGTAAAAGAACGAATCTGCAAAATTACCGACAAATGTCCTTCACATCTATTTGCGGCAGAATTCTTGAACACACTTCGAGTTCGAATTTATAAATTTCCATGAGACCAAAACGCTTGTGTCCATGGAGCAGAAAGGTTTTAGAAAGCATCGCTCATGTGAGACTCAGCTTGCCTTCTCTCACATTACATACAGCGAACTATGAATGAAATGCAACAAGCAGATTCCATATTCCAAAAAGCGTTTGACACGGAGCCCCACTGCAGAGCATATGGAGTAGGTTCACGGATACGCGAGTGGCTCGAAAACTCATTATGTAATAGGACCCAGTACGTTGTCCTCGACGACGAGTGTTCATCAGTGACAAGGGCATCGTCAGGAATGCCCCAGGGAAGTGTGATGGGACCGCAATTATTTTCTATATACATAAATGATCTGGCAGACAGGGTAGGCAGAATTCTGCTGTTGTTTGCTGACGATGCTGTGGGGTACGGGAAAGTGTCGAAGTTAAGTAAATGTAGGAAGGTACAAGATAACTTACACAAAATTTCTAGTTGGTGAATGAATGGCAGCTGGCTCTAAATGTAGAAAAACGAAACTTAATGCCGATGAGTAGGGAGAACAAACCTGTAATGTTGGAACACAGCATTAGTAGTGTCACGCTTGCCGCAGTCACATAGTTTAAATACACTGACGGAAAAAATCACAGCACCAACAAATAATTAATGCAGAGTAATGAAATTTCGGGAATACATTTGTCTAGATAACGTATTTAAGCGATTAACATTGCAAGATAATAGGTTAATGTAAGTGCAAGATAAGCCATTGCAAATGTTAGATGCTGTACATTAATAACCGGCGTAACCGCCAGAATGTTGTATGCAAACGTGCATACATTGTAGTGTACAGGTGCCGGATGTCAGTTTGTGGGAGAGAGTTTCATGCCATCTGACAGTAGTCATGTACAGCGGCTACATTCCTGCGAAGTCTTTCAACAATATCACACAAGGAACATCCAGTTTCTCGTAAACCAATTACACGATCTCGTTCAAAGTCAGTGAGGTATTGATAATGAGGTCTTTGTCGCCTTAATGTCATTCTTGTTCAACATCAACTCACCACGTCTAATCTCAAAGGTAATTAACGTTTACAACCGTTACAGCGTGCATTTGAAGCAAACCTAATTTGGATCCTGATAGTGGCGTTAATAGCGCCATTCTTATGCGACTGACACGAAATTTGAATATACAGCATATTTCAGACGTAGAAACAAACCTACCAACTTTCGTTAATGTCCCACAACTCCTTAATGTTGCGATTTTTTCCCGTCAGCCTCTATATGAAATGAAACATGCATTTGGTAGGGAGAGCGAATGGACGACTTCGGTTTTTTGGGAGAATTTTAGGAAAGTGTGGTTGGTCTGTAAAGGAGACCACGTACAGAACAACAATACGACTTATTCTTGAGTACAGCTCCAGTGTTTGGAATCCACACCTGGTCGAACTGAAGGGGGATGTCGCAACAATTCTGAGGCGGCTGCCAGATTTTTTACTGGTAGGTTCGAACAACACAGAAGTAATACGGAGATACTTTGGAAACTGTAATGGGAATTCCTGGACGAAAGGCAACGTTCTTTTCGAGGGATGCTGATTAGAAAATTTAGAGGACAGGCATTTGAAGGTGACTGCAGAACAATTCTATTGCCGCCACTGAGGGAACACGGAGGTAAGATAAGAGAAATTAGGGCATACAGATAGTCGTTTTTCCATCCGCCATTTGCAAGAGGGACAGGAAAGGAAAAGACCATTAGTGGTACAGGGTGCCCTCCACCGCGCACCTTACGGTAACTTGCGGAGTATGTTTGTATATGTAGTAGATATAGGAGAGTTCATTCTCCACTTTAGAGTGAACCAAGTGATACCAGCGAAATTCAACAGAACAGACACGTTTTGAAGTTTATTGTCTCGCATAAAAATATTATATTATCACTTACTATTATTTTCAAGTTCTAAAAATAAGTAATGTAGGCTCCAGCATCAGTTGAATTATCTGATAAATATGTTTCTCGTTTCAGGGAAGATAAATGGATTAGCCCACTTGTCCATTCATCATTCAATACCTATTACACCACTGGAGGTGATAACCAACTTCGCCAAGATACAGAAGAAATGGGACATGCCATTATAGGGAAGGTGATTATTATTTGTTGGTACCTTGGTTTTACTCTTGATTATTTTAAACCATAGTTTATTTATTTATTCATCTGCAGAACAACATACTTCATACAGATGTCATCAATGATTCACACAATACTTCTTATATTTAGTACTAAAACACTTTTAAGAAACACTAATCCTCACACTGACAAATGATTTGCCCCTTTATTCACATGCATGGATGTCTTGTAAAGTCCTTTCTTTCCAGATCAACTATGCTGAGAAGGGAAACATTTCAAGTGGACTGGCGCATAACACGCAGTTTATAGGTGCTAAATACTCGTGATCAATATCGACATCAATACGCTTCAGAATTTTTCTACTACAGTTCTTTCATCTCCACTAATTTTTATTGTGGCAGTTCTATACCGCCACGTCACCTAGATTCTTAGAACAGCCGCTGAACGGCCCCAGTGGGTCGAATGAGAAGTACACACACTCGCTGGAACTGCTGAGAGGGGCACTCCAAGACCTGTTTCGATGGCGTGGCTTTCAGAGCATGCTATTCACTGTCGAGCAATCAGCAAGGATATACCGTCCGTCATCACACCGGCCGCTTGTGGGTTGTGGGCGCCAAGTGGACTGCTCCATTTTAACTTGGACAACAGGAAACTTTGCAGTTTTGTGGGGGTTCTATTTTCTGTCATCTAAAGTAGATGTTAAGTAAATATCTTTTGAAAAATCGCAGCTGTGATAAACAACTGCCTCTGGGTTTTGATAAAGGTCAGAGTTACTGTAATTTAATAAATTCACACGATTCTAAGCCTCATATCTCAGAAACTATTCAACATAGATTAGATTAGATTAGATTAGATTAATACTTGTTCCATAGATCATGAATACGACATTTCGTAATGATGTGGAACGTGTCAGGTTAATAAAAGATGTCTGTACAAGAAATTACATTACACAAAATATTGCATGACACTAATGATTAAGTTTTTTTACTTAGTTTATATCTAAAAAGTTCTCAAATTTAATTCAAAAAAAGGTAATATTCTATAATTTGAGGTGATATTTATACGCTATTTCTAGAACTTAAATTTGATCTAATTTTCATTATGGTTCAAATATTTTCTGAAAATAATTTTAATTGAATAGAAAATATCCCATATCAATAAGCATTTGACTTAAAAATAGTATTGGTGAACATTTTTATTTCAGCTTCAATGGAAAGTTGTAGAAAAAATAAAAAATTAATATGGTTCAAATGGCTCTGAGCACTATGGGACTCAACTGCTGTGGTATCAGTCCCCTAGAACTTAGAACTACTTAAACCTAACTAACCTAAGGACATCACACACATCCATGCCCGAGGCAGGATTCGAACCTGCGACCGTAGCAGTCGCACGGAAAAAATGAATAGAAATACCTGAAAAACCTGGTGGCTGCATGATGTCACATTATGCAACACAACCTGTGAGGTCTCTTACACTGTTAAGTGGCACATGGGAGCCTATTGCAACCCAACTACAGCACAAGTGTAAATATTTACTGTTTAATTTTTTTTCACATTTAATACAAGAGGCCCCATAAAACTTAAAACTGAAGTCGTGTGCAATAAAAAGAGATTCAAGCCTGTAAAAATTGTCTTTATGAAAACTGTGTTTATGCTTAATATATGATATGAAGGTTTTGAAAAACTGTATCAATTATAATGATGTTATTGATAACTATTTCCATCAACAGCAGACATTCAACTTTAAAATGAATCCTGTTGTTGTTGTTGTTGTGGCAGTCTTTGGTCTGAATTCTAGTTTGATGCAGCTCTCCAGGCAACTCTATCCTGTGCAATCCTCTTCATCTTGGAATAAGTACTGCAAGCTACATCTTTCTGAATTTGCTTACTGTATTCATCTCTTGGTCTCTGTCTACCAATTTGACCCCCCCCCCCCCTTCCCACCACTTCCCTCAAATACTAAATTGATGATCCCGTCATGTCTCATAATGTCTCCTATCTTTCGATCCCTTCCTTTGGTTAAGTTGTATCACAAATTTCTTGGCTCTCCAATTCTATTCTGTACTTTCTCATTACTTGCATGATCAAACCATCTAATCCTCTGCATTCTTCTGTAGCACCACATTTCAAAAGCTTCTATTCTCTTTTTATCTAAACTATAGGTCATCCATATATCACTTCCAAACATGGCTACACTACAGACAAGTATTTTCAGAAAAGACTTCCTAACATTTAAATCTACATTCAATGTTAACAGATTTCTGTTCTTCAGAGATGCTTTTCTTGCCGTTGCCAGTCAACAGTTTATATCCTCTCTACTTCAGCCATCATCAGTTATTTTGCTGTCTAAATACCAAAACTTATCTACTACTTTAAATGTCTCATGTCCTAATCTAATTCCCGTAGCATCACCTGATTTAATTCGAATACATTCCATTATCATTGTTTTGTTTTGATGATGTTCATCTTATATCCTCCTTTCAAAACACCGTCCATTCTGTTCAGCTGCTCTTCCAAGTCGTTTGCTGTCTCTGGCAGAACTACATTGTCATCGGCATTCTCCCTGAATTTTATTTCCTACTCCAAATTTTTCTGTGGTTTCCTTTACTGCTTGTTCAATGTACAGACTGAATAATATTGGTGATACGCTACAAACCTGTCTCACTCTGTTCTGAACCACTGCTGCCCTTTTATGTCCCTCAACTCTTATTACTGCCATGTAGTTTCTGTACAAGTCGCTCTGTGTATTTTACTCCTGTTCTCTTCATAATTTCAAATAGAGTACTCCAGTCAACATTTCAAAAACTTTCTCTAAGTCTGAAAATGCCAGAATCCAAAATGACTTTCCTTGAGGTATCCTCCTACTAGTTTTTTCATTCTTCTGTAAGGAATTCCTGTTAGTATCTTGCAGCCGTGACTTATTAAAGTGATAATTTTCACACCTGTTAGCAAACCATTTATTTGAAATTGGAATTACCACATTCTTCATCAACTCTCAGGGTATTTCGCCTGTCTCATACATCTTGCACACTAGAATGTAGATTTCTGTCATGGCATGCTCTGCCAAGGCTATCAATAGTTGTGATGGAATGTCTTCTACTCTTTCTTCTCACAGTATCATATCTCCCATCTCATCTTCATCTACATCCACTTCCCTTTTCTATAATATTGCTTTCAAGTTCATCTCCTTTGCATAGGCTATCTGAGCACTTAATATTCATACAGCTGCTTCTCTTTCCACCAAAGGTCTCTTCAATTTTCCTATAGATGGATCTTTTCTTCCTCTTTGTGAAACATGTTTCTAAATCCTTAAAGTTGTCCTCTAGCCATTCCTGTTTAGCCATTTCGCACTTCTTGTCAATCTCATTTTTAGACATTTGTATTCCATTTCACCTGCTTCTTTATTTCCAGTTTTCTCCTTTCATCAGTTAACTTCAACACCCATTCGTCCTCTACTGTATTCCTTTCCCCTGTTATAGTCAACCATTTGCTGATGCTCCCTCTGAAGCTCTCAGCAACCTCTGGTTCTTTCAATTCATCCAGGTCCAATCTCCTAGATGTCTTACCTTTTTCCAATTTATTCAGTTTTAATCTACAGTTCATGACCAATAAATTGTAGTCAGAGTCCACATCTATCCCTGGAAATGTCTTAATATTTAAAATCTTGTTCCTAAATCACTGTCTACCCATTATAATAAAATCAATCTGAAACTTTTCTGGGTCTCCAGGTCTCTTGCAGGTATATAACCTTCTTTTATGATTCTTTAACCAAATGTCAGCGGTGATTAAATTATACTCTGCGCAAAACTCTAACAGACAGCTTCCTTTTTCATTTCCCTCCCCCAGTCCATATTCACACATTGTTTTCCTTTCCTTCTTTTTCATACTATCGAATCCAGTCCCCAATCAGAATTATATTTCCGTCTCCTTTAACTACCTGAACAATTTAATTTCCCCCATCATACATTTCTTCCATCATTTCATCATCTGCAGAGCCAGTTGCTGTGTAACTAGTACTGCTGTAGTAGCCATGGGCCTCATGTCTATCTTGGCTATGATAATGTGTTCACTACTATGTTCATAATAGCTTAGCTGGATTCCTATTTTTTTATACATTATTAAGCCCACTCCAGCATTACCCCTATTTGACTTTGCATTTATAACCCTGTAGTCACCTGATCAGAAGTCCTATTCCTCCTGCCACTATATGTGACTTCAACCTACCTATCCCCCTTCTTAAAATTTCTAACCTACCTGCCTGATGAAGGGATCCAATATTCCATGCTCCAATCCATAGAATGCCAGTTTTGTTTCCTGAGTAGCCTCTCTATTTTATCTCTGGATTATTTTACCCCAGAGGACGCCATCATCCAGTAGAGCTGCAGGTCCTTGGGAAAAACTACAGCTGTAGTTTCTGTCTACATTCAGCCGTTTGCAGTACCAGAACAGCAAGACAGTTTTGGTTGCTGTTACAAGGCCAGATAAGTCAGTCATCCATACTGTTGCCCCTGCAACTATTGAAAAGGCAGCTGCTCCTCCTCAGGAACCATGTGTTTATCTGGCCTCTACACAGATACTCCTCCATTGTGGTTGTACCTATGGTGTGGCTATGTGTATCACTGAGACACACAAGCCACCCCACAGACAGATTGGAGGGGGTGGGGGTAATGAATGATAGTTCACTAAAATCTAATGTAAGGTTTTTGTGTTACATGGCACAAAAATTGTTTCATTCGAAAATAATGCAAACCTTGCCAATTTTCGTCTGAAAACTAGTGAACATCTAAGAGCTAACTTTATGAAAGCTTTTTTACAGTACTTGAAGCATGTAGAAGTTATTACTAATGATTTTAAAAAATATGAGATCAATTTCCTCATTTTTCAGTCTATCTGGAATGGAATAGCTCATGCGCCCTGACCTGCCATCTAGTTCCAGTTACCAATGTGATTTACCACTGGCATATTACCTTGGGTTGGTGTTGGCACAGTTTGGTTTGTATGAAATGGAGCTCAAGTGCATTTTATTTTTGGCTTGCTAGAAACTATTTGGGCGTCAGGAGCACTCTGTTATGTGCGCATGATAAACTTTGCATGTTACTGGTATAAAGGTCATTGTGTTGTTTATTTCTACAAACGTTTTCTCTTCGTCACTGACACTATGACAGTTCCACATTAACTTTTGTTACCATTTGAATGGCAAAAGTTGTGGTTTTTCCTCATCTGTGATAATTATTAGCCATCTTCATTCCTAATGTTCTGAGTATTGAGTTTTTATGGTGGGAATATTTTGATTATACTGTGTTTCTTTAAGTTTCTGGTGATCACTATATCTTTTAAGCATTTAAATGGATTTGAAATAATAATGTGCGTTGTTTAATGGTAAATAGCGCCATACATTTGAAATTTTTTTGATATTTATATGTGGAATCGACAACTGGCTACTGTGAGAATTCAATTTGATAGATTTCTGTGCAAGTAATTCTCTTCTATGTATTTTTTCAAATTTTGTAGCCCCTATAAGCTCTGTACTGTATTGTATCGTAAACTGGGAGGTCTCTTGATTTAGATTTGCCAGTTAAGGTTTTATGAGATTAATAAAGATATTTCCCTGATTGCTGTTGTACCTCTCAACCCAGGGCCACCAAACCTAACACCCACCATAGTACCAGAATTTTCAGCAGAGACAACCTGTGTTCCAGTTCTAAATGTTCAAACAGTTTAAGACAGTTCAGCTCCAGATACTTTGCAGTCCTTATATGAATGAGCATCTTGTACTTGAACAGAACTGAAACCCCCAGAAGAAAAAAAATATCTGTTCCCTCGCAACTAGTGGTAGATAATCTCAAATTTTAAAAGTTTATTTTGCTCAGTGGGTATTTCCACATGTACCTGTTGGTGTGTAGAGCAATCCAACAAATGCACTGCTAATCGCTTGCACAAAGGAAATAGTGTCAGGCACCTAGGTCAGATATGATGTATGCCACAATGTTTTGATAGTTGGGGGGAAATTTGGTGAGCCATGTTCTTCAGTCAGATATAGTGATGTTTCTCACCCTGATAAAATATCAACAAATCTATGTGTTTCTCATCCTCACTAGCGAAATTAGAAAAATGAAGGGATCCAATAATTTTATGTGTATTAAAAACATCATCTGACTTGCTTTCCTTGCGGCTGTAATCGTGGACTGACATATAGGGATTCTGCTTCTCAAATTTAGGTAAGTATCAAAATTTAGTGGGGAAACAGTACCATAAAAGCCATAAAATTCAAAAATAGTATCACCCACATGGTGTGAATCGTCTTTAAGAATTTGGACATTAATAATGGTCTTTTTAATGGCTATATCCTTTGGAAGAGGGATCCTGGATGACCCACATTCAGTGGGTCAAAAACACGTGAGTGGATGTGGAGGTGGCTTACACAGCAGAGTGCCTTACCACCAGAACCTTTTTCCTCCATTTTGGATAACTGGCCCTGTAAGACACTCAAGGTGAAATCTCGGAATCATCCAGCAATTGAGGTGCCACGTGATATCACACTATTTCTCTCAGAAATATAAGCAATGGTTTTACCTTCACCATCGCCATCTTATTTTGGTGGATAAGCAAGTTTGCAGCATAAAACTGCGATGTACTTAATTTGTGATGGTTGAAAACTGTGTATGCTGGAAGCCAATAAATTAAAAAAAATAAAATAAGGGCGGCCTGGTTGCCACTCGTGTGGGATCGCGAAAGGTGACTGTGGAAACAGCCAGTCTTGTGGCTCCGCTGGAGTGACGCCCACTTTTAGCTGTGCCACAAAAGGTAAGGACAACGAGAGCCTCAACGTATATCGGTGCCATCTTCAGGTTGTAAGAAATTTAAGAATTTGCTTGGCAATACATAACCTCACTTTTAATAATTTAAATTTTTCTGATCTTCAAGGGTAATCGGCTGCATTAAAACTAGTTTTCACCTCAGAATCTTAAACTCAATGAGAAGAAGCGAGGGAACCTCTTTCAAACGAGATCCTAACGTCCTTGGTTGATGCAGATGATCTATATATATAGATACAAGTTCTTTGCTGTGTTTATATTTGATATGTCATTGTCGGCTTGATATGTTGGAATTATTATGATAGTGCAGTAGATAAAAAAAATGGTTCGTAAAGATTCTGCAGTTCTAGAACCTGAGCAGGCTCTCATATTTGCAAAAAAACTTTTGTGCAATAAAGTGTTTTTGGGACATTATCAAGAAAGAAGATATGTGGATTCATTAAAGTCGTACAGGTGAGAATGTATTCGAGCCGACGACTCTGTGTTATGACATTTTCCCATCATCGCTCCTACTTCCGATTCAGAAACAGTTTTTTTAATTGACAGTTGTCTTTAACCGACAATACGCATGGGAAGTACTGAAATTGTGTTGATATCAAACACAGAAGTATATGACAATTTTCTTATCTTCCCGGAAACCGATTGCGTGTTAAGTCTCCATCGTTGTTGACTATGATGTTCATTGTAGGTGGTATGGACAGCCAGTGGAGATATGTTAGACGTGCTACAAGCAGGTCTGCTCTTATTGACGGAGAATGGTGATCATGATGTCATTATAGCGACGATATTCACAGGATATATAAAGCTGTCAAGAAGTATAGGAGAGTTTTCACGCTGGAAAGAGTAGATAAGCAGTTGTTAGCATCCTACGTAGACAGTGAATGGAAATCATTTAGGTCTCGTTTTATGGTCGTAGAAGAATTATGTCATACTTCAAACTAATTGTTAATGACGCTCTCCAGAAATAGCTAACGATTACATGGCTTAAAGACAGAAAAGATACACCGCAATATAAACCAAAATTTGCAAAATCCTGAGGAAACAGAATTGTTGCACTCTCGGTTCAAAAAAGAATGCAGAAATGCTGTAAGCCAAAAATTAGTAGAAATTTTTGGGTCTATGTAAAGATTAATGTGCGAAGTCTACAACAATTTCCATCGTTATGCTTCAGCGAAAGATCTCCACGAGAAGATGCTGATCCTACGCAAAATCACCAGGCGGTTCGTAGCTCCTGTTGTCACTCACTGAACAATCTGGTGTGACAATACAAGATAGCGAAAGGAAAGTTCAAGTATGTTTTCAATGAATCATTCATGCTCGATGATCGTACAGATACACCATTGTTTAACTCTCTGCGTGAAGGACGTAGAAATAGGCTCTGAGAAGCAACTGAAGGAGTTGAAAACAACTAAGTCACGCTGTCTGGATGGAATCCTAATTCGGTTTTACAGAGAGTTCTCTTTGGCACTGGCCCCTTACTTAGCTTTCTTTTATCACAAAACTCTCACTAGTGCAAACTGTCAAGCAACAGGGGGGAAAAAAGTATGGACCTGCAAAATTAGAAACCTTAACATCATTTTCCTACTGAATTTTTGAGCGTATTTGAAGTTTGAATATAATAATTTTCCTTGACAGAAAAGCCACTGTCCAGAAATTAGCAAGGATTTAGAAAGCATTGCTTGTGTGAAACTCAGCATACCCTTTTGTCACACAGTATACTGTGAGCTACGAATGAAGGACTACAAGCAGGTTCCCTATTCCTAGATTTCTGGAAAGCGTTTGGCGTGATACCCCACTGCAGACCATTAACGAAGGTATGAGCATATAGAACGGCTTGTCAAATATATGAATGGCTCAAAGACTATTTTATAAACATAGAAAAATTTAAGCTAATGAGGATGAGTAGGAAAAACTGCCATGTAACATTCAAATACAGCATTAGTAGGGTGCAGTTTAACATTGTCAATCAATGAAATATCTAGGCATAATGTTGCAGACTGATATGAAATGGAAGTAGCACATCAGATTGGTAGTAGGGAAGGTGAATGCTTGACTCCACTTTATTGGGAGTATTTTGGAAAAGAGTTGCTCATCCACAAAGGAGACAGTGTATAGAATGTTGGAACGACCCATTGACTCCACTTTATTGGGAGTATTTTGGAAAAGAGTACTTATCCATAAAGGAGACATTGTATAGAATGTTGGTGCGACCCATTCTTGAGTACTGTCAAAATCTCAACAACTCAAAACCCAAATACCCCATATTCACTATGTCATTTAAAACGCAAACGACCTACCATAAATATACAACACACAGAACATCACAATTGTTTCTAAAGAATAAAATCAGAACAAAATTGCTTACCAACAAAAGCCTCCAGCAATACCACCTAGGCTGGTGCCACAAACAAAAACACACACACAGGTGAACTTCACTATCATATCCATACCTAACAAATAAGTAATTTAAAAAAAAATTAGACTTCTTTCCACACAAAAAACACCAAACTCATCAGGCCTAACAAAAATACCACCCACATAAATAAAAAATGAGAAACATTAATAATTCACTGAAAACAATTCCACAACCCACGTTACTGCGCCAGCTACGTAAACTCAAAACCGCATTAGTATGATGACAACCAAAACTCAACTGAAGCCAATATCGCATGTTAAACTCTGCACAGCCACCACAAGATCGCACCAGCAAATATAACAACACGACATCTACAAGGACAACCAACTCAAAAACTCCGCGCCATAGTAGCGTCACACACAACACCACAATTATGTCACAGATCAAAGCAGATGGGTGGAACTGGATGCTTCCGTTGACTCAATATATGCAACCCACCAATGCTGTTATACATACAGTCAACATATCTATGTATGTTAACAGCATTTCTTTCCACGTTGCAGTTGTTGACTCTTCACTTCTCACTAAAGTTGCAGAATACATCTCTGTTTTTACTATATCTTTGTTAACTGGAATTGCACAGTGAAGCTTATGAGTGCCTGGAATTGTACTATTGAAATGTTGCTTCAGCTCGGCCATATCTTAATCATGATGGGAACCTTATGTAAAGTCAAAGATACATGAAGGAATATTTTCTTTGCACCACTGAAACACCTACATTGGGGTCAAAATATGGTTTTCATGAGGTTGCTTGAAGTTGACAAGTGAGGCTATTTCTTTACAGCATCTGCGACAATACTGCAAGATCCTTTACAATGTGCTGTAGCAAAATAATGCAGTTCAAAATCTTCCTGATGGTAGGACAGATTCATGAAATTCATTCTGTTTTTGTATTGGGCAGCACATCCATCCAAAACATGGAAAATGTACTTTGTAATTGGAAAGTGACATTTTAGGAAATTGGTGAAATTATCCTGGAGAGAATACAGACACAGTGCATCATGCTGAAGGCAGTCAGAAATTTCTGCAATGACACATGGTGTATTTCAGTAGCATTTGCATCTCTGTAATAAGCTACAAACTTGTGAAATGTAACCTGTGAATTATTCCAGAGCTATCCCTGTACTTCATCCTGAGTGTTGAAGGAATAAGTCTCTACAAAATCACAAACAACAAGATATTCATGTACTTTGAGTTGTTCTTTGGTGCTTTTAAAGATCTGTGACTACTGCTGGATGGTGTATGGAGTGTGATGGGAGCTGTTATAAACTCAATGCAGACACCTCAATGAAATAACCATCACTTGCATGTAATCTTGCCAGTGCAGTTCATACTGAACAGTTCAAACAGATAATCAGTTAGTCTTGTCAAACTTTTACAGTAGGGGCATGCGCCTAAGAAACATGCTGGGAGTGCAGGACTGCATGTAGCCAATGCTACACAGTTCTTATATGATGGTAGTGAGTGTTCTTCAGACTTTATTAGTTCTTTCAGTTTACACTATCCTATCATTAAGTTACAATTATGGTGTGAGACAAACAAACAGTGTGGGTCCCATTGGCATAGGCAAGAACACAGTGCTTTTGGCAGCAACTCACAAAATTTTGAGAATCCATTAGTTTCATTTGGTGTACTATTCCTTAAGATGGTGCAACCCTGGGCACTTTTGCATATGTATGCTAATTCCATTTGATTTCACAGACACAAAGCCATTTCTTCCTGGCAGCACATTATGATCACAGTAAAAATCATGCACACATTGAACTGTGTTTTCACAACATGTCTTAATTGGCTTTGGATTTTGTGTCACTAATATACCATGTTCTGCTAACTGTTTTGCTCCTCATACCGTCTAATCTGAAGTGGAAAATTCTTTCATGATTTTCCTTATACTCCAGCTCTTTGGAAGTGCTGTCAAAATTTGGATTTTCTCACTCATACATTCTGTGTTGTGAAATCTATCTTTCAGCTGTGCTATGAGTTCTGTTTCTGGTTTTTTTTTTTGTTTTCTTTTTTTTTCACACTCTTCTTTATCCAGTTGTGCCACATAAGTATGCTCCAACAGTGAGGCAACATTTTAAAATTTTTTGCTTTGCATACTTTTTCTTGCACTGAAGCCTTTTTTCCATGGGAGATTCACCTAAAAACTGAAGGCTGGTGTTTAAAGTAGCGGCTGCCGTGTCTGATGCTATTTCTTCTTCACTTACTTATTCTCTGGAAGTACCTAGTACAGCTGAGGCAACACCTGCAGCTATTGACGGAATTTGTGATATTTGCTTTGTACATTTACCACAAATTTTTCCACCTAGCAACAGACTATACTCTTGCATGACCTCCTTTAGATGGATTACAATTTTGAATCGAAATCCATTTTTCACAAACTACTGCAGAATACTACTTCACAGCATGTATACACTGTAGTTTGAGTTACCAAGCTAATGGTGATTGGTTGGAATAAAAGGCTTCCTGACTGGCTGTCCACAGCAAGAAATTTTCACCAATTTGTCAGAATAATAGTAACTGCTATTTTCTACTGCTCTGGAGAACACCCACATACATAGCTGCTTACTGCTTTTTGTTAGCCTAGTGATGTAGGTGAAATAAATTTTTGGTCATAATGCCTTTGCTGTATGGTCCTGATATTTATCATGTCTATAGCAGCATATTTTTTATCAAGGTCAAACACAAAGATCAATGATTTTGTATGTGAAAATTCTTAGCAACCCTCGATGTTACATATTTAAGTAAAGCTCCACTCATTAGCTTTTCAGTGATGCTTTGCTGTATCTGGATTACAATAAGAATTATAGTCATTTATGATGAGACAAGCACAAGTAAATGTCACAGAATTTCCAGACTTCGCAGATCTGTAACGCTCTTCACAATTGTCATAATCTCTGCAAGTTGGCAGTTTTCCATCTCTTATCTGGATTGTTGGATGCACCACATCTGAAAGAAAGCTAAATGGGTCATGTTGAGTGATGCATGGAATTGAAATGGAACTACCCAAAGACAAAACTGTGTACAGAAGTTTCCTCCTATCACAAGAGGTATTGTGATTATAGCATGTTTGAAAATGAGCTCATACATCAAGCAGTAACCACAAAACCTTGGGTTATGAATAGACGATACTCTGGAGTGGGTTGTATTGGTACATAAACAGACAGAGCAGTTTGTGTTATACTTTTAGATTCTCAATAAAGTCTGTGATACAGGAACACTAAATTGTGGGTATTCTAGTCTTGTACCTCAACAGTTGCTTATTGTATTATGTCTTGAGGCATCTCTCACAAAAATATGTTTATTATGCAGAACTGAATACTTAAGACAATGAAACAAGTGTCCCTCTGTTCTACTTGCAGACACCTCTTTAAGGAACGCAATATCCTGCCAACATGCTTTAGTCACGATATTTATGTATGAGAGAGTTCTGAAGAGTATTGTCTTTGAATTTATGTGAAAACTCTTAGTTTCTTGAATGAAGCAAACATTATTAACATTCTACATAACTTATATCTCAATGTATTCACCTAGGTGATGAACACATTTCTCCCAAGAGACCAGTTTGTTGATACTGTCACTGTAGAATATTTGACTTTGACAGAGCCGCAACCCCACCTTGGCTTGCACCACTTTATCCATATCAAAGTGAAGCCCTCGAAGGTGTTCTTTTAAGTTTTGGAAACAGATAAAAGCTGGATGATCAGTGATAGTAAACCCAAGATGTCAGATTGTTGCAGCGCTCATGTGTGGACCGTTGTTGGCATACTGAAGTAGAAGGTGCCCCATGTATGAATGTACTCTATTAATTGTAAACTCAATTGCAGCACACTGTTTCTCGTGCACCGGCTATCTACAGTTCAGAACCCTCTATCAGCAGAGGGCTTTAAATATGCGGACATGAAGAATAAAGAAATAGAATGTTAATAACATCTGTTTTATGTAAAACCTCTAAGATTATTCACATAAAAAATTCAGAGGCATTACTTTCCAGCTTGCCCTTTTATGCTATAAGAGTAATGATGTACTTTTAACAATGTGTGTCTTAGGTTGCTAACTAATTCAAAAAATAATTTGTGTTTGTAACTTTAATGTGTATAGCTCTCCTTTCACTTGCCCCATCTCTATGTCTAACAAATCACACTATGATTAGTGGGGCCAATAAAAATCAAATAATTATTTGCAAGTTTTTAACCACAAATTTTTCAAAGCAAAAAATTTCTAATCTTCTGAGGGAGTGATATGTTCTGCAAGAATTGCCAATACTACGTTCCTAGAAAGTCACCATTCTTTCAAGTCCTTGTCAGTGGCCTTCCATTTCCACAGTTCTGTCTTTTGTTAGCAAACAATCTCAGTAGCAGACTGTGCATTCATATTTGCTTCATCTTCTCTACAAATTGAATCATCCATTGTGTGTACAAATCATCCAGTATGTGTACTATAGAATGTGATGAAGTAAGCTGCCCTTTTTGCCCCCAGAATGTTCTTTTTTCTCATGGCACTTAAATATTCATTGACTTAATTTTTTCTCATTAGAATTAGTTGCTAACAAATACTGTATGTACTGCACTCCAGTCAGTAGCCATAAAACTTCAGAGTCTGTCATCCACATCTATGTGCTTCAAGTTAAGTCCCCCCAAAATATGGTGTCATGTAATTCCTCTTTAGCTTGAGTACATCATTAACATTGCTATTGCTAATTTGGATTATGTTTAATGCAGAATTTGTTTTAAATTATTTCGCTTTCTTATTTGGAGATTTCAAGGTGCAATGTTTACAACAGAAAGCAGCATGAGACTATAAAGATGGATATAGATCTGAAAGCAGGGACATTAAATGTGGAGTACCTCAACAATCAGGTACTTTGTCCACTGTTGTTCTGTCTCATTATAAACAATATTGAAGTCAGTGAGAAGAAACAAAAAATATCCTATATGTTGATGATATAACTTTGGTCAGTGAAGAAGGTAATGTGGAAATGCCTGAAAGAACATATTCACCCCAATGAATGGTTGCACAGTGACTCATAGAGTGTGTCTGAATTATAAATCTAAATGAGATAATGTTTGTGTTGTAATGTAAGAAAAGAACTATCACATAGGTGTATTTATAGGTGACCCACTATGTGAGGCTACCTTTATAAAATTTTGGAATTACATTAGACAATAATTTAACTGTGTGTTGACCATGGACTGTTTCTAAAAACACAAGATTTAAGGGATGACCACACAAACTACTGACCAGAAAATGCCCTAATATAAAATTGAAGGGTTTCCAGATTGGTCATGTACCCTTAGGAAAAAATTACCACAGAGAAATTTAAAATGTCAGAGTCCACTGTTTGGTAGACTTTGACCCAGATCATTATGTCATTAACATAAAAATTGAATTAACACCAAAAATGAAACACAGGCTGTTCCAATCCAATAGGAGCAAGAATTATCACCCCAGTTACTTAATAAATAATACAGCGTATTTGGAGAGACTGAGATACAGTGTATTTGGAGAGACTGAGCATACCACTATGTGACAGACTGAGAATATTGATTAATAAACTGAAAGCAATAGTTGAAGAAACTGATCTCAGTGTAAGGAGGGGGAGGGGGGGAAGAAAAAAAAGGAAAAAAAGGCATTTTTAAACAACCAACAAAAGAAAACGGAAAGGTCACAAGTAGGACTAACCAATACTAGAAGACAAATGGCCAAATAAATTAGAACAATTAGCCTAAAATAAATCAGCAAAATTAACACTGAAACAATGGATCAAGTATTCAATCAACATAAAACTGAGGACAATTATGAAACATTAAATCAGTGTTAATCGAAGTGAACATCGCCCAGGTATATGATGAAAAATAAAAATGGGAAAATAACACACAGCAATCAAAACAATTCTGGTTGTCTACTTGTCAATGACTTATTCAACTTTGGGGAACCAAAAGAATACCTAGAATTTAATTCTCATCCAAAAAATAAAATTCAGCAAGAGGAGATTGTACTACCAGATTACAACAAATTGATCAGAGAAATTGGTTCACTCAAAAACTACACAGCAGTAGAAGAGAATCAACTGGTTGCAGAAATGTGGAAGAACGCATATGGGAAAAAATAACCTTTGAAACTTAAATGAACAAATTATAGAAACATGGAATATTGAGAAAATGCCTGAAGTGGTACAGAGCAATAATCCATTCATTTTGCAAAAAAGGTGAGTGATCAGAACCAAGTAATTATCAGGGAACACCTCTACTTGATGTCATAAGAATTTATCTTGGATTAAGTATACAAAATTCAGGAACAACTTGACTGAGAATTTGGAGAATATCGGGGAGAATTTTGACCAGGAAGAAGTTGTCCCAGTCAGATTAGCAGTCTTATGTGGATCATAAAACAGCATACGAGTTTGAAACAAGAGTTAGTCCTCACTTACTTAAAAAAAAATCATATGACAATATCCACCTTGAGTTGTTACTCAACATCCTTAAGGAATTCGAACAACACCAAAAGCTCCTAAACATCGTCGGAATCACCCTTAAGAATACCAGATCAAAAGTTTAATTTAGAGGTAAATTATCAGAATCATTCAAAATCTGAACTCATCTTTGATGTGGGGATGGACTGTCACAATTACTGTTTGTCTTTGCATTGGAGAAAGTTGTGCAGGAATGGAATAATAAGTGCCAACCAAACATCAAGATTGACAATTATGCGAAACTTGATTGAGTAGCATTTGCAGATGACCTTGTATTACTTGCAGATAATGTGGAAGCGACTAAACTTAAAACTAAAGTACTTCAAAAATGGTAATAAAAGTTGGATTGCAAATTTCATTTGAAAAAGCAGAAATGATGCTAACCTTCTAGGTTGGAACATCGGCTGTGCAGCTGAACAATAACAAACAAATGAAGATTGCAGAGAAGTTCAAATATTTTGGTGAAATAATAACTTGGAACTCAAATAAGAAAGCCTCAATATAAAGCAGATCAATTAAATTCAAACAACCACAGTAAAGCACCTGGCCAACCTCCTAGAAGAAAATCTCTCAGTGATCACGAAATTCAAACATTGTCACTCTATTGTTAAATCTGAACCAACACAGGCATGTAAAACACTATTTAAGTTGAACACCAAATCAACTACAGAAAAACTACTGAAGGCAGACAGAACAGTGATCGACAAAAAAAATGACAAATAGACAGGCAACGGAAACTGCTGTATAATGAAGTGGTGTATCATGAAAGTGAGGTATCGAGCGACATGGCGCAGTGGTTAGCAAACTGGACTTGCATTTGGGAGGACGACGGTTCAATCCTGCATCCGGCCATCCTATTTAGGTTTTTCGTGATTTCCCTAAATCTCTTCAGGCAAATACTGTGATGGTTCCTTTGAAAAGGGCTCGGCCGACATCCTTCCCTAATCCGATGAGGCCGATGACCTCACTGTTTGGTCTCCTCCCCCAACACAACCCAATGAAAGTGAGTCAGTGAGAGATACATGCGAAAAAGGAGAGTTGCCTTTGTATACCATTTATTAGGATTTTTTGGAAACCAAGCTAATGGAACAACTATTCAGTTACTTTTGGAAAAATTAAATCCATGCTGACTGGATGAAAGAGGTCCAATTCTATTTAGAAGAGTAAAATATAACAGTTCAGCCAATTGAAAACAAAAGAAAAGAAGATTCTGAAGAACACACAAAGCGTAAGTCAAAATCATTCACACAAAAAGAAGACACCATAACTGATGAAGAAAGAGCAACTAGGTCAGGGAGAATCAAAAATTTTTGGGAGGAGAACAGCTAGCAGTAAAGCAAGTTAACTACATTGATCACAGTGTCTGTATCTATGTGCCTTTTTTATTCTTTTCTTTAATTTATTGTTGTGACATTTGTCATTAATAAGTTACTCATTCTGTTATTGCAGATTCGAACTTATATCTTTACCCTCTAACAATATCTTAATTTCTTTTTTAACTTTTTCTTCCCCCCCCCCCCCCCCCCCCTTCATTATCCTGAGCATACAGCTAAAGAACAGAGATGATAGATTCACATTTAATGTTGTAAGTATAGTCGTTTACTTTTTATTCTCGCTCCTCTATAATGTTCACAATATTTTGGAATGATTTTAGTAAATTGATGAGTTTTCAAAAGTTATACAATGTCAGTATATATATTTGATGTCTTAGGATACAGCCAGCTGCTGTGTCACCTTATATTAGCCCACTATGTAATTTCTTGTAACGAGCTTGTGATATTGGTGTCTACCCCACTACAGGCACCGTTGTCACAAGTTGGCAATTTTATGCATGCTGATACATGTCTTCTGTTTGCATGTCCAAGAGGGTTAATAAATAGCCCTCGATGTTGCCACAACTGCACAGTTTTGTGTGTTCTAATATTTCCTTATTACAACTGTGTCAATTACTGCAAGTGTAAGGTTGTAGAATGTTAAGCAGATACCTGAAAAGTGCTAGAGGTAGTTTCTAAAGGCTGTCTGCAACATTCTATATATGTACCCACCTTTTAGGCTAGTGAATTACTTTTGGAGCCAGTGAGTGTGGTGGTATGTTAGTACTGTTGTACAAATCAGTTATGTGATCTGCTGAATACTCCATAATATAGTATAAAGTGAGGCATATGGATATGCTCAAGCAAGTGGAATATTTATGCCTGCCAAGTGAGCTATAAATAGCAATAATAAAAATTCACAAATTGTTACTGAATGAAAATTATCTTTTGGCTTGAATCTAACACTGAAATTTGGTCAAATTTCTGCGTGATGTAGTGAGAACAGTTAGATTAACAATAAATTCCACAGAGTCTTAAATACTATTCAAAAGAATGAAACATATTCTTCTAGGTGGATTCTGTGTTATAGAACAGGATTTTGTTTCTGCAAATGATTTGCATTTCACCATAATTCTGATTTGATAATTTTGTGCTAACAGTATGTGAATGTGGCGAAAGAATATCTCCCTGTTTCATCAAATATGTTTACATTGGTTATTTATTTGTAAAAAGTTATGAAAGAGACAATAGATTTTCTGCATGTAATACACCTTTGTTATCTGCACAGTTAGGTTGTTTTCAAAATTCATGGATGAGTAGTGAAAAGGAAACTATTATTGTTACTCCAACAGCAACAAAAATAACTATCACATGTTATTAAAACTAAAAATAAGAAGACACCAAAATTGATAATATAGATATAGAATTCATCAAGTCCTCTTTACAAGCTTGCATCAATAGGCTGTTAAGTTTTATAAATATGTTCTGATTTCATTGTTATGATCCGAACAAATGAATTGAAGCAGTTCATTCCCAAATCACAAAAAAATGTGACAAAAGTCCTTTTATGACTTGTAGGAGCATAACCTTGATATATTCATGTTGCAAATTATATGTGCTGAAATTTTATTTAAAAGACATGTCAGTTGTAAAACCATTTATAACAGAAAACCAAAATTGATTCAGAAAGGGAAATTGATGCCCAGATTACATTTTTCAGTGTCTCAGCCGACCATACGACTACCTACTTATTGACTAGTCAGTTACTTTTTTCCTTGTTCCATGGATCATATACATGATAATTTGTTACAATGTTGAATGTGTCAAGGCACTTTTTCTCTCTTTTTATTTCTTGCATTTTGTATGACCAGTGAATAAAACTTTGTGTGGGAGGAGATGTAATTTTAATTTATTTCTAAGAAATCTTGTGAACCTTTGGACATATTAGTTCATGAGGAATATTATCACTAATAACATTAATAAAATCTTTGTACAGAAGTAATAGTCTTAGTTAAAAACAAAGGGAATGTATAATCTTCTAGCCAGCATAAACCAACTAATCAGGGAAAGGTATCCCCTGTTACTGATATATAACATTGCAATGTGGCACATGAGCAATAGAAAGACCAGAGAATGAAATCTAAGAAACCATGTAAAAGTCAAAATGATTTACCAATGAATTATTTACCAATATATCAAGGGGGGAAACTAAAGCATTGCCATTCCTTGGTGATGATACAATTAGAATGAGAATTATGATAGCCGACTGTACCACTCAACTAGTTTTAGCATTTTCTGTTGAGGATTCCAAGTCAGGTAATTTTTTTTTAAATCTGTTGAGCCTTACATAAAATCCACGGTTTTGGATAATTAATGGGAACACAGAATAATCAGGCATATGCAGTATAAATTGTACTAAGTTGTTGGCAATACCTTTTCTGCTTTACATAGGTGAAGACTGCATCCTTACACAAATATACACACAATTTAAATCATGTTACAGTATTACTGTATACCAGGTATCCACTTCTGTGTGACACATTCAATAAAGAAGTACGAGAGGAACATCAGTTTTCAACACTCGTAGCATGTACTTGTATCTAATATAGTGTGATAATACAAAGCAACTGGGTAGTGAAGACAAAAAGCTAGAGAAAAATGATTAAAGTCTTAATCGTTATCTCAGTGATGCTGATTATAGAAAAAGTGAAAAAGCAATAAACAACTCTGCATGTCATGAATAACCTATAATGCTCATGTTATAATACACTTAGAAGAAAGGTTTCACAGTTTGATTTATTTGAGGTGACAGTGAAAACATTCTGACATCCTCCTGTCTGATCTGTGGTGGAGAAGCTGTGTGTTAATTGCTGTGTTGAAACCAACTCCCAGTACCCCACTCTCTACAATAGTAGACTTAAGATAGTGTACACTTCTCAACTGAGTTATTAGTATTCTAAATCATTATGAATAGTGAAAAAAAGCCACATCCCTATGTTAATACTGTGTCTGTGAAACCTGAATTTAGGTCAGAAAGGTATGAAGTATTTTGGGCTGCAGGAACGACCAAAGCTGCACCTCGCTACTTTGTGTGTACATTTGTTCCAGACGCGACTGACTCTAAACATGTGTTGCTCATTTTTCTATGCACAGGAATAAATGGTTTGATGTGCACATATTACTTTGGCTATGTCTCTAGCATTATTTTGTAGGTGTAGCTTATGCAATGATAGGAAAGTACTAAGTTGCAGTCCATACCTAAAAATACTACATTACATGCTACTACCAAAAAATGGAATTATCAAACTTTCACTTGTATAGTATTTGTGCTAATTGACACACTTTGCACTGTAGACCAAGAAATAAAATTTTGACTGTTACTATAATCGGAATGATATTGCAAAATGTTCACACTCCAAAATAGTAGACAGCTAGTTTGGGATGGGCTAATCAAAATACTACTTGCTTTATTTTAAAATAACTGTCAGCCTTAGATGATTGGTCTTCTTGAAATGCCAGTCAACGTGAGAGATAGACTAATGTATTGGTTCTGTTCTTGTAAATGTGTGCAATAATAACTGAACACTTAACTGAAATGGGACTCATGTGATCACAGTTGCTTCACGAGGAAGCATGAATTTGGCTTGTGAAGGTTTATTTAGCTATTTATTAACCTTAATTAGTTATAAAGTAATTAATCTTCATTTTTACTATGTTAATTTAACAATTTCCTTTTTCTTGTTTTGTAACTTCAGAGATGTTGTTCTTATCGACGAAGGTGAAAGTGATTTAAAGTCACAGCTGGACATTGTGAAACAACATATGGCAATATACTGTGGCCCCAGTATTTCGTGGATTGGTATAACAGGTATGCAAACAGTACTTTTCTTCCTTTTCTCTGGGAGGGGTGAGGGGCAGCAGAGTGGCAGTGAAATACTGACAAACAGCAAGGAAACTGAAAATCTGAATATGCATACCTACCCTGGTTAAAGCTGCTTTTCGTGGCATGATCTATTTGTACATGGTAGAACACAATACTTGAAGATTGACTGGTAACATGAAGGGATGGAAGGAAACACCACATTAATCAATGGGGATATTTGCAGAATGAGCAGAAAAGCCTGCAAAGTGAATTTATAGAATCATCTCATTTTTATTCAGGTTTAGACATAATGTTCCATTGCTGATATTATTTTTATGAGGATGATTCTCAGTCTTAATTTATAATTTATTGTAGTTTTTATTTTTTTTCTCCTCATAGCATTCCTTTGGTATATACCCTGCTGTGCTTCCATGATGGTACAAACTAGCAAGTCTTTATGGTCATACTGACAAGTTTCAAATTGAGGACCCAGAGTGTGTGACTGCTCAGTATTGCCATTAGATTAATATTGTGAAATATGAGTTCTATTTAGGGACTGTCATTGATTGCAATGTTAGGACAAGGCTTGGAAAGAGCATTTGGTTCTTGCCTGTAATAGGTACCTGAATCAGTGGAATGGTACACCCTCAACTGCATGAATTAATAGAATTGGATCGATTGCCCCTGTAATGAGTAATTTTTTGTTGTTGAGAAGGGACAATTTGCAACTGTTACCATTCACTCATCCACCAGTGTTTACGTTTTCTTACTGCCACTATGTGCTTCTATGTGTAGAGGTAGTTTCTGAGATTAAGGTGACACTTTTGCAAAGACAGCTTATCTCCAGTGGCAGTTCAGATGGCCATTTGGGCTGTACTAACAAATAGCCAGTCAACAAAATCGTCATTATGACACACTCGTGGTGATAGCAAGAAAGAGGGGAATGTTTGAATAAATTTGGTATATCTAGAATATACCTGAGAGAACAGGCAGAACTCTGAAATCAGGTAAGCAACTTCATAGTGAAACTGTTATAGTTGAAAATTAGTATCACAGAGAGCAACAAATCCTCAGAAGCTAGAGAGACCGAGTGAAGTAGTTCAGAGGTTAAAGAATTGGACTCACTTTCAGGAAAGCCGTGCTTCAAATTCCTAACCAACCACCCTGATTTTGATTTACCCAAATCTTGTCAGGCAAATGTTGGTTTATCCTACAGAAAACTGATGTATGAAAAGGCTACATTTCCATTGAATTTTTGATTTAGTGTTTCTATTCAGTTGTATTTCCAGTGGAATAGTCAATATTAAAACAATACCATACATTCCAGTGCTCTTGTAATATTTTAAATGTGAGAAGTTAAGGCATAGTAATATGGGCATAGAGGCCCTGCAACACATAGAAAATGTCATATAAGTATGTGTGACTATGGAACAGCATATGTACTCCCACATGTTTGTTCTGTTCTTTGGGCACTAGTCTGGTTTGGAATCAGGACAAATTAAGAATTTGAAAGTGTCTGTACCAAAGATATATGTTGACATAATGACTGAAAATATAAAACATGATTTTGTGATATTTCTTAATACTATTTCTAACTGCTAGAGGGAGTCGCAATAAAGCTGCAGCAGACCATTACAAACAGTATTGTAAGGTGATTAAAAGTGTTATTAGGAAGGCAAAACATATGTAGCATGCAAATAGAGTAGCTAATTCTCAGAATAAAATCCTAACCATATGATGTCGTGAAGGAGGTGTTGGTTATCAACACCAGGTTGAGAACATAAAGTCAGTACATAGTAGGAATGTTCCAGGTATCGATAAGTTGGATATGTGACAATATTTAATGATTACTTTTTGAATATAGCAGATGAACTAAATAGAAGCTTTGTTGCTACAGGGAATCTTATAACTATCATAGATTTTTGAGGATTATGTGAAATAGTCCTACATGATACTGACAAGGGGAAGATTAAGTCAATAATTAAATTGCTAAACACTAAGGACTCTCATGGTTATGATGGGGTATCTAACAGAGTACTTAAGTACTGTTCTACATATGTTTGCCCAGTACTTAGCCATATATATAACTTTTCCTTTTGGAATGGTCAGGTTCCTAACCAATTAAAGTACATAATTGTGAGGCAACTTTACAAAAAAAAGGGAAAGGATAATATAGACAATTTTAGACCTTTTTCTATGCCATCAGTGTTTGATAAAGTCATTAAAAAGGCTGTATATACAAGGGTAGTTGACCATTTCAATTCACATAATTTGCTGTCAAATGTAGAGTTTGGTTTAACAACTGAAAATGTCATATTCTCTTTTCTCTGCAAGTTCATGGCTTGTAGAAAATAAACGGATGGTAAATCACAGTACTACTCAATTTTTACAGTTTCTAACATGCAATTCAACAAAAACTAACATTCTGATTACACAGGATGGGCATATAATTAGTGGAAAGTCCATGTTCAGGATCTCGTTCAAAAACTAAACACTGCTTTATTTACCATTAGAACAGTACTTTAAAATAAGTAATAGTACAACACAAAAAGTAGTCTACTTTGCTTATTTTCATTTGCTTATGACATATGGTATTATTTTTAGGATGACTCTTCTGATTCAAAAAGGGGTATTTTTGGCCCTGAAACAGGTGGTTCAAGCAATATGTGGGGTAAATTTGCAAACCTCTTGTCGACCCTTGTTCAGTGGTCTGGGAATTCTGAAATTGGTCTCTAAATACATATTTTCTTTAATGTCATTTGTTGTTAACAATATCACCTTATTCCCAAGAGTTATAAGCTGTCATTCGGTTTATAGTAGGTAAGTAGAAATCCAATCTGCATTCAGAATGCACCTCCTTGACTCCTGTGCTTAAGGTTTTGTGCTATTCTGCTGCATCCCCTTTCAGTGAGCTGCCACGAGACTTCTAACATCTTAGCAGTAACCCATGCTTTTTCAGGTCTAAAATGAAGTTTCCCCATGGTTCAGTCTTTTTATTCTGTCAAGGAACTCATGGAAAAAGTAAAAAATTAAGCTAATTCCTGTGTTACATCATTGATTATGATGATTTAAAATTATGTCTTGTCATCTACATAGGATTCCTATACATTTCATTTTATCTATTATTACTCTTCTATTATACATTGAAGCACCAAAGAAACTGGTATAGGCATGTGTATTCAGGCAGAATATGGCCCTGCAGTCGGCAATACTATATAAGACAAGTGTCTGGCACAGTCGTTAGATTGGTTACTGCTGGTACAGTGGCAGGTTATCAAGATTTAAGTGAGTTTGAATGTGGTGTTACAGTCAGTGCACGAGTGATGGGGCACAGCACCCCCAAGGTAGCAACGAAGTGCGGATTTTCCCATATGACAATTTCATGAATGTACTGTGAATATCAGAAATCCGTTAAAACATCAAATCTCCAACATTGCTGCAGCCAGAAAAAAATCCTGCAAGAGTGGGACCAATGACAAACGAAGAGAATTGTTGAGCATGACAGAAGTGCAACCCTTCCACGGATTGCTGCAGATATCAATGCTGGGCCATCAACAAGTGTCAATGTGCGAACCATTCAATGAAACATAATTGATGTGGGCTTTCAGAACCCTTGATGACTGCACAGCACAAAGCTTTATGCCTCATCTCACGCTGTCAGCACCAACACTGGACTGTTGATGACTTAAAACATGTCCCCTGGTTGGACAAGTCTCATTTGAAATTGTATCGTGTGGATGGATGTGTATGGGTATGGAGACAACCTCATGAATCCATGTACCCTGCATGTGAGCAGTCTCATTTCAAATTGTATCAAGTGGATGAATGTGTACTGGTATGGAGACAACCTCATGAATCCATGTACCCTGCATGTCAGCAGGGTACTGTTCAAGCTGGTGGATGCTCAGTAATGGTGTGGAGTATGTGCAGTTGGAGTGATATGGGACCCTTGACACATCTAGATATGACTCTAACAGGTGACACATACGTAAGCATCCTGTCTGATCACCTGCATCCATTCCTGTGCATTTTGACAGCTTTGGGCAATTAAAGCACTCCACTTGTCCAGAATTGCTGCAGAGTGGCTCCAGGAATACTCTTCTGAGTTTAAACACTTCCGCTGGCCACCAAACTCCCCAGATACGAATATTATTGAGCTTATCTAGGATGCCTTGCAACATGCTGCTCAGAAGAGATCTCCACCATCTCATACTCTTACGGATTTATGGACAGTCCTGCAGGATTCATGGTGTCAGTTCCCTCCAGCACTACTTCAGACATTAGTAGAGCTCATGCCATATCTTGTGCATTCTCGTGGACCCTACATGATATAAGGCAGGTGTATCAGTTTCCTTGGTTCTTCAGTGTAATTTCATGTACTGACTCGGTCCATTACCATGGAGACTTGTTCCTCAATTTGATCCTATGGAACGTGACATATAAAATAAAATAAAAAATACACAGGCCATTGTCATCAGGATTAATACTAGTCATTATGTAATATGCTTGCTAATATCCTCGGATCAGCTGAATGCTAGTACCTATCTAACAAGAGTTATGGCTGTAGCACTGCAAACAAGTTCTTACTGTGATGTTCTAAATGCAGACCAATTCTTAACAGCCATAGCATGCAGGTTTTGAAGACAGTGTAATACTATTCAGAATAACTAGGCAATACTGTGGTGAGAAGATATGTAAATAATGCTATTTCATAAAATTACAACTCCATAGAGAAATTACTAGAGATTAAATATAAAGGAATTTATGAGCAGAATGGGAGAAGAAGTTGAGTAAAAATCCAGGAAAAAATGTGTATATCTAGACATTACAATACTGTCAATGTCGTTACATGAAGCTTATAAAAAGAAGTCGGTTCAGGAGTCAAATGTACTACCAATTTTGATTAGCTCTATGCACTGAATATGACCACCAAGACTACTGTATCAATTTAACAGTTATTAATTATTTAGTAAATGGTTGTATATTATTGGAAAGCTGTAAATCAAACATATGGAGACAGTATGTATTACCAACATTACTAGAAGTCTACAGTAAAACTGTCTAAAGTCTAGGTCAGGGCGAACAGCAGTCTCGGCAGTGCTTATCTACTGCTTATAGGTTAGCAATATGTCAGTTTTGTGTAGCCAACATAACCACTGAGAGGCAATGTGTTTCTAGTGCTGAAACTGAAACCATTGTCTTGCTGCTTTTCAATGTATTATTGAGTTTTGATAGAGAGATTTTGTGATTGTGCTAGTGAGTGCTATATAGTGGACTGATTTAAGTGATTTAGTTCTGCTTGGCGATGTTGCCTGTTGGTACGTGTTTTATGGGTTAGTTGTAGAGACATGAAACTATATTAAATGTGGTGGTGAAATGACTCTTTAAGAGTCAAAGGTTTGTGAGCATGGAATCATCCATAAGTGCAACAAGAGCAGCCAGTTTAAGTAAATGAGTCAATGTTTTTTAATTCAGTCATGGAAAAAGGAAGATGGATGAGTTTTTATTAATAATAGAGTTGCACATTAAATACCTGCCTTTTCCCATGATTCAATTCAAAAACATTGATACATCTACCTTCTCCCATGACTTAATTAAAAACATTGACCCATTTACTCAGTGCACTCACATAGATCGATTGCATAACAACACAGAGTGAAGCAGTATTTCACTGTTTTTTTGAATATGTCATGGATTTTGACACTGCCCTTGGTTTGCAAATACTAGCACAGTTTAAGTAGCCTTAACTCAAACAAGGAGCAATTAAATTTAAAATCCTGGTTTACAACAATGTTTCACACTTTCTTCCGAATGTATTACTTTGAAACTTCTTGGCAGATTAAAACTGTGTGCCAGACGGAGACTCGAACTCGAGACTTGTGCCTTTCACGGGCAAGTGCTCTACCAACTGAGCTACCCAAGCACGACTCACGCCCGGTCCTTACACCTTTACTTCTGCCAGTACCTCGTCTCCTACCTTCCAAACTTTACAGAAGCTCTTCTGCAAACCTTGCAGAAATAGCACTCCTGAAAGAAAGGATATTGCAGAGAGATGGCTTAGCAACAGCCTGGTGGATGTTTCTCATTCTGGTATATTACTTTGAAGTTTGAAACACATTGTCTGCGTGCTCCTCTCTCATTGGCTGCATAACACACCTTACTTTGTTCCCATCATGCCTCACAGCAAGTACTGACAGCATTCCTGAACAAAATACCACTGGCCCTATTCTAGACTTTTACCCAATAAAATCCACGATGTAAATGAAGCAAACAGTCCACCTCAATGAAAAATGATTTTTTATTGATATATACATTCTTACTTGTGTGGACCATATTTTCATGACTGTGGTGCAGTGTGGTAACACGGGACTTGGGAAATCTAAATCAGATTACCATCAGGTAGTCAACCCGAAAATGTGATGTCACAGTAATTCGACACACATCTGAGTTGCAGGCCAGTAATGAATATGCAGCTTCTTCTGGAACATTCTCACAGTATTAGTGTAGTGCTGTGAGCTTGGTGTGTACTAACAGCATCTATTTTACAAAAAAATGCATATGGACATTCATTTGTGAAGGGCTACCTTCACTATCCACTGTAACTGTGTCACCTCACAACAGATGCATGAAACACACAGTTCATGCAGATTGGCATCATGTCAGGTTTCAGATAAGGCCTCCTTCGATTATTTTGTGAATTGTACAGGCAGAAGTGATACTATGCCGAGTGTCATGTTACACTGTGTGACAAAAGAAAGTGAAGCACACATAAGACATGGTCAGTTAGATGTAGACACCATCATTGGGCATGTAAGTGTTTATAGAGTTGAAATTCCATGTGATGGGTACAATGGTCACAAGAGCACAATAACTTTGTTCATGTTTAGTGTTGTTTCCAGGCCTTGTTGTGTGTATAAGGGGCATGAACAGCGTCAGTTGTTGAGTGGTCACCATGAAAGACATGGAGATGCCATTAACTCATGAGACAGCATTATCAGCACCTGTGAAAGTTTGAAGGGGCCTCACTGTGGGCATCCATCTGGCCATCTGCTCGAATCATGCAGTATCTATTTTTGTGGAGCATTGAGACATGATAGTGGTCTGCTGTTGGACTGTGTGGGAATGTGAGGGCAAGAATGCTCATTGTCAAAGTAATGGTCAACCACATCTGACCACTATGAGGGAGGACCGCCATATTGTGCACCAATCATATCATAACCCCTTCACATCTTGGTGACCCACCTGCAAACAAGTAATGGACTCCCTGCAATATTCTGTGTCATCCTGCACCATCATTCAGAAACTAACAGCAGGTGGACTAGGGACTTATTGTCCCATGTGTAGGCTGCTGTTACCACAACAACACAGACAACTGCATCTAGAGTGGTACTGTGATTGGCAAGCATGGACTATTGATGAATGGTGTCACATTGTGTTCAGTGATGAATTGTGGTTCTGTGCTATCCTGAGTGATCACTGTCAGCGAGTGTGACTGCAGCTTGTGGAGAGATCTCATCCTTTCAGTATTTTGGAGGGGTATAGTAGTGTTACTCTTGGTATCGTGATGTTGGGAGTCATTGGGCAATGGCTGGTAGTGATTGAGGGAGCTCTAATGGCTCGACGGTACATCATGGACATCCTGCATCCTTATGTGTTACCTCTAGAAACAGCATTGTGGTGCCATTTTTCAACAGGACAAGACCCAGCCACATGACATGTCTCTCTCTGAAATGTCTGTTTGATGTTGAGGTGGTCCCATGGTCAGCAAGGTTCACAGATATGTCCCTGATAGAAAATGTGCAGGACCAGCGTGGATGTCAACTCTGTCCTGCTGCCAGTATCCAGGATATCAAAGATCAGTTACAACAGTTGCGGACCAGCTTGCACCAGGAGAGGATACAATAGTTTTCTGATGCCCTTTCCAGCCATAGTACATATATCCAGGCAATAGGAGGTGACATTTCATGAGTTCTTCAAAAATTTGATTCAAATTTTTAATCACTGAAATAACATGACAGACCCCTTTCAACCAGACAGTTTCATTTGGTCACCCCCACCCCTATTTTCTGCATGCTTCATTCATTTTGTCAGGCAGTGCACTTCACATGTTTTGAAATGTTGTATTGATTGATTTATGACTATGATGGGGGATGTCATGGATGATATTGGAATGGTAAATTTTCCCATTGAATTGAGTGTTTGAAGGCTATTGGGAATGTTGACTAAAACTACTTTTGATAATGTAACAGTAACTCACTGAAAGACATAGAGGCTGAATTCACATCCTTCGGCAGTGCAGATCTTCCGCATCATTCCCTACGCTCCTCGGAGTAAGGGACATCATCATCATCTTATGTACAGTCTTAAGACACAAAACCTGGCCCCAGACACCTGGCACGGAGACTAAATCTCAATCGTTCACCTAAGACAAACAATAAAATCAACTGCCCCTCAGAATTCGAAGTCTGGCTGTATGCACAATCTGACAAAACTATAGGAAGCATAAGTATCTGAACGAAGTGTTTTCTCCTTCTCAATCTGTTGCAGTGCTGTATCAGCTCATGGTCTAGTAGGAAATGTCACACACATTGTAGACACAGTCACAAGTTTGAATCCACTCCTTCCTCAAATTTTTAAACTGCGTCTTGATCATCGCTGAAGTTGTCAGTCTGATGGAACCTCAAGGATAATTTACTTCACTTTATAACCAACCAGTAATAGCAAAACCTTCCAGAAACATTTTCTCCCTCTACAGCAGCAAACTGCCATCTGCCACTGACCACCCGACATCAGGTGTCATCCGACACGGTGAACATGGTGCAGCACACTTTGGACATGTCTTTGCTCTCGCACTGGTAAGCATAAAATTGTTTATTATTTTAGTTTGACTTTCTGTCTGGATTAAGTTCAGTAAACTGATTGAGCACTGGGCAGTAACACAATAAGCATAGGTAGCTATGAGTGTATTTATCAGTTCTCATTTTCGTAATTGCAGTTAACATATTGGATTTTTCATAATTGAAACTTATGAAAATTATTTAAGTGTTGCAAAATATTCACAAGGGGAAAGATGACTAATATTTGTGACATATTGTTAACTTTGAATTTAATAGAATGATGAACACGGTGAAGAGACCACAGCTTGAAACCTTTCCATTGTGTGTTGGGCAAGTGCAAGTGCCTTTAGGCAGAGCACATCGAAAATGGATTTTCTTGTTTTGAGGAAGGTCATTCTGGCATGAGTGATTTTCCACATTCAGGAAATCTCTATAACTGTTGTGTGATGAACTGTGACATTTGTATTCAATATTCAAGGTTCAGAAATCTGGTGTAAGAGTGTTGTGTGCTCTAATTCAAAGCAACAAAAATCAAAGTGGTGAATACTATTGCATTTTTTTATTGAATGCCATCAGTCAGGTATTAGAACATTCCTATCCAATATGGATGATGAGCTAATATGTCTTATTTTTAACCTCTTAAGAAGAAAGTACAGGTTGAACCCTAACAGAAGACATATATTCAAGCAAAGGGCAGTATGAACATATTATTTTGCATCTGGTGCCTCAAAAAGTGCTGTGAACTATGAATTCATACCCAAGGGTGTGTCCATTGCAGCGGTATTTGTTGCCGACAGTTGAGGCACTTCTTGGATGCACTACAAGAAAAATGATCGACGACACTGCATCACATGTTACTACTATGGGATAATGCACTCTGCTGATTTCACAAACAAAACTGTCGAGGAGTTTGCTTGGGAAGTTATCACTTATGCAGTTATTTTACTTATGTTATACCCTCAAAACTTTCCCACTCCTTTTTGAACAACCATCAAGAAAATTATTTTCCGGATGAAACTGCATTTCAAACCTGGTTTGATGACATCTTTAATTCAGATCCAATAGGTTTCTACATCTGTTAATGAACACTTTTTCTCTGATATTTACTGTTGTGTTCAATAAACTAATGGATAACACATATTGAAATATGCACTGTTCTAATACAAATGAAATAAAACCATGATAGCCTTTTGGTGAAAGTCTGTCGTAATAAAATGTGATGTATCTGTAACATGAGTGTGCATATATCAGCATGAGTTTGTGAGGTATTACTTCCTTTAGTCTTAGAAAACAGCCTGTATTTACTTGCTGTCCTGTGTCACACTCAATTAGTATAAAAGTGCAATAGCATTTCATACATGAAGTTATATTGGCAAATGCAGAAAGAGGCATTATCAGTTGTGCAGTGTCATAAGTTTTGCATCTATATGCAAGGGACTTAGATGACTTTTGATGTACAAATTTTCTTAAGATTTCCTTATTAATTTTTGAAGAGCTAGCAAAGAGCTACGGCAGTCATTATCTCCCTCATTGCCACAGTGGTGGCTATGATAGATAAATCACAACATAAAACATGAGATTAGGTGCAGTTTCCTTGAAAAACAAGTTTCTTGAACTCAGAACCATAAATTGATAATCTTGGGTCACACCTTAAGTAAAAATCACTTGTATAGTACAGTGGAAATTACACAAAGAATCAAGTAAATTTAACAGGGTAGTTCAAGATTTTGTTATACAACCACCAGGAAGAATACCAGTCAATGTATTCGTTCAATGGGCTAGAAAGTGACTACAGCTTACAATTCAAAGATGAGACTGCCAAGGGCCAGAATATCCAAAGTATGTCAGTGAGTCTTCTTTACATTTCTGTAACTAGTTTTATGGATTAGAGCATTGTTACTAGTAATAATCTTATGCATCAACTGCAAACTAAACATCATAAATCAGTAAATCACAATAATCAGTGTTATTCTGTCTTAAGTATGCTGAAAAATAAATAGCTGACTCACCAGAGGCAATTTACATTTTTGGAGCTTTTCCAGTAGTTTTACTGTGAATGTTAGAAGTAGACAATGCATCTTTCTTTATAGTTATAGATGTAGGAAATATTTTTCTTCACTGCCATTGGCATTATTGTCAAAAGAGATGCACACAGATGAATGGAACAACAACACAGTATTGATTGTAAAAGTGAGTATCCACAGGCAGGCTTCATAAGATACGAATAACATTAAGTTCCAAATCAAGAAAGGTTGCTGTGCAGAGAACCTAAACAATTACTGAAAAAATTCAGTGCCAGCTTCCGTTAACACAAAAGCAGTAGCAGTTGTTATCATAACTTCGAACAAGGAACACAAAACAATGACAGTAAGGTGCAGAATAAGTCATGCTTAAGCAAAACTGTCATCCAGTCTATTAATACTGAAAGAATGTCAAGTATATTGTACTCGCTATGGTTGCAAGATACCTGCTGTTGATGCATTGTCAGTAAAAGCAAAAAGGGCCTATGTTGAAGGTGTTTTCAATGTGTAGTACACATAAAACAACGAGAACCCAAAATAACAACAGGTTCCCCAAGCTGAGTGTCGTGCTGAGATTCTATGCAGCACCTGTGCAGTGTGTTGTTAATTTAGGTCCTGAATTTTTCATATGAACAATGCGTCTAGGTTACCACAATGTTCATATGAGGATTATTGGATTATAATGCTATGACAGAGATGGGCAGACGGCTATAGAATTTGTAGACTCTCAAAAATTTGGTACACTTGCCGCTTGCTACATGAGAATCATCCCTGTGCAGTTAGAGCCTCCTAGCTCCCATAGGAGCAGAGATACGGGCAATAAAGCATTTTTCGACCCCTGACATGTAGGCTTCCCCGTTTGACAGGCATATTGTGCTGGTAGTATAAGCATATCTTGCAGGGGTATATGTGCAGATGGGCGTAGCTGGGCAAAGAGTGGAGGGAGGAGGTGGATAGTGAGCGAGATGGGACGAAGAGGTGGACAGAAAAAGGGGGAGGAGGTGCTGGACAGAGAGAGAGGGAGGAGGACACTATGGACAACTAGAGAGCAGGGAGGATGAGATGGACAGAGAGAGTGAGGAGAATGAGATGAACATATACACTCCTGGAAATTGAAATAAGAACACCGTGAATTCATTGTCTCAGGAAGGGGAAACTTTATTGACACATTCCTGGGGTCAGATACATCACGTGATCACACTGACAGAACCACAGGCACATAGACACAGGCAACAGAGCATGCACAATGTCGGCACTAGTACAGTGTATATCCACCTTTCGCAGCAATGCAGGCTGCTATTCTCCCATGGAGACGATCGTAGAGATGCTGGATGTAGTCCTGTGGAACGGCTTGCCATGCCATTTCCACCTGGTGCCTCAGTTGGACCAGCGTTCGTGCTGGACGTGCAGACCGCGTGAGACGACGCTTCATCCAGTCCCAAACATGCTCAATGGGGGACAGATCCGGAGATCTTGCTGTCCAGGGTAGTTGACTTACACCTTCTAGAGCACGTTGGGTGGCACGGGATACATGCGGATGTGCATTGTCCTGTTGGAACAGCAAGTTCCCTTGCCGGTCTAGGAATGGTAGAACGATGGGTTCAATGACGGTTTGGATGTACTGTGCACTATTCAGTGTCCCCTCAACGATCACCAGAGGTGTACAGCCAGTGTAGGAGATCGCTCCCCACACCATGATGCCGGGTGTTGGCCCTGTGTGCCTCGGTCGTATGCAGTCCTGATTGTGGCGCTCACCTGCACGGCGCCAAACACGCATACAACCATCATTGGCACCAAGGCAGAAGCGACTCTCATCGCTGAAGACGACACGTCTCCATTCGTCCCTCCATTCACGCCTGTCGCGACACCACTGGAGGCGGGCTGCACGATGTTGGGGCGTGAGCGGAAGATGGCCTAACGGTGTGCGGGACCATAGCCCAGCTTCATGGAGACGGTTGCGAATGGTCCTCGCCGATACCCCAGGAGCAACAGTGTCCCTAATTTGCTGGGAAGTGGCGATGCGGTCCCCTACGGCACTGTGTAGGATCCTACGGTCTTGGCGTGCATCCGTGCGTCGCTGCGGTCCGGTCCCAGGTCGACGGGCACGTGCACCTTCCGCCGACCACTGGCGACAACATTGATGTACTGTGGAGACCTCACGCCCCACATGTTGAGCAATTCGGCGGTACGTCCACCCGGTCTCCCGCATGCCCACTATACACCCTCGCTCAAAGTCCGTCAACTGCACATACGGTTCACGTCCACGCTGTTGCAGCATGCTACCAGTGTTAAAGACTGCGATGGAGCTCCGTATGCCACGGCAAACTGGCTGACACTGACGGCGGCGGTGCACAAATGCTGCGCAGCTAGCGCCATTCGACGGCCAATACCGCGATTCCTGGTGTGTCCGCTGTGCCGTGCGTGTGATCATTGCTTGTACAGCCCTCTCGCAGTGTCCGGAGCAAGTATGGTGAGTCTGACACACCGGTGTCAATGTGTTCTTTTTTCCATTTCCAGGAGTGTAGAAAGAGTGGGAGAAGGAAATGCACAGAGATAGATGGGGGAGGAAGAGTGGGCATGCGAGACTAATGTGGTTGAGATGTGAAGGTGCTTGACCGCGTAGCTCCTGTAGGAACGAAGATACCAGTGAAAAGGCCACTGACATCTAGGCCGCCATGCCCCACAGACATGATGTGCGGGTAGTATCAGCATGTATGGCAGGGCCTATGCAAGCGACTGGGCATGGCTGACAGAAGGGGGAAGAGAGGAAGGACAGAGAGAAAGGAAGGATGAGTTTGAAAGGACAAGGTGGTGGTGGTGGTGGTGGTGGTGGTGGTGGTGGTGGTTTGAGATGGGTGGAGGAGGAGTTGGATATAGAGAGTGGGTTGGAGGACATGAAAAGATAAGTGGTGGAGCGTGCAGACAGAGACAGAGAGAGGATAGAGGGGGAAATGGGTAGACAGACAGGGCTGGAGGAGATGGATAGACACATGCTACAAATATTAAGTGTACCATGGATACATATACTGTGCCAAAAACACACCCCAATAGTTGATATAGTGTAAGGAGAACTACTCATAATTGGAAACGCTTCATACAGCTTTCAACTGGGAAATGCTGTTGGCTGCAAAATCAAAATGATATCCGTGTCATAGCATCTAGGCATTTCTATAAAGATGTTCACAAATTCGTCTCACCTGATGTGATGTGATAACAATTGGATAATGTCCAAGGTAATAATGAATAGATAATTGTCGCTTATTTCTTCCAACATAGCATTCCGATCCAAATGTCTTTCATTCCTCAAAGCTGTGCGTATTGTACACAATACTGTATGCCCAGGTATAATCATCATCATACACAAATCATTAACAACTACAGTTTTGAATAAATGTACATACCACATCTCTTACACAAAGAGCAGAGAAGAGGAAGAGGTGAACATAGAGAGGGACAAAGGAGGAAATGTGTGCTGTAAATTTGTTGAACATCTCTGTGTGTGCATGTGTGTCCAGCATCTCCTCCAGAACCACTGGATTGATTTCAGCCACATTTGGTACACATACTACTTGCTGTCTGGAATCAGCACTGTGATAGATTATAACCTTATAGCTGCCATAGGAGCAATGACACAGGTGAAAAGAATTATTAATTGGGGAAGGGGGGGGGGGACGAGGTGGTCTGAGAGATTGAGAAGGGGGAGGAGGGGGAGTAGGAGGAGATCAGAGAGGAGGAGGACAGAGAGAGGATACAGGAGGAGGAAGTGGGCAGATACAAGATAAGGAGGGGGAATTGGTCAGCGAAAGGGAGGAAGTGATGGTCAGAGAAAGTGGGGAGGAGGAGATGGACATAGGCAGAGGGTAGGAGTAGCAGGAAATGTTTTCAGTATCTGTGTAATGAGTATGCGGGCAAAGCCACTGCCAAGAGGATAGTGCAGATGTAAATCTGTGGTCATTGTCATAGTTTGAGACATTGACAGTGGCTTTGGGGATGGGGTGAGGGATTGGGTTGAATGATGGCATGCTAGACTGTAACACTTTGTTTATTGCCACCACAATGGAATGAAAGTCTGCTGTGAAAGAAATTAAGTCATTGGCAGAAAGATGGAAGCAAAGGGCATTTTTTGCTGTGATTACTTGGAGTATATTAGGTCTGTGCTGTGTGGGGAGCAGGGGTGTTGATGCCATTCAACCATTGTTGAGGAATTCTTTCACAGGCAGAAATTAAGTCTGGGCTATGATCTAATGTAGTGGCAGTCTGACATTATGAATCAGCGGGGTATGAATAGTCTCTGCAAATTCTAGAACTGTCTGCCAATCCTTGCCATTGCATTCCAACTCGAGACTTTTCATATGAATATTGTGGTAGCCTAGAGGCATCGTCCATATTACAACATCATGGGTTAAATTAACAACACTCTGTGCAAATGCTGCATAGAATATCAGCACGACACTCAGTTTGGTGAACCTGTTGTCATTTTTGGTTCTCCCTATTTTAAGCACACTGGACGTCTTCAAGATAGATTACTTTCAGTTTTTGTTCCATAGACCCAAAAAATGAGATGATTCTCATTGGTGTGGAACATGTCAGAAAGTATAACAGAAGAACATAAAACATTTGAATATAATACTTACTACCCTGATCATTTGTCTGGAGATTGTCAAAACAGGTGAATACAATGCGGTAAACTGGAACAGGTAATACTTATAGAATTAACACACTGTCAGAATGAAACAATGTTATGCACTATTAATAACTTTATCATACACAAAATACCTAATCCTGACTGTTGTGACCGAGTGCTGTCAAATCTGAAATCTAATAGACATTTATACTTAAGCTGGCTTGCCTATCAAAAAGTCTTTCAAACTCTGTTTAAACCATGCTTTAGCTGAAAACAAGTTTTTAATGGTTGCTGGCAATTTATTGAAAATGCATGTTCCTCACTATTGGACCCCTTTTTGGACAAATGTAAGTGATTTTAGGTCGTTATATAGATTGTTCTTATTGCTAGTATTGATGCTATATATTGAGCTATTGGTTGAAAATAGAGATTTCTTATTTGCAATAAATTTCATTCAGGAATAAATATACTGAGAAGCTGTGGTTAGAATACAAAATTCCTTGAACAGGTTCCTACATGATGTTGTTGGATTTGCATGCTAAATACTTTTCCATGGGTTGATGAGTTACCCCAGAATATCTACATCTACATCCATACTCCGCAAGCCACCTGACGGTGTGTGGCGGAGGGTACCCTGAGTACCTCTATCGGTTCTCCCTTCTATTCCAGTCTCGTATTGTACGTGGAAAGAAGGATTGTCGGTATGCTTCTGTGTGGGCTCTAATCTCTCTGATTTTATCCTCATGGTCTCTTCGCGAGATATACGTAGGAGGGAGCAATATACTGCTTGACTCTTCGGTGAAGGTATGTTCTCGAAACTTTAACAAAAGCCCGTACCGAGCTACTGAGCGTCTCTCCTGCAGAGTCTTCCACTGGAGTTTATCTATCATCTCCGTAACGCTTTCGCAATTACTAAATGATCCTGTAACGAAGCGCGCTGCTCTCCGTTGGATCTTCTCTATCTCTTCTATCAACCCTACCTGGTGCGGATCCCACACTGCTGAGCAGTATTCAAGCATTGGGCGAACAAGCGTACTGTAACCTACTTCCTTTGTTGTCGGATTGCATTTCCTTAAGATTCTTCCAATGAATCTCAGTCTGGCATCTGCTTTACCGACGATCAACTTTATATGATCATTCCATTTTAAATCACTCCTAATGAGTACTCCCAGATAATTTATGGAATTAACTACTTCCAGTTGCTGACCTGCTATTTTGTAGCTAAATGATAAGGGACCTATCTTTCTATGTATTCGCATCACATTACACTTGTCTACATTGAGATTCAATTGCCATTCCGTGCACCATGCGTCAATTCGCTGCAGATCCTCCTGCATTTCAGTACAATTTTCCATTGTTGCAACCTCTCGATACACCACAGCATCATCTGCAAAAAGCCTCAGTGAACTTCCGATGTCATCCACCAGGTCATTTATATATATTGTGAATAGCAACGGTCCTATGACACTCCCCTGCGGCACACTTGAAATCACTCTTACTTCGGAAGACTTCTCTCCATTGAGAATGACATCCTGCGTTCTGTTATCTAGGAACTCCTCAATCCAATCACACAATTGATCTGATAGTCCGTATGCTCTTACTTTGTTCATTAAACGACTGTGGGGAACTGTGTCAAACGCCTTGCGGAAGTCAAGAAACACGGCATCTACCTGTGAACCCGTGTCTAAGGCCCTCTGAGTCTCGTATGACATAATAGAATGAAAGTAAGCAAAGGACCCAATTTTTTTGATATATTTATATCTTCTATATCTGACATCATTCTCACTGCAAATACAGACTTGTTTGGGCACTTCAGCAATTCTGTGGTATGCCTGAATTTAATATCGGGTTTTAATCCCAGAAATTTAACTCCGTCAACCTCTTCAATATGCATGTCTTCATATGTTATACCCTCACTGGAAGGAAATCTCTTACAGGTTCTGAACTGCATATAGTGAGTCTTCTCAAAGTTTAATGACAGTGAATTAGCTTTAAACCATTTATTAATGTCAGTGAAAATTTGATTAGCAGCTATTTCTAAATCTGTACTTGACTTGCTACTTATTGCAATGTTTGTATCATCTGCAAACAAAACAAACTTAGCATCTGGCAGTGTAACAGTAGAGACGTAATTAATGTACACAAGAAGGGGCAATGGTCTCAAGATGGAACCTTAAGGAACACCACATTTAATTAATTCCCAATCAGATGAAGACTGACTGCTTACTGCACAGGTATTTCGCAATGACACCCTTTGTTTCCTGTTACATAGATAAAGAATCAAACCATTTCACAACATTGCCAGTGACACCATAATATTCTAATTTACTTAAAAGAATTCTGTGGTTCACACAGTCAAAGGCTTTTGACAGGTCGCAGAAAATGTCAATAGCCTCTAATTTATTAGCTAATGAATTAAGTACAGTCTCACTGTAAGTGTAAATAGCTTTCTCTATATCAGAACCCTTAAGAAATCCAAACTGTGACTTGGAAAATATGTTATTTGCAGTTAGATGCTTTTCACTTCTCATCCTTTCAGTATTTATAGACTGGATAACAGTTTTGCTTAAGGATGGTTTATTCTACACATTACTGCCATAGTTGTGAGTTCTTTGTTCGATACGCTGAAACGTCTGCTTCTCCTTTTGTGTTGTCAGAAGCTATAATCTAACCAGAAATACACACATTTACTAGTTTCATTTTCTGTCATTGTGTAGGTTTTCTGCACAACAGCCTTTCTCGATTTGGAACTTAATGTTATTTGTAGCTTACGAAGCCTGCCTGTGGATATTATCATTCTCATATTAATTCTGTACTGTGTGTATCTCTTTTGGCACTAATACCAATTACATTGAAGAAAAAATTTTCTAAATTTATAACTACACAAAAGAAGTGTTGCTTACCCATAATGTTTACAGCATAATGGAGATGCTCCAAAATTGTAAATTGTGTATGTTGAATGAGCTTTTTAGTTTTCACTGTGCTTAAGACAGAAAAACTCAAATAATAATTACAATTATTGATTTATGATGTTTGATTTGCAGTCAGTGCATGTGAACATTATTAGTAATTACGCAATAGGCTCTAGAGCTAGTAACCTAAATGCAAATAAGATTCATTGACATATATTTTGAACATTCCAGCCCTTGGCAGTCTCATCTTTGAGAATCAAGCTGTAGTCACCCTGCTCAAGGAACACATTGAGTTGTAGTCGTCCTGTTGGTAGTGTAAGTGAATGTTAGCAACAATTTAGTATCACCCTGTTAAATTCCCTTGATTTTTTTTGTGTCATTTCCATTGAATAATCTGAGTGATTTTCATGTACGGTGTGATATAACATTATCAATTTATGGTCCAGGAAAGTTGTTATGCCTGGAAACTGCAACTTATCTCATCTTTTACGTTGCGATTTACCTGTCCTAGCCACCACTGGGGCAATAACGGAGATATGACTGGCATGGTATATTGCTATCTGTGAGGTAGAGTGGTCACCTGTAAAGTGAAGGCTACTTTGGCTCATGGTTCTGATCTTTCTGAAGACCAGATTTTTAGCCACTCTGTGACAGAGTTACAAGCAACCAGATCAAAAATCAGTAAGGAAATCTTAAGAATACTTCTTCATCAAAAGTCATCTTGCTACTTCTAGTAGCTCGTAGCATAATGGTACAAAATTACAATGGTACACAAGTGATAATACCTCTTTCCACTTCTTTGTTTATGAAATGTTATGATGCTATACTCATGGAGTGTGACACAGGACAATAAGTGAACGCAGACTGTTTCAGAGATCAAAGTGAATAATACGTTACTAATTCATGCTGATATATGCAAACTCTTGTTATGTTTAATTAGAATAGCCTTTCCTTGTAAGTTTATTGTGGTAAGTTGTATTTCATTTGTACTAGTATGGTACACATTTTAATAGTGTCTTCCATTAGTTTATTAAACACAACAATGAGTATCAGAGTGAAATTAATCATCAACAGTATATTGTCTCACATTTTCTAAAACAGTCTGGCAATGTGGAGGCAGTATGCCAGTTCCACACCTGTAGAAACCTGCTAGTTTTGAGTTAAAAGATGTCATCAGCACAAGCATGAAATGCAATTTTGTCCTGAAAGGAATTTTTTTGATGGTCGTTTGAACAAGGTAAATATTTGAGGGTATAACATAAGAGGAATAAGTGCATGAGGGGTGAGACTTCCCAAACTAATTCCTGGATAGTTTCATTTTTGAAATCAGCAAAGTGCACTTTCATGTAGTAGCAACATGTGATGCAGTTTCGTTGATCATTTTTCTTACACTACAACCGAAATGTGTCACAGTTGTCAGCAACAAATACCAGCTGTGATGCAACACAATGATAGGGAGATGTTCGTAGTGCACGGCACCTTTTTTGAGGTGAGGCACCAGATGGAAAATATATGTTGACACTGCCATCTGATTCAGTATATAAATTGGCAGGCATTAAGTTCTTCTTTAGAAGTTATCATAAAGGCATTACAACTCATCACCAGTAACAAAATTGCATAGGAATGCTCAGTGACCTAACTGATGATGATGAGGCAAAAATACATTAATACTCATCCCTTCATTCCCCACCCCCTTTCACTTTGAATAAGAGCATGTGATACTCCTACACCTAACTTCTGAACCTTGCCTATTGAATGTAAATGTCACATTATGGTTCAATGATCACAGTTTATCGCATGTATGTCAGTTACTGAGCCTTCCTGAATGTGGAAAATCATTCATGCTGGAACTATCTTTCTGGAAACAAGAAAACTCCTTTTCCAGCGTGTTTTCCTAAAATCTCTCATCCTACCCGCAATACTGCGGTTTTGAACTGCCTTCACTGCTTTCACCCCTCTGTTAAACCCAAACCTTACAACATGACACAAATGTTATACCTATTTCCACTTGTGTCTCTATTTTACAACACTTAAACAATGTTTAAAAGTTTGAAGTATGCAAAATCCAATGTAGAACTGTAAGATAAATTCCAGAACTTCAAACAAGGAAGTTACAGTTGATAAATGCATCACATTTGCTTAGTCACACAGCATGTGATGTGTGGCATCAGCTGGCCTTTTCTCTGTATCTGGTAACCAGTGGCCACAGTAGGACGAGGAAACTCTCAAGTGTAAACCGTTCCAATCTCGACACAGCCCCGAGCTCTTTCGTGGACTCATTTATGAAAGTTTTTACTATTATTGGTGGGTTATAAAGTGAAGTGAATTATCTTTGAAGTTCCGTCAGACAAATTACTTAAGCACACAACCAAATTTTGGTTTAAAAATATGGGAATCGAGGACTTGAACTCGCAACATTGTGCATACATTGCGCGACATTTACCTTTAGACAATGACCTGGTACAGCACTGTAGCAGCTTGAGAAGAAGGAATTACTTTGTCCAAACACTTCCTCACCTTAAGATATTGCCACATAGTTCATGGCTGAGCTTCAAATTCCGAGGGGAGGCAAGTTTTATTGGCCACCTTAAGTGAATGAATCAGACTCTGCGACAGCAAACCAGCAGCCAGGTTTTATGTCTGAGGTGGTACATACATGGTTCTCCATCAAAGTAAGACTTGGTCACATATTTAGAAAATCCTAGTTTCATTTTCAACCCAGCAAATTTCAATGTCTTTGTGGACCATGTTGCTAACTGAATGTGTGTGTGTGTGTGTGTGTGTGTGTGTGTGTGTGTGTGTGTGTGTGTGTGTGTGTGTGTGTGTGTTACATACTTACGTAGCACAACATAGTCCTACAGCAATCAGTAGTAGAGAAGTATCAGTCAGTGGTGTGATTACCTGTGTCTGCACTAGAATGTTTTGAGATGAATGTACCTGAAATGATATAAGGTTTTTCTGGGTTATGCTAAAATCTGTACTGAACATTTCAGTTGTTTGACCAATTCTCACTCGTTCTCTCTCACATTCTTATACACATAATAATTAATCTATAATTTTCAGCTGAATCATTGTACAAGCTATCCCATTTAAATAAATACATATTTTTAAAAAGGTTGCCAAAATACAAAAAAAATTAGAAAAGAGAACCATATATTATGCCATAGTTGTGGTGCATTATTTACATAGAAGCAATATATGGATATAAAAATTATTGATGACATTAAAAATGTCAGTGTTCAAAGCAAAATAAAAAGTTTAAAATGTAAAATATAACGAGGGCTATCTTTATTTTTTATCATTAATCAATCATCTTTGTGGCAGGTGATGATGTGATAACAACAAATGTTAAATTCACTATAAATCGAACTCCTCACAGTTATGCACAAAACTGTGTATGTAGATTGGGTTTCAGTACTAATTTAAAGAACTGTATCTTATGTTCCCATTTACTGCCAGACGAGAGGAAGTAGCAGGATGAAGCAACTAACCATTGTAATGTGCAGTGAAGATATTTTGTGATTCAGTACCATATCATACCAAGTAAGTAGCAGGAAGGTTAGTCTTCTGTTTAACCCAGCTTTTTGGTTGATTAATTTTGTGACTGTACTGGGGTCATCTGTCTGCAAATGTTACAAGCTGCAGACTAGACCGACATTTACCTGGAGTGAGCATTTTGATATTTTGTAAACTGGTTGGTTTTATATTATACTTTGGTTTATGTTCAAGCTGTTTGTCCTCAGTAACTATTTTTCAATTATGTACAGTTTTTCTAGCTTGTACCAAAAGCACCACATAGTTCATCTGCTTGACTTCTGCCTCCACATACAATACTTGGTTTAACTGTAGGGAGCTTGTGTTGTACTAACTGCATCCCAGACAACACACAATTGATGAGGTTTTAGTTGTTTCAAAGTTATGGGAGATTAAAGGTCTGTCAGTGCATGGATGTGTTTTGTCCTGGTTTTTCTGAAGATGAAACTATTTTTCTCCGTTAAATTCCTTTTACAAGACTTTAATGCTGTTGAAAATGAGAGTGTCTTCATTTTGTGAATATTCTTTCCTCTTTCTGAAAAAAAAAACATTTATTTTCTCTCTAATATTACTATCAGCTGCACTATGAAAGTCTTAAAACACAAAAATAGCATGCTTGATATGCCACTGGGACAGCTTCAGACTACTGGACAACAGTGATTTGTTACATACTGATGTGTGCATTTTGTTGAGTGTTTCTGGAAGAATTTGTTATAATTTTTTGTATCATAAAAGAGACAGATTACAGGAACTTTTCAAATGGAGAACAGTAAAAAATGAAGTGATATGTAAAAAGACAACATTGTCTTATTTTTATTTATTAGGGAAATTCAGTATTTGAAGAGAAAAATTGATATAGAAATGAAACAATTTCAAATGCCAAGGAGTATCGTACACTGATTGCAGACCATGTACACTCCTCTGTGACGATCATGTTTTCCAATAGCAGTGACATTTTTCAGCAAGATAATGTGCCATGTCACAAGGCCAGGAGTGTGAGGGAGAGGTTTGAGGAACACAGTGGTGAGTTCCAGTTGACGTGCTCTCCCCCAACTCACCAGATCTGAACCCGATCGAACACATCCGAGATGTGATCGAACGTGGCGTCAGAGCTCTTCACTGCCCTCACCGTAATTTTCATGAATCAGGTGACATGTGTGTGTGTGTGGGCGGGGGGGGGGGGGGGCGCGCATGCAGATGTGGTGCCAACTCCTTCCAGCGACTTACCAATGCCTCATTGCTTCCATGCTATGATGCGTCAACACTGTTATCCATGCCAGAGATGGACAAACTGGGTACTAGGTAGGTGGTCATAATGTTCCGGAAAAAGAAATGCAAGGTGGATTGTGAAAGAGTTAATGCAACAACACAAGAAACAAGACTCGTAGTATGTGCTAATTTGAAAGAAAGCTATGAAAGGAAAGATGACTCCTTTTCTAAACAAATTTTAACCTGTGATGAAACTTGGGTTCACCATTTTGAAGCAGAGTCCAAAAGAGAAAGCATGAAATAGCACACCAGCTCACCTATCTGAAAGAAATTCAGAAGGGAAGCATCAACAGGAAAAATCATGTTGACCATCTTTTGGGAAGCCCAAAGTGTTATCTTTCGTGATTATTTGGAAGATTAGTGTACAATAAATAGTGTGAACTAATCAGACATGGTGATCAACAAAGTAAAGCCAGCAATAAGAGAAAAATGTCATGGATCTCAAAGAAATAGCATGATATAGTTATGTGACAATGCTCACCCTCACACCACCTAACTGACCCAGGAAACCATTCAAAAAGTAGGTTGGGATATATTATCTTGTCCTCCATACAGTTCAGATTCGTCTCTGTCAGATTTTCAAATTTTTTCTTTTTTTTTCACTCAAGGAGACATTATGTGGAAAAATGTTCTGCAACAACACGGTGGTCAAAGAATTTGTGAGAAAGTGGCTCAAACAACAAAGCAAAGACTTCCTTGCATCATGGTTAAAAAAAATTAGTTCATTGTTCAGACAAGCTTAGTAATATTGATGGGGATTATGTTTGAAGTGTAAATGACTCATTTTGTAAAAATACATGAGTTTTTCCTAAATAAATTTGTCTCTCTAACCCATTAACTTCTCTGGATGTGTTAACATGCGTGCCTTTGTACCTGTCCCTGTGTGCTCTGAGCGTGTTTATGCACACCACCAGTCCTTCTACCTGGTACTCTGAACGTGTCTATGCATGGACATGTCCAGAGTATCAGGTAGAAGGACTAGTGGCATGCATAAACACATTCAGAGCACACAGGGCAGATACAAATGCACGCGCGTTAACACGTCCAGAGCAGTTAAAGGGTTAATTACTGAATGTCCCTCATACTTACTCATTTACTTGTTGCAGGAGGAGAATAACCCACTTCAGGGCTTCTCCAACTGCACTTTCAGGTGTATGGTTAAGCTGTTTGCAACTATATTTTTTCTCTGCAACTGTGATGCAAAATGAGGATGGCAGAAAGGAGGGGGCTGTATCTCTCCTAAGTTTAGCCGAATTTGGGGGACTGCTCGGACATCGACCATACAGCTAAGGAAAACCTTTGTAGAACTGCTGGTGTTGACATCAAATTTTGATGGAAAAGTAAGGTCTATCTCCAACAGCTCATTTGATAACTCTTGTCTTAACCTCAGCACCATCATAACAGCAAGCTCTGCAGCTCCACCTTGCATATTTATCACACCAGCAACATTTTCTTGTCAATGTACTAGCGCTGACTGTTGTGGCTTCAATTTCAGATGCTTCCCACTACTGTCACTAGCAGGATTTTTCAAGCTCTTGTATGGAGAGGAACTGTTGCCAACTCACCTCTGCCTTGTGCGTGGGTCATCAGTGTTTACTCTGTACTAACACATTTTTGTTGGTGATTAGACATTTGGAATTGTACACTCGAACTTAGATTTTAAATCTTTGAAGATCACATCACATGGTATATAGCAACATGTGTTATCTGAGAGGCTGACAGAGGTCTGAAGTCATTTGAATCAATTTAGCTCCACAGTTTCTCTCTCTCTCTCTCTCTCTCTCTCTCTCTCTCTCTCAGCTGCAATCACAGTGGCTTTCACATCAGTGGATTCGGCCGATGACTGACATTGGCTGAAGACAACTGATGTTTTCAAATCAGTATGCCAGTAGGTGTATTGTGACAATGTAGCTGATCTTGTTACCCAGACATACAGATGTCTGAGAACAATCGATGAAATTCAGATCAGTTTGTCTTGTTCAGTGCAATCGGCTAACATTCTTGTGCATGAAACATGAACCATGAGGAACTGATAAGTTTAGTCAAAGAAAAAAAGGAAGAAAGAGTATGTGGCATGCCAAGGATGAAAAATATCATCAGGTTATAGGTCGGAATCTAGAGACTGAAATCACAGCTTTATTGGAAACCACAAGTAGAAAAAATCTTTACCGGACATTTTAGGCACAAATTAGAAGCTCAAAAAATAATTCGTTCAAGTGAGAAGGGTGGCATCCCTGTGTTTTGAAACCTTTTTCAGTCCATGACAGAATATTTTCAGATTGTGAAATTCAGGCCAAAATGTCCTTTTTTGGACTCAGCAAAGACAAAGCATTAACTGTATACTGTAATAAAACAAAACTGGCAACATTTTACATTTTATTCAATGAGCAGTCTCAGGTAGCACATGGTGAGGGTAATGAGGCATGTTGTCTAAATATCATGCAAGAATGATGGTGATATATCTGGCACATTACCTGACACCACCTCAAGATCTCGGCAGATCGATGGAAAAGTCTGCTGAATGCTGTGATGAATTCTTTGATCTTCATGTTTTCTTTAAAGCCAGTGAGCATGAGGATTTGGATGATTTTTTTGGTTAGAATTTGCCCCTTTCATAATGCAGTTTTCTTTTTAAATGCATCTCCACCAAATCAGAAATAAGTCGTTTCTCACTTTGTGACATCTTACTGTGGGTAGACTGCAGTCAAATCTACTTACAGTGAGAGGTCTGCAATCCATTTTGGATGTCCCAATTTTTGTTCCTGGTTTCCTTTTGTCCTTTGGAAACTCAACAATAGTAGGCCTTAAATCAGAAATGCATTCGAAGCATGTACTCTTTCTTAACCAATATTCTTTGCACCAGTGCATACTGTCTACATAGTCTCCGTCCAGTTCCATAAAATACTGTTGCAACTGCCAATGTAATAATGTACGTGACTTCAGAAAATTTACTATTCATACCAGCATTTTTGTTAGGTGCTCCATGGCTACTAATTTAGCACAAAGTGCTTTTTGATGTACAGAAAAATGAATCCTGTACGAATGGTCTGTCAATTGTTCTAATTTTTGCCGTTTCGTTATCAGCTAGATTCTTAAATTATTTCTGCATGGTGTTGTAATGCCATTCCATAGCAAATTTGAGGTATCGTTTGATTATGTGACTGTGTAATTCTCATCCTTCTGTTCTGTGATTCCCACTCATTTTTTAAAAGTTGGACAACAAATTACTAGACTGCCTCTTTTTTTGTGCAAACAAGCACTGAAGCTGTGGACTTCCCATATATCACCAATAAATAGTGAAGGATGTACAGTGTAGACACCACCAAAGTAAATGAAATAAGAAACAATGTCGGATCACACTGCAAAATGAAATTTTGCAGTGCACCGAGTAGTTCTGAGAAGGGCTGAGCAAAGCTGAGATGTGCCAAGACAGTCCAGGCCTCGAGCCACACATGTTCAACACATTGTGCACATGTGAAGTTTTGCACGCCGTGACCAACCCTGATATAGAGAGTCATTTTTTCCTCACTCCATTTGAAGTGGTATGAGGGAGGGAATGACTACCAGTGGTAGAAGGTTCCCTCTAGCATGCACTGTATGGTAGCTTGTGGTCTGTGGGTGTGAATGCAGGTGTAGAGTAGAGGGTGCTGAATGAGGTCTTGAGTCATGCACAGGGTGACCCTTCCTATCTCTTGCTACCACAACTACTTACAATTTACTGATGTCAGTCCTGTTTTGTCTGCTTCCCATGACTGGACATGGTGACACCCTTTATACTAGTGTGCCCAAGATGAACACCGTAGCTCCAGTTTAAACCACTAAAACAGCATGTTTTGACAGTTTTCACTTTTAACAGAGTTACTTACAGGTCTTTATCAGAGGAAGGTGCCAGCTGTACTTGCATCCACATAATGCACTGTATTGAAATCTGAGAAATCCTTCCACTTTCCATTACAGCTAACTACTAGATAAATGTGTATTTAACTACTCATTCCTCAGATTTGTTTGTATGCATGTTTCACTTACAAAAATTGTGTGTGTGTGTGTGTGTGTGTGTGTGTGTGTGTGTGTGTGTGTGTGTGTGTGTGTGTGTGTGTGTGTGTGTGTGTGTCCGCCCCCCCCCCCCCCCCTTATGATGGCGCAGAAGGAGTATAGTGACATAACAAGAGCACACTGTGGTTAAGCTGCTTAACTTGCATTCAGCATTCAGTCAGTCAGGCAGTAGTAGCCGACCGCGACAGACGCAGCAACAGATAAGTAAATCGCTTTTGTGACATTTATGAGTTTCTAACCAGGAGCAAATTTTATTATATCATCTGTGTGCTTTAATAGTTTGGTTTCTTGAGTTTCTACGTGTAAATTTAAAATCTAATAGCCACAGTTCTCACGTTCTCGTTTGCATCAGAAAGTAAACTGATTTTGTGATATATTACAGGTTCTTGAATATCTGCGTATTACTAGACACAGTTCGTGTGTTTTCGTCAGGGTCTACATTAGAGTTGCACAGCACGTGCCGATAGTCCGTTTACCTGCATAGTTTAGTTTTCCACGGTCTTTGGTGTGGACAGGGACTGCGACTGTTGTGTGTGGATGTGAGCCAAATTGGTGACACTTCGCTCTCACCTTCAGGCTGCGAAGGCTCCGGTCACACAGCTTGGGGCTTCAGTGGATGGGCACCACTGTTGTGGGCCGGCCGTGGGGGTCCAACGGATGTCCAGCGCATCAGAGTCCTCCGATCGGTCCTCACCGGTGGCCAACCCAGTTACTGCTCGCACTGAGGCTGGCCCCTCACCTGTGGTCGAGTGTGAGGTTGCCCCGGGGCAAAGCAGGTGGCAAAAGACTTCCCAGGTGGCCGCACATAAGTCCTCCCAGGTTTGTCTGACAAACAGGTTTGAGGTGCTGTCTGTGGCTGACACAGTCGCTGAGCCAGTTGCTGTCACCTGTCCTGTTTCAGAGGAAAACACTCAGCCTGCAAGATTCGGGCTATTGGTAGTTGGGAGCTCCAACGTTAGGCACGTTATGGGGCCCCTTAGGGACTTGGCTGATAAGGGGGGTAAGAAAACCAATGTGCACTCCGTGTGCATACCAGGTGGAGTCATTCCAGATGTGGAAAGGGTCCTCCCGGATGCCATGAAGAGCACAGGGTGCAACCAGCTGCAGGTGGTTGCCCACATCGGTACCAATGATGTGTGTCGCTTTGGATCAGAATAGATTCTCTATGGTTTCGAGCAGCTAACAGAAGTGGTAAAGGCTGCCAGTCTTGCTTGAAAGATGAAAGCAGAGCTGACCATTTGCAGCATAGTCAACAGGATTGATTGCGGGCCTCTGGTACAGAGCCAAGTGGAGGGTCTGAATCAGAGGCTCAGACAGTTCTGCGACCGTGTAGGCTGCAGATTCCTCGACTTGCGCCAAAGGGTAGTTGGGTTTCAAGTTCTGCTGAATAGGTCAGGTGTCCAGTATATGCAGGAGGCAGCTACACAGGTAGCAGGGGCTATGTGACTTGGACTGGGCAGTTTTTTAGGTTAGAGGGTCTCGGGAAAACACAAGATGGGCTTCAGTCACAAAGGGTGCAGGCTGAACACAGGAACCACTGGTATATCAGTTGTAAATTGTCATAGCTGTGTTGGGAAAGTACCAGAGCTCCAAGCGGTAATAGAAAGTGCTGATTCTCAAATCCTTATAGGCACTGAAAGCCGGATATAAGCTCAGCCGAAATTTTTGCGAAGAACCTACCGGTGTTCCAGAAATATAGGCTAAACACGGTTGGCGGTGGTGTGTTTGTTGCTGTTAGAAGTAGTTTAACTGGTTGGGAAATTGAAGTAGATGCTTCCTGTGAGTTAGTATGGGCAGAGGTAATTGTCGGCAACTGGAGTAAAATAATAATAGGATCCTTTTACCAACCTCCCAGTTCATATGATACAGTTGCTGAAAGGTTCAATGAAAGATTGAGTTTGATTTCAAACACATACCCGATTCACACGATAATAGTTGGTGGTGACTTTAATTTACCCTTGATATGTTGGCAAAAATAAATGTTTAATTCTGGAGGTACACATAAAATATCATCCGAAATTGTGCTAAACGCATTCTCTGAAAATTATCTCGAGCAGTTAGTTCATGAGCGCACGCGAATAGTAAACGATTGTGAAAACACACTTGACCTCTTAGCAACAAATAATCCTGACCAGCATCAAAACCGATATAAGGATTAGTGAACACAGGGTTGTTGTAGTGAGATTGAATATTGTAATCCCCAAATCCTCAAAAAATAAGTGAAAAATATACCTATTCAAAAAAGGAGATAAAAATTCACTTGATGCCTTCCTGAGAGACAGTCTCCACTCATTCCAAATTAATAATATAAGTGTAGACCAGATGTGGCTTAAATTCAAAGAAATAGTATAGTCAGCAATTGAGAGGTTTATACCAAATAAGCTAACAAACGATGGAGCTTATCCTCCACACAAAATGTGTTAGAACACTTTTGCAGAAACAATGAAACAAACATGCCAAATTTAAACAGATGCAAAATCCCCAAGATTGGTGATCCTTTACCGAAGCTCGAAACTTAGCGCGGAGTTCAATGCGAGATGCCTATAACAGTTTCCACAATGAAACTTTGTCTCAAAACCTGTCAGAAAATCCAAAGAGATTCTGGTCGTATGTGAAGTATGTCAGCGGCATGAAACAATCAATGCCTTCTCTGCACAATAACAATGGAGATACTATCGAAGACAGTGCTGCCAAAGCAGATTTACTAAACACACCCTTCTGAAATGACTTCAGAAAAGACGACGACGTAAATATTCCAGAATTCGAATCGAGAACAGCTGCCAACATGAGTAACATAGAAGTAAATATCCTCGGAGTAGTGAAGCAACGTAAGTCACTTAATAAAAGTCCATACTGTATACCAGTTAGGTTCCTTTCGGAGTATGCTGATGAATTAGCTCCATACTTAACAATCATACACAACCCTTCACTCGACAAAAGATCTGTACCCAAAGACTGGAAAGTTGCACAGGTCACACTAATATTCAAGAAAGGTAGTAGGAGTAATCCACTAAATTACAGGCCCATATCATTAACATCGATATGCAGCAGGATTTTAGAACATATATTGTGTTCGAACATTATGAATTACCTCGAAGGAAACGGTCTATTGACACACAGTCAACATGGGTTTAGAAAACATCATTCCTGTGAAACACAACTAGCTCTTTATTCACATGAAGTGCTGAGTGCTATTGAATGGGATTTCAGATCAGTTCTGTATTCCTGGATTTCTGGAAGGCTTTTGACACTGTACCACACAAGCGGCTTGTAGTAAAATTGCGTGCTTATGGAATATTGTCTCAGTTATGTGACTGGATTTGCGATTTCCTGTCAGAGAGGTCACAGTTCCTAGTAAGTGACGGAAAGTCATCAAGTAAAACAGAAGTGATTTCAGGCGTTCCCCAAGGTATTATAATAGGCCCTTTGCTCTTCCTTATCTATATAATCGATTTGGAAGACAATCTGAGCAGCCGCCTTCTGTTGTTTGCAGATGACGCTGCCGTTTATCGACTAATAAAGTCATCAGAAGATCAAAACAAATTGCAAAACGATTTAGAACAAATATCTGAATGGTGCAAAAAGTGGCAGTTGACCCTAAATAACAAAAGGTTTGAGGTCATCCACATGAGTACTAAAAGGAATGCGTTAAACTTCGGTTACACGATAAATCAGTCTAATCTAAAAGCCGTAAATTCAACAAAATATCTAGGTATTACAGTTATGAACAACTTAAATTGGAAAGAACACACAGAAAATGCTGTGGGGAAGGCTAACCAAAGGCTGCATTTTATTGGCAGAACACTTAGAAAATGTAACAGACCTACTAAGGAGACTGCCTACACTACGCTTATCCATCCTCTTTTAGAATACTGCTGCACGGTGTGGGATTTGTACTAGGTAGGACTGACGGAGTACATCAAAAATGTTCAAAGAAATGCAGCACGTTTTGTATTATTGTGAAATATGGGAGAGAGTGTCACAGAAATGATACAGGATTTGGGCTGGAAATCATTAAAAGAAAGGCGTTTTTCGTTGCGACTGAATCTTCTCACGAAATTCCAATCACCAACTTTCTCCTCCAAATGCGAAAATATTTTGTTGACACCGACCTACATCGGGCAGAACGATCACCACAATAAAATAAGGCAAATCAGAGCTCGTACTGAAAGATATAGGTGTTCATTCTTTCCGCGCAATATACGAGATTGGAATAATGGAGAATTGTGAAGGTGGTTTGATGTAGGTGTAGAATCATTCAAAACTTCATGTGGCCATTCAGATTTAATTACTGTGGCTTTTCTAAATAAATTAATCTGAATTCCTGGTTGGTTCCCCCTGTGAAAAAAACACACACACACACACACACACACACACACACACACACACACACACACACGCACGCAGTTTCTTTCCACATCTTTGTCCTATTCGCACCTGTGCTCCATCGCTAGTGAGATTGTATAATTCTCAAATGTCTGTATGGGTAATATCATAAGTTCTCCACGATATTTCAGCAGTCTGTCTCTTGTCATCTGCAGGTGGTTCTTGATGACAGATTCTCAGCTCTTGTCAGTGTCCTATATATATATTGACTGTTACTCCTCCATCACTATGCTCCCATTACAGTTCCTGCATCTGGTGTGATGGTGCTTGTGGAAGTGGCGACACCTGGTAGCAAACTATGGTCTCCAGTGTCTGTGCTATCATCAGCTGATGCAAACGTCACTGTATGGGAACACTTTTGGTTTTCTCGGCTCAGTGCAGGGTTCTGTGCTTGATTTCATTGTAGGCCACTGTCTTTGTTAATTAGACCGCCTTAGACCCTAATTTTAGTGGCCTCTCTAATCATGCACTCCCAGTAAGAGGAGTATTGCCTAAATATCTTTGTTTTGTTGTAATCTATAGTATGGACAGTTTCTATACGATGGTCATCCATGGCTGATATGGTGGTCTGCTGTAATTCAGAATGGTGCCTATGTTCACAGCACCTCTCTTCTACTGTCTGCACGGTTTCCCCAATGTACACTTTGCCACATTAGTAGGGGTTTGATAGGCCCTGGTTTGTGAAGGCCTAGATTATCCTTTACTGAACCTAGTAGTAGTGTTGAGGTGGTGTGGTTTGCCAAAATATTGTGGAGAACTGACATTGTGACCTGGGCAGACACCCAAGAATTCTACAAGTTAAAAATATATCAGGAAAACATCAGATTGTATATCTAGTGACATTGTCATCAGTGAAATAATAAACCTTAATCCTCTTTCCTCCTTTTGAATCTTACTGTTTAAATTTAAAGGGATTGGTCAGTGAGGAGTTGGGGGGGGGGGGGGGGGGGGGGTGTTCATAGTAGGAATGTAGGTATTATGTAATATCTCAATAATTTGCATCTGTAATCATAAGATTGTTAGTTAGTGATTCTGTTTTCATTGTGTAAAGGCCCAGATGTGATTGGTGCACCAAATGGTTATGCTGTGTGGGTGAAACTACATGAAATGCCATTTGGAAAGTACTGGTTCCAGATAAAGAATATCAAAATCTCCCAGAGTTGTGAAGTTGTTGTTAGCTTGAAACGTGTCAGGTAAGATTGTTATTTGAACTTCTCTCATTAATTTAAGAAATACTGAATTTTACATTTATATTTTTAATGTTAATATAATTTATCAGAGTTTAATATAAAGTATTTGACCACCACTTTCTGAATGACCCTGTAAGATAATGAAAAAAGTCATTTTTTTAATCTTTAAGGTTCATGCAATGTCTAACAATGTCAGCTTAACTTATAACAACTAACTTAGTAACTGTGGCTGGGCATCTTTTGATTTCAATATCCAGATAGGTAGGGAAATTGTTCCTTTAATTTTCCAGGTCGACAGATTCTATGAACATGTCTTGATTTTTGTTTAGTCTTCCTTCCATTATTATTATCCGCAATGTCAGAATTGCCTCTCTCGCGCCTTTATCTTTCCTAATGCCAAACTGATCGTCATCTAGTGCATCCTCAATTTTCTTTTCCATTCTTTTGTATATTGTTCTTGTAAGCAACTTGGATGAATGAGCTGTGAAGCTGATTGTGTGATAATTCTCACACTTGTCAGCTCTTGCCATCTTCAGAATTGTGTGGATAATGCTTCTCCGAAAGTCAGATGGTATGTTGCCAGACTCATACATTCTACACACCAGTGTGAATAGTCGTTTTGTTGCCACTTCCCCCAATGATTTTAGAAATTCTGATGGAATGTTATCTATACCTTCTGTCTTATTTGATCTTAAGTCCTCCAAAGCTCTTTTAAATTCTGATTCTAATACTGGATCCCGTATCTCTTCTAAATCAACTCCTGTTTCCTCTTCGATCACATCAGATAAATTTTCCCCCACAGAGTCTTTCAATGTATTCTTTCCACCTATCCACTCTCTCCTCTGCATTTAACAGTGGAATTCTCATTGCACTCTTAATGTTATTGCCCTTTCTTTTAATGTCACCGAAGGTTGTTTTGACTTTCCTGTATGCTCAGTCTGTCCTTCCGACAATCATTTCTTTTTCGATGTCTTCACATTTTTCCTGTGGCCATTTCATCTTAATTTCCCTGCACTTCCTATTTATTTCATTCCTCAGCAACTAGTATTTCTGTATTCCTGAGTTTCCCAGAACATATTTGCACTTCCTCCTTTCATCAGCCTATTGAAGTATTTCTTCTGTTACCCTTAGTTTCTTTGCAGGTACCTTTTTTGTACCCATGTTTTCCTTCCCAGCTTCTGTGATGGCTCTTTTTAGAAATGTCCCTTCCTCTGCAACTTTACTGCCTACTGAGCTATTCCTTATTGCTGTATCTATAGCCTTAGAGAACTTCAGCTATGTCTCGTCATTCCTTAGTACTTCCGTATCCCATTTCTTTGTGTATTGATTCTTCCTGACTAATGTCTTAATTTCAGCCTACTCTTCATCACTACTATATTGTGATCTGAGTCTGTAACTGCTTCTGGGTATACCTTACAATCCAGTATATGATTTTGGAATCTCTGTCTGACCATGATGTAATCTAACTGAAATCTTCCCTTATCACCCAGTCTTTTCCAAGTATACCACATCCTCTTGTGATTCTTGAACAGAACATTTGCTGTTACTAGCTGAAACTTGTTACAGAACTCAATTAGTCTTTCTCCTCTCTCATTCCTTGTCCCAAGCCCATATTCTCCTGTAACCTTTTCTTCTACTCCTCTCCTTACAGCTGCATTCCAGTCCCCCATGACTTAAATTTTCATTCTCCTTCACACACTGTATTACCCTTTCAATATCCTCGTACACTTTCTCTATCTCTTCATCTTCAGCTTGCGACACGGCATGTATACCTCAATTATCGTTGTTGGTGTTGGTTTGCTGTCGACTCTGATAAGAACAACCCCGTCACTGAACTGTTCACAGTAACACACTCTCTGCTCTACCTTCCTATTCATAATGAATCCTACTCCCGTTATACCTTGTTCTGCTGTTGATATTACCCTATACTCATCTGACAAGAAATCCTTGTCTTCTTTCCACTTCACTGACCCCTACTATATCTAGATTGAGCCTTTGCATTTCCCTTTTCAGATTTTCTAGTTTCCCTACAACATTTAAGCTTCTGACATTCCATGCCCCGACTCATATAATGTTATCCTTTCGTTGATTATTCAATCTTTTTCTCGTGGTAACCTCCCCCTATGGCAGTCCCTTTCCAGAGATCCGAATTGGGGACTATTCCGGAATCTTTTGCCAATGGAGAGATTATGATGATACTTCTTGAGTTACAGGCCACATGTCCTGTGGATACACGTTACATGTCTTTAATACAGTGGTTTCTATTGCCTTCTGCATCCTCATGCCATTGATCATTGCTGATTCTTCCACCTTTAGGGGCAGTTCCCCATGCCTAGGACAAGACAGTGCCCTGAACCTCTGTCCGCTCTTGCACCCTCTTTGACAAGGCTGTTGGCAGAATTAGTGTGACTTTATATTCTGTAAGTCTTTGGCTGCCAGTGCCGATTATTAATCAAAATTTAAGCATTGGCGGGATTCGAACCCAGAACCAAAGATTTTTGAATATGAATCAAAGATGCTTCCCCTAGATAACGGGTGCAAATTTATATATATATATATATATATATATATATATATATATATATATATATATATATATATATATATATAGAAAGAAACTTCCACATGGGAAAAATATATTAAAAACAAAGATTCCAAGACTTACCAAGCGGGAAAGTGCCGGCAGACAGGCACATGAACAAAACACACAAACACACACACAGAATTACTAGCTTTCGCAACCGATGGTTGCTTCTTCAGGAAGGAGAGGAAAAGACGAAAGGATGTGGGTTTTAAGGGAGAGGGTAAGGAGTCATTCCAATCCCGGGAGCGGAAATACTTCCCTTAGGGGAAAAAAAGGACAGGTGTACACTCACACACACACACACACACACACACACACACACACACACACACACACACACACACACACACATCCATCCGCCAATGCTTAAATTTTGATTAATAATCGGCACTGGCAGCCAAAGACTTCCAGAATATAAAGTCTGTGTATGTGCGGATGGATATGTGTGTGTGTGTGTGTGTGTGCGAGTGTACACCTGTCCTTTTTTTCCCCTAAGGGAAGTCTTTCCGCTCCCGGGATTGGAATGACTCCTTACCCTCTCCCTTAAAACCCACATCCTTTCGTCTTTCCCTCTCCTTCCTGAAGAAGCAACCATCGATTGCGAAAGCTAGTAATTCTGTGTGTGTGTTTGTGTGTTTTGTTCATGTGCCTGTCTGCCGGCGCTTTCCCGCTTGGTAAGTCTTGGAATCTTTGTATATATATATATATATATATATATATATATATATATATATATATATATTCTTTACTGTCAATTCTGTTAATAATATCAGCTTATTCCCAAGAATAAGCAGCTTTCACTCAGTTAATACTCGCCAGAAATCCAACCTGCATTTGGATCGGACTTCCTTAACTCTTGTGCAGAAAGGAAACTTTTGCAGCCATTTTCAATAAACTACCACAAGAATTCAAAAATCTTAGCAGTAATCCACGCACTTTCAAATTGAAACTGAAGAGTTTCTTCATGGGCCATTCCTTCTATTCTGTTGAGTAACTCCTTGAAAAATTAAGCTGATGTTTGTTATATTGTTGATTGCATTTATTTAACCATATGGCTTGACTCTTTTGGGTACATAAACATTTTATTTTTATCTATTATTACTTTTTGTTGAATTTCATGTACTGACACATTCCATGACCTTTCCAATTGCTCCTTTATTTGGTCCTACAGAACTTGACGTGTAAATAAATAAAGTAAAGCTGTGAGGACAAGTCACAAGTCCTACTGGGGTAGCTCAGTTGGTAGAGCAGTTGCCTATGAAAGGCAAAGCTCCCAGGTTTCATGTCCTAGTTCCACACACAGGTTTAATCCAGGAAGTTTTGATGTGTGCTATGTTTGTTTTTATTGTGTTCAGCAAACTTCTTAAACCATGATGCAAAGCAACTGCCTTTTACCATTTGCGTTCACAGTCAAATTAGCTGTGGCACCTACAGGCCAATGCCAGGTGGACGTAATTATCAGCTGCAGAATGATGTATTTTTGATGGTGTTAATTATAAAGATAATTATGACTGCACTGTGTTTTGAAACCGCAGCATCTGAATACACCATATGCTGTTTTCCTAACGTTCTGGGCCATTGTGGTGAACAGCATTCTCTGTTCAAGAGCGTTAAGTGCTGAAAATTATTATTATTATTTTGTTTTGTTTAATTTACAGATATCTGGCAATTTCAATGATTTTGGTCTTGAAGCAGTTTGAGAAATTTCTTCCACCCTTTTTCCTTCATCGTTACAACACAAAATCATAATGAATACTGTATTTCTACAATGCATGATTTACAATTGCAGTTGAAGCGTGATAATCATGTTGATAGGTATTCAAGGGTGTTGCCAAGCATGTCTTGTGCTGTTTCAGGTCAGCAGTGAACTTAATTCAGTTTTTCCTAGGTCAATGTTACGCAACATAATGAATTTGTTAACTGGGTTCATGTTCTGAAATGAGGTCAAAATTGATTTCCAGTCAGAGATGTTTGTACAGTTGGCTCATGGTGTAATAATTGCAACAGGTCTTGCCTGACCTCAGTCACCATAATTTCATGCCACTTTGGAACAATCAGTGAAACAACTATTCTGAATTTGGCAAAATGGTACATTTCATGGAGACTGCTTCTGCAAATAAGATTACTCATAAAGCAAGCTAGACTCTGTTTAAAGATGGAACTGGGTATACTCATTAAAAGTTGGATTTGATCACAGGAGAGTTGCATCACTTACATCTCAAGATAAGCAACTACTCTCTCTCCTATTTTCTGGGGGTGGGCTGATGGCATACCACTTCATTATTCTGCCACAGCAACAAACTTCTTTTAAATGTTCTGTTTTTAATTTAACAAATAACAATCCAGACAATGTGATGGAAGTTGTTTTAGGAAGTGTTTGAATTTTACTCCTACACTGAAACACACGCCATTGACATATTATATCAGAGAATGAAACAATCTGTCAAAAAACTGCTGGTGATGCTGCTGAGGAAATGCTCCGTGATGCATGCCAAGCACTTATAAGATCCCAGCCGCAAAAAACCAACATATCCTTGTCTGAGAGAGCTGCACTCCATAATCTCTGAAATTATTCTCAGATGGTGGATCTTCCTGCAGATAAAGGTAATGATGTGACTTTGGGGTTTACAAAGAGAAAGTGGACAACCTACTCGATGAGTCAACATATCGTAATATCAACAAGGACAACACTGCCCATGTTCAAAGAAAAACTGCTTTGCTCCTGAACTGCAGCTTTGTACCCAAGGAGGCTACCAACAGACTGAAGGGGCACAGCTCAGTACTTCTTTGATTATATGACCTTCCCAAGGTCCACAAAGTTACACAGAAACAAAACACTGATTCAGAGGAAACTGTAAATCATAAACCACACTTGTAGCAGATTCTAAAAGTATTGACTTTCAGTCTGATAGTGGGTAAGACAAGAGCACCTGCTTATTGAATGGCTAAATAGTTAGCCCTATTGTTGAGACCTTTTATGGGTAAATGTGATCATTGTCACCATACTCTCTCACACCTGATGGTTGATTTATTTATGGAGGATTTTGAAGAAAAAGCACTTATCTATAGTTTTTAAAAGGGCTGTGTGCCAGACGTATGGTGGTGACACATGTCCTAGTTTGGACCTCAAAACGAGGATAAATTTATGGGGACTCTTGAGTGTATTTATTCAGCTGATGAAAAATAAAGTTTATTGTGGAATGGGAGAGGAATGGCTGTCTACCATTTTTGGATGTATTACACTCCTGGAAATTGAAATAAGAACACCGTGAATTCATTGTCCCAGAAAGGGGAAACTTTATTGACACATTCCTGGGGTCAGATACATCACATGATCACACTGACAGAACCACAGGCACATAGACACAGGCAACAGAGCATTCACAATGTTGGCACTAGTACAGTGTATATCCACCTTTCGCAGCAATGCAGGCTGCTGTTCTCCCATGGAGACGATCGTAGAGATGCTGGATGTAGTCCTGTGGAACGGCTTGCCATGCCATTTCCACCTGGCGCCTCAGTTGGTCCAGTGTTTGTGCTGGACGTGCAGACCGCGTGAGACGACACTTCATCCAGTCCCAAACATGCTCAATGGGGGACAGATCCGGAGATCTTGCTGGCCAGGGTAGATGACTTACACCTTCTAGAGCACGTTGGGTGGCACGGGATACATGCGGACGTGCATTGTCCTGTTGGAACAGCAAGTTCCCTTGCTGGTCTAGGAATGGTAGAACGATGGGTTCGATGACTGTTTGGATGTACCGTGCACTATTCAGTGTCCCCTCGACGATCACCAGAGGTGTAGGGCCAGTGTAGGAGATCGCTCCCCACACCATGATGCCGGGTGTTGGCCCTGTGTGCCTTGGTCGTATGCAGTCCTGATTGTGGCTCTCACCTGCACGGCGCCAAACACGCATACGACCATCATTGGCACCAAGGCAGAAGCGACTCTCATCGCTGAAGACGACACGTCTCCATTCGTCCCTCCATTCACGCCTGTCGCGACACCACTGGAGGCGGGCTGCACGATGTTGGGGCGTGAGCGGAAGACGGCCTAACGGTGTGCGGGACCGTAGCCCAGCTTCATGGAGATGGTTGCGAATGGTCCTCGCCGATACCCCAGGAGCAACAGTGTCCCTAATTTGCTGGGAAGTGGCGGTGCGGTCCCCTACGGCACTGCGTAGGATCCTACGGTCTTGGCGTGCATCCGTGCGTTGCTGCGGTCCGGTCCCAGGTCGACGAGCACGTGCACCTTCCGCCGACCACTGGCGACAACATTGATGTACTGTGGAGACCTTACGCCCCACGTGTTGAGCAATTCGACGGTACGTCCACCCGGTCTCCCGCATGCCCACTATACGCCCTCGCTCAATGTCCATCAACTGCACATACGGTTCACGTCCACGCTGTTGCGCCATGCTACCAGTGTTAAAGACTGCGATGGAGCTCCGTATGCCACGGCAAACTGGCTGACACTGACGGCGGTGGTGCACAAATGCTGCGCAGCTAGCGCCATTCGACGGCCAACACCGCGGTTCCTGGTGTGTCCGCTGTGCCGTGCCTGTGATCATTGCTTGTACAGCCCTCTCGCAGTGTCCGGAGCAAGTATGGTGGGTCTGACACACCCATGTCAATGTGATCTTTTTTCCATTTCCAGGAGTGTAGTTTGACATGAGGAGGATCACTCACTCCATGTTCACAACATCAGAAGAATTATTGTTCTGAATCTTCACTGCGTGACATTCAGCACCTGACTCTATTTTTATAATTAATCATATAATTTGTAAGCACTGTGGATTTATTGACTAGGTGCTTACTAAACTGTATGTGTTGTTCCAATGGTCTTATCTGTGACCCATGCATAGTTTTATCTCTGACAGTGTGCATTTTACTGCACAGTATGTCATTGTATTGAGAGGTTCTAGCATTTCAGCATGTAAATAGACACGCTTGAGCACTCACCTTGAAGATGGCTGTACAATTAACAACCAAAATATCAGAAGACATACTTCTGTCCTGCATGCATGCCAGATAGATGATGGAATAAAATGATATTATTGTTTGATATGCTCTGCTGGGATGTGTCACAAACTAACTTAAATGAGCATGCTGGCTCCAAATCTTACAGAGATAATATGGCCTGATATGTTGCCATTCCATCATATTCCCCTCCTCTACTGTGCACATTGTTGTCGAACTGCTTAGGAGAAAAACAATGTGCTGTTGGAAAATGAGTGGCTCGCAGTTCAAAATATGAATGTGTTGCTGCTGTCACTTAACATGCATTTATGTGATGGAAGAGGGGGAGGAAGTTGGGGTCAGAAAGACCTGGATTTTAAGGGTTTGTGAAGCTCTGCATTGGTTTAGTTATCTTAACAACACTTGAAGCAGCTATGGACCATACTAAGCCATGTCACATACATCAACTACTACAGTGCTACAAACCTCCCCCACCCTCTGAATTACTACATCTTTCCTCTGTATGTCATTGCATCACTTGCCACTCCATCTTCAGGTGGCCAATTTTTGTCTTGTGTGTAGACTGGAACATAGTGATATTGAAACCAGATCACAGTAAAATATGATATTGTAGTACCTGTGTTATTCCAATTTATGATGCAATATCATATTTATGTGCTGACACCAGGCAAATGACTTTCAAGTAAAATGTCTCCCCTGTATGGGAATATGCATAATGGATGTAGGAATGCAAGTTGTAAATACATTGTTGATGACATTGAAATTTGGGTCTGGCTATGAGCCATGCTCATATAGCCAAATGGTAAGGCGACCACTCACGATAAGCGTTAAAGTCCCAGTCTAACACAAATTTTCATTGTCGTCCATATTCAAAACTGCAAATACATTTCATGTATGCAGTAAAATATGTCATTCATGAACCAAGATAAGTAAATGGAATTTTTGCCATAAATTTCTTTTCCCCCAAATTCGATCCAGTACCTCCTTGTTAGTCATCTAATACACTATTCTTATCTTCTGCATTCTTCTGTAGCACCATATTTCCAAAGCTTGTAGTCTTTCTTGCCTGAACTGTGTATTTTCCATGTTTCACTTCCATACAAGGGATCCAGAAAAATATCTTCAGTAAAGACTTCCTAGCATTCAATTTTTTTACTTTGATGTTAACAAATTTCTCTTTTACAGAAACTGATTGTTTGCTATTGCCAGCTTGCACTTTATATCCTCTCTACTTTGCCCATTGTCACTTATTTTGTTGCCTAGATAGCAAAATACATCTATTTCTTCTAGTATCTCATTTTGTAATCTAATTCCCTCAATGTAAGCTGCTTTGATTTGAGTACATTCCATTACCCTTGTTATACTTTTGCTTGTGTTCTTCTTTCAACCTCTTTTTGAGGCATTGTCCATTACGTTTAGTTGTTCTTCCAAGTCTTTTGTAACTACTGACTGAGTTACAGTGTCATTGGAATACCTCAGAGTTTTTATTTCTTGTCCTCCAGCTTTAACCTCTCCGAATTTGTTATTTTGCTTTCTTCACATCTTGCTTAAAGTAAACATTGAATCACATGGGGGATAATCTTCAACCATGTCTCACTCCCTTCTCAATGACTGCTTTCCTTTCGTGTCCAGAAATTTTGAATTAGTATCCCAACTTTCAGCCTAAACTTGCTAAGAAATTTAATATATTTATTGAGTAGCCTAGGAAGGTATTCTTGTTTTAACTTAGACTAAAGCTAAAATTTCTTTGCCATGAGTGAGAAGTGTATGATGTGCTGTAGGATTGTTAGTTCCAGGGTGTGGTGTTAGGGTTATTGCAGTTTCTTTCATGTGGGTGACTTTAGCAGCATGGGAATTGAGGAAATAAAAAATGCTTATTGGTTGTGTAGGATATGCTGTAGAGATAGGAAGGTAGTGGAACAGGAGGAGAAGATTTCTGCCCTTCAGGCAGAACTAGATAAAGTGAAACAAAATCTGGAAAGGTTAAGGGGGAGAAGGGAAAAGAGACATAGGAAGTAACAAGGAATAGGACTTCCTCAGACAGTGTTGTTGTGAATGTGGAAAATGGGTTTGATCTGTTGTCACTGTTGGAAACTGTTGTGCCACCAATAGATGTAGGGGTAGACAGGACACAACAAACTTTCAAAAAGTGTTTGAAAAGTGAGAAATCAGAAAAAGTTGTGGAGGAGGAGGAGAAGAAGAAGAAGAAGAAGAAGAAGAAGAAGAAAGTAAGTTTTGTTGTTAGGTAGTTCACATGGTAGAAGTGTGGGCCAACTGTTGCAGGCTGATCTAGGGTCAGGTTACCAGGTCACAAGTTTTTTTAAACCTAGTGCAAGTCTGGGTCAGATGATGGAAGATGTAGGTTCACTTTGCAAAGACTTTAAAAAGGAAGACAGCTTGGTAATAATGGGTGGGGCGGGCAACAGCGTAGATAGGAAACCTAATTATTCAATTGAGATTGACCTGGTAAAGATAGCTTCAGCAATGAGACATACTGGTGTTGAGCTCATGTCTGTTCTGAGGCACCATGACCAGCCTTATTAAACTCTCCTGTTAGGAGAGTTAATTTAGAGGTGGAACAGCTGCATGGATCAGGTGTGGGGTCTCATATCAGTGCGGTTCCTGTTGACTCTGTCAGCATGTGGGACTGTACTATGCATGGCTCTCACCTTAAGAGGAAAGGGAAGGGAAAACTGTCACAAGAGGTAAAATACCAGTGGTTACAAATGACAGAAGGGCAGTTTTCGTAGGGTAGGGATGGCAGAAACAAATGATGGTCAGAGACAGGCTGAAAATGATATTCACATTGATGAAACAGGCAGCCAGAAAGCAAATTTTAATGTATGCAATTCATGCAGACAGCCCCTGATGGAAATTAAGAGATACTCAAAACACGATAGGAAAATTATGTTCATCGAGTTGTAATTCAGCCAGTGCACAAAATCAGTTATCCTTATTGCATCAGAATATTCAAGGATGAAGGGTTAAGCTTAATGAGTTGCTTATATGTGTTGAAGAATTAGAGTTGAGCAAACCAGTTGATATTAATTTGACTCTCTGAACATCATGTGACCACTGGTATAGATATGTTAAATGTTGCAGGATTCAAGTTAACTTCTTACTTCTGTAAAGAAAATACAGAGGAAGGAGGAGTTACCACATTTGGCAGAAACTGTTTTGATTTCAAGAATATTTATATTAATAAATTTTGCTCAGAGCGGCACTTAGAAGCTCATGCAACAGATGTAGTATTCATAAGAAGTCCTTTATAATTGTTGGTGTATACAGATCACATTCAGGAAATTTTAACCTCTTCATAAAAAATCTGGAAGCCCTGTTGTTCCATCTCTCAGTAAAAAAAAAAAAAAAAAAAAAAAAAAAAAAAAAAAAAAAAAAACCAAGGAAATAGTGGTTGCTGGTGATTTTAATGTGGATTTATTGAAAAGCTCTATCAGTGCACAATTATTGCAGTCAGTAACACTATCATTCAATTTGCTGTGAACTTTGCAACTAGGATACATAAACGCTCTGAGACTGCTATTGATAATATCTCTATAGACAAATCTAGGGAAAGAGGTCATATCACAAAACCAATAATAAATGGGCTATGTGATCATGACATGCAGCATCTCATGTTATATTTTGAAACTTGTCAGGATAAAAAATCTATTAAATCTGAGTACAGCAGGGTAATAAATAAGTCAAAAATTTAAAAATTCAGGAAATTGCACAGACATGAACTTGATAGATCTTTAGAATACTTCTGACTCAAATGGAAAATACAAAGCATCCACTAATAAAGTTACCTCCACTTTTGAAAATTGTTTTACCCTGTAGGTAACTCAAATCAGACAGAAGTAAAAAAATAAACCATGCATTACACAAGGAATAAAGATATCATGTGGGACAAAAATGAGACTGTATCTGCTATCTAGGAACAGCTCTGATGTTAGCATTGTAAAGCATTACAAAGAATACTGGAAAATATTGAAGCAAGTAATCCAGAAATCAAAGCAGCTTTATTATGAGAAAAAGATAATTACATCGGGCAACAAAATAAAAACTGTATGGGATATAGTGAAAATAGACAGGTGGAGCCAAAAAGGATGAGAAACTGATAGCTTAACAAGTGCATGTAGTGTTGCAAACCTCTTAAACAAGTGCTTCATTTATGTTACTGACAGCTTGGGGTTATCAGGTCCGGTGAACAGTGGAATGGAGTAGCCGAGACCAGTTAACTTCAGTAAAATGCAAATGACACTCACGTCTCCCAAGGAAGTAGCATCCATCATAAAATCCTTCAAGTCTAAGTATTCTAGTGAGTATGATAAAATACCAACAAAGTTAATCAAAGAGTGCTCATGCGAGTTGAGTTCTCGTTTTAAGTTATTTGTGTAATCAATCTCTTATCAACAGAACATTTCCAGACTGGCTAAAATATGCTGAAGTTAAACATCATGTAGGAACCTGTTCAAGGAACTTTGTATTCTAACCACAGCTTCCCAGTATATTTATTCCTGAATGAAATTTATTACAAATAAGAAATCTCTATTTTCAACCAATAGTTCAATATATAGTATCAATACTAGCAATAAGAACAATCTACATAACGACCTAAAATCATTTACATTTGTCCAAAAAGGGGTCCAATATTGAGGAATATGCATTTTTAATAAATTTCCAGCAACCATTAAAAACTTGTTTTCAGCTAAAGCATGGTTTAAACAGTGTTTCAAAGACTTTTTGATGGGCAACTCCTCCTACTCTATAGATGAATATCTTAACAGAGACTGTTAAACCAGCTTAAGTAAAAATGTCTATTAGATTTCAGGTTTGACAGCACTTGGTCACAACAGTCACAATTAGTCATCTCATTTTTTGGGTCTGTGGAACAAAAACTGAATCTAATCTAATCTATCTCAAAGATTTTTTTTTAATGTGCAGCATGCTTAAGACAGGGAGAACCAAAAATGACAACAGGTTCACCAAACTGAGTGCCGTACTGAGATTCTGTGCAGCATTTGCACAGTGTGTTGTTAATTTAACCCATGACGTTGTAATATGAACTATGCCTCTAGGCTACCACAATATTCATATGAAAAGTCTCGAGTTGGAATGCAATGGCAAGGATGGGCAGACAGTTCTAGAATTTGCAGAGACTATTCATACCCCACTGATTCATAATGTCAGACTGCCACTACATTAGATCATAGCCCAGACTTAATTTCTGCCTGTGAAAGAATTCCTCAACAATGGTAGAATGGCATCAACACCTCTGCACCCCACACAACACAGACATATTATTCTCCAAGTAGTCACAACAAAAAAGTCTTCGTACCTGCCTTCTTTGGAATATGAAGTATTACATTCTTCTTGAAGTCTGAGGGTATTTTGTAACTCGTATATCTTGCTTACCAGATGGAATAGTTTTGTAATGGCTGGCCCTCCCAAGGACCTCAATAATTCTAAGGTATTATCATGTAGTCCAGGGGCCTTGTTTCAACTGAGGTCTTTTCGGTGCTCTGTCAAACTCTTCTGACATTATTTTACCTCCAAAGCCAACTTCAGCTACTTCCTCTTCTATTTCTGTAATGGAGTCTTCATTTTTGTCTCCCTTGTATAGATCTCCTATTATTCCTTCCACATTTCAAACTTCTCTTTCTTGTTTGGTACTGGCTTGCCTTCATGCTCTTGATATTCACACAGTTGCTTATCTTTCCACTAGAGGTCTCTATAACTTTCCTTTTTTCCCCATCCATTGGGAGGGGGTAACAGAACAGAGGGAGAAGCAGTGGGGAAGATAGTGTGGGTACTGAGGGTTACCAGAGATTGAGGCTAGGAGGATAATGGGAATGAAGGATCCACATAATTCAGAAGTGCTGGCGCTGAAGGGGGGGGGGGGGGGGGGGGCAGATGGTGTGGCACAGATTGTGAAGTAGTCACTGAAAATGAACATGCTATGCTCAGCAGCATGTTCCAGGACTGGGTGGAAAACTTTGCTGTTGGCCATATTTTGATGGTGACCATTCATTTGAGTGGACAGTTGGATGGTGGTCATGCCTACATAAAATGTTGTGCAGAAGAGTTGGGAGAGACCTGGCTGCTTTCACAGGTGGCTCTGCCACTGATGGGTTAGGATAAGCCAGTGATGGGACTGGAGTAGGCTGTGCTGGTTGGGTGAATTCAATAGGGCTTCCACCAGGGTCTTCCACAAGTATGTGACCTGTGTGGCATGGGTTTGAGAGTGGATGTGACATAGGGATGGACCAGAGCATTGTACAGGTTGGGTGGGCAGCAAAATACCATACCACTTTACGAGAGGTATGTAGGATGCCCCTCATTTCTGGGCATGATGATAGATAATCGAAGGCTTGGTGAAAGATATGGTCCAGTTGTTCCAATCCAGGGATAATATTGGCTGATAAAGGGGATGCTCCTTTGCAGCTGGTGCTTGGGCGCGGTGGGAGGATTAGGAGTGTGTGAAGATAAGAAGCAGGAAATCTGTTTGTTGACTATGGTTGGGGACCAGTGCCTGTCTGTGAAGCCCTTTGGCATGTGACTAGGAAGTTCTCGTCACTGCAGAAGCACCATATGACCCAACTGTTTGTGAGTGATTTTTTTTTTTAATTTTTTTATGTGAAGAGCATGATATAGGCAGAAGTGTAGATGGAGCCATCAGATATGTTAAGGTCAACATCTAGGAAGGACCATGTAAAACAAATGGAAGAGATGATGTTGAGGCTGTGCAGAAGAGTAAGCATATGATGTCTTGGCTGTGGGTCCAGATTTGTGTGTGTGTGTGTGTGTGTGTGTGTGTGTGTGTGTGTGTGTGTGTGTGTGTGTTCACTCTCGCTCAAAAAAGAATTATTCTGAAACCCAGCAAAGTTTTCATCTTATTGTGTGCCTGTCAACAACTTGGTGCCTCTATTATTCGATGATTTGTTACCTCTACTCCTAAATTATTTACGTTCTGCTAGAACTTTCTGTACTAATTCAATATACCAAGTGTTCTCCAAGAATTTCACCTGGGGGCTGATGTTTTTGCTTATTTTATCCTCCGCTGCCTTCACTATTTCACATCTCAAAGCTACCCATTCATATTATGTTGTATTCTTTTTTCCTCTTACAGTTAATTGTTGTGTAATGTTCTTTTTGAAACTCTCAGCTTCCTCTACTTTATTCAGGTCCAATCTCCTCAGTTTCTGACTAGTCTACAATTTCTTCAGTTTTAATCTGCAGCCCACAAGTAACAAATTATTGTCAGAGTCCATATGTGGCCTTAGAAATGTTTTACATTTTAAAATCTGTTTTAAATTTTCTGTCTTATCATTATGTAAGCTATCTGAAAACTTCTAGTGCCTCTAGTTGTTTTTCTCTTTCTTAAAATAAGTATTTGCAGTGATTAAATTGTTTTCTGTGCAAAATTCTCCCAACCTGCTTATCATTTCATCCCTTTCCACCAGTTCACATTCTCCTACTATTTTTTGTACTCTTCCTTTTCCTACCATCGAATTCCAATCCCCCATCAGAATTAAATTCTCCTGTCTATTAACTATCAGAAATAGTACTTTCATCTCATAATAGGGTATTTTAATATCATCTCCATCTATGGACACAAGCATACAAACTTAAGCTTAGTGATGGTATGGGCTCTGTATGTATCTTTACTACAATAATGCATTCACTTTGCTGTTGATTTGGTATCTATAACTGTGTACCCACAAGACCAGTAGTCCTGCCACTAATTTGAGTATTATGTAAAGAGATTTTCAGAAAAGCGCATGACGTATGTTGAAGTGAATCACTTTCTTTCTTGACTCCTACTGTGTGTGTGTTCACTAATGTTTTGAGCAATGGTGGAGCAAATTTTATAAGACATAACTACTTACAGAATTAAAAATCTCACTAAGCTAATTACATGGTTTACAGGTCCCTCCAGGTTCTCGCCATTTCTTGTAACCATCAAATGAGTTACAGCATGTATCAGAATCCTACACACACAAACCGATAGCTTCTCAAACTCTTAAATCATCACCCAAGCCAGAAAGGGGAATGATTAAAATGCTAGTACTGCTCACAAGGCGAGGTGAGGTGCAGCACCTCAAACATGATATGCAACGACTATAAGATGTTCTGAGGTGCAGTGGATGGTGTACCAGTTGCATAAGAAATGTCAGCAAAGTGAGACATCAGAATAATTATTGTCTGGCATGGCCTTTTTGCCTTACATCCCAAGCGTGACATACAGAATTAGCTGTATGTTGTGCAGACATGCTGTAAAAACTATTTAGAAACTGACAAAAGAGATCAAAAAGTGTCTTAGACCTGGCGAAGGACAAAAGGAACCCACTCGCAATGCCGGGAATATACTGTGTACCATGTACATGAGGGAAAGTCTATGTTGGATGATCCATCAATACCAGGATAATCAAACGTAAATAGTATTGCTGACTGAGACATGTGGAGAAATCAGCCACAACAGCCCACACAGTGTCGTAAATGTTACACATTTTTGCCACTTGTGACTCTACTTCATAATACTTAAACAATAACCATAAGTTTAAAGTATGCAAAATCCAATACATGACTGCCAATACGAAAATGACAGTTGATAAATACACTCGCAGAAGCTTTTGCATTTTGTTACTCTACACTGGAGTGGGAGGGGTTTCTGGTTGAATAAGTTCTAATGAATTTTTTTTTAACAAATGAGAATAACAATTTCCTGCCCTAACCATTCAAAAAAACTTCATGAGAGAACTTGACTCACTTTCCTTTTCTTTATAATCATCTCCAAATTGTGCTAGTCTACACACTTCTTAAGAAACATATCATATAAAAGTAAGATGCCAAAGACTCTTCATTCAAAAGAAAATGCAGCTCTTAAAGTTGATGGGACAAGAAAAAGTCACAGAAGCACATATACAGTAATCACCAAAGGCTTATGTGTCATCTCACCAGAGTAAAATTTCACGGTCTGTGGACAGCATCTTATTTGGCTTGCTACAGGTACCCCACAGCTACACCGCTGGTTTCACATTCTAATGCCTATTGTTCCAGAAACGTCTGAGCAATTTAAAATTGTCACCTGAACCAAATCTGAAACCCAATACCTTGTCTTTTACGGGCAATCTTTTTACTAAGTGAGCTATCTGGGCATGACCCAAGATCTGCTCTGACAGCTTAATTACCAACAGTACCTCTCTCCTAGTTTCCAAACTTCTTGGAAGTTCTTCTAAATACATTGCTGTAGATAGGCTTACTTCGTGACCTGTGGTCGCTTGGCACTGCACTTTTTCGATTTGTCCAGTGCCAAGCGACCACACGTCGTAATGTCAGCGAAAACTCTGCCTATGTTTTGAGAAATCGAAAAAGTGCCATGCTAAGCAGCCATATGTCACGAAGGAAGCCTATTTACTTTGCCAACAACACAGGGGAACGCACCACAACTTCAAAACTATGACAAGTTGTATATTGTGTAGCAGAATAGTTACTAAAATAAATGGACAATAACATCATGTAAGTTGAAAATAAAAATTAAACCCACTGACGATATCACAAATGTGCTGAAACATATATGGATGAAACAAAACAGAAAAAAGGTGTCTTGCATTAGGCGAAACTTCTCATCACATTTTCGTTGCAAGCACGGAAACAAGAAGAAGAACTGCACCACTAGATGATTAAAGAGTGCAAATTTTCTGAAGAGTTGTTGTTCTCCTGGTTACAAATCATCTCATCCAGTATTAATTGTGAGGTGTGTTTTTTTTTTTTTTAAAAAAAAGGAGGGGTAGGATGTAAAACTTGTCCTGAATATAGTCTGATGGCATCCATTACAAAATATACACGTTTGAATTCCACGCAACGAAATTCAGTGAGATGCAATAGAAGGGGCTTGGCGCTGCACTTTTGCACACCTAAGACAAAGTAATATGTCCTCGAACATATATGTTTTATGTAACAGACACTTCATAAAGATGTGTGCTGCAAAATGAACATATTTCTGAAAAGTCCTATCTCAAACGCTCATGGGAGGGGGTGGGGCACTATGTAGTATTGCTCCGGTTCGGAAATATCTTAAATCCGGGGCTGATGCGCAGAGCAATCTGAGTTGTAGTGGGGAGGTGGGTAGTCTTTACCTGACCCATGTTTGCATTTAGTAATTTTGCTGTTTCCTCTATGTTTACTGCTCTGAAGCCAAATAAAAACAGAACGGATTTCTGTGGGCAGTAGCTATCAAGTGAATTAAAATACATTCACATAATTACTGAAGGCTAATATGTGTTATTAACATTAATCACCTTGCTGGACAGTGCTTTTTTTTTTTTTTTTTTTTTTTTTTTTTTTTTTTTTTTTTTTGTCGGTTTGCTACTGAAATTTTGCTTTTATTAATCATTTCTGCTGAGGCAGTCAATTTATTTGAAACGAAGTGTTTAATTCGACACTGTTGGCTAGATTCAACTGTTCGCAGTATTTCAAGTGCATGTTATGCCATAATAAAGAACCAAACATGAGATAATACAATACCAGTGCTCCAAGAAAATTTACATCCCGGAAAGCACACTGAAAAGCCTGCTATATTGTCGAGGCCTAATTCATTGGGAATCTGGACATACGAATGTGCACTTTAAGCCAGATCATGCATTTTAGTTTGGTTCACAAAATTCTGATGTCTTATTTCTTTTATGACATAATCTGAGATCTTTTAATGTTTTACACATACGAATGAAAAAAACGGGCTTCCTACGTCATCGTAGCTGCGCAAGCCCAGTGACGCCTATCTGGCACTCTGGCAACTGCTGCAACTAACCTGTTTCTGTCAGGCTGCGGGGACGATATTGCGAATGGTGGTTTGAAAAGCATTACTTTCAAAGTAAATTTCCTTTTACGCAAGATGAACTATCTGCAAGAATGTATGATAAATTTCTTAAATCACAGAGCATTTGACTCTCATTTGCCGGCCACTGTGGCCGAGCGGTTCCAGGGGCTTCAGTCTGGAACTGTATCCGCTATCATCGTCTGGCAAGATCACGTGAGATGATCTATGACTGGCTTACAAAGGCGCATCACATCTGGATGTCGATGCTTTGGAAAGTAACGTGCGGTGTTTAGTGGGATTCAAATTTAAATAATACGAAAATATGCAGTGTACATGTTACTGCACATCAAAGATCTTTCCAAATCGTGTTTTTTACCATGAGTTTCGTTTTCTATAGTGCTGGGAAATTCTACACCGCTGCATAAAACCATAACCATTCATAGGATTGATAAGTTTTACAGTCCTGACAGAAAGTATATTGTCACATAACACAAAAAGTGTATTTTTACCCGGGGGGAAGTGTATCTTTAACCATGAAAAATCTGGGAATTTTTTTTTCCTTGGTCGTGTATACAGCCTACATTTTAATCTGGCAGGAAGTTTCAACATTTGTAGTGGTTGAGGGGACCCTAAATATTGGATCAGTTGCAGCAAAAAGAATGCAGAATGAACATTTAGACTTCACTGAGCAATGTGCATATCTCATGCTGCATTTACTGTTAGAGCACTAGGAAACAGATAGGTCACTTAATGGTGGAAAACTTGCACATATAACACTAAGGAAAGGAGAAATGACCACCTTGTTCGGACCACCATTCAGCTGGTTACTCAGTACCTATTGACTGCTGAATATGTGACAAATTGCCCGCCCCACATCATTGACTTATGAATATTGAATTCTTCTTTTATCACACAGTGACAACACTGCAGATTACCTAAAGCAACTCAGTGATATATGGATGTATACAGAATTATGGAACCCAGGTTTCCTGAGTTGTGAGCTGGTCAGTGTTTCTAGTTTCCTGTTAGCATAAATTCTCTATGCACTTCAGCAACCACAGCGATCGTAGCTTAAACGCCTGAAACTCCAAATGGCAAAAATAGTTAAAAATATGTAAAACTTTTATCAGTCAGCATCATGGTGAACTGCTCACCTAAATGTGTTGGGCCTATCCAGGCATGAGGGATTCTGTCTGTGTTCTGTTTCATGTATCTTGTAAAATCTGCAAGGAACGCAATGGTTGATCAAAGATACAACTCTCCCCCAAATCATTTCTTCACAGCAGGCTTTCTTGTAGAAGTGCTGGTCCAGCAATGTATTTAGAAGAACTTCCATAAAGTTTGGAAACTCGGAGAGAGGTACTGTTGGAAATTAAGCTGTGAGAGCAGATTGTGGGTCATGCCCAGATAGCTCACTCAGTAAAAGGATTGCCCCTGAAAGACAAGGTATTGGGTTTCAGACTTTGTTCAGGTGACAATTTTAAATTGCTCAGAAGTTTCTGGAACAATAGGCATTAGAATGTGAAACTAGCGGTGTAGCTGTGGGGTACCTGTGGCAAGCCAAATAAGACGCTGTCCCCAGACTGTGAAATTTTACTTTGGTGAGATGACACATCAGCCTTTGGTGATTACTGTATACATGCTTCTGTGACTTTTGCTTGTCCCATCAACTTAAGAGCTGCATTTTCTTTTGGATGAAGAGTCTTTGGTGTCTCACTTTTATATGATATGTTTCTTAAGAAGTGTGTAGACTAGCACATTTTGCAGATGATTATAAAGAAAGGGAAAGTGAGTCAAGTTCTCTCATGAAGTTTTTTTGAATGGTTAGGGCAGGAGATTGTTATTCTCATTTGTTAAAAAAAATCATTAGAACTTATTCAACCAGAACCCCCTTTCACTCCAGTGTTAAAAGTTGGACAAAATAAGACTCAACGACTGCTGTGCAGAGGTACACCCCAGTGCAGGCTGCACAAAACAGTTTATATCAAAAATCAAATACAGAAATGGCAACAACAACTTGCATATAAACCCTGTGAAACTTGGTGAAACATCAGTTAATTTATTGCCATCACTGTAATATCAGAATGTGATACATAGGCAAGGAAAGGGGATTTGTGATGTATTCACTTCTTTTGCATGGATGACTTCTTAATATTTATCATGTATTTTCTTGGAACCAGAAAAAGTGTATCTATCAATATAATCTGATCTTTCAATTTCAGTGTGATATTTTAAATAGAAACTTGTTTTCTTTTACAGAAAGGACAAACATAGTGGTAATGAAACTAAAGATGAACTGGAAGAGGACAACTCATTGAGATCAGTCTCGTCAATTCTTGTTGACTTTTTCAGTTATGGAACTGCCAAAAATCTAGTAAATAGAATAACTTCAGAGTTGACGACAGAAAATGTTAGTAAAACAGTTTGTTTTATAACAGTGCTTTTAATTACTGTACTAGCAGGGCTTCTGCATTTAGTGAAGCTACTGGGATTTTTTTCTTTGAAATTCCTGCATCAGCTGACAATTCTTTTGCAAGTACTGACTCCTTACTTCTTAGGAATTATGGATTTCTTAAGTAAGTGTGTTGGTGGTCTGTACATTTTGATAGCAATGATGTGGAGAGATAGGGGGGTACCTCATCATTCTCGGATACAAACGTTCCCAATGCCGATTCCAAAACAGAGACGGGTAAAACCCCTCCCACTTCAGTTTTAAAAATTGGATAAAATAAGACTCAACCACTGCTGTGCAGAGGTACACCCTCAATGTGGGCTCAAAAACAAAAACAAAAAAAAAAAAAAAATGGAGCAATGAAATTCACACCAGTTTTAAAGTTTTTAATCAAGAGGCAAGTGCCACTGTAAAATAATTTTTGTAATAAGTGTAAATATTTAATTTCTTACTCTTTTCTGCACGTGCATCACATAGTGTAACAAATGATGAAATCAAAGTTTCTGATATCTGTGATATAAAAGATTTTTTTATGAAGATTTGAAATAAAATAACTACTTGAGATATTAAACACCTCTGTTTCTTGTTATTGTTCTTTTCATCCTTGTGAACCTTATGGTTTCAGAAAGAAGATATTAATAGTTGTGTTAGTGTGCATTTATTTTAATGCTACTAAAAAGTCATTCTGTTTTTAAGATGTATTGTGCACTGAATACAATTAATTTACTCCACATGCAGGCGCACACACTTTTCAACATAAAAAAATCAAAAGGGTGTTTGTCCCCTATTGTCAGATATTATACATTTTCAATAATGCTGTAATAATTAATTGCTTCAAATAGCTGATCAACAATACATGAAACAACAATGAAAAATTCAGTCTAGCAGCAACACTCACATGCAACACAGGCTGTGTGTGTTAGCTTTTTGTGTGTCTGTGCACTTTATATATCTGAATGACTTTTTTGTCTTGATTTTGTGCTTCTTACATAAGCAGCCATTCTGTTTGGTAATTAGAGAACAAGAAAAAGCTTCAAACCAATGGAAAACAAATGTTTTTTTAAAGGTTTTGTGTCAGCAGTTGTGTGTCCAAAGAAAAGTAGTAGCAGTGAAGAGATAGATTTAATAGATATACCAAGCGTGAATCAAGCTGGTATTGAATTATTGAAGTTAAGAAGCACCTGTGAAAATATTGAGTGTTTGTTCTCCTCACAAAAGGCTCTGTTTGGGAACATTTGAAGACAGACAAAGAATTTGCTGTGACCCTTTTAAGAAACATGGTAAAAAGACTGCAAAGAAATATGAAACCCTTGGACTTATCCTAGGTACCAAGCTGTGCATAACATGCTGTAAGGACATTTTATCTCCTATGGGGGATAACCTTTTAGGGATGGATGAATGTGAAGTTAAAGATTGAGAATATACACCACATCCATCTACAGCTCTTCAAAAATTTAATGAAAGTTGTGAATTACTTGAAATTTCACTATTTAAGGTTACCAAGAGAGCACAAGACATACACCCAGAATACATTCGATCCCAGTCTCATCGCTTAGCTTTAAAATTACAGCAAACACCATGAGAAGTGCTACATGTTCCAGTGAAAAATGTGTCTGAAGAAACTGGCAGTGCTGAATGTACAAACTGTAATATTTTAATGCAAAAACTTAAAGAGAAATTCAACAGAAGTTCTATTAAAGGAAGACTACAAATACTTACCTTAGCACCAGCTTCATGGAGTAAAGGAAAAATCCAAATGTTTTTTAACACTACCAAATACATGGTAAAGAAATCGAGGGTATTGCTAAGAGAAGATGGTATTTTGTCAAATGGGTGTTATAAAGTGGAAAACAGAATAGGTAAGGATGTGGAAAAACGTGTCCAGAATTTTCACTGTGAAGATGATATAAGTCACATTTCTGCTAATAAAAAAGACTGTCTGTCAGTCCCTTCAGAAAATGGCAAAAGAGTGTATAAGACAAAAAAACTAATTTTACATAATCTGAAAAATGTATACTTAGCTTTCAGAGAAAAAATATCCTGCAGATAAAATTGGGTTTACTAAATTTTGTGAACTTGGGTCAAAAGAATGTGTTACTGTTAACAGTCAGGGAATGCATAACATATGTGTGTGCACGTATCACCAAAACTTAAAACTGTTAATGCATGCTGCACATGTGAAGGAACAGTACACTGAACTTCTACAGAAACTTGTGTGCAATCTGGAAAACGAGGAGTGCATGCTGCATCACTGTTCTCTGTGAGCCGGCCGGAGTGGCCGTGCGGTTCTAGGCGCTACAGTCTGGAACCGAGCGACCGCTACGGTCGCAGGCTCGAATCCTGCCTCGGGCATGGATGTGTCTGATGTCCTTAGGTTAGTTAGGTTTAAGTAGTTCTAAGTTCTAGCCGACTGATGACCTCAGAAGTTAAGTCACATAGTGCTCAGAGCCATTTTCTTCTCTGTGTCTTGACGAATATGAACTACGCAATTTTTTAATGGAGCTGGAGTTCCTACAAGATTGTGAAAATGTTGTATTATAACAATGGATGCAAACTGATCGACCTACACTGGAGACATTAATGAAGATGACTGATGAATTTGTTGAGTCTCTCATGCAAAAACTTCAAAACTTAACACAACATCATTATGTATCAAAAACTCGCAGTCACTACTTCAAATCAAGCAAAGAAACCCTCCCTGATACTACATGAATCATCATAGTGGATTTTACAGAGAACTATACCTGTTTGCTTCAGGATGCTGCACAAGGATTTCAGTGGCAGAACATTCAAGTCACCCTTCATCTTTTTTTGTGGTGTACTTTAAAACAGATGATTGCATTAAGTCAATGTCATTGTGTTGTAATAGTGACTGTCTGTAGCATGATACAAACACATTCTACGTTTTCCAGAAAACTGCTCTCACTTATGTATTGGAACAATTACCACACATCCAGCATGTTATGTACTTCAGTGATGGCAGTTCTGCACAATATAGAAACTTTAAGAACTTTTTAAATTTGTGCCATCACAAGCAAGAGGTTGGAGTATGTGCAGAATGGAATTTTTTTGCCACTAGTCATGGCAAAAATGCAGGTGATGGAGTTGGTGGTAATATTAAATGTATATCAACAAGAGCAAGTTTACAGTGTCCATATGACAGTTGCATTTTGAGTAAAAAATATCTGTTTACATTTGCCAAAACTCATGTTCCAGGAATAGAAATCTTTTATGTTACAACAGAGGAGATAACAAAGTTCACAAACATGTTACAAAAACAATATGAGACTGGTTCTACCATTCCTGGGACAAGAGTGAATCATTTTGTCAAACCACAGAATGAAAACAAGTTGCTGATAAAGCGTGTTTCATCATCTACTAAAGTCATTCAAGTTCCTCTTGGAATTCAAAACACTGCCTCTAACACAATTAAAGAAGAAACATTTGTTGCAGCTATCTACGATAACCAGTGGTGGCTTGGAAAAATTCTAGAGATAAGTGAAGAACACAGAAATGCAAAAGTCAAGTTCATGAGTCCAAGTGGCCCTTCCTCGAGTTATTCATGGCCACTTCACACTGATGTTTGCTGGATACCTTATGAAAACATTTTAATGACTTTGCCTGCTCCTGCTGCAAGCACAAGTACTGGTCATTTATATACTTTCGAATCAGACATAATATTGTCCAGTGAAAACTTGTTTGAAAGAATGAATGCTTTTTCAGAATTTTATGAATGTGTTTTATGAGAACTGATCATCATTTGTGAGCACTAGGTAAGAGTCACAAGATGAAATGTGTATGTTATTATTTATGTTCATTCTGTTTTAAATGATTAAATAGTACAAACAACCTTCTGGTTTTTTTGATGTTGAAATGTATCACAGTAGGAATTCTTTGAGACAAAATTTAAAATGGCGAAACTTGTGATTTTGACGAGACGAATTCATGAAGTTTGTAAAAAAAGAAAAAGAAAAAATTGAAAAAGACTTTAATTACATATTTGCACATATTTGTGTGCACAGTTGCAGCATTTTTATAGTTTAGTGATTTAGTTGGTCCTTTTATATTTCTATTGACACCAAATTGAATAAAATTTATTTATAAATAAGGGAGTTATAGTAGTTAAAAACTTTCAACCTACCTTTTGTACTGATGCCAGATGGTGAAAATGCTAGACATTTCAAAATGCCCCCCTGATTACAGTTTTGATCTAAAAAAACTGAAAAATTATTTTATCACTTTCTATTTATGCAGTTTCCTTACACCAAATTTTCACAAATATCTGTGACATGATGGCAATGAGATTTCTTCATTTTGGGTGATTTTTAAATGAAATCAGCCAGGTGCATCATGATTGAGAGTGCATGTTAAACTGTAGGTTCCCAGATATCCGGATGGGTAAATCGGTTCAAAGACCTAGGGAAGGTAAGGGCATACTACCTTCAAAAGAAACATGCCCAGTATGCCACTGTCCTTGGCAAACCAACCATCAGGTTGATGACAGCTATACCTAAACATATGTAAACCCTTGCTGCTCTCTGTGTCAGTAATTTATTTAGAGCTGAATAACAAATGTTTTAAAACCTGCAAACTATTGAAACTTTAATTCATTCAAAAAGCCACCTAAATCCATGGCCAATGATCTGTAATATCTATTTCCACATTGTGCTCAGCAAACAGCTGCAAGCATGATGTGATGCATACAGTTTGTGCTCATAGTCAAATTTGCCACACCACATTATGGCTAACATCTAGTAGTCATGAATTTTCAGCTGCTGAATGTTGTATTGTCTACATGTCTGCAGTATTCATTCTAAAGATAATTATGATAACACCATGTTTTGAAGCCACATCTCCTGTGAATATGGCTCTTGCTATTTCGTAGCATTATGGGCCACTGTGATAGGCAGCATTCTTTGTTATAGAGCCTTAAGTGCTGAGAATTATTCTGTGTCATTTTGTCTGCTTAACAGAGATCTAACTATTTAGATTTTTTATTGTTGCAGATAAGTTTCTTGAAGAAGATTGAGAAGTTTCTTCAGATTATTTTCCTCCATCATTACAGTACAAAACTTTTAACAATAAATACTATGTATGTACAATGTGTGACTAATATATGTGTTTGGAGTGTGATAATCAACACTCTGCATTCTGAGGTTTTAAATTTCCTTGCTCAGAATTCTCTCATTGCATCTGTGCCTTGAAAATGACAAGATGTATGCCTGTTGACATATTGGTGATTGACAAAGACATCACCCAGCTCCATTTGGGTAAATTATTTGAACATTTTATACTGCAGGAGAAACTAAAATTTCACATTATTGATTCAGCAGTGTTACCAAGCAACTCTCATACTAATTTAGGTCAACATCGAACCTCATTTGCACTCATGCTCATAAATTAAGGATAATTGCAGAATGTGGTGCCACACAATATGGCACTACACAAAGCTGGAGCTAATAGCATAGGCACATAGGGAACACACACGACACAGATCTGTAAGTCCACGGCATTGGTGATAAGTTGAGAAAACCATCCCGAAACATGTGCTACAAAACGCCACTGTTTCCTACACATGTACCTTGACATCAATATGGGATATGATCACCATGGACATGTACACAGGCTGCACAACGAGTTGGCGTGCTCTGGATCAGGAGGTTGAGTAGATGCTGGGGTATAGCCTCCCATTCTTGCACCAGTGCTTGTCGGAGCTCCTGAAGTGTTGTAGGGGTTTGAATACATGCAGCTATACATCGACTGAGAGCGTCCCAGACATGCTTGATGGGGTTTAGGTCTGGAGAACAGGCGGGCCACTCCATTTGCCTGATATCTTCTGTTTCAAGATACTCCTCCATGATGGCAGCTCGGTAGGGCCGTGTGTTAGCATCCATCAGGAGGAAGGTGGGACCTACTGCACCCCTGAAAAGATGGACGTACTGGTGCAAACTGATGTCCCAATACACCTGACCTGTTACAGTTCCTCTGTCAAAGACATGCAGGGATGTACGTGCACCAATCATAATCCCACCCTACGCCATCAAACCACGACCTCCATACAGGTCCCTATCAAGGACATTAAGGGGTCGGTATCTGGTTCCTGGTTCATGCTAGATGGAAACCCAGCGAGAATCACTGTTGAGACTATACCTGGACTCATCTGTGAACATAACCTGGACCACTGTTCCAATGACCATGTACTGTGTTCTTGACACCAGGCTTTACGGCTCTCCCGTGACCAGGGGTGAGTGGAATGCATCTTGCAGGTCTCCGGGCAAATCAACCATGTCTGTTCAGTCGTCTGTAGACTGTGTGTCTGGAGACAACTGTTCCAGTGGCTGCGGTAAGGTCCAGAGCATGGCTATCTGCAGGACTCCGTGGCCGTCTGCGGACACTGATGGTGAGATATCAGTCTTCTTGTGGTGTTTTACACTGTGGACAGCCCATACTGTAGCTCATGGACACTTTTCTTGTCTGCTGGAATTGTTGCCATAATCTTGAGATCACACTTTGTGGCACACAGAGGGCCTGTGCTATGACCTGCTGTGTTTGACCAGCCTCCAGTTGACCTAGTATTCTACCCCTCATAACGTCATCAATATGTGTTCTTTGAGCCATTTTCAACACACGTCACCATTAGCACCTCTGAAAACGTCTGCACACTTACTCGCTGCACCGTACTATGACATGCATCAACACACATCTGCGTATGTGGACTGCTGCCTGTCCCACTGTGCAACAACCGCAGGTCAAATGCACCACGTGGTCATACCCCAAGGTGAGTTAAACTTGCAAACTGCCCACCAGAGCATTTTTTCACCATGTATCAGCATTATCCTTAATTTATGAGCATGAGTTTAGTTGATCCAAGTTTAGTGTCATACAGCATAGTGAATTCGTGAAGTGAATTCATTTTATGAACTAAAATCAAAATTGACCTCCAGTTGGCAACATTTATACAATCGGCAGTTAAAGTAGTAGATGAGTTTTACTCTTCGTACAGGAAAATAACTGATGATGGCAGAAGTAGAGAGAAAATACAATGCAGACTGAATAGCAAGGAAAGCATATCTGAAAAATATTATTAATAAGGAGGTACTAAATTGAATTGAGGTAAAAGAAATTTATGCCACAACTTGACAAAAGAATGGATCGGTTCATAAGGCATATCCTGAGGCTTCAAGGTATTGTCAGTTTGGTAATGTATCAAGGTATTGTCAGTTTCATAATGGAGGCAAGCATGGAGTTTAAAAACTCTAGATGGAGGCTGAGGCTTAAGTATAATAAGCAGGTTCAAATGGATGTAGGCTACAGTTACGCAGAGATGAAGAGGTTTGCACAGGATAGACTAGCTTGGAGAAATACATTAAATCAATTTCCACACTGACGACTACAACAACAGAGTTTCTTTGCAGACTGCTTTTCATCTTTTCCGTGCATCTGTCTCCTCATGTTCTCTCTTATCCACAAATATGCTTCAGCACACCTTTGATTACCTCTCCACCTTCCCTTTTAAGTTTAACTTGTAATATGTGTTGCAAGATGATTGTATTTGTTTCATGCTTTCTGGTGCAGAATTGCATCGTGTTATGTAGCTTAGATGCAGTTCAACCACATATCTCTGTACTCTGTACTCTTTTGCCGCTGGGCTCGCACTCCCTGCTGCTAAGAAAGTGATTGCTTTTGCTGCTATGACTTGCAAAAAGTGCTATAATTTGATTTAATTAATAATCCAATTTGCATTTTTATTTTTTAAAATCTGTCTTATTTATGTATTGTCCAGTCATGGGTACAAGTAATGTGTTTATTAACTAGCATTGACAGGCTTTAATTTTCAAAAATTTTATTTCGGTTGTTTTACTCATAGGATTCATAACTTGTTGAGATGCTCTGTATATTTTAAATCATGTGTTTCATTTCTTTGATTCCAAATGTTTAGCTTTTTCTACTGACAGTGATGTGGCTTTAATTAAAATCTGTTGACCCTGTGATGTCATTGTTTCAAGGCACACTAATTTCACAACTGAAGCCGAAAGCCTATTTACTAATTTCTTCTCAGTATGAATTAGATTTTATCACTGATTATAATTTGTGCAGGGGTTTTCTAGATCTTTGGTGTAGTTTCCCAGGGACATAATTTGCCTTTCGTTCATGAGAATGTGACTTAGTCACACTAATAGTAAGGAACCAAGTCAGCAGTGGTGACATAAAAACTCTACATAACTAAGCATCTTGACTTGATTGCTTTCCAGAACTATGTGTCTTAACTGCAATAAAATCTGTGGCTTCATTGGTCAGCATCGAATGTAGCAGAAGATGTGCATTTAAGAAGCAGGGATCTTGACCTTATCACATTGTAAATGAAGGGAAAATCTCTACATTTCAAAGTGAGGATGATGCTGTGGTTTTCTTAAATTGCTTGAGGCCAATGCTGAGATTGTCCCTTCAAAGAGAACACAACCATTTTTCTAACCCAATCTCAACTTGTGCTGTGGAGCTGATGACCTCAGTGTCAAGAGGACATTAAATCTAATCTTTAAATAAAAATACTCTGGTACTGAGCAGACACATCTTTATACGCCTACTGGTATCAAGTTTTAGGCACACAGGTGCTTCTTTATTATAGAGCTGTGGCACGTATAAAGATGATCATGGCAGTGAGAAGACATGGTGGTGTGAGGTTGTTCTTCCATAAGGCCTATCACTCATATATCTACCACCACTAACTTAGAAGCAGCTTCTGTTGTGTGATTTATTGTCATTAACGAAGAGTGTAATTCTTTATTTGTGTCACTTCATGACCATGTAGACAGTGAGATTCTCAAAAACCTCTTTCACTGAATCCCCAGATTAGTCATTCACCTTGAATTATTTTAAAACCACATCTGACAATGTTGTCATTGACAGAAGATTAAGCTTAAGATGAATCATGATTGTCCTTTCTTTCTTACACTTTTTTTTTATGCTCCAGCAATCTGATTAAGTTATTCTCGGCTACTCACATGTTATTTTGTTCTCCCATTCAATCCATTTCACTCAATGGGAAATTGCTAAAAACTTCCACTCCAACAAACAGTTCTCACACTAAATTGAAGGGTAAAGCAATCGTGGATATCAAAATGGGTGCTCAAAAAGTATGACTTAAGTCCTACATAGTTAATTCGGTGTGTTCAGACCTGAGGACAGCTTCCAAAATATGCTGGAGCACATCAATCGAAGAGTGGATAGTGTCGGTCACTCGGAGGGTAGTGGCTAGAGTCGGGCATGGTGCTGGTTACATCTCATACAGCCCATGTGGTGTTCACTGGCCCATGTGGAGCACAGACTGGTCCGCCAGGATGGTGAACTGAATGCAGCCTGCAGTGTCGCAGACAGTGAGCTAGCAGGGCACCCAGTCAACCCATCCACTGGCTCATCAGTACTCTGCTCACAGTATCTAACATTTCAGCCAGTCTACTATAGTGCAGCATGCATTGCATTGTCTGCAACTTCCTAAAACTCGGGAGGAGAAAATATGGCTTTGACACTATGTATTACTTGATTCCTACTGGATGTCAGTAGAGTCTTATGTTGTGATTGTCAATGACTGCACTTAACAAGAATGCAATGCCCTTATTTCTGTCAACATATGTTCAATTTGCACTATTTGGAAATTTAGAATGTATCTGGAGTAAAAATACTTTAATTGTTTTTGTTGTCACATACACTCTTATAATCATAAAAAATATGTATGTAGGCTCCGTAACAGTGTGGCGGTAAAAGTAGAAACTGGCACCATAATAAGGCATTAATTGAAACATTGCCAAGCTGTTGCTGTATATTTAATCAAAATAATAATAGAAGAGGATTAAACACAGAACATTCCAGACAGAAATAGAGTGTAATGCATCAGAGGCGACAGGCTGGCATGATAAGTGACCGACCTAGGTGGTCAGGCAAGCGAAATCCAGCAGGATGCATCAGTCTGACTGGGCTGGTCCCGCAGGCTGCACTAGACTGTGTAGCTTGATGACTGGGCCAGGCTGTCCCATGAACTGGCCAGGCCATACTGCAAGACACAGGCTGGGGAAGCTGAAACCACCACCAAACATGACTTCAATAGTGTCAGTCACATCTGTTTACGCAGCAAACACAGTTAATAATAGTAAAGTTGAAGTATGGTGAAACTAAAGAATCAGTGGTGCTAGGCTTCTATAACCATAAGCTGTGGATGTGCTTCAGAAACTGCAATTTTGTGCAACAATAAAATATGATGTATTGTGTAGAGTGAGGAGCTTCACTTAACTGTCTGGGATGTAAGGATGTTGCACTCATCAATGAAGCATAACACTCCCACACCATCACTCTCACCTCCAACCTACAAGTAGTTGCCACGGGTATCCAAAAGGTCACTGCATGCTCAGAGTATCGCTCATCGAATGCTTCACTTGATAGAGAATTATCTTAATGTTAACTGAGATACCTTTAGGCAATTTCTTCTGGAGGATTTGAATGCTTACCACACTCTGTAATCTTCCATCATCTGCACAGGAGGTTTTGAGGGCAAGTGCTTCATTCTGTTGGAGTACATGTGCATTTTCAACCAAGACAAAGTGATGCGTTTCAGCTTAATAACAAGGTCATAGATTACCACAGACATTTCCTTTTGCTTACCTTTCCTACACGAAAAGTTATTACCAGTCTCCATTCAAACAACTATTTCCCAATCTTGTTACAACTACCAGAGAGAATAGTCTCAAAATGGATGTCATCAAAATGAGTGTTCTGTGTAATGAACTGCACATTGCACAGCTAGTTATTGATACTTGGTAGTGTTCGTAAGCATGTTAGTCACTTGACAGAGGTCATCCACTGCTGATGATACACACATCCAAAGGATTTCAGGACAACATAAGAGGAGTCTGTAACACAATGGAATCACAAATGCTGACCTGTAATCAGGTATAGGTGGACAACTAGAAGTATTCACTGTTCCTTTATTTCTGGTTTTTAGGGCAGAATCAGCAGTGGTTGGAAGTGTTCACTCAATCTGTGTGTGAGGTGCGGGTCTTACCAGAAGTTAAGAGCAAAGTGTGTGGTGACATTGTAGGACTCATAGTGTCGTTGTTGTGGAATGTTGCCTTTCATTTTGTGATTTTGTCTTTGAGTAATCAGAGGGAAATACAATTTCAATATCTAAGTATTTTTTAGCTGTATGGCCTGGTTTTGAATCAATAGTTGCTTTGAATGAGGAAAACGCCATTTCTTGAAATTGATAAAGATCTGTTGAACAAATAGTATCGATTCAAGTCCAGATCATCATGTGACAACCTAATAACTTTTTGGTTAGTGAAGGCAAAGGCTCAGTGAAAAATCAAAGAGAATAAAAATGTGATCACAAGTGTTCTTGTGTTCACCACACACGTATGGAAGTCAATCAGCAGGATAAAAGCACAGTAGCTTTTATACAGTGAAATTATGTTTCTATCTCGCATCAACACATTATATCTGTCCATCCACTGGAACCATATCCATCCAACTACAGCCAGTCACTAAACTATATCTACAGTAACCGAACAACACAAAATACATAGCCAAGTGCCAGTCAGTGCTAATACAAGTGAATTACATCATTGTACAATAGACAGTGTTTTACTTTCTAGAAAATCCATACTTCACTGGGCAAAGATTTGAGCAAAAGTTAAGGGAATATTAGCTTAGTTCTGTACTAACCAAACAATGCAGAATAGGAGAATTTCATGACTTATGTGAAGAAATGGAGGAGGACAAGGGAAATTTTTTTGATTTCTGTGGGAAGATCATGGTGACATTTCAGCAAATGAAACTTCCTGGCACGTTAAAAATGTGTGCATGATTGTAACTCTCAAACATGAAACCATGCCTTTCATGGGCCTTACTCGTACAATTTTAGTCACAGCCCAGCACACAGTTTTAATCTGCTTGGAAGTTTAAAAAAAAGTGCACATTTTGATGCTGAGTGCAAGATTAACTCTGGATTTTAATATATTCTTACAACTATTCAGCATACAATCCCAAACTAGGGAAGCAATATCACCCAAGGGGCCTGTTGCGTCAACTTTGAGGTGGATTCCACACATGGCTGGCTACTAAATATTTAATGGACACAAAAAAGATTGAACGATATGTAGTTTTAGAATAATGTTTTGAAAGTAATATTACGATAGCTTCATAAAAACATATAGCAATCCAGAGATTATAGACAGAATACAGAAGAAAATATTTTGTTTGAGAAGTTGCACTGCTGTTGTCTGTGAAATTTAAGACAGATCACAATAGTCTGCATGGGGGTCATTTCATTTCTATCAGTGAAGTGGACATTTATCAGTTTTTTAATTTATTATTTTTTAATATAATTTTGATATAGTTTTTGTGTTCTGTTTTATAAAATATACTCCTTTTCAGTGATGAGAAAGCAGATCATTCTCTTCCTGAGGATCATGGGAAGATGTAATTCATTGATCATCAACAAGACTTTATTGCAGTTTATTACTGTTGGAAAGTTTTCATTGGTTAAGTGCATTACTAAAACAAGAAAGTATGAGGCATAATGAAAACCAGATATCACTGTATCACTGTCCTCCTCCACAGTAGCAATGATGGGAAACAATTCCAATTTCTTTTCCTCTATTATAAGAAATGGTTCACCACATGTATCAGGTATACTCCCTCCCTGCCTCCCCCCCCCCCCCCCCCTCCCACACACACACACACACACACACACACACACACACACACACACACACACACACACACACACACACACACACACACACACACACAAAAATTGGGGCCAATATGGTAAGTTGATAGCAATCTGTTGGTTGCATGTCATGAACAGATTCTTGAGATGAACCTTGAACTGAAAACAATGTGTTATAAGAAGATTTTTGTGGTATACCACATACAAAATTGCTTTCTTGTGCAGTCAGCAATGTGTGATGTTATTTTCTTGGGAGATATTCTTGACGCATATCGGGCGTTTTCTCTGTTATGTTATGACTCTTAAAAATAGCATACTCTGGAAGTGTGACAATGAAAAAGTATGATTTACAGGCAACTTGACTCCATTCTTTTTTCTGAAAAGTGTTATATTCTTTGCAGAAATGTGTCTCATTCCATGCTATTTGATACAACATGGACTTGAATAAAAGGAAATGAAACACTGATAACTAGACAGGTAATTTAAATAAATACAAATAATTCATATTCCTCAGTCATGACAACTGTAATCAGTGGCTAACAGTTGTGTCCATTCATAAACCACATCACTATTGAGGTTTTTGGGCACTGCATTTTATGGTGTCACTGTAATTTTGTAATATTTAGATAGGACACCTGCTTCTTGTCCTCAGGGCCTCATCTTGATAGTCAACATTATCACCTGAAGATCATTAGCATTCAATGTGCTAAAACATTTCAAATTTTTAGCAGCACCATGCAAAAAAAAAAAAATGTTTACCACACTGGGAAAGTCTTAAATATCACATTGTGTTATTGTTTGTTGTAGACACTTGACAAGCAGGGCTTTCCATCAAACCACTGGTATTTTCCTTTAGAATATTACACATCATTAGTTGAAAGAATACAAAAATAAATTTTAAATGAGGCCACTTGTGATGTTCATAGATACCTTCCAGATCATAAGAAAAAGGGAAACTTATAAGTAGTGATGGGGTTGAAAAAACTTGTGTAGCATTAAAGAAGACAGAACCAACCCATTATCAAGCAAGAAATGTGCTAAAGCCTTCAAGTGATAGTCAAAGAAGGTATGTTATCCTCTGGAATGTAAATGGCTTAAACACTGATGCTTCTAACAATAAAAGCTCCAAAATAGATGAATTGGGAATCATTCTGTCAGACTGTGCAAATATTAAAGTTGTTTGTTTATATGAACACTGGTTTACTGAGGACACAGGGTGCTGCGGTCACAGGTTCGAATCCTGCCTTGGGCATGGATGTGTGTGATGTCCTTAGGTGAATCCCTTTGGCCTGGGCAAAAGCTCTGAAAACTTTACAAAATTCTCAAAAGGATGTAGAAAATGCTATTCTAACATAAAGAAACAAAAAATCTGCAGGTTGGGATGGAATACCCACCAAAGTTATTAAAGTGGTACACAATAGAATTGCAAACCCACTAGCTCAGATAATAAATCAACATGGTAAGGGCTGTTTCCCAGAGGTACACTCTTCAAGAAGGGATCAAGATAGATCATGGGAAATTATCATCCTATCTCAATTCTCCCAGTCCTATCTAAAATATTTGAAAAACTTGCTGTTGCACAAATCCAAAACTTCATTGCAAAATATTCTGTTGTTCTAAACAATCAATTTGGTTTTCAGCAGGGGAAAAACACCATCGATGCAGTAAACAGTTTTATTTAGAAATTAAGTACATCATTAGAAAAGACAAATAAGGTGGCAGGAATTTTCTGTGACATCACAAAGGGGTTTGATTCCATAAACCATGCTGTGCTTGTTTACAAACTTGAAAAGTATGGCATTAGCGGCAGTGCCCTACAATGGCTTAAATCCTACTAATCCAACAGAAAGCTAAGCGTTAGCATTTCTTCAAATGGCACATATTATTTTTCTGACTGGAGAAAAATATCTCAGGGTGTTCTACAAGGCTCCATATTAGGCCCAGTCCTATTTCTCTTTTATGTTAATGGCTTACCATTAAATATCAGCTCCCCATCAGTCCTGTTTGCAGATGATACTTCTGTGTTAGTCAAAGATCAGGACTCGGAAAAAATTCTCAAATCTGTTATCACTACCCTCAGTACCTTAGAAACTTGGTTTCAGCTAAATGGGTTGAATCTAGACATATCTAAGACTCACGTGATGCAGTTCAAAACCAAACAGTCAAAATGTGAGGTGATTAAGATTGTACACAACAACCAAGGTATAGAAGAAGTTACTCAGTCAAATTCGTAGGTTTTTAATGTAGATAAAAATTTTAGCTGGCAGGCACACATTGAATACCTGGCAAACAAACTGAGCTGCTTTTCATATGCAATGCAAATATTATCAACTGCAACTGACATGGACACATGAAAAGTAGCATATACAAGCTACTTCGAATCCATTATTGGGTATGGTATTGTTTTCTGGGGTAACTCGACAAACATAGTGCAGATACTACAAATTAAGAAAAAAATCATATGAAATATGTGCAGTGCGAATCACAAAGAATCATGTCGACCATTATTTAGAAAACTTAAAATATTAACTCTGCCACCCTTATACATATATGAGATTATTATACTTTTGTACACCAGACATGAATTATTTGAGGGAAACCATTTTGTCCATTCACATGATGGAAAATTTTATTCTCCCTACCCACTGCCTCAGACTGTATGTCCAGGGACCTCAATACATGGGAATGAAAATAAATTAAAAATTAAAAGGCAACAAGTTGATGCAGATGAATTTAGGTTCACTTAAAAGAAAGCTATATGAGGTACTCTCACTAAAGTGTTATTACTCAGTGGATGAATTCATGCGGGACAAACTGGAAATTTGGGCTGGGTACAATGTGTTACACATTCCAAGAAATATCCTTATAGTAATGTTATTTATTATAGTGCTATTATTTATTAATGTAAAAATCATTGTAATTGTTTTATGAATTTTTGACATGTCTCCTGTATGCAAACCAAGTGGATTGCAAATGTACGTCATGAGATAAATAAAACACTATTCAGTATGTTTTGTCATTGCTCTTAAAACAGCAAACATTGTTTTGAGTGACGACTTCTACAGTTAAAGTTGAAAAATGAGGTGATGTCCATATGATTAAGGTGCAGATGTTTATACAGGGTGATGCAAAATGATGTTTACAAACTGACATGGCACATCAGGCATACAACAAGAATCAATAATCACATAAGAACCAGGCTTCACAAATGCCTTGAGAAGGCACACCATCACGAGAGGCCGTTGCTGTACAAACTTGGGAAGAGCGCAGAGAGACCATCGCCATTCAAATTATGGTAGCTTTGGGAGTAACATGGCTAGCTGCACATACTGTGCAATAGTTGAGATGCATTTTATTTACGGAGCAGCCAACTGCAGTGTACAAGGAGCTGTGTAATTGTATTGTGAAAAGTATCCCAATAGGAAGGTGCCATGCCACACATTATTTGCCACCCTGCATCACCAATTGTGTGAAACCAGCTTGTTCCCTGTGCACAAGCCAGATGCTGATCACCAGTGAAAGACATAGGTAGCTCCAGCAGAAGAAAGCATTTTCAAAAGGGTGCAGTGTATGCCATCAAGGTGCCACAAGATGTAGTCTTCACCACTGTTATCCCTCAACCCTCCATCTGGTGCATTGTACGAGTTGAAGGACTGTATCCGTTTCATTTCCAATGTGGCCAGGCATTTCAACTGGAGGAACACAAGTACATTGGATTTGATTGGTAGTTTCTACAGGAATCTGCTGCAGACTGAAGCTTCACAGTGAGTGTCAGCGATGAGGCAGCATTCTCACTCGAGGGCGTGACGAATGTTCACAACCTGCAGTCGAGGGCAGGTGTGAACCCATATGCTACATATATGCATACCTCACAATGCAAATTTACCCTTAAATTGTGTGGGCTGGCTTCATTGGAGACTGTTTAATTGGGCTGTACATTCTCCCAAACCAACTTTATGGTTGCATGTATCTCATATTCCTGTGAGAGGTTCTCTGTGCATGCTGATGTTGTTCGCATGCCTATTTTTTGCTGAATTTCATTTCAGCACGACGGAGCCCTCATACATTTCAGCAAACAAGTTAGTGCACATCTAAAGACAACCTTTACCGGTCACTGGCTTAGTTGCAGTGGGCCAGTTGTGTGACAACCTTGATCAAGCAATATGTCCCCATCCCCAATTGATTTTTTTTTTTCCTCTGAGGGTATCTGAAGGGCCTTGTATATGAAACAACTGTTAAATCACAAGAGGGCCTAGTGTGGAGTATTGTTGTGGCAGCAGGATGTCTTCGAGATATACTAAGTAGCTTTCAGAGGGTGTGTCGCTCAATGCAGCATTGCATTGATGTCAAGTGTGTCTGGATGCATGTGGACAAAATTTAGAGCATCCCTGTAGTGAGGGTCCATTTGTAGCATGTGACTAAACAACTGAACTGCCATTTAGAAGCCCCGGTTGTCCTTTGCAACTCCCAGTTCCTATGCGATTTCTAATCCTTATTATATGCCCAATTTGCCATGTCAGTCTGCAAATGTTTTTTTGAACACTAGCCTACCTTCCTTTTCACACGCATGTATGTGTGCATGCATGCAGGCGCGCGCACCCACACACACACACACACACACACACACACACACACACACACACACACACACACACACACCTGACACAGTGGCGGCTTTGTTTGGGTGATTGGTTGTTTTGTGTGGAGCAGAGGAGATGGAGTGATCATCAAAGATGTGATGGGATGGAAAGAGTGAAGGGAAGAGAGGTGCAAGGTTGAAAGAGGAACACATTGAAGGAAAAAGAGACCAATATGAGTCTAGCTCAGGTGAATGTTTTCTGCAACATGGTCATTACAGTGATTCTTTAGAACTGTGTAACATTTTGATAGGACTTATTAAATAGCATACATGAATATTTTTCAGTCACCTGACATTACCCATGCACCATTCAGCTTGCAGATGTGTAGCAGTATAGGTCAGATATCTCAACAAAATTATGTCCCAAGCAACACAGGTGAGTAAGTGAGCAACTAATCACGCCTTGACGAAGCATGTATCCTGCATATATGTTCAGTATAGGCATCCCAACATAACTTGAGGTATTGTGCAAATGCAATGAAAAGTTCATAAGACACTACCAGCTAAGGTGTAGTTTTCGGTTTGAGTCTCAGCCTAGTAGCTTTATCCTGTTGATAGGATTCATTTTATTGCTGACTTCATCCCAAGGGGAAAAATTGTGCTATATGTAATAGGCTTCAGGCAGTCATATTTCAATGTGTCATTTCTCTTGAGTATTGTACTGCTAGCAGCATAAGAGGAGTGAGGGAGTGACATATTGAAGCTTTATGTCCACTTATGAGTTACAATGAGATAACTCAGCAGTTACAATACTACTTGCAATAGCAGCAGATAGCTACTGTATGGAGCTACTGTATGGAACATATGGTTCTTGGCTCTGCTGTCAAATCATGTTCTTTACATTCCAGAATGTTTGACTGAAACCACTGCTCAACATCTTCAGGTGGTTACTGTTGTTAAGAAGCAACTTCTATTGACACTGTGGTGATCTTCTTATGGAGTTACACCTAGTCTGTGCATCTAGTTAAGTCAAGTCAATGTTTCTGACTAGAGACTCCAACTGGTTGTCCCTGTAGTACTGCAGGAGGCAATGAGTTGGAGCAAATGGAGGAGACATCCAGTAGATGTGGAATTACTGATTAGCATGTTCCAAACAGATAGTTCCGGCTGTGGCAGGTCTATTGTCAGGAATTCCTGTCTTGCTCTTTGCAGTCTGAAGGAAGAAAGCACAATTTTCAAGCTGTACAGAGTTGGAATTCTGAATCTTTACTCATAAGTTTGTCTGTTATACAAATACGTATCACGTTCTGTACAATGAAGTCCCAGAACGATGACACTGCAGATAAATTGTCTTCTTGACTATCATGCAGTGTGGTGTGCTTCTACTGCAGATTTATCACGTTTATGTAAGTGTTTACAACAATGTTATGCATCATAGTGGTTCTGCACCATATCTCATGTTTGGTCAATATATGACATTCCACATTCATGCAGGATTTCATACTCTGCTCGAAGGAATTAGGGGAACGTGTGTATTAATGTCCGGTATGTTAAATCTGTTGTCGTACACATTGTATCTGTTGTCTTGATGCATTGCTTGAGCAGTGTTATGCATTACAGCATCAGCTGACACTCAGATGGAAGGGATTACTTGGGTCCCAAAGTTCACTAGTGAGGTACACAGATGACAGTTGTCGTTGTCATATGTGAAAGTTCTATTCAACCAAGTACATGCAATGCAACATCCTAGTGCAGTGCAAATTGCAAGAGCAGTCTGATTCAAGAAGGATGGACTTTCCATCATGTTGCTGCAGATGCCAATGTCTCTCCATCTGTCAATGATAAGTTGTGGACGTGCTACAGGGAGACAGGTCAGTACACAAGGACAAGTTGGACAAGGTCACTACAAATTACAGTCCCATGTGAAGATAGACGTCTGGCCATTTATGCATTGTGGCATTGTACGGCTACCATCAGAGCACTACAGGACGATGTCAGAAGGGCCACTGGAGCCGTTGCATCCAATTAGACTGGAAGGAGCATGATACAGGAGAGGACTTTATGGCCCAGACGTGCTGTTCAAGTACCCTGCGTGATATGACATCATCTCACAGTTTCCCTCGACTTCCGCCATTCCTCTGTCAAGTGGCAGCTTTGTCACTGGCAAAACATGTTACTCACAGATGACTCCAGATTCCCTCTGATTCAAGGTGATAGCTGTGTTCGGGTGTGCAGATGCCAAATATTTCCCAGGAAATTGACAGATTCAGCCAATGTTCTGTGAAGGTGTAGGGAGGCATGAGTGTTGACAGCCGAAGGGATCTAGTCATTGTACAAGGTCGCCTTACTGCCATGCAGTACAATGAACAGATCTTGTTGGATCTTGTGGTGATTGCTGCATCCAGTGGAGGCCCCAAATTCCTTCTCCTGCATGATAATGTCAGGGCCCATGTGGCTGGTGACACTAGGGATGTCTTGTGACACCAGGAAATTGAAGTAATGAAATGGGCAGCTCTAAGCTACACCACACTGAGTGTGTGTGGAACATGATTGATGGATGTGTTCATAGACGTCCTGTTTCACTACACTTCCCAAGAACCCTGCTGCACTCCCTTTGAAGAATGGGAACAGATACCACAGGCTGACTCCCACAGACTTACGTGGTGCTTGCCACGTAGGTGTCAGGTGGTAACAGATGCTTACCAAGGGTGAACACATTACTGAACCTCTCAAAATCCTATGAAAAGCACCCAGAATGACAGGCTGAATTATTGATCCACTTTGTTTTCACTGCCTGTCATACGTTTCAGCTCTTCTTATGTAAATGAATGAGGATGTAATGATGTTTTGTTGTGTACTAAATTTGTGACAGATAAAGATATAATTTGGTAATATACCCCATCCTCAATTATTGGTCACTGAAGTACAGACATACATGTTTTGTAAGCCCCTGCCACATAAGCTCCCCTGCAAAGCAGGTCGATAAGGTGGGCTAATACTATTCCCTCACAAAACACCTGTTGTGCAGGACAGCTTTATAAGCAGCAACTTAGAAAACTGTTTTCTGTTCATACCTGTACTCTTGTTGGAACTATGAGGCTATAAACCCCAGTGCTGGTATTAATTAAATTTGCTGTTTGTGTGCCAAATTTGGTTGGGCCATAGGTCTGGGAGAAAATCCCAGAGATACTAACATAGATACATGCTGCTCTATTTATATATTTGCCTTTTCCTTGTGGCTTCGCATGTGAATGCATTCAACACATATTCTGCACACATCTCCTCCTCCCCCCTCACTGTGCCCACCACTTTCTACCCTGTCTCCCAGTGCACATCATCATCCTCCCACCTCTATCTGTCCATCTCCTCCGCCTGACTCCCTCTGTCTTTTCATGCCCTCCTCCCACATTGTTTGTCCTTCTCCTCCACCTACTCTCCATGGCCACATCTTCTCTCCCTGTCCATGTCAACCTAACTCATTACCTGCTCATCTCCTTCCCACTCCTCTCTATAACCATCTCATCCCCCCTCTGTCTGTTCATCCCCTTGTCTCCCTTCTCTCTCTGTCCATCTCCTGTTGTCTCCCCTGTGTTCCTCCCCTCCTTCCGCCTTCTCTCTTTATCCATCCTATTCTGCCCCTCTTCTGTCCATCTCGCAATGCGGGATTACCCAAGCAGTCTAAGGCACTGCAGTCATGGACTGTGCGGGTGGTCCCACCGTAGGTTCGGGTCCTCCCTTGGGCATGGGTGTGGGTGTTTGTCCTTAAGATAATTTAGGTTAAGTAGTGTGTAAGCTTAGGGACTGATGACCTTAGCAGTTAAGTCCCATAAGATTTACCGAGCGAGGTGGCGCAGTGGTTAGCACACTGGACTCGCATTCGGGAGGACGACGGTTCAATCCCGTCTCCGGCCATCCTGATTTAGGTTTTCCGTGATTTCCCTAAATCGCCTCAGGCAAATGCCGGTATGGTTCCTTTGAAAGGGCACGGCCGATTTCCTTCCCAATCCTTCCCTAACCCGAGCTTGCGCTCCGGCTCTAATGACCTTGTTGTCGACGGGACGTTAAACACTAACTAACCATAAGATTTCACACACATTTGAACCTTTTTTTTCTGTCCATCTCAGTCTTCCTCCAGCTGTCCCCAGCTCCCTGTGTAGTCCTGCAAAACAGGTCAGTAAAACAGGCCACTACTACTACTACTACTACTACTACTACTACTACTCACACAACACTCCAGTTGTGCTGAGCAGCTTGCATATCAGGGCCTTAAAAATAATTTGTTTTTGGAGCAAAGCAGGTCATAAGGCAGGCTTGTATTACATACAACTCCAACACAACACACCTGTTGTGGAGCGCAGCCTATATTTTGGGGGCTGAAAAAATTATTAGTTGCAGCTTGTCTCCTATTGGAGTGAGGAAGTTATAAACACCACAGTGGTGATTCTGGTTAAGTATACTGTTTTTGTGCCAAATTTAGTTCAACTAGATTGTGGGGTTTAGGAGGAGATCCAGCACACACACATATATATACACTCCTGGAAATGGAAAAAAGAACACATTGACACCGGTGTGTCAGACCCACCATACTTGTTCCGGACACTGCGAGAGGGCTGTACAAGCAATGATCACAGGCACGGCACAGCGGACACACCAGGAACCGCGGTGTTGGCTGTCGAATGGCGCTAGCTGCGCAGCATTTGTGCACCGCTGCCGTCAGTGTCAGCCAGTTTGCCGTGGCATACGGAGCTCCATCGCAGTCTTTAACACTAGTAGCATGCCGCGACAGCGTGGACGTGAACCGTATGTGCAGTTGACGGACTTTGAGCGAGGGCGTATAGTGGGCATGCGGGAGGCCGGGTGGACGTACTGCCGAATTCCTCAACACGTGGGGCGTGAGGTCTCCACAGTACATCGATGTTGTCGTCAGTGGTCGGCGGAAGATGCACGTGCCCGTCGACCTGGGACCGGACCGCAGCAACGCACGGATGCACGCCAAGACCGTAGGATCCTACGCAGTGTCGTAGGGGACCGCACCGCCACTTCCCAGCAAATTAGGGACACTGTTGCTCCTGGGGTATCGGCGAGGACCATTCGCAACCATCTACATGAAGCTGGGCTATGGTCCCGCACACCGTTAGGCCGTCTTCCGTTCACGCCCCAACATCGTGCAGCCCGCCTCCAATGGTGTCGCGACAGGCGTGAATGGAGGGACGAATGGAGACGTGTCGTCTTCAGCGATGAGAGTCGCTTCTGCCTTGCTGCCAATGATGGTCGTATGCGTGTTTGGCGCCGTGCAGGTGAGCGCCACAATCAGGACTGCATACGACCGAGGCACACAGCGCCAACACCCGGCATCATGGTGTGGGGAGCGATCACCTACACTGGCTGTACACCTCTGGTGATCGTTGAGGGGACACAGAATAGTGCACGGTACATCCAAACCATCATCGAACCCATCGTTCTACCATTCCTACACTGGCAAGGGAACTTGCTGTTCCAACAGGACAATGCACGTCCGCATGTATCCCGTGCCACCCAACGTGCTCTAGAAGGTGTAAGTCAACTACCCTGGCCAGCAAGATCTCCGGATCTGTCCCCCATTGAGCATGTTTGGGACTGGATGAAGCGTCGTCTCACGCGGTCTGCACGTCCAGCACGAACGCTGGTCCAACTGAGGCGCCAGGTGGAAATGGCATGGCAAGCCGTTCCACAGGACTACATCCAGCATCTCTACGATCGTCTCCATGGGAGAACAGCAGCCTGCATTGCTGCGAAGGGTGGATACACACTGTACTAGTGACGACATTGTGCATGCTCTGTTGCCTGTGTCTATGTGCCTGTGGTTGTGTCAGTGTGATCATGTGATGTATCTGACCCCAGGAATGTGTCAATAAAGTTTCCCCTTCCTGGGACAATGAATTCATGGTATTCTTATTTCAATTTCCAGGAGTGTATATCTATCCCTGTCCTCCCCTCCGCTTTCTCTCCGTTTTCTCCATTTGCTCTCCTCTGCCCATCTCAACCTCCCCCAGGCATGACCATACACACATGTAGCCCCTGCAAAAGAGGATGATGAAGCAGTCTGGGTACTACTATTTTTTTCCATGACATGTAGAATGTTCTGCAAAGCAGGTCAGCAAGGTAGGTCAATTCTATTCCCAAACAACACACCTATCATGCAGGGCAGTCTACATTGCAGGGGCTCACAAACATGCATGTCGGTATCCCTTAAATGTTAGACTAGAGAATTATAAACCCCCTGTGTTGGTCCTCTCAGGGCAAGGAGTTTGTGTGTCAAATTTGGACCACTTCAGTCCTGGGGCCTGGAAGGAACTCTTACACAGGGCAGCCTACACTACTGTGGCTTAAAAACATGTATGTCGGAATCTCTGTAAATATTAGAGCTGGAGCATTATAAACCCCCTTATGTCAGTCCTCTTGGGGCACAGAACTGTATGTAAAATTTGGGACTCTTCGATGCAGGGGCATAGAAGGAGTTTTTCCACATACATATGAGAGCGAATCACATATAAACAGGATTTTTGTTCCTCAGCATCAACAGATGGTAGAACCAGACCCATACTTCTAGTATTGTTGGATGGAGCCATTAGAAATGGGGAGAACTGGCCGTTACATACTTCCACAAGTGTTGCCAGTAATGCTAACAATGCCAGAGCAATAGGTGCACCCTTCCATAGCACAGTGCATAATTGTAAAATGTCTTGCTCGTGAAGGACTTCAAGAGACAGAAATTTTCTGGAGACTGACTGCACAGTTCGATCAAACATTGTCAACAACGCACATATTTGCCTGGCATAAGGATTTCAAGGAATGATGAGAACATGTGGAAAATCAGCAACACAATCACCCCATCCTCAGACCAGCATTACAGATGAAAGCATTTGTGTGGCTTGAGACTTTCTCGAAGGCAATTGCTGGGCAAGAGTATTAGAAATTACAGAACAGGTCGGAATAAGTTACGGAAGCTATCAGGCGATCGTCACAGATGGTATACAGTTCCGTAAATTGCAGTAGCGGCTGCTATGTAAGAGCATATGAACACCCTAATTTTTTATAGGTTATTTTTCTATGAATGCTGTTATATGTAACATAGATCTGAAAGATACAGCACTTAAATCTATGCACTACTTCTCCTCTAGACTTCGTGAAACTTGGCATCATTGTTGCAAGCACATCTTCAGTTGTGCATGTTTTAAGGAACTTTTGCCACATGACTTAATTGCCTTATGGGCCAAATACATACTGATCTGATAAACAATACGCATGGCTCATGATTTGCACAGCTAGCCCTTCCTACTTAACTTGAAGTTTACATCAGTGCCACCAGGTAGTAGCACACTACGGCAGACTTTTATCTCCATTTCCTTGGCATAAATCCTGCTAGATGATAACACACTCCTCAGATATGCTAATTCACTCACTAAATATTGTAGTAAAATTAGATCGAATGTCAGTATACGTTAAAGTTGTTCTGACAGTAAACAAATTTTGTGGGTTTCTGAATGAGTTATAGTATATTAAGTTGTGAATTTTATCATACAGTAATCCATTTGAGGTGCTGAGACTCATAAGGGCCTAAAGCACGTCACCGTTGATTGTGAGATTGTAGCATTTATTCATGCTTCTGAAATCTGTTGAAATGGAGAGTCAGGTTTATCTGTGTTATAGGCCCATATTGTACACATGAAAATCCACAAAAAGCTGTATCAATGGTTACTGTGGTAATCACTTACATGTGGGTTCGGCAGGAGTGTGGTTTATGCCCTTACAGATCTCAGTGCCTCATTTGTATTCTAGTCAAGTGACCATGTTGGTAGACACTACTACTGAGTTTAATCATTTCCACATATGGCACTTTATGTTTGGAGTTGTTTACTGTGTGGGAATCGGCTTTCATGTGCACTGTAAACACGAACTATGTTGAATATATTTTAAATGCTAACAGAAAAGTAAAGCTGTGAAGACAGGTCTTGAGTCATACTTGGGTAGCTCAGTAATTAGAGCACATGCCTGTGAAAGGCAAAGGTCCTGAGTTTGAGTCTCAATCTGGCACACAGCTTTAATCTGCTAGGAAGTTTTATATCAGCACACACTCTGCTGCATAGTGAAAATCTCATTCTGGGAACAGAAAAGCAAATTACTAGGAGAAGTTAGCCACAAAGGATCTATGGCCTTTGAGAACAGATCCTTTGATTGAGAGACTGACAAAATAAAATAAGTGTGACTAAAAGTAAACATTTGACAAGGAAGTGTAGAGTTAGCACAAGTTTTTGTGCGGTAGCAGCATAAGACTATCTGATTTTCAGCCTGGAAATGTATTCGCGAACTAATACATCTGTTTGGGATCTTGTACATTTGTCTGAAAAAAATGGAAAAGCATGAAAATTTCCAATTACACAAAAGTTCAAAATGGAGAGTTGCGAAAGCTTCGACACTATTTTGTTATTGCCCTAAACTGTACTTAACTATGTACAAAACAACAAAATTCTACAAAAACAATTCTTTCTTTTGTCAGATAAGTTTTGCATATTATTATTATTATTATTATTATTATTACAGTTGTTATTATTATCAGTAGTGGTTGTAGTTGTATATACTTGTTGATAAGCTTAGCTGTTACACAGTAGATGCTATTAATTTCACACTCTCAGATTTACCTGAATCTAAAAATTTGTGAACCCCCAGAATGTATACTCACAAGATGCCACTGGTAAAGTGTGTTCCAGATAGAGCCCACACTTTTTGACTGAAAATCAGAGTTGAGATGTTTGGAGGTCTGTCAGAGGCTCACAGCAAGGTTTGCGAAAAATGTGATACAGTTTCAAGTAGGATTGTCACCTGCGACAAAATGTGAGTCCACCACTACAATCCCAAATAAAAAAATACTCTAAGGAATGGCAGAGAAAAGGGTTGGGAGTCCCAGTGAAAGCCAAGACTCAACTGTTGCTGGTAAGGTTCTGTCAACGATTTTTTTTTGTCTGTCAAGGCAATTTGCTCATCCATTTTTTGCATGAGCAATGCCCAATCATTGCTGCTTAGTGCTGCAACCTGTTGAAAAAGGTGAGGGAGGGATGCATATCAGTGCAAAAGATGAGACCACCTGATTCGACAGGTCATCCTTCTCCGTGAGAATGCCAAGCCCCATACTGCAGCTCTAACAGTCTCCAGACTATAAGAAATGCACTGGAATAAACTTGATCACCCTCCTTACAGCACAGATGCAGCACCCTGCGATTTCAATTTGTTTGGACTGGACTGCATAAAGAAGCTCTAGGAGAGCACCGATTTGAAGATGACAAAGGTGTGTAGGAATTTGTACACAGTTGGCTCCGGATGCAACCAGCTTCAGTCTACAATTCTACAACAATAAACCTTCTTCGTCACTGGGAAAAATGTGTTTGTAAAGTGGAAAAATATATTTTAATATTTTAACTGTCTTTCGTTTTCCAATAAATGGATTAAAAAAAATAAAATCCTGTTTATATTTGATTCGCAATTGTACATACACACATATGTACATACACACATCAATATAAATTCTCAGCTTTTGATACACACACACACACACACACACACACACACACACACACACACACACACACACACACCAGCTTCGCTCATGTATTTATTACTTCCTCTTCCATATGCATCCTCACAACCTGTCCTCCTTCACCCTGCGTTGCTACAACCTGTCCGCCTTCCCCTTGCCTCCCCACACGCTCTTTGTCTTCTACCTCACACCTTCTTTCTATCACCTCCTTCCCTCCACCCTTTCCCTGCCTCAAATGCCCCAGCTGCACTTGTGTGATGGTATTATGCCCCTGCCATCCTCATATCCCAACCACCACTAACCACTAGAAATCAATATAGGTATGAAATGAAGGCACAACACATGGTGCATAAGGACAGATTTATTCATGATAGTAAAGTCTTATATACAATATTACATATGCTATTCCCAGGTGGCATGATGTAAATTGCTGGATGAGCTAACTGTGCTACATGTCACATTCAGCTGGTCATGCGAGAAACATACGTTATAAGGTGAAACAGACATCATATGGTGATTCTGCATACTTCCGTGGTTTGCTCCTGTGCTTTATTTACTGTTTTTGGTGCGTCTAGTATAAAACTGAACATATACATTTATATGTGTGGAAGAACTACTACTAGGACCCTGTACCAAAGTGGACCAATCTGGCACGCAAAGACCTTGCTCTAAGAGGACCAACCTAGTGGGCAGGGGTTTATAATGCCCTAGCCCTAATATTTACGGAGATACAGACGTGTTTTTAAACCTTTGACACAGGCTATCCTGCATAACAGGTGTGTTGCGTGTGAATAGTGTTGTGACTCGCCGGTCTTTCAAAGTGCCGTCTCGCAATTACGCGCGTCCTCTACATGCAGAGCTGTCTGCCAGCCATGCAGCAGCAGCGCCACCTAACCGGCCAGCCAGCCAGCGGCTGCTAGACTCGGACTCAGTTATGATTTGACTGTTAAAGTGTACACACGTCTTAGTCTTTTTACTTGATCTGTGACTTTCATGTATTGCGTATTCTTTGAAATATATTTGTTCAACTTGAAGTTATAACAATTGTCGACAAGGTAGTGATTTTTCTTTTACATCGTTGACCCACATGTTTCCATGGCTACTTTAGATCAACTATTGCAAGGTCTCATACAACAGCAAACGCTTATCACAAATGCGATTCGTGATTTCGCCACGGCATCAAATGCTGGGCGTCTCTTGTCGTTATCTCTACCTACTTTTCCTCCTTATGATGAGACGGCGAAAGACTTGTCTGATTACGAAAAACATCTTCGACAGCACTTCTTGGCATTTCATGTCGCGGATGAACAAACCTGTAAGTCTCTGTTCCATTCATGGATTTCACATCAAATGTATCTGTTTTTGGCACAATTGGCTCCTTTGAAAGATCCTGCATCTTTGTCCTTTGCTGAAATGTGCTCACTTCTGTTCCTCTATTTTCAAAAGCAAACGCCTCTCGTCTTGCCTTTTATCGTTGTCAGAAACAACCGAATCAATCCTATCACGCTTGGGCTGCTGAACTTCACGGCCTCAGTAGAAAGTGTCAATTTGTTACAGAAGTTCACAAAGAATCCTATGCCGATTCCGTGGTACGTGATGCTATTATCCGATCGGCGCCCGACAAATAAATTAGGCAACGTACCCTTCAGTTGGCAAATCCGATTCTAGATGAAGTCCTATCCATCGCTCACTCTTTTGAAATTTCTCGCGCCGCTGGAGCGCAAATAGAAGCATGGGGCGACGTCGGGGAAATACAACTTCTGTGCGATGTTGACGAAGTGTATGGCGTGTCCCCGCTGGCCGACGTGGCCGCAGTATGCTCCCAAGCGCAGCCTCGGCCTAACCGTAAACAAACCTCTAAGAAACTGCAGCAAAACCCACGGCAACTTCCTTCATGTCCGCGGTGTTTTACAAAACATTCACGAGAAGATTGCCCACAATGTTGGGCCGTGTGTCAAAAAAGGTCATGTATCATCCGTTTGCAAATCCGACCTCATACATGATGTTCATGAACATGACACTGATTCTGATTCTGTGTTGTCTGTCAATTGTACTTCTTCCCTTCCACGGAAGTTATTATTCACTGTCAAAATACTTGGTCGAGATGTTCGCATGCAGGTGGATGCTGCTACTACTGCCACTATCATCAATTCTCAAACGTATCTTCAGCTGGGTTGTCCAATCCTGTCACCTGTCACTAGGCAATTACGGACTTCAATAAACAGAAGATTTCTCTCTTGGGACAATTTGATGCTGAGGTATCTTACAAATGTGTCGTTCGCACTGTTCCCATATTTGTAGTCGACCATAGTAACGTGGAGAATCTTTTTGGTTTCGATGCCTTTTGCATTTTTGAGTTCTCCATAGATGACTCTGTCAATATAGTCTCTGATGCTATTCCTTATGCTCAATTGGATTCCTTGTCGACGACATTTTCGTCCCTTTTTTCTCCTGGGTTAGGCCTTGCAAACGACTTTGAAGCTCATATCACGCTCAAACCCACTGCTCAGTCTAAGTTTTTTCGGGTTTGGTCCATTTCTGTGGCCCTTCGTGATCAGGTCAAACGGGAGCTGGATCGTCTCTACTGCTTCAGGGCTCTTGCTTCCTGTCACTCCCAGTGACTGGTCCTCTCCTGTCGTCGTCGTTGCTAAGCCAAATGGTGATATTCGTCTCTGTGGCGATTTCAAAGCCACTGTAAATGTTCAGTGCCTTATCAACACTTACCCTATGCCTCGACCTGAAGAATTGTTCACAAAACTTGCTGGAGGCCAGTATTTTTCTAAACTTGACCTGTCAGAAGCTTATGATAAACTTCCTCACGACACTGCTTCCCGGCAGTTTCTGGTCCTAAATACGCCTTCCGGCCCCTATCAATACCAACGATTGCCAATCGGGGTTGCCAGCGCCCCTGCTCTCTTTCAGCGATTCTTGGAACAATTATTGCTCACTGTCCCTGGGTGTATAAACTACCATGACGACACTGTTGTCACTGGCTCCACCACTGACGAACATCTTCAAAATCTCTGCACGCTTTTTCATGTCTTACAAACTGCCGGTCTTAAGTTTAATATTCAGGAATCAATTTTTTTTCAGGCATCTATCACGTACTTGCGGTTTTAACTCTCTGGGATGGTATTCGTCTGCTTCAGCAAACTGTCACTGCGATCGATGCCCTTCATCGCCCCACATCTGTTAAGGTAGTACAGGCCTTCTTGGGGAAAATAGCATACTATCACAAGTTTTTACCGTCTGCTGCTTCGGTGGCTCAGCCGTTGCATCACCTGTTGCATAAAAACGTGCCTATTCACTGGTCCGCGACATGCGATGCGGCTTTCCAGAAATCGAAGACTATGCTGAAACAGGCCCCGTGCCTGGCTACTTATCGACCTGGCCAACATCTTGTTCTTGCCACAGACACCTCTCAATATGGGGTCGGTGCAGTCCTTGCGCACCGTTTTTCTGACGGTTCTGAACAACCCATTGCTTATGCCTCCAAAACGCTCACGGATGCCCAACAAAAGTATTCTGAAATTGAAAAAGAAGCTTTGGCCATTATTTATACTCTCCATAAGTTTGGTTTTTTTCTCTATGGATCCAAATTTCATCTTGTTACGGATCACAAACCACATCACTTCCCGACAAGGCTGCACACCACCTCCAGCATTGGACTCTTTACTTGTCTCGTTTCAATTATGAGATTCATTTCCAGCCGACAGCTCAACATGCGAATGCTGATGCACTGTCTCGCCTTCCCATGGGTCCTGGTCTGGCATTCGATAGGGACGAACGTTTGTGTTTCCACCTGGATGTTGCCAAGCAGCGGGTTGTGGACGGGTTCCCCATCTCCGGGGACCGGCAACACCTGTTCCGGATGCCGCTACACCACCTTTGGCTCTACCTGACGCTCGGGATACTGGAATCTCTCATTACTCACAACGCAGTCCTCTCACCATCATATCAGTGCCAGCACAAGAACTGATGCCACCACTCCTGGCAGGAACCAGATGACCATCATCTGTCGGAGCAACTCTACTCGCCTCCTTCTCCTATGGACGCGGACACATCGCCCATGTCTCCTATTATAACAATCGGACTTGCTGCAACGGGCAGATTGGTGCACGGGGCCCCAGCAGATTCAACCCCCACGTCTCCTGTCATCTCGACCCATCATCATCAGGGACACTTCCGTCCTTACGGGACGCCTCCTCCTCGAGACTTTACGGCCAGTCAAACAATACCTATGGACGTTAGCAATCTACAGACCACCTCCATCAAGGCCAGTGCAAAAAATTCAAAGGGGGGAAAAGTGTTGTGACTCGCCGATCTTTCAAAGTGCCGGCGCGCAGTTACGCGCATCCACTACATGCGGCGCTGTCTGCCAGCCATGCAGCAACAGCGCCACCTACGCGGCCAGCCAGCCAGCGGCTGCTAAACTTAGTTATAATGTGACAGTTAAATTGTACACACATCTTATTCTGTTTACTTTATCTGTGACTTTCATGTATTGCGTCTTCCTTGAAATATAGTTGTTCAACCTGAAGTTATAACAAATAGTACTGACCTGCCTTGCAGGGCAGCCAACAGGTAAGGAGCAAGAAATGGTTATCCACAGTCATGTGAAGTTGGCACTCGGCTTTCTCTACAAATCTTTAACAGTTCTGCAGAATTTCGCGAGGAAAACTGTAAGACTCAGGAAAATTTTAATCTTGTACAAAAAATAATTCCCAGATTTGAAAAAAAAATAATTATTGTGAATGGCACTCCAAGAGCTCTACAGAAAACCCTAATGACATTTTTTGTGCAGATAACAGTTTATGAGGTACGGTAATTTCAATCATGAAAGACTCATTTCCACAGTTGTGTGAAGTTGGCAACCGACTTTCGAGAAATACACTTTTTTCAGTGTTCTTGATAGATAGTCTATAGTTCTAGAGTTCTCTGTAACTATTTTTAAGTTCTGTAGAATTCTACAAAACAAAAAGTTATGTTCACAATTCTGAATACTGCGAAGTTACCAATTTATTTCCGAGAAATCTAGATTTTTCTCAGGAGTATTTATATATATGGTATAGTTCTAGAGTTTTCTGCACAAATTTTGAATAATTCTATAGAATTTCGCGAAAAGTTGGCTAGCTGACTAGTTGAATAGTACCCGATTTTCGGAAAATTTACATTTTTTCATATTTTTTTGGTATATATGCTATAGTTCTAGTGTTCTCTGTACTAAATTTGAATAGTTCTGCAGAATTTCGCAAAGAAAACACTAGTAATCGGAAAATCTTAATGTGGTAAAAAAATTGCGAAAGTAAATTTGTGCTCACAATTCTGGATAGCTCCCCATGAGTTCTATAGAAAACCTTAATGACATTTTTTGTGCAGATAAAAGTTTATGAAATAAATGAAATAATAAGGGCCCATTTTCACAACCGAAAACATACGAGATTCACTAGTTCTGACGACAGTTCCGATCATAGTTCTGGATAATACCCCAAGTGTTTTATTGAAAAGCAATGCAACTTCTTGTGAAGATAATTGTATATAACGACAATAATGTGGAACCTACTTCACTAACATGTAGCTTTTGGATCGGTTCAAATGGCTCTGAGCACTATGGTACTCAACTTCTAAGGCCATTAGTCCCCCAGAACTTAGAACTTAGAACTAGTTAAACCTAACTAACCTAAGGACATCACATACATCCATGCCGGAGGCAGGATTCGAACCTGCGACCGTAGCGGTCTCGCGGTTCCAGACTGTAGCGCCTAGAAGCACACGGCCACTTCGGCCGGCTTTTGGATCGGAAGCTGAGCTTCACTGCCCTACATCTACACATTTAGGCTACAATGCAAACCACTGTGAGGTGCATGGCAGAGGGTAAGTCCCATTGTACCAGTTATATTTATTCCTGTTCCATTCACATATGGAGCACGGGAAGAATGATTGTGTGATCGATGCATGTAGGTGCAAGTCGCACACATCGTGTCGACTGTCGTTATGTATCCGAGTGCTCACAACCTCAGCAATCTAACGGTAGTTGCCATTTTTCGTTACTTATTGCGTTGTATCATAACAACTTTAACTTAATTTGATATTCTTTGCTACAATCATGACCAGATTTGAAGATAGCTATCTCTATAATGTGCTTTCACGAACTCCTGTTCTTCAGAGTACGATACATAGTGGGATTTTCCAACATTTTGCAAGATATATGCTATTTTTTTCAAAGTGGAGTTCAGATTCAAGCAGTTCTTGTACCTTCATACGTTTATTGTCGGGTTGGAAATCAGAGTTATGGGTAGGATCTTGTTCACTTCAAAAAACATGCTTGTTGGAGCACCAGTAATCAATAGTCGGAAATCATTTATTCGATTGTTATTCTCGGTCTCCAAATGTCCAAATGTTTGGCTCTGAGCACTATGGGACTCAACTGCTGTGGTCATTAGTCCCCTAGAACTTAGAACTACTTAAACCTAAGGACATCACACACATCCATGCCCGAGGCAGGATTCGAACCTGCGACCGTAGCAATCGCACGATTCCGGACTGCGCTCCTAGAACCGCGAGACCACCGCGGCCGCCTCTCCAAATGTTTACACGCAATCTTAGTAATAAGGATACTGAAATGAAAGCGAAATAAAATGCTCTATCTAGACAGATAGTTACGAGACGAAATGAGGAACCCTCTCAGGACTTAGCAACTGGAACATGTTGTCCATTCTTGTACTATATTTTCTCTGGCTTTGAATAGATCAACGAACATGTTGCCTAGTTTACCATTTTTATTACTGAAACTGATTTTAATTTTAATGTCTGAAAATCTTGCCAGTCTGGAAGTACTGCATTCTAAAAGAAGAGGATCAGAAATACTCGAAAAAGTAAAATTATGCATAAAAAAATTTAAAGTCATCAATGTGTGTACTAACAGACTGCTGGCAATAATAGGTAGAATCAACGGTACTTAAAGTTTGCTCGAAAACTTTTGAAATCATCCTGTTCTAAAATATTACTGCATTAAGCACCAAGAGACGCTGTGCAGATAATCCTTGGAACTTAAAATAAGCAACATGTTATCCCACCGGTTATGAAATATGTAACACTAGAGCTACCGCATGAATACTCGAGAATTCTGATGTTGCTGTGAATTGTTGAATTTGGGGTATGATGAGCTTGTCAAACATTGTGAGGCGCAGTATTTTTAAAGGAAATTCTCTGAGTACATTTTGAAACACGAAAAATGTTTCTGATTTTTTTATAACAGGAAAATACACTACCTGAAAAAAGACCCCTATGACATGACAACTAGCAATTTGATTCAGCATTTTTAGTTGAAGTTAATTGCCATCTCAAAGCGTAGATTTAAAACTAGAAGGTAAAAGTATCAGCCCATTAAAAATTATATTAAAACTGATATTCTATCAGTTATAATATGAGGATTTGAGTCAATTTCCATCATTGAAAGAAAAGAGTGAATTTGCTCCGGAGAGTGGGACCAAACATACTGAAAAACGTAAATATTGCAAGTATCATTTGAAAATTGTTTTCATAAGTTTTAATTCCATTTTAAGATTGTGAACAAAACAAAATGCATATTCCTAGTGACACAGAAACAGAGTTGATTAGTCTAAAAACAATTTGATTGTTTAAAATGAAATCTGATAAGCTTTTTTCATATCAAAATGATACTGCCACAATTAATTTCTGGCATTCATTACGCAATGAACATATTCTAGAACAAACAACATTGGCACACGGCTGTTTAGGCCTATGTCTCTTTGAAACAACATACAGATGAATACACACCTTTTATCCATGACATTTATTAAAGGCAAAACAAGATCCCGTATAAAAGAATCAAATTAATGATATGTAAGGTTCCTGTGATGTAAGAGATGTTGATTAGATACAGATACATTAATTAAATCATTTTAAAATGTTAATTAGGTCCACAGACATACTTATATTTAGGCAATTAGGCATATGTCTCAAGTTCGAAGTTCTCTGTATTCAATCTCTCACTGAGTTTCTCTCACTCTTCGCATCAAAAAATGTGGCCCAGACTTATCTTCACCAAAGGACCCTATCTGGCTGCTGTAGCACAATGGCACTCACCTGTCATCGAAGAGATGATTTCTGGCTATTAATGACTGGTGCTCCAATAAGCGTGTATCTTTTGAACTGAAGTAAATCAATTGATTTAAAAGCTTGAGTCAGCAATTCTTGTTCCACTTCTAACTGAACAAGATCTTATCTCCATCTCCGTTTTCCAACCGTGGTCACGAACGCATGAAGGACAAAACCCGCTTCAATTGTATGACGCTTCTCAATGCTCCATGAAAAAAATCGAGTACCGGTATGTCATAAATTTTGGAAAATCCCAGTATGTATCAAACACTGAAGGAACAGGAGTTCGTGAAGGCACATTATAGAGGTATCTTCAAATCCGGTACTTAATTTTAGCAAAGAATATCAAATTAAAGTTGTTGTAATACAGAACAACAAGTAGACGAAGAAATGGCAACTACCATTATATTGTTGGGGTTATCCGCACTCCGATACATAACGACAGTAGACACCATGTGTGCAGACTTGTACCTAAATGCACCAATCACATCTAGTTCAGTTATAAACGATTATCTTCACAAGTAATTACATTACGTTTTTCGATAAAACTCTAGGCGTGTAATCCAGAACCGTGATCGGAACTGTCGTCAGAACTGTAGTGCAATTTAGTACATTTTCGGTACTGAAAATGGGTTGACAATTATTTCATTTACGTCATAAACTATTACCTGCGTGATTAAGGTTTTCTGTAGAACTCTTGGGGAGCTATCTGGAATTGTGATCACAGTTTTACTTTCGCAAATTGATAATTTTTTTACAACATTAAAATTTTCCGATTACAGGTGTTTTCTGCAGAACTATTCAAATTTAGTAAAGAGAACCCTAAAACTATAGCATATCTACCAAGAAATCTAAAAAAAAAAATGTATACCGGTATTTCTCGAAAATCGGGTGCCAGCTCCATAGCTAGTCAACTTTTTATAAATGCGACTATCATTTTTGTTTCGCGAAATCCTACAGAACTATTCAAAATTTGTGCAGAAAACTCTGGAACTATACCATATTGGCCTATATAAATAATTATGAGAAAAATCTATACCGTATTTTTCGAAAATAGATTGCCAACTTCACAGCTGTCCAGCTATTCACAGTTGTGATCACAAATTTCTTTTGCAAAATTCTACAGAACTAATATTTACATTGAACCCTAGAACTATACAATATCTACCAAGAACTTTGAAAAAATGTATATTTCTCGAAAGTCGGTTGCCAACTTCACACGACTGTAGACGTGGGTCTCTCATTATTGCAATTACCACAAACTATTACGTGCACAAAAAAATGTCATTACGGTTTTCTGTAGAACTCTTGGAGCGCCATTCAGAATGACTATTTTTTTCGCAAATGTGAGAATACTGTAAAATCCCAGTATATATCGAAATCTGAAGTACAAGAGTCCGTGATAGCACGTTATAGAGACAGCTGTCTTCAAATCCGATCACAATTGTTGCAACTAATACCAAATTCAGTTAAAGTTGCTGTGATACAACGCATTAAGTAGGCAAAAAATGGCAACTACCGTTAGATTGCTGAGGTTGTCAGCACTCGGATACATAACGACAGTCGACATGATGTGCCGACAGGATGTTATCCTAATAACAAGTACAATGGGTTTTACCATCTGCCGTGACATTTTGGTTTGACACGGTGGTTTGCAGAGTATAGACGTAGATGTAGGACAGCGAAGCTCAGCTTCCGATTGAAAAGCTATATGTTAGTGAAGTAGGTCCCACATTATTGTAGTTATAGACGAATATGTTCACAAGAAATTACAATAAGTTTTTCGATAAAACTCTTGGGGTGTTATCCAGAACTGTGATCTGAACTATCATCAGAACTCTAGTGCAATTTCGTATGTGAAAATGGGCCCCTCATTATGTCATTCATTTCAGAAAATATTACCTGCACAAAAATTTCATTAAGGTTTCCAGTAGAACTCTTAGGGAGTTATCCAGAACTGTGACCACAATTTTTATACTTTCGCAAATTGATAGTTTTTTCTACAAGATTAAAATTTTGCCTAGTATTACTGTTTTCTTCGCGAAATTCCGTAGAACTATTCAAGGTCTCTGAATATATATATATATATATATATATATATATATATATATATATATATATATATATATCTCGAAAGTTGATGTGCGCACTACGTATGACGTACATGTACGCAGGCGAAGCCACAGGGAAAAAATCTAGTATAAAGCTGAGCGTATGTATGGGCTTGTAAAACCTCCTCAAATTCACCTGGATTGATGTGAGCCAAATCTGGCACTCAAAGTCCTGACCCATGAGAACCAACATAAGGGCGGTTTGTAACATTCTGTCTCTAATATTTATGGAGATAGAGCTCTCAGGGGTTCACAATTGTTTGCTGGGTATAGGCTTGGCGACCGCAGGGTTCCTGAACTGGAGACTGGTGAGCGCCCCCAGTCCTCTGTCGCTGTAAGCTCTTATAATCCTTCAGTGACCACTATACGGTGCAGCAGTGGAATGTCGTGTGCCATAAGGAACTTGGATCTTGTCTCGATCATAAGGATGGTGGAAACATCTATAAACAATCCCTCAATCTCAAGGCGTGCTGCACGCCGATGAGATGCTTGGCTGTTGAGCTGGAACAGTCATTAGTAGGCAACCTCCAAGGAAACTCAGTTGTATAAGGCCTACTCAGGGAAGTGGGGCTCTGTCTGAGGCAATCATTGTTCCTAGTTGCTCATGGGCTAAGATGGAGCCCTCAAAATTTTGTCCCCCCTCCTCCCAACGGAATCGGTGGGCTCCTGTTAGGTACCAACACCCAATCTAACAAAAGAGCTCATGTAGCTAGTCCTCTAAACTCTGGGGTTACACAGCGTTTTTCAGTTTATAGTAACAAAATCGATGATTGTGGTCAGAACGTGTTCCTAATAGTTAAACAGAAAGAGGGCAGCTTTGAGAAAGTTTCACCTTTCTACATCCAAAAAGGTTTAGAGATTACTGCTGGAACTTTAAAATCTTCCAAACACTTGCGAAATGGGATGCTGTTGGTAGAAACGTCTAATTCCCAACAAGTAAAGAATCTCCAGGAAACTCAGTGGCTCAGGGAGTATGTAATCGAAACTGAACTACACAGCACCTTGAACTACAGCAACGGTGTTGTGACTTGCAGAAATCCGGTGGATATTCCCAAAGAAGAACTGGAAACTGAGTGGACCCAAGAAGGAATGTTGATGTCAAAACATCATGAAAAGGGTGGATGGCGATCTGATCAAATCAGACTTGTATACACTGACTTTCAACAGCATAAATCTTTCAGAAAATGTCAAGGCAGGTTTTCTTTGCCTCAGCATCTGGCCTTATGTCTCCAACCCAATGCGCTGTTTCAAATGCCAGAACTTTGTGCACACTATTCTTGATTGTGAAGGAGAAACCACTTGTGGTAAATGTGGTGAGGCCACCCACAAACGAGTCAGTTGTTCACCTGCTCCAAAGTGTGTAAATTGCTCTGGGATCACCGTGTCTAGAATGGGGACTGAAATGTCTCATTTGGAGAAAGGAAGGTACAGGAGATTAAAACAACAAAGCAAATGTCATGTGGTGAGGCTAAAAATATCTCCATGTTCACTACGTCATTTCTGAAGTTTCACAGTCACTTCAGAAAACTGATGCCGCTACACAAACGGAGATTGCTACTGTCTGCACTAGTACTTGCATTTGTCAATGCACTTGTGCTGCTATGGTTATTTCGAAGCCCATACCTCTCACCAGAACATTAGAAAAGGCTGTTGTTGCCAATATTGCAGGGCTCCCTGCCCATGCAAATGTTCAGTCTGGTTAACCATCCAGTGCTGGCACTACCCTAGCTGCAGTTGCGGCTTCGAAGCCCATCCATGCCAAAAAATCAAAGGCAAAGTATCAACTATTGATGGAGTCGGAAAGTAAACAGCTCAACATTGTTGACATCATCTGCTCTGACGTCTCTCATGATTCTTCTTCAGAGCTGATGGACATTGATATCTGCCTGGGGCACCCATCTCGCCCCAAGACTGAGCCCCCACCCATTAGGGGTTTCCTTCTCTGATGGAAAGATAGAGTGACACTGCTACCCCCATGATAGATGGCTCCCATACTACAGTGGAACATTAATGGGTTCAGGACACATCTACAAGAACTAAAACTCCTAGCACAGAAATGCCTTCTGTACTTGTGTTTGCAGGAAACGGATTTTGAAGCTTCTTGTGTCCCTGTGCTGTGGAGCTACACCCTCCACCACAAGGATGACCTGACTGGGGTCAATAATCAAGGGAGGTGTCGCTTTGTATGTCAGTAAGGCGCACCTCTCTTCTGCTCTCCCCCCTGGCTGCTGATATGCAAGCAGTAGCAGTTGAAATTCATGTGAGTCACAGGATTACTGTTTGCTTCCTGTATTTTCCTCTGCAAAATGCGTAGATTCTGAGGCTCTAACGGTTCTTTAGAACAACTCCCCCGAACATTTCTCCATCTGGGAGACTTCAGTGCCCATCATGTATTGTGGGGCTCGACCTTTACTTCCTCTCAGGGTCGTGGTTTGGAGAGTCTTATGACATCTCACAAGCTGTGCTTCCTCAACACAGGCACTCCTACTCATTTCTGTACTGCTATTGGGTCATTCTCAGCCATAGACCTCTCTTCATGCTTTCCAGCCCTTGCAGAATCCATTCAGTGGGAAGTCACTGATGATCCTCATTCCAGTGACCACTTCCATCTTGATTTATTTATTTATTTATTTATTCTGGATTCAACTACTGGATGCAGCTCTCCCTGAAAGGACACAGCCATGAAGGATGATCAGCAGACCTGATTGGACACTGTTCAGCGATCTGGTTGTGCTTGAATTCCAGGACGGCATCCAGAACCGGATGGACCACATCACATGAGTGGTTCACCATGCCGCTGACATCTCCATAATCCACAGGTAATTTTTGGAGGCCACCTGTCCCTTGGTGGACAATTGAGTGCCATTTGGAAATCTGGGTTAAGCATGCCGCTGACAGTTTTAATGGCCACCCAACGGCAGAAAACCTTGCAACCTTTTGAGTGGCAAGGGCCAAGACTTGATGCCTCATCAACGAGAGCAAGAAAAGTTCATGGTAAGCGTTCTAGGATTCTATCAACCCTTCCACTTGTTCTACAACAGTATGGGAAGCTGTCAGGTGGATTTCTGGTAAACATAGTTGTTTACCAATAGGATCTTTGCTGAAACAAGAGTGTCTCCAAAGAACACCCAGAAACATCACCCAGATGCCAGAGTGTTCTGCAATGACTATTTTCCGTGCCAGACAGTATCCAGCGTTCTGCTGCTATCATGTGAGTGTAGAGAGGGGCCAGGTGGACTTCAGATCCAACGATTCTGACAAGGAAACCTCCACATCGCACTCCCCTCAGATTTAGTTATAACTTGGCACAGTGGATAGGCCTTGAAACACTGAACACAGATCAATCGAGAAAATAGGAAGAAGTTGTGCGGAACTATGAAAAAAAAATCAAAATATACAGACTGAGTAGTCCATGCGCAACATATGCATCATTATGGATAACGCGAGCTCAAGAGCGCCGTGGTCCCGTGGTTAGCGTGAGCAGCTGCGGAACGAGAGGTTCTTGGCTCAAGTCCTCTCTCGAGTTAAAAGTTTAATTTTTTATTTTCGCAAAGTTATGATCTGTCCGTTCGTTCATTGACGTCTCTGTTCACTGAAATAAGTTTAGTGTCTGTGTTTTGCGACCGCACAGCAAAACCGTGCGATTAGTAGGCGAAAGGACGTGCCTCTCCAATGGGAACCGAAAACATTTGATCGCAAGGTCATACGTCAACCGATTCCTCCACAGGAAAACACGTCTGATGTATTCTATACGACACTGGTGACGGCTTGTGCGTCACGTGACGGGAATATGTTGTCGACCCACCTAACTTGTACACTTGGCGAATGGGTAAAAAGATTCTTCTACCTTGCCCGATTTTCTTGTGGATGTGATAATCACACCCAAAAAAGTGATGAAAACATAAGAGTTTGTCACATAAACTGCAACAAATGAATGCAACAGTTTCACAGTCACACAGTTTTCCCTGTGCTCTGTCAAAACATATGTTTTTAACGTTTTCAAATTTTTCCGTGTGTAGAGCGTCAAACCCTGCATATGTCCAAGCAAATCTGAATATGTCCTGGAATTTTGGAGAGCGAAGTTGATTATGTGTAAGTGTCTGAACTTTCATAATTGTCTGAAAATAAAAAATTAAACTTTTCACTCGAGGGAAGATTTGAACCAAGGACCTGTCGTTCTGCAGCTGCTCACGCTAACCACGGGACCACGGCGCTCCTGAACTCAGATAATCCTTCTTGTTGCATATCCTTCACATGGATCACCCAGTTTTTATATTTTGCTTATTTTTTTCATAGTTCCACGCAACTTCTTCCTGTTTTCTCGATTGATCTGTGTTCAGTGTTTCAAGGCCTATCCACTGTGCCAAGTTATAACTAAATTTGAGGGGGGGGTGCGATGGGGAGGTTCCCTTGTGAGTCTTACAACTGCCCTTTCTTTGTATGGGAACCGGATTCTTTACTGCCTGAGGCTCATGATACTGCACCCAGTAATGAGCAAATCCGGTACAACATGCTTCGACATTTGCCAGCAGTGTCAAAGAAAATCCTCCTTGACACCTCTCCTCAAACCAAGACAGGACAAAATGTGTCCCAATAGTTACTCAAGCGTTGCCTTAATGAGATGCATAGGAAAGACCCTACAAAAAATACTTAAATGTCATCTAGACTGGATGTTAGAGACCAGGCAACTCATTAGCTGCTCACACTGTGGACTCAGGAGGTGACTGTCGATAATCTTATAATAGAAGTGGCAATTCAGCTCGCTTTCTTACATAAACTTCACTGTCTTGGTATATTCTTTGACATCAAAGGAGGTGCAAGAATGGATTTAATGTTCCATTGACATCAAGCTCATTTGAGATGGTGCACAATCTCATACAAAAGTATTCTACGACAGCTGCACAAATGGGGCTTTTGTGACCACCTCCTGATCTTAGTACAATCCTTCCTGCCCAAGCGCTTTGTTTAGATTCTAAAGTTGGTCACATGTTATCAGATTGTTTTGAACAAGAGAATGGTGTTCCTCAGGGCAGTTTTTTAAGTGTTACGCTCTTTGCCATAACCATAAACAGTATCACACCAACGGTAAGGAGTGTTGTATAATGTTCCTGTCGTATAGGGTGTGTTGTGTGAGAATAATATCGACCTTCTTTGCAGGGCAGTCTACACATCATGGGCAAGAAATGGTTTTCAAGTCCCTGATGTGTACCCCGCCCAGCACAGCAGGCGTGTTGTGTAGGAGTATTGTCAGCCTGCTTTAACAACCTCTTTTGTAGGGCCCACATGTGCAGATGGGCTGGATTGAGGAGGAGATGGAAGGAAAGAGAGAGTGGGCAGAAAGGGATAGTTAGTCAGGAAGGGATGTGTGGGAAGAGAGGGGTCAGGAAGAGATGGGTAGGGAGAGAGGGGACACGAGGGGATGTAAAGACAAAGAGGGAGGGGGACAAGGAGATAACAGAGATAGTGATGGTAGAGGAGACCAACAGAATGAGAGAAGGGAGGAGGAGATGGGATCAGAGGTGGGACGAGCAGATGGACCAATAGGGAGGCGAGGAGGTGATGGGCAGAGAGTGGGGAGGAGGAGACAGTCCAAGAGATGTGCACATTATATGTGATATACATGTACGCAGGTGAAGCCTCGGGTAAGAGGCTAGTATATAGGGTGAGTCACATAAGATGTGATACCCCTTTTACTTCGTGAATGGTTACACATATAAAAATGCAGCTTTCGCAAATGTTAGAGCGTCGAGGGGCATATATTGTTTTATTTGATAAATATTTTTAGTGCTGGTATCAATGCAGATACTGAAGCAAGTAGGTTTTTTTTAAATGGAACCATATACTTTTTATAGCTGTTTTCAATACTTCTAGAGAGGACAATTACGGTGATGTGGCGTTTGTTAATGTTGATGCTCAAACCCATCATTAAAAAAATCAAGAAATGTCCTAGAATTTGAGGGCACAGTGGCTGGAATTGGCATCAGTGATGCAAAGACTGCCAAGCAGCGCTCTTGTGCAACACTGCTTGACAATGTCAACACATTTTTGTGTTGACTTGACTGTACTGCAGGCCGCTCATTTCTGCTTCAATATTTGTAGTGTGCAGACATGTACACAAATGAGGAGAAGTTGGATATACTAAATTTAGATGGTGAATGTAAAAGAAATGCCATAAAAACAATACAGTGGCATGGGGCTATCTATCCAGCCCGCCAGTGTCTGACACACCAGGCAACTGCACAAATTATTAAGATGCTAAGATGCTAGTGCAGACAGACTGCTTGAATGTCAAAAAGCAGACAAGAAACATGATGGCAACTGACAGAGAACACGAAGGAGCTGTTCTGACTATGACGCTAATGAATCCGCACAGTGGTATCAGACATATTGCCAAGGAATGTGGAATCAGCTAGACAAGTGTCATTCGCATCCTGCACCAACATAATTTTAATCCCTATAACCTATCAATACCTCAGGAACTCGATGACCATGATTTTGAATGTCGTGGTTTGCCCTTCAGCAATTGAGAGACAACCCTATGTTTTTTCCAAGGTGTGTTTGTTACCGATGAAGCAATGTTTACTAACCACGCTAATGTAAATTTGTATAATATGCACTACTGGGCAGCCGAAAATCCACACTGGCTTCATCAGGTGCAACATCAATGTCCATGGAGCGTAAACTTATGGTGTGGCATCATAGGAAGTTACACTGGTGTCCAAAATTAAAGCATTAAACTGCTATTTCCCTGCCCTGCATCTCACTCATGATATAATCATACAAACTGCCAAAACATGTCCTTACGATCACAGAAGGTGGCATTCAGTAAGGGAAAACTGCACCAACGATGATGTTAGGGCATCTATTAAATGGGGTAGTGCTTGCTGGGTAGTCCCATATCCACAATCGTTGTGTACACAGTTACAGACGGTGCATCATGGCACAGAGAAGATGCCTACCAGACCCTCTGTGTTGGACGGCCTAGGGAGAATGGGAGCAGGACAGTCACAAGCTGATGTGGACTGTTGGCTTAATGTGAATCGTTCTGTTGTTTCTCAAGTGTGGTGACAGTTGTTAGCATCCCACTTAGTAAATGAATCGACTTCATTTACTTCCGGTACGACGGAGTGGAAGAATGTTGGGCAAATTTTAAACACATTGTAAATCAGGCATTGGAGAAGTATGTGCCGAAAAAGTGGGTTACGGACGGAAAAGACCCGCCGTGGTTTAACGGCGCAATTCGGAAGATGCTCAGGAAGCAAAGGCAGTTGCACTCGCGGTACAAGAAAGATCGGGAGAATGAGGACAGGCAAAACTTAGTAGAGATTCATGCTGCTGTAAAAAGAGCGATGCGCGAAGCATATAACCACTACCACCGTCACACCTTAGCAAAAGATCTTGCTGAAAACCCAAGGAAATCCTGGTCTTATATAAAATCGGTAAGTGGATCGAAGGCTTCCATCCAGTCACTCACTGGTAAGTCTGGCCTGGCAGTGGACGACAGGAAAACGAAAGCTGAAATTTTAAATTTAGCATTTGAGAAATCCTTCACGCAGGAGGATCGTACAAACATACCGCTGTTTGAGTCTTGTACAGATTCCCGTATGGAGGACATAGTGGTAGACATCCCTATGGTTGTGAAGCAGCTGAATGGGTTGAAAATAAATAAATTGCCAGGTCCTGATTGGATTCCAATTTGGTTTTACAGAGGGTACTCTACTGCATTGGCTCCTTACTTAGCTTGCATTTATTGCGAATCTCTCGCCCAATGTAAAGTCCCGAGCGACTGAAAAAAAGCGCAGGTGACACCTGTATATAAGAAGGGTAGAAGGATGGATCCTCAAAATTACAGACCAATATCCTTAACATCAGTTTGTTGCAGGATTCTCGAACATATTCTCAGTCCGAATATAATGAATTTCCTTGAGACAGAGAAGTTGCTGTCCATGCATCAGCACGGCTTTAGAAAGCATCGTTCCTGCGAAAAGCAACTCGCCCTTTTTTCACGTGATATCTTGCGAACCATGGATGAAGGGTTTCAGACGGATGCCATATTCCTTGACTTCCGGGAAGCATTTGACTCGGTGCACCACTGCAGACTCCTAACTAAGGTACGATCATATGGGATTGGTTCCCAAATACGTGAGTGGCTCGAAGACTTCTTAAGTAATAGAACCCAGTACGTTGTCCTCGATGGTGAGTGTTCATCGTAGGTGAGGGTATCATCTGGAGTGCCCCAGGGAAGTGTGGTAGGTCCGCTGTTGTTTTCTATCTACATAAATGATCTTTTGGATAGGGTGGATAACAATATGCAGCTGTTTGCTGATGATGCTGTGGTGTACAGGAAGGTGTCGTTGTTGAGTGACTGTAGGAGGATACAGGATGACTTGGACAGGATTTGTGATTGGTGTAAAGAATGGCAGCTAACTCTAAATATAGATAAATGTAAATTAATGCAGATGAATAGGAAAAAGAATCCTGTAATGTTTGAATACTCCATTAGTAGTGTAGTGCTTGGCACAGTCACGTCGATTAAATATTTGGGCATAACATTGCAGAGCGATATGAAGTGGGGCAGACATGTAATGGCAGTTGTGAGGAAGGCGGATAGTCATCTTCGGTTCATTGGTAGAATTTTGGGAAGATGGGTTCATCTGTAAAGGATACCGCTTATAAAACACTAATACGACCTATTCTTGAGTACTGCTCGAGCGATCAGGTCGGATTGAGGGAGTACATAGAGGCAATTCAGAGGCGGGCTGCTAGATTTGTTACTGGTAGGTTTTATCATCACATGAGTGTTATGACAATGCTTCAGGAACTCAAGTGGGGGTCTCTGGAGGAAAGGAGGTGTTCTTTCGGTGAATTTCTACTGAGGAAATTTAGAGAACCAGCATTTGAGGCTGACTGCAGTAAAATTTTACTGCCGCCAACTTATATTTTGCGGAAAGATCACAAAGATAGGATAAGAGAGATTAGGGCTCATACAGAGGCATATAGACTGTCATTTTTCCCTCGTTCTGTTTGGGAGTGGAACATGGAGAGAAGATTCTAGTTATGGTACGAGGTACCCTCCACCACACACCATATGGTGGATTGCGGAGTGTGTATGTAGATGTAGATGTAGTTTGTAGAGACCAAGACTGTATCCCAAAGACCATGGCAAGGCTGACCACGTGTGACATCACAAAGAGAGGTCCATTATTTGTCTGTAAATGCAGGACAGTACCCCTTAGAACTGCATGGCTGTGGCATCTGACCTCGCAGCATTCACCGGAAGTAATGTATCAAGCTGTGTTGCAGAGAAGAATACATTTCATTCATAGGCATTTATTGAGGCAAATGGTGTACAAAAGGCTTCAACAGAGTGACTTTTATTATCTGAGACCTGCTGTACATGTAACTCTGCCGCATTTTCTCAGAAGGAAAAGTTTAGAGTGGAGTCGTCAACATGGCACCTGGACAGTCGAACAGTGATCCAATGTTCTTTTCTCAGATGAGTCCCGATTTCATCTGGAGAGTGATTGTCCATGGATTCTCATCTGGAAGGAATGAGGAACACAGTTTTGAGATCCAAACATTATGAAAAGTGACCAGTAATGAGGAAGATCTCTAATGGTTTGGACAGGGATTATGTTGACCACTCGAACACTTCTTCTTGAAACTGTATGGGTGAATTTGCAAGTATTACTGCAGTCAGGTATTGTGACAAGATCCTGGGACCTCATGTGCGGTTGTTGCTAGGTGCTGTGGGCCCAGACTTCGTACTGATGGATCATAATGTTGGACCTCAGAGAGCTCATATGGTTGATGCTTTCCTGGAGATAGAAGATATTGCACGGATGGTGTGGCCTGCATTCTCTTTCAATCTGAAACCCACTGAGCATGTCTAGGAAGCTCTAGGGATGTGGTTTGCAACCACCAACCACTCTTCAAGACTTACGAGCAGCTCTGCAGGAACAATGGGCATTACTGCCTCAACATGAGATTTGTGACGTCATTCACAGCATGCCCTGTCATTGTCAGACCTGTATTGCTGCCATAGGTGGTCACACTTCATACTGAGCACGTTGACCAGTTGTCGGAATGAGTGTGCAAGTCAATTAAGTTGGAAAAAAATGAAGGATTTTTTGTTATAGTTACGCATGTTGCAGTTGTTTATGTTATGCATTCATTACATTGTTTCTACTTTTCTATTGCCTGTTTATACTGTGTTGTTGCAAAATAAGTTAAACCTTGAAATTTTTTTGTTTTTTTGCATTAATTTTGACACCAGTGTACATTGTGGGACCTTACTTCATCTTAGGCATTCTAAATGGACATTCGTATACACTATTTCTGAAAAACACTCTACTGGTTCTTCTAGAACAGGTAGCACTGGATATTCGACAGCATATATACCTGCAACATGACAGTTGTTCATCTCACTCACCCTATGTTGCAACACAGCTACTGAATGAGAACTTTCCTGAATGCTTGGCTGGATGAAATTCTGTTATCAAATGGCCTGTAAAGTCTCCTGATTTGACTTCTCTTGATTTGTTTCTGTCTGGAGCACTCAACGATGCAGTCTATGATGAAGCCCCTAGTACGCCAGAATATATGTGTCATCAAATTGTTAATGCATGCTCTATTGTACAATCCACTCTAATGACATCTGTACATAATTCTTTCAAACAGTGACTGCAAATGTGTCTTTCGGTCCATGGTCAATGGCTTGAACACATGTGTAAATAAAGGATAAGGTTATGTTTTTGGAAGACAAAATTTATGTAATGTGGTTTTGGTGGTTCCAAATCATTGTTAGTAAACTGTTTATTTCATTTACATGTATATGAAATTGCACAGCAATCTCAAATAAGCAGACAGTTTGTGTCGTACATAGCTGGTAGCACTGTCATTACATGCTTATGTTTAGCATGATACGACATTTCATTAAGTAGAATATTTATTTTGCAGTGTACATGTGGTCACAGGAAAAAATAGGTCAACATTTAGATATTTAACACAGTAGTTGCTTTTTGCAGTGAATGAGACCTCTTTATTTTTAAAGAATGAACAGTTGATTTCTCTCTATCAGCTCATGTAAATCTGAGAGGATACATGGTGAACCTGCATCTAAATCATAAGTTGGTTCAAGGGGTGCTCATAGCGCAGGCCTACCTAATGCTATACAACTACACAGACTGGACGGTGATGCCTGCTTGGCAGTGTTTGCGTCACAGATGCCGTTTCCGGCCACTGAGTTCTCAAAATCTAGGCCATATCTTGATTTTATTATTATTTTTTTTAATGACAGGTTTCAGTGTCAATATTAACAAATGATATATCACTGTAAATGTCTTCTCAAGAGCTATCAAATGCAGTTATAAAAAGTATACAGTTGCATAAAAAAAATAAAAAAAGTACTTAGTTCAATACCTCAGTTGACATCAACACTAAAAACATTAACCAAACAAAAACATATGTGCCCCTCGATGCTCTAATGTTTTGATATGTGTAACCAATCATGAAATCAAATGGGTGTAATGTCTTATGTGACTCACCCTGTATATACAGAACAGAGCGTATAAATGTATTTGTAAGAGCTCATCCCAGGCCCTTGGGCTGACATGGACCAAATCTGACAAACTCCTTGCTCTGAGACGACCAACATAGGGTGTTTATAATGCTCTAGCTCTAATATTTACAAAGATACATACATGGATGTTATTAAATCCCTGCCGTATAGGCTGCCCAGCACAACAGGCATGTTGTGTTGGAGTAATGTCAGCCTGCTTTGCACGGCAGCCTACACATCATGGGTTCGAAGCTCTTAGCGTATAGACTATGCTGCACAAGATGCATGTTGTGGGATTAGTACCAGCCTGCTTCATCAACCACTTTTTCAAGGGCTACACGTGCAGGTGGGCATGCCTGGGAAAGTCGAGATGGATGGAGGAGGAGATGGAGACAGCAGCCACGAGAGGATGGATAGGGAGAGAAGTGACAAGAAGAGATATAAATATAGAGAGGGAGATGGAGGAGGAGATGGACAGAGGGAGAAGGTAGAGGAAGTGATGGTCAATAATAGGGGGAGGGGAATCTATAGAGTGGTGGGAGAATGAAATGGACAGATAGGGAGATGAGGAGGTGATGAGCAGAAAGAGAAAGTGGAGGAGATGGACAGAAAGAGGGGAGAAAAGAAGAGAAAGGCTGAGGAAGGGTAAGAGGAGACGTGGGCTAGTTATGTGCTATATCTCAGCATTTTGGAAACATTTCTTCACACCTCCACTGTAAAGTGAATATTTGGAGGAAGCAAATTTTAATGCTGAAGAACCATAGCATTTCCACTTTTATGAGGCCATATGACAAACAAGCCATCCATGTATCACGAATAGCAGGAATGTTTTACTCTTCAAAGTCCTTCATAAAATATTTGGCCGTCATGGAGACAAGATGGCCTGCCATGGCAGGTCGATGTACTTATTCAAAGTACATTAATGTAAGCACATATTTGAACAGCAATAATATGATGTCCTCCTCCAACTTGCTGATAATGAACTCCAAACAGTCCTTGTAACTAAGAGATCTAATCGTCATATTCTGAGGGTCCTCAAGCAATGTATGAAGTCTTTCAGATATGATGTGTGCAATTGCCTGTGAGGAAACCCAGAAAAGATGTAAAATAAGTAGGTGGTGGTGGTGGTAGTGGTTAGTGTTTAACGTCCCGTCGACAACGAGCCCAAACTCGGGTTAGGGAAGGATTGGAAAGGAAATCGGCCATGCCCTTTCAAAGGAACCATCCTGGCATTTGCCTGAAACGATTTAGGGAAATCACAGAAAACCTGAATCAGGATGGCCGGAGACGGGATTGAACCATCGTCCTCCCGAATGAGAGGCCAGTGTGCTAACCACTGCGCCATCTCGCTCGGTAAAATAAGTAGGTGCTCCAGTGTTACATTGGGCTAAAGGTGACTCAGTTCTTGTGGATCTTCAGAAGGTCATGGAGTACTGGATGACATTAGCCTGCTGTGTAAACTTACTGATGTTGACTAGAAGGGAACCCTTCTCAAGGAGAACCAGGATTTTCTTCTCTATCCTGATGGTTTGGTTTATTTAATCCTTCTTACCACATTTATCTGAGAATTATTGCAACTATAAGTAAAACATAAGTATCATATCCATCCTTGTGGAGCTAACTTACATACACTTATATTTTTCATGATTAATGTGGTGACTATTTGACAGAAAAGAAACTGGAAAAATTTGTAATACCTTTCTTATACACTGAAGAGACAAAGAAACCAATACACCTGACTAATACTGTGAAGGGCCCCCGCGAGCATGCAGAAATGCCCAACACAATGTGGCATGGACTTGACTCCATAAGAGTACGAGGGGGTGTGGAGATCTCTTCTGAACAGTACATTGCAAGGCATCCCAGATATGCTCCATAATATCCATATCTGGGGAGTTTGCTGACCAGCAGAAGTGTTTAAACTCAGAAGTGTGTTCCTGGAGCCACTCTGTAACAATTCAGGTTGTGTGGGGTGTCACATTGTCCTGCTGGAATTGCCCAAGTCCATCAGAATTCACAATGGACATGAATGGAAGCGGGTGATGAGACAGAATGCTTATGTACATGTCACCCGTCAGAGTTGTATCTAGACATATCAGGGGTTCCACATCACTCCAACTACAGACGCCCCACACCATTACAGAGCCTCCGCCAGCTTCAACAGTCCCCTGCTGACATGCAGGCTCCACAGATTCATGAGGTTGTCTCCATACCCATACATGTCATTTGCTCAATACAATTTCAAATGAGACTCGTCTGATCAGGCAACATACTTCTAGTCATCAACAGCCGGATGATAGTGTTGATGAACTCAGGCGAGGAGTAAAGCTTTGTGTTGTCCAGTCATCAGGGGTACACGAGTGGGCCTTTGGCTTCGAAATCCCATATCAATGATGTTTCATTGAATGGTTTGCACATTGACACTTGTTGATGGCTCAGCACTGAAATCTGCAGCAATCTGCAGAAGGTTTGCTCTTCTGTCACATTGAAAGATTCGCTTCATACCTCGTTGGTCCTGTTCTTGCAGGATCTTTTTCCAGCTGCAGCGATGTCAGTGATATGTTTTACCGTATTCCTGATACTCGTGGTACACTCATGAAATGGTTGTACGGGAGAATCCCCCCCTCATTGGTACCTCAGAGATGCTGTGTCCCATCTTTCGTGCACCAACTATAACACCACATTAAAACTCACTTCAATCTGATAACCTTGGTATTATAGGAGCAGTAACCGATCTAACAACTGTGCCCGACACTTGTTGTCTTATATAGGCATTTCTGATTGCAGGTCCATGTTCTGCCTATTTACATATCTTTGTATTTGAATACTTCAGTCCTGATAACATTGTTATTATAGCAGCAGTAACCGATCTAATAACTGTGCCCGACACTTGTTGTCTTATATAGGCATTTCTGATTACAGGTCCATGTTCTGCCTATTTACATATCTTTATATTTGAATACCCATGCCTATAGCAGTTTCTTTGGCACTTCAATGTAGTTATTATTGTCCTGCACAAGAAAATGGAGACTGTTGTGAGGTTTTTCATTTTATACTTTATAACTTTAGTAGACAGATTAATTCTCAGGTCATTCTGTTAGACTCGTCTTAAGGTTTGATATAGGAGTTATGGTTCATTTTTAGTAGAAGTAATGTCCACCATAAAATCCTTAATAATGAAAAATATATCATCAAAATTATTTAAAGAATGTACTTCTGAGTTTAGTAAAATACACTACTGGCCATTAAAATTGCTACACCAAGAAGAAATGCAGATGATAAACGGGTATTCATTGGACAAATATATTATACTAGAACTGACATGTGATTACATTTTCACACAATTTGGGTGCATAGATCCTGAGAAATCAGTACCCAGAACAACCAACTCTGGCCATAATAATGGCCTTTACTACTCCAAGTCAAACAGAGCTTGGATGGCGTGTACAGGTACAGCTGCCTATGCATCTTCAACACGATACCACAGTTCATCAAGAGTAGTGACTGACATATTGTGACAAGCCAGTTGCTCGGCCACCATTGACCAGACGTTTTCAATTGGTGAGAGATCTGGAGATTGTGATGGCCAGGGCAGCAGTCGAACATTTTCTGTATCCAGAAAGGCCCACACAGGGCCTGCAACATGCGGTCGTGCATTATCCTGCTGAAATGCAGGGTTTGAATGAAGGGTAGAGCCACGGGTCGAAACACATCTGAAATGTAACGTCCACTGTTCAAAGTGCCATCAATGCGAACAAGAGGTGACCGAGATGTGTAACCAATAGCACCCCATACCATCACACCGGGTGATACGACAGTATGGCGATGATGAGTACGTGCTTCCAATGTGCGTTCACCGCAATGTCACCAAACACGGATGTTATCATCATGATGCTGTAAACAGAATCTGGATTCATCCGAAAAAATGACGTTTTGCCATTCGTGCACCCAGGTTCGTTGTTGAGTACACCATCGCAGGTGCTCCTGTCTGTTCTTCATCTTCAGTATCCAGATGCACCAATTATATCTTCCCTTCCCAGTAATTAGCAACGTAGTTTGCTTTGTCATTGACTTGCAAAATATCATCTTTAGTGCATGTTATAGACATATCTGGGCAAATCAGTAGGTGGTCCAAGACCTGTGTTGCTCCGCATTCACACCTATCGCTATCACTGTAACCCCATTTAAATAGGTTTGATTTTCATCCAGTTACTCCAGTACGCAGCCGGTTTAATGACCTCCAAGTTGTAAAAGGTAGTTGAAATCCTGCAGATCCCTCTTCAAGTAGTTTCATTGTGGAGTGTGGCACCATTTCTTCCCAAAGAGATAGCAACCTTGCGGTGGGCTTGGTGGCGAGCTCTTCAGTAGTTTCAATGAAACTCCTGTGGGGTTTCAGCCGGACACGTTGTTTTCGGTGCATATGCATCGGGTGTCGAGGATCATTCATTTGTTTTGATTTTTCGATCTTGGTGGCTACTTGTCTGCGGATAGTGGGTGGTGCTATGCCTATGATGGGATAAATAATGTCTGTGGGAGTTGGTTTGAGGCATCCTGTGGCAATACGTACAGTTTCGTTTACGGCGACGCCAACTTGGTTAGTGTGAGCAGAGTTCTTCCAAACTGGTGCCGCAAATTCCGCTGCCGAGATACTCAGCACCAGGCCCGTGGTGCACAAAATGTGGTTGAGCTCCCCACGATGAACCTATTAGCTTCCGCAGTATGTTGTTCCTGGCACAGACCTTTTTTTTAGTGTTGTGACAGTGCTGCTTAAAAGTAAGTGCTCTGTCTAATGTTACTCCCAGCTATTTTGGGCTGTTTGTATGTTTCAGCTCTTCCCCTTGCCACATGACTCGGAGTTTCCGTTTGGCTTGTTTCTTCCTAAGATGGAAGGCAGATACTTGAGATTTACTATGGTTTGGTTTGAGATTATTGTCGTCGTAATAGGTAGCAAATTCTGTTAAGGCTCCTGTGAGATTCTCCTCCACTTGTTCAAAGGTTTTATCCTGTGTGGCCACTGCTGCATCATCAGCATATATGAACATTCGTGTCTGGTAGCTGATGGGAAGATCATTGGTATAGATGTTAAATAATATTGGAGCCAAGACACTACCCTGCGCAAGTCCATTTTTCTGTGTCCTCCATCGGCTGTTTTTAGATTGTAAGGTTACATAGTAGCGTCTGTTCTGTAGCATGCATTTCACGAACATAGAAAGGGTGTAGTCCTTAGTGACATTATACACTTTCTGGGTAAGCAACTTATGGTTAACTGTGTCATATGCAGCACTGAGATCCAGGAATGCGACCCCAGTTACTTCTCCTCTCTGATAGCCATCTTCGATGTACTGTGTGAGATTAAGGATTTGGCCACAGCATGATTCTCCTAGTCGAAGTCCAGCTTGTTCATTAATGAGGGCTTTGTCCACATAATCAGCTATGAGTTTGAGGATCATTCGCTCCAGCACTTTAAATAAATGACAAAGCAGTGAGACAGGCCGAAAGTTTTTAGCTTCAGCTGGGTCTTTCCCTGGTTTTAGTAACGCAATAACCCGAGCTTTCCTCCACAGTTTAGGAATTTGCATTGTTGTAATACAGTTATTCATTAGCTCTAGGATCCATGCTTGTACTCCCGGTCCAAAATGGTTAATTTGCTCAGATCTCAGATCATCGAGGCCAGCGGCATTATTGTGTTTCAAATAGTTGATGGCATCTTGTAGCTCCTGAATGAAGAACGGGCGAGTTAGGAAGCTAATCTCCTCGTTCAGTTTTCTTTTAATTTTGCCATTCCTGATCTTCCTTTTAGTTTTTCCGTTCATGAGTAGTTGGTGAGCTATCTGATCAGGTGTAACTTCACTGTAATTTGGTTGTGGTTCTGTTGGGTCGTTGTTGAGACTTTTGACCAGTCTCCATGCCTTCCTGCTGCTGTGCTTCATGTCCGTATCTTGTAGGAGGTTACACCACTTTTCCTTTCTCGCTTCGGAGATACCAGACATCAGTACCTCACCTGCCTGGATCGTTTCCTCTTAGAAGGGGTCCTTATTGTACAGTTCTTCATACTTTTTCAGAGCTTCCTTGCTGCTATCATTGAGTCCAGCGATATACTGGGAGCGGCACCCTCTAGATATGCGCCGTTGAGAGATTTTCTTGACAAGGTCTATAAAAGTTTCATATGATTGTATCTCTGGTTTAATTTCCAAGATCTCCTTATCAAGGTCCTCTGTGAAAAGTCCACAATGAGCTTTTTTGAAATTGAAGCGTCTCTTGAAGGGCATTATATCTGATTTGATTACTGCAGTAATGCAGCAAGTTATTGCTCTGTGTTGTGATCTTGGAATTGGGTCCTCGATTTGCTTTACAGTTTGCAGGGATACCTTTTCGGAGGCAAAGATGATATCTGGATTATATCCTCGTTTACATCTTCCGCTGTTAAATGATGCAGGCAACTTTGGGTCATGTATCAATTTCAGTTTAGCCTGGTCTGCCCAGATCTCCAGCATTTCGCCATCGTCATTTGTCTCTTTATAATCCCATGCGAGACCGTGACAGTTAAAATCTCCTAGTACAACTTTAATGTTTTTTGAATGGAAATTTTCAGACTCTGTAAATTTGAACCTCGCACTGGGTGGTTTGTACACGGATGTTACAGTACATGAATGTATCTCAATAGTTAAAATTTCTATGTTTTCTTCGCAGGTCAGAGCACAGGAGCATAAGTCTAAGTTCGGTTTCACAAATATAGCACTTCCGTACCTTTTGTGTGGTCTCTCAAGAACTAATTTCATGCCCTGTATTTTTGGTCTATGGCTAGTTGGTGCACTGTGTGTTTCTTGTAACACTAAAATATCACAGTTGTTTCGTTTGCACATGTCAGATAATAAAATTTCTTTATTTGCAGATAAGCCTTCAATATTGCATGAAGTTGTCACTAGTGATGGTCTTGATAAAGGCCTTTTTTGAGTCTCTTGGGAGAGTTGTTTTGTCATCTTTGGTTTTGGAGCTCCTGTCTGTGATTCAGCGTCAAGGGTAACCACAGCCATGGTCTCTGAGCTGATAGTCCATGCCGCTGCAAATGTTGAACTGTTCGTGCAGATGGTTGTTGTCTTGCAAACATCCCCATCTGTTAACTCAGGGATCGAGACGTTGATGCACGATCCATTACTGCCATGCAGATAAGATGCCTGTCATCTCAACTGCTAGTGATATGAGGCTACAATCTGACCTTTATCAAAGTCTGAAACGTGATGGTATGCATTTCTCCTCCTTACACGAGGCATCACAACAATGTTTCACCAGGAAATGCTGGTAAACTGCTGTTTGTTATGAGAAATCGGTTGGAAACTTTCTTCATGTCAGCACGTTGTAGGTGTCACCACCGGCCCCAACCTTGTGTGAATGCTCTGAAAAGCTAATCATTTGCATATCACAGCATCTTCTTCCTGTTGGCTAAATTTTTGTCTGTAGCATGTCATCTTTGTGGTGTAGCAATTTTAATAGCAAGTAGTGTATTAAGTTATCCGCATAACCACACATTCATGAGCGGAACATTTCTTGAATCATGGAAATATGCTTAAGTTAAGCCTTTGTTTAAGAAAGGAGATAAAGAAATATCGTCAAATTTCTGTCCAGTTTCACTTTTGCTACCATTTGCAAATATGTTAGATAAGGTAATATACAAGCGTTCACTGAAAAGTTATGCCTCCAAATTTTTAATGTGAAAAGTGTTAAGGGTTTTTCAATAAAACAAATGTTATTAACATTCTAGATCTTTGTTCTTCATGTCTACATATTTATTTCTCTACACAGTCATCCTGGCAATGAACACATTTCTCCCAACGACAGACCTGTTTACTGATACCATCACTGTAGAATGTCTGACTTTTTTGATGGAGCCACAACCTCACTTCTGCTTGCCCCACCTCATCAATATCAAAGTGAAACCCTTGAAAGTGTTCTTTAACTTTTGGAAACAGAGGAAAATCACATGGGGCCAAGTCGGAACTGTATAGAGGATGATCAATGACAATGAACCAAAGGTATTGGATTATTGCAGATGTCACAGTGTTTGTGAGTGGCATAGCATTGTCATGCTGAAGAAGAGGGTGGTGCATATGTGGACAAACTCTTCAAATTCACAACTCAATTACATCACATTGTTTCTCATCCATTGACATAATTATGTTACATAGCACCACATTACATGCTACAATTTGGAGCTCTCTGTTGTCAGATAGCAGCAAATACATAGACATGAAAAATAAAGATGAAGAATGTTAATAACACATTGTATCATTTAAAAAGCTTTAAAAGTTTTCTCACAAGAAATCTGGAGACATTGCTTTTTAGCACACCTTTGTGCAGATAGTTTCTTAACCATCCAACTACAAATAATATATTGTCAAAGACGCAGTTCACATTTCTAAAGGCTATCTATACAAACAGTAAAAAAGAACTTAATTCACTACACAATATGTTAAAAGCTACTGTTATATTTTGTTATGTCAAAGGCATTTGAATGCGTAAGTAACAATATCCTTTTAGGTAAATTAGAATAGTACGGTGCAACAGGAAATGCTGCAAAATGATTAAAACTCTGTATCTCCAATAGGAGAAAAGGGCTGTCACTAAGAAAGAGACATTTATTAAGTTATCACTATCAGGCATCATCCAACTGGGAACTAATTAAATGTGGTGCTCCACAGTATATACCTAAAATATGAGGCATACAGTTAGAAGTTGACAGTGTTAAAATCTTGGGATTACAGCTTGATAATAAATTCAACTGGAAGGGGCATACAACAGAACTCCTGAAGCGCACAAGGAAATCTCGATTTTGAGTGTGAATGTCGTCAGATACAGGTGAGATAAAAATTAAAAAAAGTTAGCATAATATGCTTACTTTCATCCTATAATGTCATACAGAATCATTTTTGGTGTAATTCATCAAGCCCATCTAAAGTTCTCCAGTTCCAAAAATGCGTACTAAGAATTATTTGCTGTGTGAAATGAAGAAATGTCAGCAGAGGTATGTTTATAGAACAAGGAATACTGACTATTGCTTCCAAATATATTTATTCCTTAATGAAATTTGACATTAAAAATACATCTCTTTTTTTCAAACCAACATCTCAGTTCATGTAACCAATACTAGGAATAAGAATAGTCTTCACAAAGATTCAAAGTCACTTACTTGGGTCCAGAAAGATGTCCATTACTCAGGAACACAAATTTTCAATAACTTACCAGCAGCCATAAAAAAAATGACCTAATAATAAAGTTCAGTTTAAGAGGAGCCTATACGATTTATTGGTGGTCAACTAATTCTACTCCATTGCTGAATTTCTTAGTAGAATCATATGATGTGTATATGTTACTAATAATACGAAGTAATGCTAGTCCTATTATGATTTGACTTCAGAACAAATTCAGTGCAGTAATGTGTGTGCGTTGTAAATAACTGTTGTAGAATGATTTTTCTATTTGATGATGTATGGCTGCGATAGCCTAACAAGAGGGTTAGCACAAGTAGTGATCACAATCTTGCAACAAGGTTTTGGTTTGCATATAAGAGATTTACATGTACATTACAAACATGCACCCAATATTTGACAGTTCTCACCAACCTGAATTTTTCAGCTACATAACCATCAAGCACATGAAGTTTTGAGTGCTGGCCTTCCTCTCCTTTCTTTCCATAAAATAAATATCATGGATGATGTATGTCTTGCACCATACGATATTGCTTCTGTACTGCACTGAAGATTAATCTTTTAAAACTTTTATCCAGTATGGACGAGGATCACTGCGACTCTGATGAATAAAAATTTCTTGAAATAACTGCAACCAGTAGCCTTTTGTTTTGTTCTTCTGCAGCAGTGTGGGAGTCGTGCAATGGTGGCAAGATGTGTAAACAAAACATGTAAGCACTTACTATGGTGAGAATTATTCACATTATGACATCAATTTTGCTGTGTTACTTACAGTTAATAGTATCCGTTGGTTGGTTGTTGGTGCACATAGTATTCTGGAAAACATAATGAATATTTTCCAGTGACGTTAATTTTACTGCACTTCACACACTTAGCCACAGGTAATACATTCCACATGCTTTACAAAACTTAAATCAACCAAGGAGTACAGCTAAAGTTATGTCAAAGAGTCTGTGTTAAGGGAGAGTGTCTCTTTGTTTAGTTCTTGCAATACACACTGTTGACACTAAGTATGTATCTGTTTCATTGTTGCAAAGATAAGATGTAGTAATAGGGCAAAATTGACGAGTGCTATTTATAAAACATATTGAACAATGAGTTTGGAAGATGTTTCATCTACAATTTTAGCACTGATATTTCGTTTGAGATTTCATTTATCTTTTGTTTAACCAACACTGATCAACACTTAAGAAATAAACAATAAACATTACAGCATTACTTTTATTTATTCTTTAATAGTGTGCGTGTGTGAGGGTGGGGGGCCAGCCACGAGTACATTGGAAAGGGGGGGAGAGGGACAGGAGGAGGGAGGGATGGAGGGAGAGGGAGGGGGGGAGAGAGAGGGAGAGCGCGCGCGCAAGTGCTGAGTAGTTGTGACTGCCCCCCCCCCCCCCCCCCCTCTTCCCCTCCCAGGTTTTCCACATTGACACACCTACTTTGCTCTCTCCCCCTCCCGCCCCTTCTAGTACATACACACACACATGTGTATATAAGTAAACAAGAAATAAATAAAAAGTAATGCTGTTATGTTCATTGTTTATTTCACACGTGCTGATCAATGTTAGTTATACAAAAGATAAATGAAATCTGAAACAAAATCTCAGTGCTAAAATTGGCAGATGTAATATTTTCCAAACACATTGTTCAATACATTTTTATAAATAGCACATGTCAATTTTGCCATCTAACTATATATTATTTTTGCAGTACTGAAATAGATATATATTTAGTGTTGACAGTGTGTATTATCAGAACTGAACATAGAGACACTCTGCCTTAACACAGACTCTTTGACATAACTTTAGCTGCACTACTTGTTTTATTCAAGTTTTGTAAGGCATGTAGAACATGTTCCCTGTGGCTAAGTGTGTGAAGTGCAGTAAAATTAACATCACTGGAAAAACTTCATTGTGTTTTCCACAACACTATGTGCACCAACAACCAACCAATGGATATTATAAACTAAGTAATGCAACAAAATCAATCTCATAATGTGAATAATTCTTGCCTCACTCAGTGCTTACAAGTTTTGTTTATACACCTTGCTGCAGCTACATGACTCCCACACTGCTGCTGACAATCAATAAATATGTACCACCTGATGATGAATTTCTAGGCAGTTCAAAATCAGTAAATTGAAGAACAAAACAAAAGGTGATTGGTTACAGTTATTTCAAGAAACTTTTATTCACCTTTTAGTTTTCTCATGATCCTGGAATGCAATTATTTTATAAATTTTTGTAATCAGCACCTCAATCATATTCAAAAAACCCACTACTTCAGTCAGCTTGGCACATAAGCAGACGACTGACTTCCATCATTTCATAAAAACTCTTTGTTACTGTCAGGTTCTGGATCATCCATAAGTGTTTGACAATCAGGCAAGCTGTTTTCTACTTATTCATATTCTTCACTATAGTCTATCGTATTTTTGTGATTTATATTATTACCATTGGTTGTGACTGATTCATCTATCACACTGATTATGAATGCAGCTGCATTTCTCTCCTTTGCTGTAATTTATGTGAATCATCTTGGCTAATAATTGTGCTCACTACATTTGCACAATTCATTATCACATGATTACATTGACAGCAAGAGTAACATGATGTGCTATGTAATTGGTAACACCACAAATGGGCAGATTAACTGCCAAGATTGATGCAACAAAGACAGGGTCACTATTATACTAGTTTCCTTGCTCTTATGCATAATGCCTGTCTGGTTCCCTGGAGTGGACACTTCAGCAGTTGACCTTTGGTACAGCATGGTGCGTGTTGATCAAATCATACACTGCAAATAACTACATTAGCTAGAGGAACACTGTTTACGATGGCTAGAGTTACTAAAGTCACGATGTTATGTTAGATACAGTCCACTGTGAGCAGAATATTGCATCTTCATTAACTTATAGTGTAATTGGTGATGGCATGTATTTTATAAGTTTTTGTAATTAGTGCCTCAAACATATTCATACAAATCCCAACTTAACTGCAACTGAAACTTGTGCTAACTCCATTGTAAGAACAATCATATGCAACTTAGTGCACTGCACATTTGCATGTTTTCTGACAGATTATTTATTACCTTTCAAATGAAAATATGTTTAAGATTTTCTGACTTTCTCCACATCCATTAGGACTATTTCACTTTTGATCTGTGGAAAGTACATTAGCATATTTCTTTTTCTTTCTAAATATTTATAGTGTATTCTTCTTTTTCTGACATGTTCTACATCTTGGGACGGTCTCCTCACTATGGATTTACTGCAACCAAAAATAAATATAATCTTTTTGTCAATACTACTGAAAGTACATGCTTTGCTCGGAGCAAATGTGTGGGTGGAGGTGAGCTGTTTCATTGATAAGTACACTTTAAATGTAAAATCTTAATTTATTCCAGGCAATTACACTTCCTCTGCTTCAAAGCTGAGGTTACCAACTAATGGCCAACAACTGTGGGGCTTGATTCATCTACATCTACATGATTACTCTGCAGTACATACTTAAGTACCTAGCAGAGGGTTGATCAAACCATTTTCACATTATTTTAATACCGTTCCACTCTTGAAAAGTGCTCAGAAAAAAATCAACAATTAATTTTTTTTGCGCAAACTCTGATTTCTCTCATTTTATTGTGATGATAGGTAGGTGTGCATCAACAGAATATTTTCACATTCAGAGAAAGTTGGTGACCAAAATTTTATGAAAAGATCTCATCACAACAAAAAATACTTTTGTTTTAATGAATGCCACCCCAACCCATGTATTATATTCATGACACTCTCCCTATTTCACGAAAGTACAAAATGAGCTGCCCTTCACTGAACATTTTAGATGTCCTCCATCAATCCTGTCTGTTATGGATTCCGGATTCCTTACCGCACAACAACACTCTAGCAGAGGACAGACAAGCACAGTGTAGGCAATCTCTTTAGTGATTTGTTGCATCTTCTACATGATCTGCTAACAAAACACAGTCTTTGGTTCATCTTACTCACAACAACCCCCCCAACCCACTTGCGCAGTTACTGAATTGTGCGCAGTCAAATTAACCTTGAGATTATATTTGTATTGTTCTGTGAGTGATGACAATAATATACATAAATGTTTCCACATACTTATCATTTTTATTTATTTTATTACATTTTGGTGCACAAAGTGAGGATTACCTTATTTTCCATTAATCAATCCATTTATTTTACTCCAGTACATATCACAGACAGCTCAGATAAATAACCTAATGATCAAGATGACTGCTCACAATAAGCAGCAAATTTGGGTTCAACCTGCCAATTGGGCGTGTGGTGTAGTATGGATGATCATGAATCACTAGTCTCAATGAAAGCCTATCACATTTTTTCTGGGGTCTGTGTAGTTGCAAAAAGGTGGGAGGGGGGGGGGGGGAGAGGGAAGTGGTGTTTACCACATGTCATACTGGTGATTAGCATCTCCTGCAGATTCTGGTCCCTACATCTCACTGTATGCTAAGGCAATGCCTGCTTTGGATAATGCCTCATCAGACTACTTGTTTTCCTTTTCACTGAATGCTCGTCATTAACAAGCATATATTTTCATTTAGGGCCCTTTAGGCCTCAGTTTGTACTATAAACTGTAATTATGCTATACTGCTGAACATTTGTGAGGTCTCTTTGATTTACATTTGCAGTAGTTAATCCAAAAGAAGAATGGTGTACTTATAGTAAGAATACTCAGTAACAAAATTATTTTTTTTTATTTTTTGTGTAACAGTACAAAAACCTGAACAAATATATAAACAAGGAACTCTTGCATGTATTAATACAGTTTCTTTATCACATTTCAAACTCAAAGAAGATGTGTACCCACTCATCCCATTGACACGCAAACTTTTCAACATGGGTGATCCACAATTTGGCACGTTCATTAATTGTATTCCTTAAGACATTCTAAAATTTAACAGAAGTCTCATATATCACATGTCTGCTTCTATCAGCTTCTGAAGCTGATTTATGACTCCATACTCTCTCCAAGCACTTCACATAGTTCCTGGGAAGTAAAAAAAAAGTAAGGTAAACAAAACCATAAAAAACAAACTGGTGTGAATATCATAAAGGAATAATTATTATTTTTTTGTCATGTACTCAAAAATGATGTAAAAAGTAGGGTAAATTGTTACTTTATGGTTTTCATATCAATACACTGAACACATTTTGCAAGAGACAAATTAGAAGTCATAATAGCCAGCTCAGTTATGACTTTTTCACACTGCCAGAAGTGAAATATGAGACAGAAAAATCTTTAGAAATGAGAACAAACTCCAAATTGTTAGATCTGTAATCAGATACTCAACCAACAAGCCACAATCAAAAAATAAAATTTGGCCACACCATGAGACATGCCTAACAGAGTACCCAACTATTCTGAGCAATTGGAATGCTCCAGGTAGTCCAGTTGTTTTCATTACACTGCCATGTTTTATGTTGCTGCAGGTTTATGATTAATACTGGTGACTGATGGCAGCATGGATTCAAATATGACCTCAGTAGTTATCATTCTTTCTTATAACCATTTCTAGTAAACCAACTTTTGTAATACTCAATATTTGCAGACATTTGGTCACTACACACAAATAAAGAGAACACAAACTTTCAAGCAACTGAATGCATTTCAATTTATCAACATAATTTTCATATCAGAACACTGTGTATGAGACTAACCTTTAACCTCCTTTGAGCATCAGGTACACCAGCAAGTTGAGCTTCAAGCTTTTGTTTCTCTTCCTTAAGAGTAAGCCGTACATTGGAATCTAATGATTCTAATTTCCATCCACCTTCTCCATCAAACTGCAGCAAATGTGTGTGGAACTTCCTGAAATGAAAATGCAAAAATAATATAAAAAAGGAATGATGTGGTTGCTGCAGACAGATAATTTTATTGCATAATATAGCAACAAGGATACTACTGACAAAGAGAGCTAGCAAAATGAAATGTGAAGTAAATTTAGTGAACTGTGCAGTGATGCCATAAGTGATTCAATAGGAAAAAGCTCTGAGAAAACAGGTGTAAAATGGGCCACATGTTGGCTGGTTCTGCCATCCTGACTTTGGTCATAGTGTGTAGGAAGCAAGTGATGCATAAATGGATGGCAGAAGCAGTTCTGTAAAATAAAAAAAATTAATAATAATACTAATAATAATAATAATAATAATAAAAACCTGAATGCAGCAAGTTTTGATGTTTATATGTAACTTCAACATTTTTAACTAAATAAATGGCTCAACAGTGTCATTGCTGGCAGCAATGATGGCAAAGTTACCAGGTCTTATTGCATTTAAAGATCTGATGACTGCAAATTGAGGTAACATTTTTGTAACATTATTTATCATCTTACTGTGTGGTGGCCTGGCCTAAGAAACCATTATCACATCTGACCACTGCTCCCTCACAGCAGAGACCAAAAGTTTATTTACTGATTGCACTCAAGTTTACATCTTGTTGAACAATTTGGTGGTTAACTGAGTAGTCACTAAAACAATAGAAAAGCCAACTTCTTAGAGAACAATTTGCAACAATTATGGAAAAACTGTATTGAGGCATCACTATATTCATGCACAAGGCAAAGCATTGCTTAATTCCCTTATGGAAGTAGGAGGAACAGTTTTGTAGCACCACCACTATTTTTTTTTTTTTTTTTTGGGGGGGGGGGGGGGTATTACTGTAGAAACTAGCAGACCAGCCACAGCAACCGAAGGCAGCCAGTGAGTGCAAAAGTGTCAGCATGCTGTTTGCAGCAATGAGTCTGTTTATAGCACCACCAGGTTTCATATTTGTTGTCTAGAGTATGACTGGAAAAAACACGTTGGCAAAACAAGTGGACTGTGAACCAGTGTAAATAACCATTAATTTTAGTAGAGGGGAGGGTAGGCCATCAGTGCCTATGGGAATGAGAGGGCCACGCCATATGACTGGGCAATATGAGACAACACATAGCTGCTATAAATTCAGACCACCTCCAACACACCTTCTGATAGTGCCAAGTCTTCCATCTTGGACCTGGTACTTCTCCACTGGTGGGTTGCCTCCTGGCCCACTCCAGCACCAGCCAGACTCCTGCCCTGGAGGGCAGTAGAATCAGACCAGGACGGCATAGCCATATACCGTTCCATGTTGGAGCAGGTGCCTAGGCACCACTCACTATCACTCTCAGGGGTAAGATCCACCATGGGTGGCTGGCTTTCCCTGCCAGCAACCCGACAGTGTTTAGCACCACTGGCTCCATCCGCAAGTGGCAGTGCCCCTAACTGGGGTGCACGCTGCTGTGTAAGTTTCTGTAGCCATGAGCTTGCTGCCACCACACACCATCCTTCATATGTGCTGTGAAGGGGCAAGGCCATTGCCTCCACCAAGAAGATAGGAGCATGGTCACATGAGTGTTATTGAAATGTTTTGTTGTTGTTTTACTGAGCTACCAGTAGTCTGCTCCCTCACCCTGGCATACCACCATGATCCTACTCTGTACAGAAGTGGTCCTGCACACCTGGACCGTTTCCGTTAATGCCTTCAGTGGGCCCTTTATGACACACCAACCTCAATCGGTGACAGAAGAGGGATAGTCAGTGTCTACAACCACCATTTATGGATAAAAAAGAAGACTCAACTGTGGGAGGATTGCAGTTTCATCAACATATGGTGGAGTGAGTGAAGCTTTTTTGTTTGTTTGTTTACCATGAGAACCATGGTGATTCAATGGGTCATGTGCCAAGTGTGTAATCGTATAGGTAAGCCCAATGTTCTGTGGGTGTGTAAATAAGAATATTAATTTTACAATATGTGGCGTCATGAGCAAAGAGCATGGCTCATTGTCTAGGAGTATGTACGGTGTTAACTACTCTTCCCGTCCTGAATTATTACACGTTTAAGGTGCGGTATGAAGTATTATGATTTTGTTACAATTAAGTGTCCTCCTCATGATCTGATTTTGTTTTGTTGTGCTGTATTTATTAAATAGAGTTTTCATGGTGGCAGAGTCTGAGAAGTGTGGAAATGTGTGTTGATAAGGGCAGTGGTGTTGAGCAAGAAATATGGCTCCATATGTAAGCATGTAAAAAAATCAAATGGCTCTGAGCACTATGGGACTTAATATCTCAGGTCATCAGTCCCCTAGAACTTAGAACTACTTAAACCTAACTAACCTAAGGACATCACACAACACCCAGCCATCACGAGGCAGAGAAAATCCCTGACCCCGCCGGGAATCGAACCCGGGAACCCGGGCGTGGGAAGCGAGAACGCTACCGCATGACCATGTAAGCATGTAAAATATGAGGAAGGTTGGAGTAGTAATATGCTTATGTGATTTTGTCATTTATATTTCTGTGATTGATAAAGAATGCCATGGTCAGTACCACTGGGAATGGGGCTACCACGGAGGTGGTGTTAAAAATTGAGCAGCCGAAATAGATAAGGTGAAAATGAAGCATGCAAAGTTGTCTAAGGGATTGGAAACACTTCAGGCTAGAGAGAAGGAAATAGCATTTAGCAGTTCTCTGGAGTATGTAGAGGGGTGCAGAGAAGACGCAATGACTGGTGGGTTAGAACGGGCCTCAGGATGTGAGGAATAGGGAAGATTTTGGAGAGGATGGAGAGAAGGGAAAGAGAAAGTTAAAAGGTGAGGAACAGGCTTGTATCTAATTTACCTGTTCCCGCAAGATGTCCAATTATCGTTGATGTAGTTAAGCCTGTCAACCCTCTCAACAGCAGGATGAAACTTTGATAGGCAGAACAATTTTTCGAGTGGGAAAATTAAGATAATTAATGAAGAGAGTACTAGTGCTGATCAAATCACTGAGAGCTTATGCAAGATGCAAAAGACTAATGTTGAGGAATAGTGTATAAGTGTCAGCTCCAATATCATGTGGAATTATGGAGTGAGTGTGGCCCATACCAATCCAAATAAGAGTGTGAGTAGCAAGATGGGTGATTTAAGTGCAGTAGTATCCACCCCACTAGGTAATAATGGGCACTGGTTAGATGCTATGGAGCCTGGGCGAATTGAACAGAGAAATACTTGTGGCACTGATTTCTGTTTCATGCAGAGTGGAGCTGCAGGTAATGATGTTACTGTAGATATTACATGGATTGCACAAGAAGCTGCTGACATTACTAGCTGTGTTGCAGGTGTGGAAAAATAGTACTTACACATATTGTTAAAAACCATTCAAAAGCCAAGACTGCATTAAGTATTTTTCTTTTATTCAAGACAACCTGTTTCAACAGTCTTAGCTGTCATCTTCAGGTCTTAAACATTTTTATAGTAAAACAGGTTCATTTTGCAAAGAACCTCATGCGCAAGATGTCAAGTGGATAAAACTCAGCACATTATAAACATTTGCCATCACTAAAATATTTAAAAATACACAGCGCCTTGTCAAAAAGCCATGTCCATATACATATTGCTAACAGATGCTTGTTACATGATACAAATATGATACTGTGTACTGTATTTGTATCCTGTAACCAGCATCTGTGAGCAGTATGTATATGGACATGGCTTTTTAACATGGAGCTGTGTATTTTTAAATAGTTTAGCGATGACACATGTTTACAATGTGCTAATGTGCTGAGTGTTATCACTTGACACCTTGTGCATGAGGTTCAGAGTAAAATAAACATATTTCATCACAAAAATGTTTAAGATCTGAAGATGACAGCGAAGACTGTTGAAACCAGCTGTCTTGAATAAAGAAATATTTTATCCAGTCTTGGCTTTTGAATGGTTATTAACAATTAAAACAGATCAACCTTCAATACCCTCATCATGAGAAAATTCAGACAGACATGTACATTCCCTCAAAAGTAGGATAAGAGTAGGAAAAGGAAGAAGAGATTTGTAAAGTGAGTAATCGAACCAACAAAGCAGATTGTTGAGGAGAGTACATCAGAGGTTCAGAATGTAATAGTAATAGCTGACGTGCACTGTGAGCTGTTGACAACCAACGTGCAATCTGAAGTGTGTGACAAGTGTAATGTAGGTGAAGGGCACAAGGCATGCCTCAGAGTAAACTTTCTGCCTGGATGTCATGCCATAATTTAACCTTTGGTGACACAGGGGGAAACTTAGAGGGACTAAATTCCAGCTATGGGAAACTGTCACAAGGTTGACCACCTTAAGGTGCAAGCTGGTTAAACCGCTAATTAAATCACTAAGACTTAATTCATATGATATCGTGCCACAAGGCACCAGGAAGTTGATTTGGGAGAGCTGGGGTACCAGAAAGCCAAGCATTTCAGGAAGAATTCAGTCTGCGATTAGCACTACAGTGAGAGAGCTAAATGACCCTACCTGTTGAATGTAGTGTGAATGGTTATATTATATGTGATTCATGTACAAGGATAGGTTTGGAAATATGTTTTCTAGTAAACCATAAATGGAATTTGTCACAATGACACAGTCTTGGGTGATGTTCCTAAACAATGAGTTGAAAAACCACCAGCTAGAAAAGAAGATTCCGAGTATAAGAGTTTAATGGAACCAGACCATGTACTGTTAGAGGAGATTTGTCAAGGATAATTTAGGGAGAGAGAAAGAGTTCTGTTGTATCATTCTTAGCTTGTAAGTTGAAAATGGAGGAGTTAACTGTTGTACGTGTGGACATTACACTGCAAGTATTGTCAAAAATGTACTTTGTAGTATTTAAGAAATCATAAGGACCTTTGAAGGCAGATGACGTGAAGCAGTATATGGAGAACTGTCAAGAGATACTAGTTGTATATCCTTGTGAGAACTTATGAACTGTTAATTAGTATAAAAATGACATTTCTCTTGTAATTGCAAGTAAGGATCTAAAGAACGAACATAGCAGGGCAAATCATAGCCTCTGAATCTTGTGGAATTCATGCTGAGTAGCACTTAAGAAAAAAAAAATTATAAATATTGTACATTGTGTCCATGCATACTGACTTCTGTTGCAGACAGTTTAGGTGTAGAGACTTGGGGGTATTCCAGATTTGCTCATTACTGCAGAAACAATCAGTTGAAGGCCACAAGCGAGCACTAAAATGTCGGCCAGCCAGATGCAGGTGGTCTAGACCAGGAACCACAATAATGCAATGCAGCGGTCAAATGGAGCTCTTGCAGGATGAGTGAAGCTGTTCCCACACCACCAGGCCTTGGCTTTGTTGTTCTGAACATGACTCGAAACAGTGCATTGCGACAAGTGAGTCACTAACCAGTATAAATACCCACTAATTTTAGCTGAGGGGAGAGTAGTCCAACAGTGCCTGTGGGGACGACAGGACCATGCCAGGTGACTGGGCAATATGGAACAGTACACAACTGCTACAAGTTTGGACCTTCAGCACTACCCCTTCTGCTAGTGTCAAATGCTTTTCTTGGACTTGATTCTTCTCCACTGGCAGGTTGACTCCTGCCTTGAAGGGCAGCAAACCAAGACCGGGGCAGTACAGCCATTCACCCTTCCATGCTGGTGGAGGTGACTAGGCACCACATGTGCCACTTGCAGGGGGTGGGATCCACTACTAAGTGGATGCACTGGCTTCCCCTGCACACAACCTAGCAGACTTCAGTGCTGCTGGCTCCACCAGCAAGTGGCAGTGTCCTACTAACTGTGATGCACATCACTGTGCGAGCTTCTGGAGACAACATTCCTGGGAGCCAATGTCATGGCTCAGTAGCTGTCAGCTCGCTATGTGCCGTGACGGGGCATGGTTGCTGCCTCCACTAAGACACTATGAGCCCATGAGTGTTAATAAAATGTTTTGACTTTGATGCCAATTATCTAAGCTACCAGTGGCCTGCTCCCTCACTCCGGCACACCGCCACAACCCTACCCCGCACAGAAGTTCTCATACACCTCTGGATTGCTTCAGCTTTAAGGCATTGATTGTAAAATCAGTGCATGACAAATTAATTTAGTTGTACACAGTTTTCAAGGTTTCTCTCATCATTTATCACCAACAAAGATATGCATGCCACTGACCCTTAGTGTCACAAAATTTAATGTAACTACAGAAACAGAAAAAAGATGCAATATATGAGAGAGAGAGAGAGAGAGAGAGAGAGAGAGAGAGAGAGAGAGAGATTTTGAAGACAAGTTGTGTGATTAATCTGGGATTTATTTAGTCAGCATGAGAGAGTGGCAGAGGTGACTGACATCTTTAGCAGGGGAAACTGCAGAAAAATGTAATATACAGTATAACAAAGACTTAAGAGTATCAAGAGTAAATGTTCCAAGGCATATAAAGAAACATATTACTTCCTCTCACATACATCTTATGGTTGTAAAATTAGACAAATTTGAGTTTATAAGGAGACAAACTGACAATTATTCTTATGCACCATCTGCTATATAATATATAGTGCTAACAGAGTACATATGTAGTGTAAATGCATTCAACCTCATTAGTCTTTTGATGTCTCTAAATCTTGCATAAAACAATGCAAAGAAGTAGTCAACTCTAAAGATGTCCAATCATATTTTTGGGGGAAGAGCATAAGACTGATGATAAGGCACACAAGCAGAAATTTACCAGTAAGAACAATTTGAATTTTGATGTTCATAAATATATCTTTAAAAGATCTGACATGACAACATAGAAGACATCTGTCAGCTAGAGAATGGTCTTTGAAATGTTAGTACTGCAGTTTGTCTGATTGTAGTATAGGTACAGCATGGGCACCAGTTGTCAATTAAAATGAAACGGTATTCTAATATTTTAAACATTCAGACCCTCTTTCTTCTATTTGAAGCCAATGATTCCATCTTGGTGCCCCAACTTTTACGGAAATCAGTCTGGCACAAACAGCTTTAACAATGAAAGATGAGTTGTCTTGAAGAAGTTAAAATAAGAATAAATATGGATAACTGGGTTGATGGTTGGTGAGTTGGTTGTTGCAATCAGATTTATTCATCACTTGCATAAAAAATGCAAAGAAGTAGTCAACTCTAAAGATGTCCCACCATATTTTTTGGGAAGGGCATAAGACTGCTGATAAGGCACACAGTCAGAAATTTACCAGTAAGAACAATTTGAATTTTGATGTCTCACACAACAGCAAGGAAAAACACTTTGTGAGTACTTGCAATGTAGGGTGACAGAGGCTCAGAAGACCAAAAGCACTGGTGAGATACAAAAAAATTCTGTAAAAATAGAAAGACTGAACCAATTTTTCCATGAGAAAGATACATGGGGGCTGAATAATATTAAAAGATTATGCCATGAAAAATGTTTCTCTAAGTTTACTAGGCAGATTGTCACAAGGTGTAATATTTTTTCAAGTTTGTGCAAGTTATGATTTCCCAACATTTCTTTTACACTTTGTTGCCAGACAATTAAGCTTTTGACCATATGCATTTTTCTCTATACATCTGATGTCTCCTGTTATTTCCACATGATATAGATTTCATACACTTAAGCAGTATTCCAGTATGGGTTGTACAAGTGGTTTGTATACAAACTCTTTTTGTAGACCAATTGCAATTTTCCAGTATCCTACCAATGAGTCATAGCCTGCACTTGCTTTGCCTACAACTCATCTTTCCACTATATCTCTACATATTGTTAGCTTAAGCACTCATCACAATAGGCTGCTTCCTGCATCATTTGGTGTGCCATTTCACCCAAAATTTAATGCAGAAGCATTGCTCCTCTAACTCTGCCATCTCAAAATTTGCTAACTGTGAGACACAATGTTCTACTCAATACACCATTGAACAACAACTAACAGTTATACAACAATGAAACTTCTGCCAGTTACACATTAAACACCAGTGGGTGCAGGTATGCCAAAAATATTTTTCTCCGACACACAATTAGCACAAAATTATGAATGTTCTGGAATTTTTTCAACAGACCTCATAGAGTGACTTAGGCTTGAACATGCAGTAAAAACTGCCATGAGACTTATCTGTTCAGTCAAGCCTAGTTTTTTTACACTTTCTGTCCATGCTTGTCACTTTGCTCAGATATTTTCAAGTTTATTCAACTAAAAAAAAATAATAATATAAAAAACATTTAATATAAATTTTAATAGTGTCATATCAACTCTTTTTTTCTGATGAGCCTGTCAAACAGAACTGATGACAACATTGAAGCAGCTCTTGCAGTCTGACCAAAATAAGACAACTTGTCTTTGAACAACATCAATGTGGACCAGAAAAGTCACAGAGTATTTTCAAGATAGTAGACTTCTACTCCACAGTTGTATTTCAAAGAAATTTGTGTTTTGATTTTAAACCATTTTTGAGGGTCAAGGAAACAACTGTATTAAATAAACAGGGAAACTATTATATATGGAAGCACCATACTCTTCATTCAGATTTTAGGGAAAACCCTGTTACTGTTACTCACCATATAACGGAGATGTTGGGACAGAGATAGGCACAACAAAATGATTGTCAAACAAATAAGCTTTTGGTCAGAAAGCCTTCATCTGAATGACACACACACAAACACACACACACACACACACACACACACACACAAAAATACACACAAACGCGCGCGCGCGCGACCACAGTTTGCACACCAAGGCCAGACCTGGATATGGGAGCATCAACCACCTCAGATATGCAAACAACACAAGTCTGGCGTTGGCAGCCAGAGACTGTGGTCATACATGTGTGAGTTGTGTTGGCATGTGTGTGTGTGTGTGTGTGTGTGTGTGTGTGTGTGTGTGTGTGTGTGTGTGTGTGTGTTTTGTCTAATTTGGATGAAGATTTTCCGGACCAAAAGCTTATTTGTTTGACCATCTTTTTGTTGTACCTATCTGTGACTCAACATCTCCGCTATATGGTGAGCAGCAATCTATCCTTTTCATAATATTGTCATTATTCCATCCTGGATTTTCCATTGTTTGGTTTTTTCTTACTTTTTATTTAGAGGTTGCTCAGTCACTGTTTCAGATGGTATTTATTATTGATGCATAAGACTTGTGTGCAAATTTGAGGTGGTTGATGTTCCCATATTCAGTCTTCACCAAACCTTTGGGTCATCGAGAGACACCATTACCTAACTCACTTGTTTCATATTTCCATTATTATGGTTTCTAAATTTAATATTTAATAAGAAAAAATGGTCATTTACAACAAATGAAAATGTTTGGATATGTACTCAACTGCTTGTATTAGATAGGTAATGACTGTTTTTAAAAAAGAGAAAGTACACTACTTCTGTGTTTACAAGTATGTCCAGTACTTACCACAAAGATGGCCTGTGCGTAATAGTCAGCAATGTAATTCCTGCATCTTTTACAGCTTGATATATATCACTTTCAACATCAATACTCACAGCACTTGTGCATTCATCTAATAGGGCAAATTTAGGTCTGAAAGAAAGGAACACATAAAACCAATTATTGGATACTGTAAACTGAAAGTGAAACATAAGAAATTTTACTGACGATCAGAATATTAAAAAAAAAATGCATTTTTAAGCAGATGAGAAACAGTATATACTGATGAGCCAGAAAATTAAGAGCATGTCTGTGTATGTTTGTAACACAATACAGCAGTGACTCTGCATGGTGTGGATTTGGCAAGTCACTAGTGGATTTCCAGAGGTATGTGGCACCAGATTCTACACACAGGTCACAAAATTCTCATAAATTATGGACTGGTGGTTTTTAGGTGCAGACCTGGTGCCTGATAGTGTTCCAGCAGTGTATATTGTGTTCAGATCAGGAAAATTTCGTCGTCATGATGTCAATGTGAGTCTGCTATCTGGTTCCTCAAATCATTGAAGCATGATTCTGGCCTTATGACATTGACAACAATCTTACTGGAAGATATCATCACTGATGGAGTAGACATCAAGTATGAAGGGATGCACATGGTCCATAATAATGTTCATGTAATCTAGAGCTTGAGATTATGCAAAGTGAGATAACTCCACTTGCTACAATTCAATACCTTAAATAAATAAACAGTTTTACCACCTCTCTTTCTCATTATACACATAATGCATATACCATGTGTACACTAAATTGTCAAAGTCTTATTTGTGGAGTATTTTAATAAATTTTATTATTCACAATACAATTTACAGCCAGCTCACATCACGAATATATTTTGTTCATATGAAAATATTCTATTTAAAAAAAATCATAATTTGCAGTACATGCAAACCATGGGCACATCAGAATTCAATACGGCTAAATATTGTTTGTTTTTATATTAATATAGCTTATTTAAAAGCCCTCACTCTCACATTTGCTTCAAACATTTCACTTATTTCAAAAGTTACTTACATTCAAAATTTTGTTTTCCAGAACGTTCCACTCTAAAAAGATATTCTTTCTCAAATTCACTGCCTTAGTTTTACAGCTCTGGTTTTTCTGTTTCCAAAAATTGAAACTCTTAATTAAATAACATGTTAGTTTTTTAATTACTCAAATTAGAAAATTTCACCTCCTCAAAAATTTTTGGTGAACATCAGGAAACCCCACGCACATAAAAACTTCCCTTACATAAAATAGTACCTATTAGTTTGCCATTTCCTAATTGTACAGCTTTTGGCGAAACAAATTTACATCACTGCCTACTCTTTCTTTGTATCTTTTTTCTGTCTTTTATGGTTATACATGAAATGTAACAGCATTCCATTTTACCAATTCACAATTTCTGCAATACATGTGCGTATAAATAGACATCTCGCACACGCTATAATCAGTGATGGGAAGCATTTAAACAGTTTTGGCACTATGTTATTCATTTTATTGAGTCTGTCGTTAGTATTCAGCATGTACAGTTCCAAGTTGTGGTTGGAAAATTAAAGTATATAATTACTATGAGTAAGTTTACACCTGGTAGTCAACAAGTGAACAATCTTTATTCAGTATCTAGTTTTCATCACTGCCACTTGTGAACTTTTCAAAATTTCTTTAATTGGTGTAGCTTACCGATTTGTGTTAATCAATAGACGTAAGTTCTAAAAGGCTGATCAATGAAAATAAACTTGGTGCTGATAAATGTGATGAGAATGAAAAGCAAATTCTTTGGTATTGAGTACATTCTTTAATAACATTTTGTCACAGTCGATAATCACAGATGGAAGATTAAAGGAGAAATTTGATGAGACAGAGGCATATGTAACAGGTCAGTAAATTACAAGCTGTCATTGTGTATTAGATTATTACCACAGGTTGCAGCCCAGATGAATGTCTCCCATAGTATAATACTGCCCCTAGTGGCCTATCTGCTGCACAGCTTATGTTTGAAGTAGCTACTCACTGAGAAGATGGCATATCCAGACATGACTATAGATGTGATGTAACTAGAAACATGATTCATCCAATCAGGTAACACATTTCCACTGAGCCCTGAGCCATAGCCCATTCCTATTGATTGCATCCCATATATCTTAACTGACAATGTTGTTGGTTCAACATGAGAACACACAGGAATTGTCTACTCCAGAGCATTGATTGGTGTGCTATGAAACACTTGCGCCAGCACCAGAACTGTACTCTGTCATTAAATCTAATGTGCAAGTGCATAAAGGTTTGGCTGATAGGATGTACGTCAGGAGCAGATGGGCATCCTGCGTATAGGAAATAGTTGCAAGGTACGAAGTCACAGTTTATGATTAAAACTGAATCATGGTATGGTTTATTGTTTGTCCTTAAGGGATACAGAAATGAAGTCTGAAGTCTTTCATAGAAGCTGGGGGGCTCATGGTCAGAGAGGAACAGAAGGAAATCTGAATGTTCCGAGAGCTGGCTGAGTGACCAAACTTCACTCGTCCATGCTCCTCAACTTGCCCCTGGGCCCCAAGTGATTGAGTCCATTCACACAACTGGTTTCATCCTGCACAATTCCTTGTCTGACAGCATCAGTGATGCTCAGCCATGGTGCCACCTTGACAGCATAAGTTCATATATCGCGTGAACAGAGTGTGAAGTGGCTGGGATTCGGCTAATATCTGATGACAGTGAACACAGGCCCTGCTGCAGGTTAGGAAAAACTTCACGAGCTACTCATGAGCAAAGTGTAAGGAAATAAATCAATTTGGTGTACTCACCTTGCACACTGCCACAGATTGCTGCGTCCTGCAACCCTCCAACCTGGACATTTTGTGATGAGGCATGGATGACCAATATGTTATTGCCTGCTTGGGGTTTCACCATCCTTCAACCACTTTGCATAGGTGCACAAAAAAGAAGTACACAAACAGCTGACTAGCTTCATCGTTTCCGAGAAATGTCACTTATGTAAGTGGATTTCCCCAGTTAGCAGCTCATATTGTCAATAGAATGATTCCCCATTTGTCTCTGCTCCACTTATACAGTTTCCTTAATGTGTCACATGTTCTTAATGCCAACAGGCAGCTTTGAGTTTCGAGGTGGTAAGTGATCATAATGTTGTGGCTCATCAGTGTGGGATGGAACTACAGAAAGAAGGGGAGGGGGGGGGAGGGAGAGGGAGAGGGAGAGGGAGAGGGAGAGGGAGAGGGAGAGGGAGAGGGAGAGGGAGAGGGAGAGGGAGAGAGAGAGAGAGAGAGAGAGAGAGAGTTGGGTTGTTTGGGGGAGGGGACCAGACAGTGAGGTCATCGGTCTCATCGGATTAGGGAAGGAGAGGGAAGGAAGTTGGCCATGCTCTTTCAAAGGAATCATCCTGGCATTTGCCTGGAGCAATTTAGGGAAATCATGGAAAACCTAAATCAGGATGGCTGGACATGGGATTGAACCATCATCCTCCTGAATGCCAGTCCAGTGTGCTAGCCATTGCACCACCTCACTCTGTTGGAGAGGAAGAGGGAGGGATGGAAGGAGAGGGGGTGGGGGAGAGGGAGAGAGGGAGGGAGGGAGGGAGGGGAGAGAGAGAGAGAGAGAGAGAGAGAGAGAGAGAGACGGGGGGGGGGGGGGGGTATGCAACGGGTCTATGGAGAGGTAGTGATGAAATGGTTAAGTAAGTGGGAAACTGTGGGGGGGAGGGAGAGGATTATTGAACTATACACACTGGAAGAGGTGAGGGGGTGAGTTGAAGGCTATTGAGAAAGGGAGGGGAGTGTGGCAAAGCAACCTCAAATAAATGGGCTGATCAGAAGTTGAGGAAGGGAGGGGGGAGGACAAGGAACTCGCTTACGGTGAGAAAGGGCAAGTGAGTACACTGAGAGAAAGGCAGTGTTGAGTGATGGGATGGCCTCAGAAGAGATAGGAGTAGGAATAGGAATGACAACAGTGATGAAACAGGAAGGGTGGGCTGGGAAGTGAGAAGTATGGGAGTTGGGTGAGGGGTATAATTTTATTAAGCACAGGTGTGTTAACGGTAAGCAGTGTCAGTTACTGTTGGATTTTGTATCATATGCTGTAACAAATATTTTTAAATTCATAAAGAAATGTAAGATACATTTCTAAAATTAGAATTTTGACTGTTTTTCAGTTTGTGTGTTTTCTTTGTACATCTTCAACATTGGTTCAACATCATTGCATCAAAAGAATTTGCAGAGGTAAAAGTGGTTGGTATATACTCTACAACTGGGTTCTTTAAGTCATATATTGATGAGTGCAAAATATAGTAAACATATTCATTTTTTAACCTTGGAAGGAGAAACACGTCTCTCTCTAATCTGGAACAAACAGATTTTATATAGTGGAAGTATGTCTTCCGATGCCACAGTGCAAAAAGCTGTCATCGTGCACGATACGGAATTAGACAGAAGAAAGGACGGAAGAATGGAGCATAAGCATTCGACTGATGACACTATTCAGAATAATTGTTCTATCTTAAGTTTCCTATTGTGTACAGTGCCATTCAAAGTTTACATTTCATTACAGTTTTTCCCCATTTTATTTAGGAGTAAATTAGACACGGACCATCAAAGATCCACCAGCATATTTTTCTATAAGCAAACCATTCCATCTCACCTGTAGTTGGGTTGAATTAAAGAGAGCAAGATGGGGAACTTGTTAAATTACAAAAAGTAGTGTGGTGCAATTCAGCTATGAAGAAGACAGTGACAGAACTTCAACTGTGGAGTTCAGGAAATGAGCAAGGGCCAGGCACTGCATTCCCTTTATATAGTAGTCACCACTTAATCCCTATAAACAAATATGAGCTCTGTCAAAACTTACTTGTGATAGAAAAGTCTTGCCATTGCCATACGTTGCTTTTCACCCCCAGAAAGAACATCTTTCCAGTCGAGTACAACATGCCAGCCACCTTCTCGTTCTACAATGTAGTCCAGATGAACAAGCTCCAAGCATTTTTGTAGATGTTTCACAGTAAACCCACGGTCTCTCATGTCCTTTTCAGTATGGGGGTAAATGACTTGGTCAGCCAATGAACCAATTGACATATATGGTCTGAAAAAGTCATGTACACAATTAAAATAATAGTACACACAAAATAATGTCAGAACAATATATCACATCAATGGAATGACACCATCATACTGATGTGATCATAATTATAAGCAATTCATATTTTGATACTTCCTGGCAGATGAAAACTGTGTGCTGGACTGGGACTCGAATAAGGGATGACATTTAAATTTTAATTGTCTAAACATTGTCCAATCAAAAACTTGTGTGCAGCTTAAGTGCTCATTCTTATTAGCATAAATGAAAAAATAGTGTATCTTTTCAGCTTAAAATGAGTAATATGTATGCCAAGGATTATTCAGCTGCTGGTGGCATTAGAAAATCTTGAGTACAGAGGCTTCTACTACTAAATTCCTTCCTCTAAATACATTATGTGCAGGAAACTATGATAGGATGGTGCAGCTATCTGATAAAACTGTGCCTTACTCAGAAAAAAAAGAATTACATAGTTCTTTGTAATTATGGTACACTTTTAGGAAACTGCATTTAAACATCTGCCAGTGAGAACAAATGTTCTCTTCTGAAACTTTTGCACTACAAATTTATCTACTGGTATTCTGTTGCAAAATGATGCAGTGTTGTTCCAGAATTACAACTGAACACTAATTACAATGAAAGACACTTCAGGTTAGTGAACATAATAAAATAAAATGGATCTTCAAGACAATTTTAGCTTGAGATAACTTTTAATACAACCTAACCACTGGCCCCAGGTTCTGAAGCCAATCAATATAGTTCTATCATCCTATGAGGAATTGCACACTTGCACATTTTTGCAAAATGATGCAGTGTTGTTCCAGAATTACAACTGAACACTAATTACAATGAAAGACACTTCAGGTTAGTGGACATAATAAAATAAAATGGATCTTCAAGACAATTTTAGCTTGAGATAACTTTTAATACAACCTAACCACTGGCCCCAGGTTCTGAAGCCAATCAATATAGTTCTATCATCCTATGAGGAGTTGCACATTTTATTGAAATTGTAAACAAAAACAATAAAAATGTGAAATGATGTAAGACTGCTTCTCAGGTATTTCCCAGAATTTACTCAAGATTAGAAATGGGTTGATTCTTACTGTCCTACGGTAACATTAAGTGATACTCAGCAACATCACTAATTTCCATAACTCTGTGTTAATTCTGAAAATTTAAGTGGCCTGACTATAGTTAGTACATGAAGACTAACAGCATAGATAAATCAGTGTTCTGGTAACAAGGCATTCAGAAAATGGCAAACACTCAGCTGAAAATGTGGAGCAGCATGAATTCTAACAAAAGCTGTTAAGAGTACTTATTGGTCTAATTAAAACATAATTGTATCACAAGAAATATTCACTTGAGAAAATTATAAAATCATGAGAAAGAACTGCTGGCAGTAATTATACTCAGGAGACAAAATATCAGTGCTGCTGATAGACATGTATAAAAATACACCCTATCCTAACTTTTGGAACCTACAGTTCCCTTCTTGGGGAAGAGAGAAAGATACGTTGGGGAAGATCATAGGAAAGGTAGGTTACTCAGACTCTGGAGAGAGGAACCCATCTGCTTTGAGGAAAAGAGGTGACGTAAATGAAAGTGAAGGGGAGGGTAATGTCATATTGAGGAGGAGGTCTAAGATAGAGCAGTGGCTAGAGCAGTGGCAAGTATCATGCCAGCTTCAGTTCAGAGATAAGAATTTAGTAAGAAGTAAGAAATGGAATAATAGGAAGAGAAATGAATAGTGTAATCAAAAACTAAAGATAAGGATTGAATAGTCAGGTTGGTGGAAAGAACGAAGACAAAAATTTGTTACAAATTATTTTTTGTTTTTTGTTTAACTGTCTAGATAGCATACATAATAAGCATAGAAATTTGATGACTTGTTTCAGTTCATTAAGCAACCATCTTAAGATTTGAGAACAAGAAAAAAAATAGAAAACAGAAAAAATTAACATATAATAATAATAATAATAATAATAATGCCTTGCCTAGTAACGATAGCAATTGTAAAACGAAAACTAGTTTTACAGCCATGGCCTATAACAGTCCAATTTCACATAAGATTGAATAAATATTTTCATAAGACAGATATAAGGATTGGTTTTCAGGCAATGAATATGTTAAAAACTCTTCTACATCACTGAATAGGCCCAAAATGCGATAAGTTTAATAAGCTGGGAGTATATAGGATAAATTGTAATGACTATGACTGCTATTTTATTGACCAAATAGGCCATTCCCTCAAAATGCACCTTAGAGAAAAACATACACCCAAAAAAGAGACAACCTTGGTAAGGAAGGAAGGACACGCAATGCAAGATATTACACAGGAAATGATGGTGCTGTTTGATGTGCCCAAACTAAGGAAATTATATTTCCTGGAAGAGTTAGAAGTTTACAACCAGACGAAGAGAGCTCCAGATTGTGTATTGAACAGGCAGAGAGAGTTTAATCAGTATTATTTCTTTAGTATTTTTGATGAACTACTTTAATTATCATTGGCAAACCTGCACAGCAGACATGTTGTGACAACTCTGACTCAAAGACCATGAGCTTCACTGTCATCTACCACCATCTAGTGCCCCTTTCATGTCCAACAGTGGCTTTTTCTGCATTTATGTCAAAGGAGATGGCACTCCATTGACATCAGGGTAGTCTTCTTTCCTCACTGTTTTTTAGTTATTTAGTTTTATATACTGACATGTATAATAAATTAGTAACCACCTATTGTAATTTTCTCACAACAGGTTATATTACAAAATAGTGTGCTCATTTTGCATTAAACATTACCCACCAATTCTTTATGGCCTAATTTGGCAATTTCAAATTTTTTCCTATATATTTTCGTATATTTTCTTTGTGTCAGTGTTCTTATTGCATACACTTTGATCTTAACTGCAGTTATTTTTGTTATTATACATACCGCATGATGTAACTGTGTATACGAGGGTCGGTCAAAAAGTAATGCCTCCCATTTTTTTTCTACTTAAAAAAATTAAGTTAAGTGAAAAATTTGAATTTGGCGCCATTCCTCAAACCTTCTTCTGCAATCCACTGCAGTAGTAACTTTCTGTGTCAACAGGTGGCAGCACAGCAGAAGTTTGTAAGATGGCCGACATCGATGTTCATTTGAGACAGCGTTGTGTGATTGAATTCTTGAATGCAGAAGGTGAAACGCCCATACGCATTCATGAAAGACTGAAGAAGGTGTATGGTGTTGTGACAGTGCATGTCAGCACTGTTAGACGATGGGTTCGTCGTTGTAAGGAAGCTGAAGGGCAAACACCGTTGACTGACGAAAAGCGGAGCGGCAGGCCGGTGAGTGCAGTGACTCCACACAACATTCAGCAAGTTGATGACATCATTCGTGGTGACCGTCGGGTGACTGCAGATGAAGTGTGTCGCATTATTTCTCTTAGTAAAGGCAGTGTGATCACGATTATTAAACAATTGGGGTACTCAAAAGTTTGTGCACGGTGGGTTCCAAGAATGTTAACCGATCAGAATAAAGAGGCAAGGAAAAGAATAGCCTCCCAACACTTGCAGCGCTTCTGTTTGGAGGGAGATGAGTTTCTGAAAAAAATTGTGACCGGGGACGAAACATGGGTGCATTTTTTTGAACCCGAATCAAAGAGGCAGTCAATGGAGTGGCGTCACACAAGCTCGCCGAGGAAGAAAAAATTCAAAACTGTGCGATCGGAAGGGAAAGTTATGGCAACAGTTTTCTGGGATACAGAGGGTGTGATTCTGGTTGATTTTTTGGAGCAGGGATGCACAATAAATTCTGTTCAATACGTCACAACCCTCAAAAAACTTAAAGCACGTCTTCAGCGAGTTCGCCCAACAAAATCAATGGCAGATGTTCTTCTTTTGCATGACAATGCAAGACCACACACCAGTCGTCACACCTCTGGCGAGATTGTCAAAATTGGATGGGAAGTTTTGCCTCATCCCCCATACAGCCCTGACCTGGCACCATCAGACTTCCATCTGTTCGGGCCACTAAAAGAAGCACATTGTGGGATTCATTTTGAAGATGAGGAGGCCGTCAAAACATCCGTGCGTCAATGGCTTAGGAAGCAGAGCTGTGATTTTTACCGTGCTGGGATACATGCCCTTGTTCAAAGATGGACCAAAACTGTAGAGATGGGCGGAGATTACATTGAAAAATGACAAAATGATCCTCAATGTTGTGGTTTTCAACCTATGTAATTGCATTTAAATTTCCTGACAATTAAACGTAGAAAAAAAAAATAGGAGGCATTACTTTTTGACTGACCCTCGTACTTGCATAACACCTATTGGTAAATTTTAGGTTCATTTTCACGATTACACACAGCACTCAATCTTGGTGAAGCTACAGATACACTGGGTACACAAACATTCCTCAGCTCTGACAAGTTACTCATTGTAACAATCTTGTATATATGATTTATAATCAACTGAAGTTTCACTGAGTATGGTAGGATTGTCTATGTTAAGGATTCATTTGTGGTAATAAGACAGAATTACTTGTAGTGAGAAAAAAATGGCCTAGCAGGAGTTAAGGTCTTCAAAACAAACATCAAATGAATCCATATGCTTCAGTCCACAGTGCGAACAAAATTACCTTTCTATCGAAATACTAAGTGACTTTCAGCATGTTCTCCCTTTTCTTTATTTTTCTTTTTCTTTTTTTTTCATAATATAAAATTATCAATATTGACGAAGTTTCAAATACTGAAGAAATGAAAACACAAATGTGTTGAGCCACAACAGAACAGAGGCAAACAAGTACCCATATGATGGAAAAATCCAGGATAGAATTACAACTAAGTCCTTCATTAGATGCACACACACACACACACACACACACACACACACACACACACACACACACACAGTGAGAGAGAAAGAGAGAGGCACTGTGGCACAACTTATTTTAGTGTCTGGAGTCAACAGTGTGTGTGTGTGTGTGTGTGTGTGTGTGTGTGTGTGTGTGTGTACATCAGATGAAAGGACGTAGTATGACAGCTTAGTAATATCCAACAGCCTACTTTCAAATATGCCTCCTATTTATGGAGTATCAATCGGTCCTACTGTAATGTATGTACTGAAAGAAAACCATGCAATTCATAATGATGCTGCAATGAAGCTAAGCTATCACATAGCTCTTAAAATAGCAAAAGCAGCATGTCCTTTCAGTGACAGAGAATTTTCAAAACAGTTTCTATTTCAAGGTGAACAGTTTGCACATGTATTGAAGAAATTGTTAACAATGTGGAAGCACAGCTCACTGACAGGGAATAAATATATTGTTGTCTATTTTTTGTGTTAGGATGAAAGCTGATTTCAAATAGATGGAAGAATTCCTTAAATTGGTCCTAGAAAACTTAACCAAAAAACGACTTTTGTTGGGAAACTCATTTGTTAATCACAGTGGATGGAGCTGATGGAATGATTGGTCATAAGTCTAGTGCCATTGCTTTCATGAGGAAAAAAAGAGTTGAAAGAAGTTGGTATCCAATAGGAAATCCCACCAATACCCTGTGTTCTTACTGTGTTGATCTGCTGGATAAATGTGCCAAAATAAATGGCATCATTGACATAGCTGTAAAGACAGTTAATATATCACATGGTTCGGGGCATGAGTAGTTCATATCTTTCATGGCAGAACTCAAATGTGAATATGGCAATGTGCCTTATTTTTGCGAAGAACACCAGCAGATTCAAGTGTTGTTTTCAAACATTTTTGAACTTATTCAAGGACAACAGACTTTGATGACTCTCGGCAGGTATCTCATCCTGCCCCCTATGATTGACTTGACCAAGCACCTGAATGGCTCGAACACAACTTCACAGGGCAAACATAAACTAACAACCAAAGTACTTGACACCATTTTGGGTTTCAAGAGAAAATTGCTGTTCTGTGTAACACATTTTTCAGAAAGTTCATGTGTGCATAAACCTTTCCACATATTAGACTAATTGTAACTGAAAAAAGTATAATAAAAGAGACACCTAATGAACATTTTGATGAATTTTTGTTACAGTGATACAGGCTCTAAGTGAAAACTTTGACAGCAAATTTTGTGACTTAAATAGGTTTGAATTTGATTTTAATATTTTTAAAACTCCTTTTGTGACAGATATTAAAAACGTACCTCCTGAAATTCAGTTGCAGCTCACTGATTTTCAGTGTAATCATATGAGGAGGGGAGGTTTTGAACTGCCTAAAATTTGGAAATCTACAAGAATTTTCCTTGTGAACAATGCACACAGTAGTTTAAAATAGCTGCTCTAGTTTCAGTACACTGGGAATCACATGCATGTGTAAAAGTGCTTTTCCACTAATGAAATGAACTGAACTTCAATAGACTGAAAATAACAGTCAACCAGATGCAAAATACACATTTGTAAACCTTGAACATGGTTTTGACAGTTTTAAAACTGTCTTCTTCACAAGGTATTGCACATAGAATCAAATATTATCTATATCCAGTGTAGGAGTTGTTGACCCTATCTACTGCACATGCACGTCACCTACTTAATCATCATTTAAAAACATAATTTAAAAATAGCACCTCTCTACTGCAAAATTTTTCAAAGAGGCATAGAAATTTATGAGCTAAAAGTATTTAATATGTTTGCTTCCTATTATAAAGACAGCAATTAATTCAATCACCATCTGTCCACAGTGGCTGAGCTGAAAGAAGCCACAGAACCTAGAGGCCTTTCTATAAATGAAACAGAGACTAAGTACATGAATTTCACTAAGAAGGAAAATAATAACTTGGATAGACTTTCAGCAGGCAGTTTCAATTTTGAACATGTGCAGAACTTTGATTATTTGGACTCTAATATTAAACAGCACAAATTCCATGTCAACTGAAATAAAACTGCAGATCGTAAGTGGTAATAGATGCTTCCACACATTTAAGAAATTGTTGGCCACTAGGTTATTAAACAGGCAGCTGAAGCTGTACCTATATAAGGTCACGATCAGACCAATTGTAACCTACAGATGCGAAACATGGACGCTTACGAGTGATGATGAGCAGCAGCTCAAGATATTTGAACGAAGAGTGTGGTGCAAGATCTATGGGGCAGTTCAGGATAATAATGGTTTCTGGAGATCTAGGACGAATGCTGAGCTGGACCATCTCATACACGGAGTTGACATTGTAAGAATTATAAGCAGTAGAAGAATAGCCTGGCTTGGACATGTCCTCAGGATGGATACTGGAAGAAGAACTAAAAAGATTTTTGAATGGAGGCCAAATGGAAGAAAACAGTGAGGACGGCCATGAAAATGATGGATAGATGATGTGGAAGAAGTTATAAAATCTCTCAGAGTCCAAGGATGGCACATATCTGCGCTGGAGAGGGCACAATGGAGGCTAAAAACAACACAAGGTTGTAATTCTGCGAGAAGAAGGGAGAAGAAGACATATTATTGCAATGATAAATCTCAGAGTAGGAAATTAGAAAAAAAGAAGAAGAAGAAGAAGAAGAAGAAGAAGCTCTCTACTGCAAAATTTTTCAAACTTGCATAGAAATTTATGAGCTTTAAGCATTTAACATGTTTGCTTTCTATTTTAAATACAGCAATTAATTCAATCACCACCTGTCCACAGTGGCTACTCCACTACCTTCAGTGTATCTCCCTATACATAATAGCCAATGCCTATGATCTAGGTATCATTCAATACTACATTTCCCAACCTCCTGTCAGTTCTAGATCTAGCACCTATATTCTTATCTTTATCTATTTTTCCTTTGAGGAATATACACACACCAAAAACAGTTTTGCATCACCCCAGTTTCTTGAACTCCTGAAGACAGACGTTGACTGTGGATATTGTATCACAGACACAGTCCCTTTGACTGTTCAGAGATGTCACAAAACCCGCCCAAAGGTGTAAACAACCATGCATAAGCAGCGACAGATGAGGTCCAACAGCCGATCAGTTCCAGTCATTCCACGAGTACGGAGGTACACGGCTCGTGTTGGCTGTAGTTCTACCCTGCCTAGACGGTCAATACCATGGTTCGATTGCATCCACATTGTTACTTTGAGCCAGGTAGGGCTCTCAACAAGGGAAGTGTCCAGCCATCTTGGAGTGAACCAAAGTGATGGAGGAGATACAGAGAGACAGGAACTGTCGATGACATGCCTCGCTTAGGCCGCCCAAGGGCTACTACAGCGGTGGATGACTGCTACCTGTGTTCCCATGCTTTTGACACTCCAACTAAACCAGTCAACTTGATGTAGAAGAATATTCAACTACACAATAAAAACTTAATTGGCGTGTATCCCATCCTCTGCCAGGCCTTCAAACTCCTTGTGATGGGCCATAGAACAAGAAATATTGTCCCCAAATGACTCTTACTCCTTCCACAATGGTATTTGGCAGCTTGCCCAACCTTTTTGATGTCCTGGTCCACCTATATGCCATTCCTGCTGCTACGCCACTGCCATAAGGGTCATATCAACCTAAAAGATCCCAGTGTAAAACTCGTTCTGTGCATTCACCCAACAAAACCTACACCAGATACAATGGAATTCTGGTGGATTATGTAAAAATATATTGGAATAAAAATGTATACCTTGATAGTCCTGTAAAGGACTCATTTCAAAATTACATCTTGCATTGATATTGTTGCGAGCTGTGCTGCATGCAGTGTAGAGTAACTGGCTGATGTGCTCGGGGTTTCATCATTTCTGGAACATTCACTATTTAGATTCTGGAATATTTTATGTTTGTATAAATACAGACACTTTTGGTCCAGGAATTCAGTTATGTTCTGGCCATACATTGGTGTTCATAATATGACTACGCTTTCAGATTTGGACCTGACTGTAGTTACAACATAACAAAATTAAACAAATTCCTCAAAGAGAAACTGTGATAGTGTGCATTACTGAATAAAACAGAGACAACAGGTCTCAAGCACAGGAAAGATAGCCATAATAATTAGGAACATCGGGCAAGGAATTTTTGATAATGAAGGTTTGCATGACCAAGGGTATTCACCACAAGATAGTCTGGAAGGGGCACAAACAGAGCATGTTATGTAAAGAGTAGTACTATGTCAGCACAAGCAGTATTTATGCAAAAATTATTGCCACAACAATGTAAGAGGAGCACTGGGTACAATGTGGAGAAGTGAATGAGTACAAAGACGCCCACAAAAATAAGTTTTCAATGCGAATCAGCCAGAAATAGTGTAGAACAATGGGTCATCACAATTACAAATAGTAGCATAAATTGGCTATGGAATAAGAGGAAAATGTATTGGTACTGGAAATGGAATCAATTAGAAAATAAATTTTATTACCAATAATTGATGCAAAATTAATGGCCTGCAAACAAGATACATTGCTCAACAGCGAGACAAATAAGTACTATTTCATTCCAATTTAAGAAAAAAACTGAAGGATATACTGAAGCTACCTATGTTTCCTATATGTGGAATATGCACTGCATATGCATTTGGAAAGATTAATATTGAGCTTGCAGTACTGAGACTATGATAACAGTGCGTTTTGTGGTTCCACAGTTGTGTAAATGCTTTGTCTTGGACATGGACATGGAGCAGTTAAACAACTGAGAAACTCTGGACAACTTCTCTGGTAATAATTTGCAGATGCAATGTGACATAAATGGGGATGAAGTGACATTTAAAATGCAAGTAGCAAAGAAGAGTGAAGCAGAAGCAAATTATGCAGTTGCAATTGATTATGGCTGACAGTGATCTGAAGGAGAAGATTCCTGAAGTTGGTTTGAAGGAAAGGAGTGTCATTGGAGTAAAGAAGAAAATATGCACTTTGCAAGATACTAAATACACTGATAAAGCTGTCTGATTTGCATGGAATGTGAAAGAAGATTTTATTTTTTTTTACTGAGAAGGCTGCAGCTGTCATCAAAAGAAGACACAATGTATTCTGGGTAAAACCTCATCCAAGACCGCTTGCAGTCATAAAGGATCCTCAGTGAATGTTATATGGATCCTGGTGAAATAATCCATTACATGCTGGAAGCCAAAAGGATGGCTTGAACAGAATTTATTTTGGTGTATGTGCAAGGACAGCTATAGTAAGAGGGCCGTCCAACTGTATCAGTTAGCAGAAGGTAGTGCAGTAAACTACATATGTATTTAAATATAGTAGCATTAGGTGTGTATGTAGTGTTGTAAAGATGGTCAGTTGACTGGTGTAACTGTGTTTATGAGTTAAGGAGTAAAAGTGTGTCAACACTGCATTGCATCACTCTAAATCCTGAATGCAGATTGCGAGTTACAGTGAATAGTGTGAGTGCATCTACTGTTATTGTATTCAAGATTTTTTCCTTCCCATCTTCTACTGAAATGACATTACGATTTATATTCCCGACAATGGTTATATCTTCAACTACATTTTTATCTGTTTTAACTTGATATACAGGACTGTGTATCTAATGTGGACACACTAAAATTTCTACACTGATTACACATATATGGCACAGTGCAGTTTCAGACCAGTTACATTATATTTACCAAGGAAGTAGAGCTGAATAAGTGCTGTCTTTACACACTGATTACCACAGCATCCACCAAATTTTGCAGACTCTATCAGTCTTTAAACACATAGTTCCATTTTAAAAAATATTGTTGCTTCCATATCCAGTAAATGAAACACATTTTGAGGGTTAACCAGGTAGCAAAATACTTGAAAATTAACACACTCCCATTTACAGTGTATTTCACTATCTGCAACAATGGCAGAAATTTTACAGTGTTCATGTTAGATGGACCACTCTACATAAATCAATAAGGAACAACTGAATATGTATCTGAATGTGAACAAAGACATGTCATAATTTAAGGTGCAACTCAGTCCTTCTAATTTATTGGTGTGGTGAAGAAGGGGAAACTTAGTACATGCAAAACTGCACCAAATTAGAGAGGCATCCAAGTTTAACGTTAGCTCTGAATTTCGATTGATGCTCTTTCAACAGCTAATTAGCCACTATATATAACTAAAACTGTTTTTGTCGTGTATCCATGGAAATGTTAATGTAGTATTGAATGTATTTGCTGATCAGTCAGAGAATTACATTATAAAAATTAGCATTGTCCTCAGGATTTTCTGTAGAATGACAATAGCATCGAAGACTTGTGCAGTTTAGCAAGTTTGTCACATAGTTTCACAGTGATCCACAGAACAAGCATATTCTCTCTCTCTCTCTCTCTCTCTCTCTCTCTCTCTCTCTCTCTCTCTCTAGCTGCCTCCACATGATGTCTTTTTACTGTTCAACTTTGCACATGTGCAACAGCACACACACTCACTTATTTGTGCATGTGTAATTTCTTCAAATTGGAGGGCAAAAATCAAAGTGCATTGCTTCCCATGTTAGATGGAAATCTCTTGCACTGTTTAGCAGACGACAGGCAACTGAGGCCCATATGTGCTTCATTGTGTAGTGTATTGAGGTTATGCTTTAAGGCAATTTATGTTCAATAATGTCTCTTAGGACAAAGAAAGCATGCTAACATTTATAGATGATTGCAGACAAAAATAAGTCATATGGAACACCACATCTAAAAATTATTTGAACAAAAGTTTGATATGTGCCTTGAGTGGATACTTTTTATTTAATACTTGACAATCATATTATTGTAATGATAAATCTCAGAGTAGGAAATTAGAAAAGAAGCAGTTATTTCATCCATAGCTGCCTTTGTGTATTCTTTTTTGTTTCTTTTCATCACAAATACAAAAATGAAATGGATGCATAGTGGACTGCTTGAACAAATAGCAAACATGTGGACACAATAGTGTGTTTGAGTAAAGTATGTTCAATCCACTAATTTTTGTGCATGCATTTTTGTTCATATGCATATGCAGTAGCACACGACGAAAGAGGCATCATATAGACCCCTCCTCCAAGCTCCCCTCCCTCTCTCTCTTTTCAGTCCTTAAACACTTTAGTTTCTTATCACAAGGTGTTCTTCCATGTTCAACTGCACATTGAATTAAAATCTTCTCAGCCCTCTGTAAGTTCATAACATTGTCAAAGATGGTCTCTTACACTATGTGATCAAAAGTATCCGGACACCCCCCAAAACATACGTTTTTCATATTGATTTGATTTTAACAGGGAAGCTAAAACGGCATAGGTCTAACCCGCCACTACCCGCACCGAAAATAAGTTTATTGTGCAGTATTGCTCCCTGCCTATCTAGTAAAGCCAACCAGTGCACTTAAATAGTTCAAGGAGTCCCTCTACCAGTTTTTGGTTAGACACAATTTCTACAGGTCTAGCTGTCCCAAAGATTCTGTATCTTTTACTCTTCAATGCCATGCATTCGAAGATTAGGTGTGATGCAGTTTCTTCACCCTCATCACAGATTCTATATTTAGGGTCCTCTTCCATTATACCCATTGTGCGTAGGTGTTCTTTGAAATTCCCATGGCCAGTCATCAGTCCAGTCATGAGTTTGATCTCTTTCCTGTTCAATGTCAGGATTACAGAACTTCTTTTAAAACATGGCTTAGGCATCATTACCTTACCATGTTTTTGTTTATGGACCTTGGTGCAATATCCTATGTGCTGTTTCCTAAGCCAGTTCTGTAGCTCTAATTTAATCATAGCCTTGGTGACTGTCAGGACAGGTTGCCCCCATCCTAGCCAATCTGTTGGCTTGTTCATTGTCACAGATCCCTGGGTGGCCAGGGACCCACACTAGGTTTACACTATTGCTTCCCCCTAGCTGCACCAGAGCCCTGTAGCATTCTGCAACAATCATAGATCTTGTTGCAGGAGCTGCCAATGATTTCAGAGCTGCCTGGCTGTCTGAATAGATGTAGATGTTATGGTCCTTGTAGCACCTACACATATCCTCCTCCACACATGCCCTGATTACAGTAATTTCAGCTTGAAATACAGAGGCCAGTTTTCCTAGAGAGATGATGACCTCCAGTCTTGGCTGAACCCCATACACCCCTGCCCCAACGCCTTGGTCTATTTTCGATCCATCAGTGAACCAAAAGATGTCCCCCGTATGGTGTTGAACTGTTTTTTACCACTGCTCCCTGCATCCAATTATTATATTGTAAGGCTCGTCGAAGCAGTTGGGAGTTATTATATAGTCGGCAGGCATTTCCCCAGCCATTCCTATATTTACCTCACTCATTATATTAGTGTGTGATTCTGGATATCCAAATGAGACCCAGTTTTTGCCAGTTTTAAGACTGTGACCCAAAGGTGTAGTGGAGGCAGGTCCAGCATGGCTTCCATTCCAGCGGTTGGTGTGCTGCTAATTCCGCCTGTTATGGCTAAGCACACCAATTTCTGCACCTTGGCAAGCTCTTTAGCTGCAATCCACTGTTCTAATTTTTTCCACCACACTACGGCCCTGTACGAAATCCTATGTCTGACCACTGTGGTGTATATCCAGTGCATACTCCTGGGGCTTAGGCCCTAGTTTTCTTACCACCCCTTCTAGTACTCACTAGAGTACTGTTTGCCTTGGAGCAGATACTCTTACTGTGAGGGGTCTGTTACCTTCTCATCTAAGATTACCCCTAGATATTTCACTATCCCCTTCATTATCCCCTTCATAGGTAGAGTTTCATTGAAGAGCTTTAGATTTCAACTTGAAAGTTGAATATGTCTCTTCGTAAATGGCACCACAACAGTCTTCTTAGGATTAACCCTCAAATCCTGTTTAATGCACCAATTTTACACAATGTCCAAATTTCCTTGTGCCATATTTCTAAGTGTATCAGTAAATTTGCCAAGTATTACTATGACAAGATCATCTGTGTATCCTTGGCAGAAGCATTGTCTGGAATTTAATTTCACAATGAGTTCGTTCACCACTAGATTCCACAATAGAGGGGACAAAACTCCTCCTTGTGGGCAGCCTCTAGTGGTGTTAATTACTAGCGTTTTTCATATTAGGCACACTGTATTGCCACATACTGCAAGGCACTCCATATCATCGACCTCAGTAGTCGTTAGAGATTGTGAGAGAGCAGAATTGGGCACTCCGCAGTACTCACGGGCTTTAAACATGGTCAGGTCATTGGGTGTCACTTGTGTCATGCGTCTGTATGTAAGATTTCCACACTCCTAAACATCCCTAGGTCCACTGTTTCCAATGTGACAGAGAAGTCGAAATATGAAGGGACATATCCAGGCTGACCTCATCTGTTGACTGACAGAGACCGCCAACAGTTGAAGAGGGTTGTAATGTGTAATAGGCAGACATCTATCCAGACCATCACACAGGAATTCCAAACTGCATTAGGATCCACTGCAAGTACTACAACAGTTAGGCGAGAGGGGAGAAAAATTGAATTTCATGGTTGAGCGGCTGCTCATAAGCCACACAACAAGCCAGTAAATGCCAAACAATGCCTTGCTTGGTGTAATGAGCATAAACACTGGACAATTGAACAGTGAAAAAACCCTGTGTGGAGCGACAAATCACAGTACACAATGTGGCGATTCGATGGCAGGATGTGAGTATGGCAAATGCCCGGTGAACATCATCTGCTAGCGTGTATAGTGCCAACAGTAAAATTCGCAGGTGCACCCCTTGTTGTTTTGCGTGGCACTATCACAGCACAGGTCTACACTGAAGTTTTAAGCACCTTCTTGCTTCCCACTGTTGAAGATCAATTCAGGGATGGTGACTGCAACTTTCAACATGATCGAGCACTGTTCATAGTGCACAGCCCCTAGCAGAGTGGTTACAAGACAATAACATCACTGTAAGGAACTGGCCTGTACAGAGTCCTAACCTGAATCCTATAGAACACCTTTGGACGTTTTGGAATGCCGACTTGGTGCCAGGCCTCACAGACTGACATCGATACCTCTCCTCAGTGCAGCTTTCCGTGAAGAATGGGCTGCAACTCCCCAAGAAACCTTCCAGCACCTATTTGAACATATGCCTTTGAGAGTAGAAGCTGTCATCAAGGCTAAGGGTAGGCCAACACCACACTGAATTCCAGCATTACCAGTGGAGGGCATCATGAACTTGTAAGTCATTTTCAGCCAGATGTCCAGATACCATTGATCACATAGTATATATATGCACTGCCCCCAATAAATAATATGCTTCAAATTTAAATCTGTGAACTAGACTGGTAATTATCTTTTCATTCATCCTTAAGCTCTTTTACTTATGCTCAGTGTAATGTGCAATCTACTATTGGTATTTAATAATAATCCGCACCTAAACTGTCCTCAAGTTATAAAGAACACTACGATAGATGGGCCAAGTCTTGTAGCTTCCATGTGTATTTTATATTACATTAAAACTAATTCTTCTATATACAATAATGTGCTACACTACCGAACAGTCATTTTAATACATCATGATTGCAAGTTGTCTTAAAAATTTATAAAAATAATTCAGTGAGCCAGCTTTGTACATCTTTATGTTTGATTTTAATAGGAATTGTGAGTGATCACAGACAATTTTTTTCTATTCTGGTATCAATTAAAAACTACACGTACAACGATACATTTGGTTCCCCAACTTAAATAATGGTTGAACAATGGAAACTCCAGGTAGGAATATCAAAAATATAGTAAAAAGTAGATTGCTACTTACCATAAAGAAGACAAATTAAGTTGCAGACAGGCACAATTAAAAGACACTTACACAAATCTTTCAGCCACAGCCTTCACCAGCAAAAAGAGAAACACACACCATCATGCACAGAAGCAAGCACACCTCATGCACCCATGACCCCCAACTACAGCAGCTCGGGCCAGAATGCAACTGTCTCATGGATGGAAGCAGCAATCTGGAGGGGGCGGGGAAGGGGAAGGGATAGTAGTGTATGAGTGGGGGGAGAGAGGGACAATGTCTGGCGGAGTGTGCACGGACTAGAAAGCCAACAGGTGCAGCATGAGGAGTTTGTGCAGCAGGGAGGTGGGGAAAAAAAAGGAGAGGAGCACGGAAACATGGGTGGGTGCATTGGCAGAAGGTGGCAAACAAAGAGGCCAGAGGTGAGAATGATGAGGAGGTGACAGGATAGAGGGGTGGATTTCTCAGGGTGGAGGGTATGGAGACAGTATGTTACTGATGGTTGAAGCTGGGAAAATTATGAGAGCGGTGAATGTTGAGGCTGGTTCTTGGGGACGGTAGGAGGATTGGGACTATGAGGGGAAATGGCACGATCTGTTTGTGGACTAGGTCTGGGGTTAGTGCCCATTTGTAAAGGTCTTGGTCAGACCCTCAGCATACCGGGCAAGGCAGTTCTTTTCACTGCAGATACAACATTCCTGGGCGGCTAGACTGTATAGAGGGATTTTTTGGTGTGTGAGGGATGACAGCTGTCAAAATGCACGTAGTGTTGGTGGCTGGTGAGATTAATGTGGACAGAGGTGTGGATGGAGCCATCAGAGAGGAGGAGGTCAACATCTAGGAAGGTGGTACACTGAGCATGGGAGGACCAGGTGAAATGGATGGGAGAGGAGGTGTTGAGGTTGTGAAGGAATGAAGATACAGTGTCTTGACCCAAAGTCCAGATCATGAAGGTATCATCAGTGAACCTAAGATAACACACTGTCCCCACAATGCCCACCCAACAGTTTCCGCCCCCTCTGTCCTATCATCTTCTCCCCATTCTCGTCTCCAACCCTCTTTGTTTGCTCTCTCTACCAATGCACCTGCCTATCTTTCCCCACATTGTTTTTCCCCACTTTCCTCTTCCACAACCTCCTAATGCTGCACTTGTTGGCATTTTAGTCACTGCACACTCCACCAGGCAGTGTTCCTTTCTCCCCTCAGCCATACACTACTGTCCCTTTCCCTTCCCTGGCCCCTCCAGATTGCTGCTTCCATCCCATGAGATAACTGTATTCTGGCACAAGCTGCCAGAGAGATGGTGGTCAGGTGTGCGTGACGTGTGCTTGCTTGCGTGTATGAATTGTGTGTGTTTCTCTTTTTCTGAAGAAAGCTGTGGCCGAAAGCTTTGTGTAAGTGTCTTTTTAATTGTGTCTGTCTACAACTTAACATGTCTTCTTTATGGTAAGTAGCAATCTATCTTTTCCTACATTGTTGTTAACAACAATTAACTGAGTCCTGAACACTTATACATTTCTGTAAATAATTCATATACTGAAGGGATATGACTTTCATTTCCCACAAAAGGAATGTGTTACATACAATTTTTTTATTCCATACCTCAGTAACATTGCAATTTGCCATGTTAAACAATTGCCTACATGCAAATTTCATTGGTACATTGTTTCCATTAGTTCTGAGAAACATTCAAATTTACTGTACCTCTGTGGTATGTAAAACATATCAGATGTAGGTGGTTTGTGAAGTTCCCCATCATAAACAGGCCACAAGCCACTCAGTATTCTGAATAAAGATGACTTGCCACAGCCATTTGGTCCTGTTATTAGGAGATGCATTCCTGGTTCCACCTTCAATGTTAATCTACTGCACACCACATCACAGTTTGGAGTCACAATGGGTACATTCAATAAACTGATAGTATTATCCCTTGTTTCATGGATAACTCCTGAAAGTAAATACACCAGAATTTCTTTTATTTGTAAACACACATGTTTGCAGAAAATGAGAGGCAGCCAGTAACTGGTTCAAACATACAAAAGTTTCCTGATAGCAATTTAAGCTAGAAAGCTTCCAAATCACACAACTCTTTTGTCATATGGGGTAAAACAAAACAGCTTAAGGCTGAAGACACTATACACTAAACCAAAGCAGAAATGGCTTTAAGAGTATGTGATCACTGACATGGTTAATCTTAAGGACAAAAATCACAGACCAAGGAAGGGGTAAAAAGAGAGGGTACGTGTACAAACAAGAGATAGGTCTAATTAAGTACCTAAGCAGTCAACAGAATGCCACAGAAGAGGAGAGAGTCACATGGCAGCACAACAAAATACACAACTCAGTATGAAGGGACAGTGATAAATAACTGAAGAATCAGCTTCAAATCTCAGCCTGTCTATTCATTTCATTTTTCTTTTCCTTTTTCTTTTCTTTTTTTCCCCATGATTATCATTTCATGAAATCCTTTTGTGCTGATGCTGGGAAGGTCACTTTACCAGTGCCATGGCCAAGCAGTGTCTAACTAAGCAAGTGCTTCTTCTACAATGATTTTGCTGTTGATAGTGTGTTATGGTAAACTGCTCTTACCTCCCATCTGTTTCATACCATGTGACTGACTGCCTTCTCCCTTAGACAGTTACTGGTTTTGATGACATTAAATTCTGCCTGACATTACTGTCTCCATCTTCCTGCACTAATCATTTCTTTTAACCAAGTAAAGTGGATAATTTTTGTCAATATCTCACTCTACTTCATTATAAAGGCTACATTGGTTTCAAAATTTCAAAGACCAGTTTCCAAATAAGAATATATGACAAAATACAGGTTGGTTATAATTAAACTTTTGCTACTTTATTCATTGTAGATGGGAAACTATTTACATATGGGTACCCAACTTTATAGGAATGATGTTCAGACTTTGTGCTGCAGGATTTCCATTGTTAGTAGTGTTGCTGTTACAACTTACCATGAGGTGCCTGTACTGATATGGCAGCACAGGGTTGAAACATCGGTGTGCATTACAGTGCTGACAATCAACATGGGTCTGGCCAAGGTGAGGAGGGCTTTACTCAAAAAGCTGTTGCATCAAAACAACATCAACAGTGCTGTTGCTCTTTATGAGTAAAATGCATTAAATGAATACAGAGAGGTCCTCTTTGCATTTAGAAGTTGAAGAACATGATCTGGAAGTTCAAATCAACTGGCAATTTTGGGAATTGGTCCTCAGAAAGGCCAACAGCCAATTGTGCCACAGATTGTTGAAGAACTTACTGTTGCCATGGTTGAGAATGCTAGATGCAATGCGCAGTCTTCAAGCAGTGCATGAGGTGTATCACAACAGCTGAACATTCTACTGTCCACCATTTGAAAAGTGCTGTGAATGACTACGAAATGATATTTGTAAACACTTACAAGGTGTTGTAGATGCAGATGGTCGACACATTGTGCAACATTTGTAACAGGGAACATAACCATGGCATGCAATTATTAACACATTACCCTCTTATGTGGAAATTAAAATGTTTTTCTTTCAATGGTTTGGTTTATTCATTATTTACTGTCCTATGATCACTTGTTTTCCATGAGGGTTATCTCAAGTAGCGAAAGTTTAATTATAACCACCCTGTATTTAATGACCACAATTTGTTAACCTGGCTGTCTCACATCCAGTCAAAGACACGTGTTTTGGCATATCTTTTCACAGTGGCTTAAATACGCCAATAAGACACTTAATTATAAATTAAAATGCAAATTATCCAACTTAATATCTAGCAGGACAATGAGACTACATCAAACACACTACCACATATTGTAATTGAAACTGATAGCTTCCACTGACAAAATTGTGAAACAAAATCAGGCCTGCTGAAATATTCGTTCATCATGCAAATATTGTCACACTGTAGTAACACAGCTTGTAAGTAAAATTTTGGTTAACTTCATTTGTGTTCTTATGATTCACAATAAACTTGCTTAAACAATTATTACTGTTGAGTCTAAAAAAACTGAGCCAGACTGCAGATGCAAAGTATAGAGGTACTTTTAATCAGTACTTCTGGGGTTCATGGTAAATACATTAGATCTCTCACAGAAGCAATAAAGATTTTTTTGTAATTAATTACCTTTTACAACAGCTTGTCCATTCTTAAATTCCAGGTGAAACATCTTATCATCAGTTTTTTGATTCTTTGTATCAGCACCTGCAACAACTCCCCGAAGGTACTTTCCTTTGCTTACATCTTCAAATACATCAAGCATGTCTCCCACACGAGATGTGTAACCAGCAAGTTCTACAATCTCCTGTCAATAAAATTGAAATTATTAGACATTCAGATATAAAAAAAATTGACTGTAAGAAAAGAAAAGTTAAGTCCTCTTTTCTTTTCTTTTCTTTATTTTTTTAAAAAACTGCAAATATAAGACAATAGATTAGCACTGACAATGCCAGATTTTAGAGCTTCCTCTATTTGGCTGTTTGGCCGTGAATGCTCCTCAACTGCATTTGGCTCTGAAGATCATTCACACAGCTTACTAGATACACATTCAAATCTTCCCTAAGTCTTCACCTATTAAGGAAATTATCAGTTTTGTGTGTCTCAAACTCATCAAAAAAAAGCAGTGATTTGCATGTGCTCACCAATGCACGCACATGCAGCCACAACCACATGCACTCCTACACCCACACCATGTGTACATCCACATAAAAGTCTTGGTTCAGAAGGTAGATGCAGAATCTATCATTAAAGAGAAATATAATGAAGAGCTTCAAGTTATTTCCTGTTTAGGCAACTACTGCCTGCAACACTATTTGCATGATAATCAAGAATTGGATTTTGCACAGCATAACAGAACATGTTAGGATTCAGTATGATTTATTTTTGGTACTATTTTAAATGATTAGTAATTTTGGTATTCTGGGTGCAATATGGCAATAAGTCATGGAAGGCTTACAGGGAGCACTCACTGAGTTAGGTAAAGGTTTGCTAGTGTTTTATAGTAGACAAACTCGTAACCAAAGAATACTCTGTGATTTTGAAACACTGCGGTTGGTTTATGATATAGGTATTAAGCGAAACATAGTATCAAAAGAACGGAGAGTAATCAAAAACAGGAAGAGGAGACAATCATGAGGAGTGCACAGAACTGCTTGACTTTATTAACTTTTTTAGCATAAGACCTGCTATATTTTCATACTAAGATGGTTTATTGTGAGTCCCTTCACTTTCTGCTGAATTTTCTGGAACAAATTTTTCAATGACTAATTTCATGTTTGTCTCTGAACAGACATTCAGAAATTTATCATAAAGATAGATGGAATACTAGCAATGAAAAGGCTTCAGCGACTGTATTATCCTTTAGTTAATATAATGCCACTTTGTTGAGTACAGTTTTATAGCCAAAATGGGTACTGAAAATGGGTTACATCACAAAACTGAGAGGAGGAGTTGGGTTTTTGAGTATACTGTTTACCACAATTTGGTAACTGCCAGTCATACAAGTAGACAGCTGATTATTTCATAACTAAATAATTTACAAATTGAGACAAAAATACGTTTATGTTGTTATTCTTTAATAACATTGGCACCAGCCTTAAGATGAAATCCAACGAAGAAGATAGAAAATGTATACTTCAGTTTAATGTGTCCTGCATGCCTGTTCACTGACACATTATTTACAAGTAAAGTGTAGCTCACTGGTGCAGAAAACTCAGTGAGAATTAGTTGTTACTAACAATGAGACAGTAAAATACACTATATTGAACTTTGTACACACTCACTCAATCTTATACTGATAATCGGTGACAAGTTAAAACTGAGTGCCATTCCAGGACTTGAACTTTAATAACTACCTCTTGAGGGCAGTGTACTGTCTGGGCATGACTCATGCACCAGCTCAAGCCATTAATTTGCCACAGGCTTCTTGCCATCCACAATTGGCAGCACACTGCCTGAGACAGCAGATATCTTGATGTGTGTTCAGATCCAGCATTGTTCCAACATATTACATACCACAAATACAGCATATACATTGCTGACAATATAAAAAATCAGTATCATGCCAAGACATAAAATCTACTGTGCGTAAAATCATGATGACAAAATAGCAGGTGCATAAAGTATGTGCCAAGATGTCTCACAAAGTTGAGTAAAAACTGAAGGAAAATCATGTGCAGTTGCTGAAACATTGGTTCTTCATCACAACATTGTGTCCAAGTAAGCTGACTGCACTTCTGTAGAAGCATACAGGGGCAACACTGCCAAAACTTGACCCCATCAAACATCTTTTGCTTAGCTGACTTACAATCCACAAAAAAGACACTTTACAACAGTTACAACACACTGACTGCTGTAACAATTGTTTTGATACATTCTACTGAACAGTTAAACCTATTTAATGTTTTGTCTTTCTGTGTCTTTGTGATGAGTCCAGGAGAGCTTTTTAATGTTTTACCTTTATTATTTTTGTCTACAACTTTTTCCCACTAAGAACACCCTCCACCATGCACCGTACGGTGGCTTGCAGAGTATCTACGTGGATGTAGGTGTAAGACGTAGAGTGTCAGGGTATCATTCATTGATAATATATGAGTCTTTGCTGCTTTTGCTGCCATAGTACTTGTTTCAATTGTTGCTGGAAACTGCCTACAAATCATTTGTTTTAGGGCAATAATTCTATATTATTATTACTATTATTGTTTTCAAATGTAGTTCTGAAATTATATTTGCACCTACAGGCATTGTGGAGTTGTTGGTACAATGAGTTTATGTTGAAAAATAACACTGTTAGTGTTGTTTAAAAGTTTTAATGAGGTTAGGAAGTTCAGCGGAGTCACTTTTAATCCAAGGTATGGATGTGCTTTGCTATCTTTAACTCCAGATCCCCGCCCCCTCTCCACCCCCCCCCCCCCCTCTCTCTCTCTCTCTCTCTCTCTCTCTCTCACACACACACACACACACACACACACACATGAGAGGGATACTCCATATCTCACATCAATCTTCTGAACATTAAATAAATACTTGTGGAGATGAGCACTGCAAGTGAAAAATAAAAAGTTCTTGGCATGTTGTTGACAACAATGAAATTTAGTTTGTGTTGGTACCTATCAAATGAACTCAGTTTGTAAAACAGTTTCAATTATTTGGGTTTCAAAGTAGTCATGTTGTGTGCTAATTAAAATTAACAAACTGGAATGCTTCATTGTCACTTATTTTGCACAGATTATCACTAATGGACATTCATCCAAAGTTGGTTCAGGTTGGTTTGTAATGAGTCTTCTCTGTAATATTCTGTAATTAAAAAAAGGTCAGCTGAATTCGAACATGGCCATATTTCAACTGAAGAAATCAATGAGCAGGATGTCTCAAAATTTAAACTACAAATGAAAATAATGAGAAAGTACACATATGGTATTGGACGATTAGCAATTACTGGTGTATGAAAAGCTAACACCTCTGGCACATTAGAAGGAAACATATAGAAGAATTTTTGTGAACAATAAACTGTGAGAAAGCTTGTTGCAAGGCTAGTGCCACATTTGTTCGATGTTGATCAAAATCAAATATAGTAACTAATTCCTCAGCAATGTTTGTACCCATTCAGAAAGAATGCACCTGGCTGTGTGTCTTGATTTTTTAATTTTTTTTTTTTTTTTTTTTTGTGTAATTGATAAGATACACATCACGCCAGAAATGAAACAGTAACAAATCAGTGGCTGGAAGACTGCCCTTGCATCAAAAAAGGCAAAGCCAATTTCATCCATGAGAAAAACTGAGCTCATTTTTTATTGCAAAAGTGAATCTTCTAACTGTTTACTTTGCTTAGGGTAAAACAATAACTGGTGAATGCAACATAATCCTTTTTGGCCAAGTAAATGAAAATAAACATATATATGGACAGTGTGTCCAGGATTATACAGGAAAAAAAGCGTTAACAGGACAAGGTATCTGCCCACAAATGAGTTTTGTTAATAAGAAATCTGAGACATTTTGACTAACCGATATGGCACACACTGGCCTTCATCTACTTCCACATGTAAAGTAATTTGTGATAGGAAAACACTTCATGTAAAATAAAGACATTATCATGGCTGTAAACAGGTATTTTGCAGACCTTTCAGAATCACACTTCAAGGGTCCAATCTACTCACTGAAAGAATTCTGAACAAAATCCGCTGATCTAATGCGAGACTATGTCGAAAAATTACTGCATTACATACTTGATGTGCATGAACATGTATGCTCAAAAGCTGCCTGCCATTTATATGCCACTATAACATGGTTTAACTTTTAACACATGTAACAATATACATAATTTAGTATGTGTGGCCATTCTAAAAAATTCAGGAAAGAAGCTCATGTAAGCCCTACCACAAGGTGATTTTTCAAAGGCATGTTAATGAGCACTTCTCCTTAACAATATTCATCTTTAAGCACACTCCACTAAGTTTTTAATTGTTCCCTTTGATCTAGGTAATAAATAGTAATTCCTACTTTCTGAAACAATTCAAGTTCTACAACTAGAGCTAATGGTATGCTCAGAACCTCTACTTCAGTGTCCTTTAGTTCCTAACCCAGTGCGTAGCAAATACAGTCTTCCTTATGTCTAACAAGAGTCATATGTGATAAACATGTATGCAAAATTTAGTCTTTTGTGACTAATTGTGAGAAACCACACACTGATGAGCCAAAACAGTACGAACACATACTTAGAAGTGTGTTGGTGCACATTTGGAAAACAATGCAGCAGCAGTTCTGCATGGCATGGATCTGACAAGTTCTTTGTAAATTTCTGGAGGTATATGGCAACATATATCTATGCACAGGTCATACAGTTCCCACAAATTATGAGCCAGTGACTAGTGAGCAAGGATCTGGCACCTGATAATGTCCCAGACTTATTCCATCAGGTTCATATCAGATGCATTTGGTAGCCAAGATGTCCATGTAAGTTCACTACCGTGGTCTTCAGACCATTGTAGCACAATTTCGGCCATGCGACATGAACAGTTATCCTGCTAGAGCATGCCATTATCGTCAAGGAAGACATCAAGCTTGAGAAGATGCAGGTGGTCTGTAATAATATTCATGTAGTCCACATTTGTCATTGTGTCTTTGATTACTACTGCGTATCCCATGAAAGCAAAGGTGTGTGTGTGTGTGTGTGTATGTGTCATAGCACAATACTGCCTCCACCAACCTGCATCTATGGTGTGGTGCATATTTCGAGCAGTCGTTCATCTGGATGGTGGCGTATACCGACCCAGCTATAGACATGGTGTAACAAGAAATGTGATTCATCTTACCAGGTGACATTTCCATTAATCTGCGGTCCAACCTTGATGAACCCATGCACACTGCAATCGTAATTGATGATGCTATTGGATCAACATCGGAACACATGAGGTCGTCTACTGCAGAGCCCCATATTCAAAAATCTGAACTGAAAAGTGTGCTCTGAAACAGTTGTGCCTGCAACTGCATTGTTTTGTCATCAGCTCTGTAACAGATCACTGCCTATCCTGTTTTACAAAGCGGGCAAGCAGGTGAATCTCTGATGATGCATGGAAGCCCAACACCCTGTCACCTACTTGAAGTTTCACTGTCCTTCAACCACTTTCCACAATGCTAACAAAAATAGCACAAGAACAGCCCACAAGTTTTGGCATTTCCGAGATTCTCGCTGCCATACCAAACAATGTACCCTTTGTCAAAGTCACATATATAAGCAGGTATCTACATTTGCATTCTTCGTCATCGTTAGAATGAGTCCATATTTTTCACTGCTCCACTTATGTACTTTCCTTACTGTGCCATGTGCCCATAATACCACCAGGTGGCATACAGTCTCATGGTGGGCATAATGTTTTGTTTCATCAGCAAATATTTAAGGCTAACTACTCAAAATCCACACTTCTGAAAAAGATTAGAAACTAATTTGTCCTTCATCCAAACAGAATATGCTGAACATATCTGAAATATTTGTCTTCAGAAAGTGATGTGAACAACCTTCATAATTTTCAATATCCTGTCAGTAAGTAAGTTTTCTACAGTTGCCAACACAGTATGCACTCTTAGTTTGTTCCTGTTGACGACTGTCAGTTAATACCCACATTGTTAATTTTTACTGTTTCTATTTCCATATCTGAACAGGGTGTTAGCTAGTCTGTCTGCTGTGATCTGTTGTTTTTCTGCCTGCCTCTGTGGCACTGTGGTCTACGAGGTGCATTCAAGTTCTAAGGCCTATGATTTTTTTTCTCTGGACTGGAAAGAGATAGAAACATGTGCATTGTTTTAAATTGAGGCCGCGTTCATTGTCAATACGACCCGGAGATGGCAGAACCATACGGCAGATGGAATTTCACCGCCAGCGGTGAGAATGAGAACTGTTTTAAATACTTAGAATGGCGACGTTTTCCTTACTTGAACAGCGTGCAATCATTCATTTTCTGAATTTGCGTGGTGTGAAACCAATTGAAATTCATCGACAGTTGAAGGCGACATGTGGTGATGGAGTTATGGATGTGTCGAAAGTGCGTTTGTGGGTGCGACAGTTTAATGAAGGCAGAACATTCTCTGACAACAAACCGAAACAACCTCGGGCTCGCACAAGCCGGTCTGACGACATGATGGAGAGAATTGTTTTGGGGGATCGCCGAATGACTGTTGAACACATCGCCTCCAGAGTTAGCATTTCTGTGGGTTCTGTGCACACAATCCTACATGACGACCTGAAAATTCGAAGTATCATCCAGGTGGGTGCCACAAATGCTGACGGACGACCATATGGCTGCCTGTGTGGCATGTTGCCAAGCAATGTTGACGCGCAACGACAGCATGAATGGGACTTTCTTTTCATCGGTTGTGACAATGGATGAGACATGGATGCCATTTTTCAATCCAGAAACAAAGCGCCAGTCAGCTCAATGGAAGCACACAGATTCACCGCCACCAAAAAAATTTCGGGTAACCGCCAGTGCTGAAAAAATGATGGTGTCCATGTTCTGGGACAGCGAGGGCGTAATCCTTACCCATTGCATTCCAAGGGGCACTACGGTAACAGGTGCATCCTACGAAAATGTTTTGAAGAACAAATTCCTTCCTGCTCTGCAACAAAAACGTCCGGGAAGGGCTGCGCGCGAGCTTCACCAAGACGACACACTCGCACATCGAGCTAACGTTACGCAACAGTTTCTTCGTGATAACAACTTTGAAGTGATTCCTAATGCTCCCTATTCACCTGACCTGGTTCCTAGTGACTTTTGGCTTTTTACAACAATGAAAGACACTCTCCGTGGCTGCACATTCACCAGCCGTGCTGCTATTGCCTCAGCGATTTTCCAGTGGTCAAAACAGACTCCTAAAGAAGCTTTCGCCGCTGCCACAAAATCATGGCGTCAGCGTTGTGAAAAATGTGTACGTCTGCAGGGCGATTACGTCGAGAAGTAATGCCAGTTTCATCAATTTCGGGTGAGTAGTTAAATAGAAAAAAAAATTTCGGAGGCCTTGGCATTTGAATGCACCTCGTAGTTTATAAGGATAAATACAAAACTATGCATTTCTGTTATACAGCACGATGCCATGACATGTTGTTACTTTCTTCGATTCCTTTCTTCAAGTATAAGAGCTTCACAGAGGCCGTGGTGGTGGACCTCTATGGAGCTGGTAGAATGGGGTAGTTAAAGGTCAGGACATCAATAGTTCACCATCCTGGGCAGGGTAGTGAACTGGAGAGTGGATGTCTTGTAGTGATCCAACATGCTTTCATCAAAACCTGCTACAACCTTCATGATGTATTGTTCAACAACTACAACAAACATGATGATACTCGGAGAATCAACTCCCCCGATACATAGGCTGTGAATGATCTGCGAGGAGGTGCAGGTGCAGCTATCAGCGAGCAGCCAGACACCTTGCAGTGTTGTGTGGCCACTGGTGATGATAGGGCAGAAGTTCTGCGAGGACACCGACTGCAGCAGCACACAGCACCTCTGAATGCTGACTAGAGATTGCCAGGCAGCAGAGGACACAGTGCGCAGGATCGCGTTGTGGCCCCAGGGTGGATGGACTGGCTACCAGCAACAAGCGGCAGCTCATAATGGAGATTAGAGATTGCCAGGTAACACAGGACATAGTGCGCAGAATCATGTTGTGACCCCAAGGTGGATGGGATGGCTCCCAGCAACAACAATGGCTGTGCAAAGAGCAAGGCAGGCAGTAACAAGTTTGGCTGCACAGGTGACACCAGATGAACTGCTGCACAGGCCTGTGTTCGAGATCTAAACCTCTAAGGTAGGAGGCCGGCAACAGCTGAAGTAGGTCCCCAGATGGCCTGCCAGTTGGACGGCATTAATTCCACAGCATCTGACTTGGTACCAGCAGCAGGGTCTAGAGAAGGCAACTGGTAGAGCCATGTAGACTCATAGACTCGTGTAGTGATATTGGTCTCCCTTCGGAAATGGTGGTTGGCAGCCTGCAATTCCTTTGGATAAAAGTGACAAGTATTTATATGGTCTTGGCGCATCCGTGTTTTGTTACAGCACTGGTTTCAATACAGGCTCAGATGTGAAGTGATTGGGCCACCAATGCTACAATGGGTCTGCCTTGTTGCTGAGTTGATGAAATTTCAGCTCTGGCCCCCCATCTGTGCCTGGCAATGTAGTAACTGTCCAGTATTATAACACCAGTTCCAGTTGTATTAAAAGGAGTCTCCATGTAATAATGTTCGGTCAGCTCTAGTCTGACCTGCTTATGCTGCCTCTTGCATTAGCTGTGGCAGGTGTCCTAATTTTATTCAGCTGTTCTCATTCAATTCCACTGAAGAGTCAAAGAAACTGGTACACCTCCTAATATCATGTAGGGCCCCCACGAATATGCAGAAGTGCCGCAACAAAATGTGGAATGGATTTGATTATTGTCTGAAGTAGTGCTGGCTGTCCATAAATCTGTAAGAGTATGAGGTGGTGGAGATCTCTTCTGAACAGCGTGTTGCAAGACATCCCAAATATGCTCAGTAATGTTCATGTCTGGGAAATTTGGTGGCCAGTGGAAGTGTTTAAACTCAGAAGAGTGTTCCAGGAGCCACTCTGTAGCAGCTCTGGATGTATGGGGTGTCACATTGTCCTGCTGGAATTGGCCAAGTCCGTCTGAATGCACGATGGATGTGAAGGGATGCAAGTGATCAGACAGGATGCTTACATATGTGTCGCTTATCACAGTTGTATCTAGACATATCAGGGGTCCCATATCGCTCCAACTGCACACTCCCCACACCATTACAGAGCATCCATGAGCTTGAACAGTCCCCTGCTGACATGTAGGGTCCATGGATTCATGAGGTTGTCTCCCTACCCGTAGACGTCCATCGGCTCGATGCAATTTGAAATGAGACTCATCCTACCAGGCAACATGTTTACAGTCATCAACAGTCCAGTGTCGATGTTGACTGGCCCAGGCAAGGCGTAAAGCTTTGAGTTGTACATCATCAAGGGTACACGAGTAGGCCTTCAGCTCTGAAAGCCCATATCAATGGCGTTTCATTGAATGGTTCGTACGCTGACACTTGTTGAACGCCCAGCATTGAAATCTGCAGAAATTAGTGGAAGGGTTGCACTTCTGTCATGTTGAACGATTCTCTTCAGTCGTTGTTGGTCCCATTCTTCAAGGATCTTTTTCTGGCTGCAGCGATGTCAGAAATTTGATGTTTCACTTGATTCCTGATATTCACAGTACACTCGTGATATGGTAGTATGGGAAAAACCCGACTTCGACTGTATCCCATCACTCATGCACAGAGTATAACACCACGTTCAAACTCACTTAAATCTTGATAATCTGCCACTGTAGCAGCAGTAACTGATCTAACAACTGCACCAGACACTTGTCTTATACAGGCATTGCTGACTGCAGCGCTGTATTCTGCCTGTTTGCGTATCTCTGTACTTGAATATGCATGCCTATACTAGTTTCTTTGGTGCTTCAGTGTATTTGCAGCGCAACATGCCTCCTTCCTTCAGAAAAATCTGACCTCTGTATTTCTGTCCATGGTAATTCTATGGAATCTTGACATACATTTACAAGTTGACAATTGTAAACAGTACACTTAGTTTTCCTCTTACTTTGGATCACCTTAAACCACAAGGTTCATCAGCAGTATTCTTAATAATGAACATCATTTTTCTAGGTTTGGTCCACTGGACTATAATCCCACTGAATTATCACTTACAGACTAGTAAACAATACTATTGAATTCTCCCATTTTGACAGATTCCTCAGCAAGCATTTTCACAGTAAACAATCTTGTTCAGCTCCTTATGCTTCACAATTCTGCTTGTTTACCACACAGCTTTTTATTCTTGCTTAACTAGTCATTACATGCTACAGTTTACCCAATCCACTGGTAGGTACTGCACTGGAAGTTAATTGGTGTCCACAGTTTTCCACCTAATGTAGACGCAGGTCTCACAAGAAAAACCAGAACCACTCCATTACCAGAAACTGAGGTACTTCTAGTCATAATGTTGTGGCTTTGCTCACTGCAGTATTACTGTACATGTTAGTGATAATTCGACACTCATCTATATCTGCTTCTACATCCTCTGCAAACCACCATGAAGTGCATGACAGAAGGTCAAGAGCTTGTCTTTTTACCTATTTGATCTTTCGCTGCCTTCACTATTTCATCTCTTGAGGCTGCCAATCCATCTTCCACTGTATTCCTTTCCCTGTTCTAGTCAACCATTTCCTGATGCTCTCTCTGAAGCTCTCAAGAATCTCTGGTTCTTTCAACTTATCCAGGTGCCATCTCCTTAAGTGTCTACTTTTTTCCAGCTTCTTCAGTTTTAATCTACAGTTCATTACCAATCAATTGTGGTCAGAGTCCACATCTACTGCTGAGAATGTCTTACAATTTAAAATCTGGTTCCTAAACCTCTGTCTAACCATTACATAATCACTCTGAAACCTTCAGGTGTCTCCAGGTCTCTTTCACGTATACAACCTTCTTTTATGATTCTTAACCCAAGTTTTAGTGATGATTTAATTATGCTTTGTGCAAAACTCTACCAGGCAGCTTTATTTCTCATTCCTTTCTCCCAGTCCATATTCACCAACTATTTTTCCTTCTCTTCCTTTTCCTACTACCAAGCTTCAGTTCTCCATCACAATTAAATTTTCATCTCCTTTAACCATCTGAATAATTTCTTGTACCACAGACAGCACATCCCATTATACCAGTTATTAGGGTTTCTTCCCATTCCATTCACATGTGGAGGACAGGAAGAATGACAGCTGTGGTGCTGTAAGCTCATCCAACGAATGAAAAGGTTTGGTTTTAGGGTGTCATTTGAAGGGGTCTGAGTTGGTAATACGTTTCATGGCTTCCCTGTCCATTACAATCAAGGCTATGTCAGATTCATTAAAGTTGTTCCAGTGACGATGATCAGAAAATGAAATGTCACATCTTCTATGTCACAGTTAATACCAATGACTAATATTCCAGTATCTCATAAATCCAGCCTTGTCATTCCTTTGGGCCTTCTCCATTCATAACAGTTTACTGTCACTACCTCTGGAGTAAACACAGAGTAAACCCCTCTGAACGTGTGTGTTTGGTGCCAGTGCTTCCCTCAGACATCCTGCTGCTTTCCTTTCACCTAAGAATAACTGCATTTCATAGGTTTGTAGTTGGCCTCAACCATCTTAACTGAATACATTATAATTCTCCCTCTCTGGCACAAGTGTAGCTCATCTGCTGACATCAATACATAGTTACCCTCCTCCTTGAAGATTAACACCACCTCCTGCATTTTCACCTGTACAAATTTGCCCATGGCTTCCCACATCACCGGGTAGGGATGAATTGTGAGGCACTGGTAATATGCATCCACACTTGCTACAGAAAACTGAGTCAACACATGAAGCCTAGCTCTATCCGTATTAATATCAACTGATGGCATATGATAAAATAATGACAACCTCCACTCTGTTGATTCAGTTATGTGTTGCAGTTCTGCCATCTATTTTTGCAGCACTCTACATATTCTAGTGAAGAATTGTGGTGGAGGTAGAAGCATTGGACTTAACTGCCCAAATACGCTTGATGTACTGCCTCCTGCAGTGCTGTCACCTCCACCCTTGCATCAATAAGGCATCTGCCAGGGACTGCAACAACCTTGTTACAGCTATCCTCTCATCCAGTGAGTTCAGTCAAGCCTGTACCTTTTCCAAATCCCTATTAATTGTTCCCATAGTCGTCTTTATGCACTCCATCCTGCTTTTCTCAGAGAACCTTTCCCTACCCACTGTGAAGACTGAACCTTGGCCTCAACATCATAACTGTAGACCTCAGGTCTCATCACCAGTTATGATTCTCTTACAAAGCATATTGTTCTCATTTGCATAATCCAAAAGCTCTTCACAGATTGCAAGGTGAAGGCCTTTTGGTCTTGACTCATGAGCCATGGCATGAACTTAGTGGCAACACAATATATTCCAACATGCTGTGTCAAGATTTCATGACATGATCCAACTGAATTTTCACATTCTTGTGCAATCTCTCTGAAAGCCAGTCTTTGACTGGCATGCACAATTTCATTGAGGTTCCTGACATGTGCATTGTCAGTAGATATCAAAGGGCATCCTGAATGAGGGTCATCTTTCACTTCCATTCAGCCATTTTTAAACTGTGTGAACCATTTGTAACACCAAGGACAGCTTAAGCACTCATCACCATAATCTACCTGTATTATTTGGTTTTCTTAAGTTTCATGCAAAACTTAATGCAGAAGCGTTACTCCTCTAACTCTGCATCTCGAAATTTGCAAACAGTGCAACACAACATTCTACTCAATACAGCATTGAACAATAACTAACAGACATACAACAATGAAACTCCTGGCAGTTACATTAAACACAGGTGTGTGTGCAGGGATGCAAACTGCATTTTGCTCTGACACATCATTGCCGCAAAATTAAGAATATTCCAGAATTTTTTGAACAAATCTAATACATCCTGCACATCAATTCCCATTTCCTTTTTTTCCTTCTTAGCCATAATGTCTTTTGCTGGTACTGAGATTAGCACTTGTAGCAAAGTGTCCACAGTTACATATCTTCACACAACCTACATGAACAATGGAAGTTCTCCTTGGTAACTGCAACTTTACATTCATGGGTGATGTCATTTATATGACTTGATATGGTTCTTGGTACCAAGTAGGAGATTTTTTTTCTCTGCCTTTGGGTGTGGAGGGATTTGCCAGCATGTCTCACTGACCAATTCTATATTCCTGTAATTTACCACCATGCTAACTGACAGTCAGTTGTCCTTTGCCCTTTATGACCTGCTAATATGTGTTCATGGGCTCCCCTCAGCACTTTGTCTTTCAAAGCTACAGCTATCACAATGTATGACCTGTACTTCATCATCCTACACAGTAGCCCCTTGTGTGTTACAAACAGCAGCTGTATTGTAAATAACTGCCAGTCTGTGTCTGCAGTCTGCACTTCTTTCCACTTGGTAAGGCTTCTGCCAAGTGCTCATAGGACCACAATCGTTCTGCTCAAGCCATCGGCATTGCTATGTTTCCTGCTGAGTATGTATACTACTTCGTAACCGATTTCATCCAACTTTAATGCTAAGAGGTTAAACTACTTGAAGAATTTTCCAGTCCTAATAACCACTTTAACACCACATGGTCCATTTCTGCTGTACACGTCACAACAGAAATAGGTAATGCAACACACAACACACAATATCTCTTTCTACATCATTGAGTAATTCTATTTTGCTTTATTCAACTGCCTTGATAAATATGCTGCTAGGTGTTCCTCGCCATCTATATCCTGACTTGAGATACATCTAATCAGCTGACTGCTTCTGTCACATGACAGCATAAATTGCTCCCTGTAATTTGGAAATAGTAATACTGGGTTAGTTGCTAACATCTTCAAATTCCCAAATGCAGTCTGACAGACAGTTGGCCAGAATTTCATACATTTTTCCAACAAATGAGTAAATGATCTAGCAATTTCAGCAAATCCCTTGACAAATTTTCCGTAGTATAAAGTGTGCCCAAATGAAAAGGAGACTACAGTTTTATGTGAAGAAATTTTAATAACAATATTATAATTACAGTTCATGTGGAAAAGTATAACTAAATGTAACTGCGACTGACGCTGATACACCGATCTCAGTGCGCAGGGAGGGAGTTGATGGCTTCAGTGTAGAAACTCCCAGGTTGCTGACAGATCCAGTTTTCCACAGTGTCCTGCACTTCCTCATCATAGCTGAAGCTCTGACCGTTCAGAGACTGTTAAGGTGTTGAAGATATGTGAGTTGCATGGGGAGATGCTCCAGGACCTCCCATTTAATTTTTGAAGGAGCTTGAGGATCTTCTTGGCCTCATGTGGCCTAGCGTTGTCTTAAGGAAACACTATCCTATTAAAGAGGTTGCCCCTGCATTTGTTCTTGATGGGCTATTTGAGCCTCAGCAATGTGCTGCAATAGTGCTCAGCATTAACTGTTGCAACCAGTGGTAGCCAGTCAATGAGCAGAGGTCCTTCTTCATCGTAAAAGAAACTGACCATTACATTTTTAGCCTTTGGGGAGACTGGGCTTTTTTTGAAGCAGGGGTTCTGGATGCCACCACTTCATGTTCATCCGGTTGGAGGTAGGGTCAAAGTGGTAACACTATGTATCATCATTTTACACAATCTGAGCAATAAAATTCTGTTCCTTGCCCCAAGTACCTTAACGGGTGGATCAGGCAAACAACTATTCTCACCATCTTCTGATTCTCTGAATGATTTTCGGGCATCCACTGGGCACAAGCTTCTCTGTAACAAAGGTTCTTAAGGATTATGTGATACACAGTTCCTTTGCTGATTGACAGTTCAACAGAAATGTAATATGTAGTGACCCAATGATTTTTATGGTATGTATGAGCTCCTCCACAGCTGAATTCATAGACTGGTGGTGACAATGTGTGCTTGCCCAAGGTGTGGCATGCCCTTGATGTTTACATGCCCATCTCACCACTGGAATATTGTACACCATGCAAGACACTGCTCTCCATACAACTCTTCCATCCTATGAAAAATTTGCGATGAATGATCCCCTTCTGGATGAAGAAATTGAATAAACATGCTAAATGCAACCCTTAAACACTTCCTCCAGTTGTTGCACATGCTCCTCTAGGTCTTTAGAAAACACAATACCACCATCTAAATAGACCATACATTGCCGTGTTTTTAATCCCCTTAACAATACATCCAATAACCTCTGCGATGTTGTGGTGCAGTCTTAAGCCCAAATGACATCTGTAAATACTGATACTAACCCCATGGGACAATAAAAGTGGTCTTTGGAAGGCTTTCTGGAATGACTTCAAATTGGTGACACCCACTCTTCAAGTCCATCATGGAATATATTTACATTGACCTAAGTTGTCCAAAGTCAAATTTAAGTTAGGTACGAGGGTAATCCCAAAAGTAATGTCTCCTATTTTTTATAAGTACATAGACCTGTTTACTTCTACAATGGTTTACATCAGTTTACAGCTTGAACATTTAGCTATTTTTCTAGATAATCACCATTTCTGTCAATGCATTTTTGTAGATGCTGTGGCACATTTTGTATGCCCATGTCATACCATCTCTCTGCCATGCTGTTCAGAAAGTTATGAACCTCTTCTTTCACCTCATCATCGGATATGAATCGCTTTCTGGCCAAATGTTCTTTTAACCTATGGAACAGGTGACAATCACTGGGCGCCAAGGATGGGTTAGTGGATGATTATGCTCCACTGAAACTGTTGCAGGAGAGCAACGGTTTGCCGAGCGATGTGTGGGCGAGCGTTTTCATGGAGAATATGTACACTCTTGCTCAACATTCCTCTTCTCCAATTCTGAATTGCCCGTTTGAGTTTTTTCAGAGTCTCACAGTACCTGTCAGTGTTAATTGTGGTCCCAACGATTGAGTGCTTACCATGATGCCGTTCACTTCTCTTCCTATTCTGACACTTGATGCCTCACCACCCCACATTTATAATATTGTTGTTGGCAGCATTGTTTCTGAATGTAGAATTTTACCTCGAAAAAACATTCAGCTTATGTTGCTCCTGAGTTGTTATGTACATTTCCTTGATATGTGTGGCAACCTTAATGGCAACAGCTAAAGCCTTTTCATTTTCTCTTTTCTCCATCTCTTCACTCTGTGTCAACTCCAAAGCATGTACATAAAGTTTCCTAATTCTATTACAGGATGCCTGCACCGACTCATTTTGTTTCTGAGACATCCTGTTAAGTTGTTCCCTGAAAGATCTAGTGCTATTATGTTTGCAATAATGCTGATACAAATCCATATTTTTGTTGTTCAAATGTACAAGCTTTATTTAACCTATCATGGTACATGTCTTGCCTACCAATCACAACTTACCCACACTAGTGGCAGCTTCCAGACTGTCAACAGAACCCTACACATTCTCAGCTGGTTCATTTCAAAAAGTAACCACTAAACTAGCTGTAATAGGATTGAAACTTTTGCCTCCACTGTTGTCTATGCTCACTATCTGTCGCTGATGTTTCTACCCATCTTTGTAATGCAGCAATCTTCTCCACTGGTTCAGGCAACTGTTTCGTAAAAAATTTGACTGCTTCCTGTGTCGTCTTGCTCACGCTTATGGCATTTCTGCAACCTCTTTCTAACAACACAATATACTTTAAGTACATCTACCACAAACAGTCTTGCAGAGGTACAAGACAATGACACTAATTCTTACAGTGGATCATAACTTATTGAGACACTGAGCACTGTTGGCTGACACTGTCTGCACACACAGTAATTCATGACCTGCTAAATTACAATACTGGCATCTCACTGGCCACAAGCAATATTCTTTACAATTCCCTTTAAACTGTGAAAAGTTGGTACATTTCTCTTGTTTCATTACGAACACTCTCACCAAATCCATACTACTGAACTGCAGACTATGACCGGAGATGTGGTACTGTGGTACTGGATCCCGCTGAGGATGCCAGTTACCACTTCTCTCACTGCTTATAAGGGCCGCAGTGATAGGCCTCTATGGTGGGTGCAGAAACAGAGTAGATGGAGGTCATGATACCAACAGTCCACCATCCAGTACCAGTAGAGTGGTGAGTGGACACCTAGTACTTGTCCAATGTGTAGTCATTAAACATCCTTGCAAAAACAGTTATTTATTGTTCACCAACTACAAAAATTGTGATGATACTCAGACAAGTCAACCCCCCTCAGAACATAAGTTGTGTACAGCTGCAAGGAGTAGCAGCTGGTGCCAGGTAGCTTGACAGCTTGCACTGTTAGGCAACAGTGATTCTGTAAGGATGCCGACTACAGCAGCTCACGACAGCTTGTAATGCGGACTAAAGACAACTTGACAGCCCAGGCTGTAGTGCACAGAATCATGTTGGGGCCCAAGGGTGGATGGGCTGGTTCCCAGCAGCAATGGTGGCTGCTGATTCGAGCAGAGACAGGCAGCAACGAGTCTGCTGCATAGGCGTTGGCAATGGAACAGCCACATGGCACCAGGCTCGAGCTCAAAATCCTCAGAGTATGAGACCGGCAACTGCTCAAGTTGGTCTCCAGGTGGCCCATCATTTATAGGGTGTTAATTCCACAGCATCAGACTTGACACAAGCAACAGTGCTGCAGCTAGCATTGGCAGAGCCTGGAGAAGGTGACTGTGCCATGTAGACTTGTAGACAGGTGTAGGTCTCCCCTCATGACTGGTGGCTGACAGACTATGACACATTTGACTTAAAATGATGTGTGTTTATATAGTCTTGGCCCATAATTGTTTTGCTACAGCATTGGTTTCGATCACATAAGCCTAAGAAGTCTGTGGGTTGGATGTGAAGTAACTGTGCCACCAATGCTGCAATGGTTTTGGCACCTTACTGAACTGGTGATATTTCAGCTCTGGTTTTAATAATGTTCAGTCAACTTCAGACTGTCCCGTTTATACAGCCCCTTGCATTAGCATTGGCTGGTGTCTTAATTTAACTCAGCTGCACCTGATCAATTATTTGCAGTGCAACAGTGTAGCTGTTGCAGTGATATTATATGCCAATCTGTCAGAATATCTAGTTTCGAACCAAGTCCAATACGCTTTGTGCAACAACTTGTATTAGCAAAGCATACTCATAAGGTTCAACACTCACTTTCTTTCAAAAAATAAATAAAAAAATAAAATAAACTATCTGCACTCTATAGTGCTTTCACTTTGCATTTGTGAGGCTTACCTCCAAACCTCAGCCCATAAAAACTGACAAAAAGCAAATACAGGTGCACTTAGGCAGCTGCCACCCCTGGCACAACAAACACTCCCTTCCCTGTGGCCTAGACATCCTTGGCAAACACATCTGTTCCATTACAGAATCCCTCAACACTTACACCAACAACTTCACCAAGTCTTCCCTCACCTACAGCTACCTCACAGATATTATCAAGAAACAAATTTCCAGAGCATATCCTCCTTTCATCTCTTGAAGTAAAGCCCTGACATAAGATTCTCTCTCACTGATACTTTTTACCAGCTTTTGGCTGTATCAGGCTTCACGCGCACATCTTGCTACAATCCTTCAGCCACTACCAGGATCTCTCATACTCAGTCTGACCCTTTCATGGTTAAACCTAATCTCAAACTGGAACATCAGCAATTGTGCTACACTGTTAGTTTTAGTAAGGAAAGCAAACAGTTCAGTGTGTCTATGATACAATTTGAAGGCCATGGTACAAAAATAATTTGGATGAATATTTTGACTTCGTACTATCACAAAATACATCACAAGGTGACATGACAATAGAAACATACTCTCACACCTAACAATGGACTTGGATTCCAAATTCAATGAGCAGACAATCATCTGTTTTAATCTGGAAAAGTACCTTTAAACTGTATTGGAAGGTTTACCCATCACTTCACATGTAAACAGACATGCTACACTTAGGGATCCATCACTGGTGCATGTGCTGTTGCACCTTGACAATTCATTCCATGTTTAGAGCAGCATCTACCATTTGGCTTCAGTCCCTGCCACCCACACAGTAACTGGCAAATAGATCCCTAGGGTGCATTTATGCTGTCCTCCTAGAGTACATAATCATGAATAACAGAAGCCCTGCAGAATCCCTATATGATAAGCAACCCATGACTCTGCTCTTACTTCTTTATTCGCCTGTCTTGCACATATATTTGCACAAGTGTCCTAGTCTGGGTATGGTCTCTCCGTTATCATGCTGCCATGATGGAGGCTAGGCATGGCAGTTTCATGTATATGGTCACCACCAAGAATGGTAGTTTTCAGAGGCCTACTGCCATTGCGATAAGGAGGCACACAGCCAATCACCATGAAATGCCTGACAAGGCCCACCAGCAACCCATCCAGACTTGCCAGTGCAAATTCAGATGACCCTGACAAAATGGATTCAAAGCATCATCAGACTGTGCCATCAGATTTTCCACAATAAGCACAGAAACATTGTGTCAGCCCGCCAGCAACCCATCCAGACTTGCCAGTGCAAATTCAGATGACCCTGACAAAATGGATTCAAAGCATCATCAGACTGTGCCATCAGATTTTCCACAATAAGCACAGAAACATTGGCTTCAGTCATCCACCCTCCAATGCTATAGAGATGACACAAACATGAAAACAGCCACCCTTATGTGCCTATTCCAGTGAGACAGGGTGTAATATCTGATGGTATTGATCATGATGACACAAAGGAATCACTGAAAGCTGCAAACGTTCAGGTGGCACTGCTGACCCACATACACACATCTGACAATCTTGTGAATGAGTGATGCAGATTGTGCCATTAGCCATGGTTGTGACACAAAGGTTGCCAAACCATTTCTTCCCTTCACTTCACTCTTGGTATAGACCTATGTTACTACTGACAAACCTGTAGCTGTATCGTCTCATTACCGCCTTTGTTAAATTAGAACACTGGCTATTGAATCTATTCAGTGGGGTTGTGTGTGTGCTGTTGCTCAACTCTCATCACAGTTCTTGCATTCAATAAACATCTGCTTACCAAGGCAGATCTCCATCCTCTTTAAAAGGATATGGTATAAGAAGTTGGTGAATTATTGATAACAACTGACTGACAAAGGGGAAAGGCAAAAGAAAACGAACAGGTAGTTTTGTGGGATGAAATAGTGATGGCAGCACAAAATCAATTCGGCAAAAGGACATGGTCCAGTAGAGATCCTTGGATGACACAAGAGATGCAGAATTTAACTGACAAATGCAGGAAAAAAAGAACAGAATAAAGAATGAACCTAAAAAAATTAGATTGACAGAATCTGCAAATGACAAAGCAGGAGTGGCTAAAGGAGAAATGATAGATTGAAGAAGCACTCAGGACAACTGGAAAAAAGAGATGCCACCTATAAGAAAATTAAAGTGATTTTCAGAGGAAAGAGTAGTGTCTGCATGAGTATTATCCAAGATGGCCAGCCAGTATTAAGCAAAGAATAGAAAATGGACAGATGGGATGAATATGTAGAAAAGTTATACAAGGGAAATGAATTCAAATACAGTTCTATAGAAAGAGAAGAGGAAGTAGATGAGGGAGATGTGATACTGTGAGAAGAATTTGAGAGATCACTGAAAGACGTAAATGAGCACGAGTCCCCTTGAGTACACATGATGTTGCCTCAGAATTATTCAGATCCTTTTCCGAATTGTTGAGATGCTTGTGAGAACATGCCACGGGAAAATGATTCTATCTTGTATTTAAGATAAGAGAGATAGATGAAATACCCTCAGGTTTCAAGAAGAATTCCTATTCCACAGAAAGCTCATTTGACAAGTGTGAATGTTAATAAACTGTCGGCCTAACAAGTCAGGGATACAAAATACTGACACAAATTATTGACAGAAGAATGGAAAAGCTGGTAGAAGCCAACCTTGAGAAAGATCAGTTTCGATTCCATGCAAGGCAATACTGACCCTATGCCTTATCTTAGAAGAAAGGCTGAAGAGAGGTACAGTTATGTTGAAACCATTTGTGGATTTACAGAAAGCTTTTGACAATGTTGACTGGAATACCAGTGCTGAAATTCTGGAGGTAGCAAGGATAAAATACAGGAAACAAAGGTTTTTTTTTACAACTTGTACTGTTTTAAGTGTCGAAGGACATTTAACGAGAGCAGTGGCTGAGAATGAAGTGAGACAAGATTGTCACCACTCCCTGATGTTATTCAATATGTACAGTGAGCAAACAGTGAAGGAAACCAAGGAGAAATTTGGAAAGGGAATTAAAGGAATAAAAACTTTGACATTTATTGATGACTCTGCAGTTTTGTCAGAAATAGCAAACAGTGTGTTGAAAAGAGGTTAGGACACAAATATCAACAAAAGCAAAACAAGAGTAACGGAATGTATTCAAATTAAATCAGACAATGCTGAAGTAAATAGATTAGGAAATGGGACACTAAAAGTAGACATCTTCTGCTATTTTGGCAGCAAAATAAGTGGAAAAAAAAACACTACAGACAAACAAAGAGTAGACGCTTCTCTTGAAATATGGTGTTGCAGAAGAGTGATGAATATTAGATGGGTCAATTGGTTAACTAATGAAGAAACATTTCATCAAATTGGAGAGAATTAAAGTATATGGCAAATCTTGGCTAAAAGACTGGATCAGTTGATTGGACACATCCCAATGCATAGAGGAATAGTCAGTTTGGTACTGGAGGAAAGGGTGGGGGATAAAAACTGCAGAGGCACACCATGGCTTGAGTACAGTAAGCTGGTTCAAGTGTATGTAGGTTGCAGTACTTATGCAGAGATGAAGTGGCTTACACAGGATAAACGAGTGTGAGGTGCATCAAACCATCCTTTGGATTGAAGACCAGAACAATATTAGAAGGTAGAACACATGGCAGCACACAAATAACACAAAAATACGTACCTTGTATGATGACATGAGTCTTTCAACAGCATCTGCTCCAGAACCAAGTAAATTCCTTGCAGTCGTAAAATACTGAGTTCTCTCACTAACTCCCCCATCTGGAGAACTGTTCTGACCTATAAGACAGGGATTCAAAATACCACATGAGCATAACAATAGGGGTAATTTATATTATTTTTAAAAACAACAACAGTACCACCACCACCACTTGTACCACAACCACAATCATAATTTTTGTCATTCAATGTCGTAAACTTAAGTACTGAAACCAAAATAAATTATTTTTTTACTAAATAAAGCATTGTAAAAATGTGCACATTTTAAAATTCATTCATAGTTGGCAGGAGTTATCCTTCTACACTCAATCTTTAGAAACAACAATGGTGAGATAAGTTTCCTGACAATCTTGAAAGAGAGAAAACAGTACACTCTCTCATATGTTAAAAAACTACAATCAAAAATGCCTGTGCAATTAGCTCTTAACATTGAGAAACTATACAGGATGTTTGGCTCAAATTGAAGAGTAGTATCTGACACACACTCAACAAGTATGTACTGAGAAAGGTAGTGAACTGTTGGAAAAATCTACTATGGTTTCATATGAACATTAGAATGCTGTTAAGGAAACAATGGGCACTGTGCTCTTAGTTAAAATTAAGTCGTAAAAGATGAGTAGAAGTTAACTGAAAAGAAAATTATTATAAAAACTTGTGTGAAAAGTTGCCAACTAATACAAATGCAAAATTATATCAAGGGGAAAAGTCTCAGTCATATGTGGAATCAGTCAAGAGAAGAAAATTTTCTGTTCACTTGCTCATAGGTAAAACTAATTCCAAAATCTGTAACATCAAAGCAAATCCAGGCACTCAAAGGGCATTTTTTCAGAATTTTTTCGCTGAAGACTATCCTACTCTGGTTCCCCTGCACGCAACTGAGTATGGTATACACAAGGGTATTCATATATCAAAATGAAAAGCAACGAAAATCACTAGTTTTGTATTCAAGTAGTGATGTCTTCCAATCTTTCACGTGGTTTTCATAATGGCTTGTAAGACTAGCCTGCATAGCTTCAGACTTGCACCAACGAGGTGAGAGGAGGAGGAGGAGGAGGATATTAGTGTTTAACATCCCGTCGACAACGAGGTCATTAGAGACGGAGCGCAAGCACGGGTGAGGAAAGGATGGGGAAGGAAATCGGCCGTGCCCTTTCAAAGGAACCATCCTGGCATTTGCCTGAAGCGATTTAGGGAAATCACGGAAAACCTAAATCAGGATGGCCGGAGACGGGATTGAACTGTCGTCCTCCCGAATGCGAGTCCAGTGTGCTAACCACTGCTAGCTCGGTCAACGAGGTGAGATTACAGTTTATTTTTGGAACACATTTTATAAATCAGTATTGTCACTTTTGATTGGGCTAATTAAGCACCCTTCCTCTTTAAAATATGCCAAATGTGTGTACTGATTTTCACCCTTTATCAGCGAAGTCTAGACAACTATACTGGACATGTAGAGGTCATGTTTCCTAGCTTAAAATTTTCTCATGCCTCCATACTACCATTAAATCAACTGATGAATGTAATTACACGATGTTCTATCAAATATGTGAGTCAAATTAAGATTTCTTGAAAGGTAGTGTCCAATATGTTGCCATACATCGAAAATATGATCATAATCAATCCCAATATCAGAAATACCTTAGGGAAACGTTAAAGGTGAGTTGCAGTTAACACTACATATAAAATTTGTGTGCAGATGCTACTGTTGACTGTATGAGAGAAAATTCATAAACCATGCTCTACAACAATTTTTCTATAGATCATAAACTCTCTTTATTTCCCAGCAATCCAGAATTGTAGCTTCAGAAAAATGTTAAGTCAGTTTTCCTTGATAATTAACAACCCCCCCCCCCCCCTACCCAGGTTGTGTGTCTCTATGATGCAGATAGGGGAGGGGGGTGGGGGGAGAGGGGCATCTGTGGAGAGACTGGAGAGGCCATACAAACAAGTGGTTTCTGAGGATGTGGATGATAGACTGATTTGGCCTGGTAATGTTAGCCAACATGGTGTTGCTATATTGGTACTGCACATGGCTGAAAGCAAGGGGAAACTCCAGTCATTACATTCCCCCGAGGGCATGCAAGTCTATTTATTGTATGGCTTAATGATGATGGCATCCTCTTGAGTAAAATATTCCAAAGGCAAAATAGGTCCCCCATTTGCATGTCCAGGTGGTGATTACTCAGGACGATGTTGTCATCAGGAGAAAAAACAGCATTCTACAGGTTGGAGTGTAGCATGTTTGATCCATTGAGTAAGGTGGTTAGAGAATTTAAAAAGAGAAATGGATAGCTTGAAGTTGGATATAATAGCAAAATGTGCTGGCAGCAATAACAGAACTTCTGCTCAGATTGGTATAGGGTTATCAATGCAAAATCAAATATGAATAATGCAGGAGTAGATCTAATAATGAATAAAAAAAACAGGAATGTGGGTACTCTACTATGAACAGCACAGTGTATGCATTACAGTAGCCAAGATAGACATGAAGCTAATGCCCACCACAGCAGTACAAGTTTATACACCTACTAGTTTTACACATGATGAAGAAATTGAGAGACTGTATGATGAGATAGACGGAATTATTGAAATAGTTCTGGGAGACAAAAATTTGATAGTGTTGGGGGACTGGAATTCAATAGCAGAGAAAGGATGAGAAGGAAAAATTGCAGGGAAACACAGAGGGGCACATGAGGAATGTAAAGGGAAGCCACCTGGCACAATTTTGGACGGAGCACAATTTAATCATTGCTAACACTTGGTTTAAAAATAATGAAAATAAACTGTATATGTGAAAGAGACTGAAGAAATTGCAGAAAGGTGGCACATTATAGACAGAGTCTGAATAAGTTAAAAGAATGAGAAGTTGTTAAGAGTTTCAGTCACTGTTGCATCCTCTCAAAATATTAATTGCAGGGTCTCCTTGAGAAGATTGGTTTTGTACACTTCAGAACCACATAAACACACCTCTAGAACATCTAAAGATGCCCATGGATGGTTTCCTCCACTGTTGGGGACTGAAAGATGTTAGATTGGTCTCTGGTATCAAGGAGATGCACCATTATATGGGACTGGGACTTCTCCAAGAATGTCTGTGCTGGCCAATGCAGTGAGCAGGCAAACTGTTGCTGCAGAACAGGAATCCACATAACTCATATGTCAGAAAGGTATACCCCTGTCTATCAGTCTGTCTCTATCCTATCTTCTTTCAGAGTGACTGTGGCGGTATACTCACTTGCAGCAAATCAAGGGCATTTAAGTCTTTCGCCCAAACTCACTATTCTCTCCACTCTTGTTTGAGAAGCATCATCAAAAAGATACATTCAGGTTGTCATTGTGCTGCTGTATAAAATTAGTTCATCCATGTTTCATCATCAACACCAGTCTTCATATGGTACATTTAAATCTACCATGCACAGAAGGTTGAGGCAGATTCTAAAAGCAACTTAATACCTCGCAAACCATGGAAGAGGAGGTGCATCCATCAGATTTAAACAATTTATTGTGAACCACTCTGTTACTGTCTTCCTTATACTCATTTTGTATTTCTAATTTGGCTGATACAGATTTTTTTATAATAAAAAAAACCCTCAATGAAAATACATATTTAAAAATGGTTCAAATCTCAATAGATGGGTAGATCTCATAACTAATGAGGAGGTGTTGAATAGGATTGGGGAGCAGAGAAGTTTGGGGCACAACTTGACTAGAAGAAGGGATCAGTTGGTAGGGCATGTTCTGAGGCATCAAGGGATCACCAATTTAGTATTGGAGGGCAGCGTGGAGGGTAAAAATCGTAGAGGGAGACCAAGAGATGAATACACCAAGCAGATTCAGAAGGATGTAGGTCGCAGTAGGCACTGGGAGGTGAAGAAGCTTGCACAGGATAGAGTAGCATGGAGAGCTGCATCAAACCAGTCTCAGGACTGAAGACCACAACAACAACAACAAATCTTAAGGGTCTACATATTCATATTAACCTTCATTAGCAAAAGGTATGGTAAAATACATATTTAGAATTACATCAACTGCAGATATTGTTTCACTGACTGGGTTTCCTGTTGCGGTACATAAATTTCTAGAGTAGCAATTTCTATTTTACACTGTCAAGTACTTTCAAAACTTTGCAGAAAATTCTTATTGGAAAACTTGTATCACTTAGATTACAATAACATTCATTAATAATCTTGAATCTTGCTTTCTCCATTGAGAATTTTAACAAATTCCAGCAAGCCTTTTTTGTATATGTGATCATACACCTAATCACAAACAGTCCATTTAAATCCTTTTGGGAAATAGTTTCCGTAGACTGATGTTACCAAAGTACATTTAAGTCGATCAGAAAATGGAAACTTTCTTTCCTCTAACTTATTATAAAAATAACAGAGAGGATGACTGAGTAAGTGTGCACACATTTTAATACCTTAACTCAGTGCATCAATATACTTAAAAAAATGGTATTTGTTCACTAGATATCTGTTTTTAATTTTAACTGGAGTTTTATAATTTGAATTGAATACTCTGATGTTTGGCACATTCTTTTCAGTAACATTATGACATCTGTAAAGAGAATAAATAAATAAATAAATAAACATCTGCAAATACAGTTTTTCCCAGGGAGGGAGCAGTCACTGGATCACATTACTCAAAATTGTTTCAGTGCCAGAAAAATAAAATTGCTCTACTAGTTCTGATTTTTTGTTTGAATTTGTTTCATGTTAGATGTCATTTGATGTTCCTGATTTTTTAGTTTTTTTGTAATATACTACAATATTTTATAATACTCTACTTCTTAAATTGTCATTTTACTCTCCGATATTTACTGACACACTACGCAAGTCATCTCCAAATCCAAACATGTAATTTTTCAGCAGACTATGTGTGCGTAGCAATCTATCCTTTTCATAACAGTGTCAATTAACAAAAGCAATAGATGTGAAAAAGTAACTGTATGTAAATTTAGGTTCCTTTTGTGCAAGATTTATATTTTGCACGGGTTATGAATACAACAAAAAGATTTGTGCAATTTTTCACTGCAGATGCTTTCAGTCTACAAAATTATCCATGAATACACAAATAATTTCAAATGATTCCTTACCCTCCTTCTTTGATCCAGTTAATATTGGCAGAGAAACCATGATCATTCCAGTACCACTCCACACATATTTCATCAGAAACTGCTCCAACATAATATACCACAGACGCTGAGAGAATATAACATTCATTTGTTTCTTCAAAGATGCAAAAGCTTTTTGTAGATGGTGTAACTCAACCTAAAATTAAGAATTAGTTTTTTGATTACATTGCATTATTATTTTGAAAATAATAACACACACACACACACACACACACACACACACACACACACACACACAGAGAGAGAGAGAGAGAGAGAGAGAGAGAGAGAGAGAGAGAGAGAAGTCTTGCTCTATAAAGTTGTATCATCATGATGTGTAGCATCACCTATATATAAATAACATAATGTCTTGACCATATTCTGAGGTGGAAAAGTTAGAATATGAAGTAAATGCCCAAGTCTTTATAAGTTCTCACAGTTTTCCTAAAGCATTCCACGTGCATGCCACAGTTGTTTATTTTGCCAATCCTTGTCAAATACAGAAAGCATCATCATTTTAATGGACTAACTATCCATTAAATAAAACAGGATAAGCCAGGGGGGAGGGGGTGCATTATCAGCTGACAGGTGATAAGAGAAATAACTATTCAGTACTATCCTAAGTATTTTCGTACATTTTGGCTAATTATTATATGTTTTCAAAAAATAATCAAATGAGTTATAAAAAAAGCAATATAAGGTGCTCACATCTACCATATTCTTCAATGGAACATAAAGAACAAAAGAAAAACAAGCATTTAATGTGACATTTACAATATTAATCAGCTGATCCCATTTATATACTTCTCATAGTTATTTAGCTGCATGATCCATGAATCATAATTGTGATTTCTAGATACGATGTGTAACATTTCAGTTAGTACAGCATTGTATGTTACTTCTATACAGACATTAATTACACTAACAAGTACATTGTGTGTCTCCCTCTGTTTATTGCTCCGCATCCCAAAAAGCTAACAATAAATGCTTTGCAATTGAGGGGCCCAGTGGAAAAGGGGCACATGCCACCTGCGCAGTGATTTTGGTACAGGAAGACAGCCGATGCCATCTAGTATCGTAGGAGGGAACTTCCAACACAGTGGCATACGCCTGTTCCTTTAAAGAGAGCATATTATATTTGCTGTTATTAAGGACTAACACATTCCCAGTGCAAAAGAGGCCCATGCCAATAGTATCTCTGCATATCATGAGTTGATTCGTCTCATTGGTTGACTTGGTTTTGGAAAGCCAAGCAGAAAGCATTTCTCAAATGTTGTTCATATGTTTCCAAGATGGCAGCAATAGGTGTTGCTATTAATGTTACTCACAAAGAAATGCAACAATATACTTACCAAGCGGGAAAGCGCCGGCAGACAGGCACATGAACAAAACACACAAACACACACACAGAATTACGAGCTTTCGCAACTGGCAGTTGCTTCATCAGGAAAGAGGGAAGGAGAGGGAAAAATGAAAGGATGTGCGTTTTAAGGGAGAGGGTAAGGAGTCATTCCAATCCCGGGAGCGGAAAGACTTCCCTTAGGGGAAAAAAAGGACAGGTGTACACTCGCACACACACACACACACATATCCATCCGCACATATATATATATTCGTAAAGAAAATGAGTGGAAAGATAATGAAAGGAAGAGGTTAAGAAACAATGGAAAATAATATAAATTGCAAAAAAATAAGATTGTGCCCGAGAAAGTGTTTCATAGTGCCAGTGATCCATGCTGTAAAATTAATTTCTGCAAATACTCAACTCCGAATGAAGAACAGAAGGAGGCAATATTTATTGAGTTTCATCGGTTGGGAGGTTATAATAAGCAAAATGCTTATTTATTTGGATTAGTGTGGCCTAATAAGTGCAAAAAAAGTGGATCCAAAGAAGAGGAAGGTTCCAACAGTAAGCCAGAGGAAGGTTTCGTGCAGGTATTTTATTCGTGACACTCCAGTTACTGAGGTTGAAGTGTGTAGGACTGCATTTTTAGCTGTTCATGCCATTTCTGTTAAACATTTGAGAGTCTTGAATCTACAACATATGTATCTGTACATGCACCTAGACAGAACAGAAGAGTCAAGCATTCTAACAGGCCTCATGACATTGACAACAACAGAAAAAATAAGGTTACAAATCACATTGAAATGTTTCCCAGGTACACATCACATTGTAGCAGAACACAGAATCCGAACGAGTCCTACATAACCTCTGTTCACTTGATTGCTGGAATGTATGATTTGTACTGTGAAGATAATCTGTATTTTTAAGAAGTACCAGCGAAACAACATGTGTATGAAACCATTTTCAACATGGAATACAATATTGGTTTTAAATTATCGGCGCGTGATACATATCGTATTTGTGATTCTGCTAAGGCACGTAATAACACAGAATCCATAGACATCAAACTACATCCTGAGAAAGCTGAAGCTACATATAATGCTCTGGAAAGTGACTCAAATGAGTCAAAACAGGATGGTAGTTATGCACTCATTTTGTGCATGGGCTTAGAAAAAGCATTGCCAAAAAACGATTTTTTGTAAGAGACAACTTTGGACATATAATTTCTGTATTCACTGTTGTAGTGATGAGAAAGCAGAGATGTGTGTCTGGTTTGACAATGTTGCATCTAGAGGGGCTGATGAAGTAGCTAGCTGTGTTTTACAGGCTTTAGATATGGTGAAAGGAAGAACGTCATTGAAGGCTTATCATTTATTCTGATTTGCATGTTGGACAAAATAAAAACTATATTATCCTAAGCCTGTGGTTGTATCTCCTAAATAAAAAATGTGTTGATGTTGTTGAGCAAAAATTTCTCCTCCCTGGTCACATGTTCCTGCCATGTGACAGGGATTTTGTAGTTATTGAGATGCTGAAAAGAAAGACACGGACTGTGTACACTCTAGTAAAATGGGTTGAACTTATAAGAAAGAGCAAGCAAAAGAACGCATTCATTGTGGTTGAAATGAAGAAAGACAATTTCCTGTCTTTGTCGTCTATTATGAACAGTATCGTCAAACGTAATGTTATTGTTGACAAAAAGCCTGCAGACATCATAAACACAATGTTGTTTAGATAAGTGAGCAGTGAACATTTTGTACCTATCAAATATTCACACAATCAAACTGAGAAACCTGTGCGAGTTAGTTTATAGAAGTCAAATTAAGGCAGCAAAGTTCAAGGACCTTCAAAGCTTACTGCACTTTGTGCCTCCAATATATTCAAGTTTTTATCAGTCATTGATAAGTGATGGTAGTGACGATACAGTGGAACAGGAAAACATTGATGAGGAGTTTGACTATTAATGACGTGCTATGTAATGTGTCTACATGTCAAGGATTTCATTTTCTGTACTTTAACTTGTAATAAAGTGACCTAATAGTTAATAGTATTTGCAAAACACCATATAGTTACTGTAACAACTGTTGGCATCACAGCAGGAGTTCACACTGCTATACAAAATCATATTTCCTTAATTCCCATTTCCTGGCACAGCATACTCTGGTGGCATGTGCCCCTTTTCCATTGGGCTCCTGAATTGTCTCTAAAATTTTAATTATTTACCAATAAACAGCAATTTTTAACTTCTAAATATCTTAGTTTCTAAGGACAACCAAATTTTATGGTTACAGAATTATTTATATTTGTTTCCTCAACAGGATAAGTTTCAACTCTAAAAAAACTGTAACAGCTATACGTTAATGGTTATCAACATGTAATGTTCCAATTCATCTCTGGACAAAGTGGAAATTCACTATACTAAAATGTTTACAACTCACCTACAAGATGTCTGTATAAAATATGGCTTTATTTGTACACAAATCATGTAAATGACATTTCATACATAGAAAAATTAGTTCACATAATTATAACATTTCATAAATACAATTGTAATTCCTTAAAAACTTACCTTTTCACCACCATAAAATGCTATTTCTTCTGCATTTGTTATAATTCTCGAATGTATGTAACGAAGGTAACCTTTTCTGTTTGCTTCCTCAGCAACAAGACTTCCAAATTTTGGTGACACCATTTTTAGGATCTGCCCTGTTACCCCAATAACAATAGCTGCCAGAAGTGGACCTGAAATTCAACAGTAACACTTGTATGAAAGATTTCAGAATAGTATGTAAAATTATTTGTGCTAACGTCTGTTGTTTAGATACTATGAATATTTTTAGTTGTATATTAACTTATGTTCTATCCTTTCTATTAAATACCCATTATTTTTTTTATACTCTTTTGATAGAAAGAATGGTGACATTCAGTTATATGCAAATGATTCAACTGCTTTGTAACCAATACACTGCTGCTCTCCCAACCACCTTTAACTAATATAAAGAAATGAAAAAATGGAAAATCCTGTATGGAATAACCAAATTATGCAAGGACAGATGCTAGTCACCGCATAGGGGAGGCACTGAGTGGCAGACAGGCTCTATGAGAATGACTGCTACATGATATTCAGCTATCGGACCAAGTTCTTCATCAGACAGAGGCAACAAAACACACACAGATTCACACACATTCAATTTAATTTTTTTATTTATTTATTTAAGCACACAACTATGGTCACTATCATTTCAGGGAACTTAAGCCCAACTGCAACTGCATCTGGAATGAGCAGCAATCTTTGCTGGGCTGGGTAATGGGGGTACAGAAGAGAGAGTAATGTCAGGGTAAAGGTGGGGAACTTGCCAGAGCTGCCTGTAAGAGTGTGCAGGGATGACATGCACAAAATTTCTAGCTGGCATGATGAATGGAATCTTGTTCTAAATGGAGAAAAATATAAATTAATGCAGATGAATACAAAAAACAATAACATAATGTTTGAATACAGCATTGGTAGTGTCCTGCTTGAAACACTCTCATTAGTTAAATATTTAAGTGTAAAACTGTAAAGCAGTCTGAAGTGGAATTAGCATATACAGCTGGGAATAGGGAAGGCAAATGGTTGACTTTGGTTTATTAGGAGAATTTTAGGGAAGTGTAACTCATCTATAAAGGAGACTGTGAATAGAACACTAGTGCAACACACTGCTGAGTACTGTTTGAGTAAGCAATTCAGAGGCGAGCCACTAGACTTGTTACTAGTAGGTTCGACCAACATGTAAGTATTACAGAGAGGCTTCATGAACTCAAATTGGGATCCTCGGAGGGTGGATGACGTTCTTTTCCCAAAACACTAGTGAGAAAATTTAGAGAATCAGCATCTGAAACTGACTGCAGAATTATTCTACTGTCGCCAACATAATGCTCATGAAGATAAGATTAAAGAAATTAGGTCTCGCAAAGACATTTTTCCCTCATTCCATTCACAAGTGGGACAGGAAAGGAAATGACTAGTAGAGGTATAAAGTAACCTCCACCATGCACCGTATGGTATTTTGCAGTGCATGTATGAAGAAGTACACAGCATAATGGGCCACTAGGTATAGCATCGAGATGCTTTACTGGGATGAAGACAGAAATACAGGGGAGAGAGGACTACCCAACTTCACTGCTGTAATAGAAAGTGTAGGTAGGGCTAGTGGAAGCAGGAAAGGGCAGATGCAGGTTGAGGACAGGAACTAGTGATGGCTGAGGCCAAGGTCATTACTGGAATGAAGGCTGTGTTGTAGAGAGAGTTGTCAAATATCCTTCTTTCATGTAACCCTGGTCTCAAAAACTGCTCCTACCATGGCCCTACATACACCAGTGCCACCAGCTCACCTACATAATCCGTTCATCTTCTCTTCCGTTCTTCTCTCTTCTCTGCACTGTTGCGCCCCCCCCCCCCCCCCCAAACACACGCCAGCAAAGCATCCTGATGCTGCAACACCAGCAAAGCATCCCGATGCTGCACATACCTGCATGCTCCCACAGGCAGCACTGGCGTCTTCCCCAACCTCTACCCTGCATCCCTAGCTGCCCCACACTCTTCTGAAACCCCATTGCCCACCCCAGAAAAAATAGCTGTTCACCTCAGATGCAGTTACAATTGGGCCTTAGCACTCAGAGACAACAGTAGGTGTGTGTGTGTGTGTGTGTGTGTGTGTGTGTGTGTGTGTGTGTGTCAGTTGTACTTGTATGAGTGTGTGAATGTTCCGTTGTCTACATCCTATGAAGGACTTGTCCGGTGAGTAGCACCTGTCATTTCAAATTATTAATATAAACAAATACTAAAACATGTTTAGTGAAGTAACTTTGTGACTGACATCTCAATGAGTCGAGCGATAGGAACGAGACATATGGAAATAAAGCAAAGTTACAATGATCTCCAGATATGGTTCTTGTTGGTAAATGTTTTCCTTCCTTTATAAAAAATTAAAAACTGTTAATTCAGGATTCACATGTTTTCTTCACCATGCAATCTTTATTAAATAATTTTAAGGAAAATATTTTGTTAAAAAATTCTTTCCTTTTCATCTTATAGTCCAACACTGCAGTTCAATAATTAACTGGTTAAATTTACATTTTTAGTCATAGTTACAATGTTTCAAAACTAAGTAGCTCATTATGGATGACACTGTTAAATATTTTTGTGTTTGTGAATGACATGATTGTTTCCTTCTCTAGCACTTGTCTTCAGTTTTACCAGTGGGGTTTCATTCTCTGCTTCTTCCAGATTGCTGTAGAATCACTGAAAGTTATTATTATTACTATTATTATTATTATTATTATTATTATTATTATTATTATTATTATTGTGGAGCCTTCTCAAAATATTCATCTACATAGCTCCTCTGCAAATCACATGCAAGTGCCTATTAGAGAGTTAATCCACCCACCTTCACACTAATTCTCTATTATTCCATTCTTGAAAAGCAAGTGGAAAAAACTAACACCTATACCTTTTGTGTGAGCTCTGATTTCCCTTATTTTACTATGATGATTGTTTCTCCCTATGTAGGTCAGCATCAACAAAATATTTTCACATTTAGAAGAGAAGGTAAATCCTGTATCATGTCCATGATACTCTCTCCCCTACTTCTCAATAATACAAAAAGAGCTGTTCTCCTTCGAATTTTCTCGATGTACCTGTTAATCCTGTCTGGTAAGGATCCCACAACACACAGCAGTGCTCCAAAAGAGGATGGATAAGTACAGTGTTGGCAGTCTCTTTATTAGATTTGTTGCATCTTCTAAGTGTTCTGCCAATAAAACAAAATCTTTGGTTTACCTTCCCCACAACATTTTCTATGTGTTGTTTCCAATGTAAATTGTTTATAATTGTACTTCCTAGGTATTTAGCTGAATTTATGGCCTTTACATTTGATTGATTTATCATGCAACTGAAGTTTAACAGATTTCTTTTAGCACTCATGTGGATGACCTCACACTTTCCATTATTTAGGGCCAACTGCCAATTTTCGCACCATACAGATACCATATCTAAATTGTTTTGCAATTTTTTTGAGCTTCTGATAACTTTACTTGGTGATAAACAGCAGCAGCATCTGCAAACCACCTAAGATGGCTGCCCAGATTGTATCCTAAATTGTTTATATAGATAAGGAACAGCAGAGGACCTATAACACACCTCGAGGAACGCTAGAAATCCCACCATCAATTACTGCTAACTGTAACCTCTCTGACAGGATATCATGAATCCACTCACATAACTGAGACAATATTCCATAAGCATGCAATCTGATTACAAACCACTTGTGAGCTATGGTGTCAACAGCCATCTGGAAAGCTATAAGTATGGAATCAATTTGAGCTTTCTTGTCAATTGCACTCAACACTTTGTGTGAGTAAAGAGCCAGTTGTGTTTCACAAGAATGATCTTTTCTAAATCCCTATTGACTATGTATTAATAGACCATTCTCTTTGAGGTGTTCCAAAATCCTGCTGAATATCGACATTAAAGATATGGGCTGTAATTTAGTGGATTACTCCTATTGCCTTTCTTGAATATTAGTTGACCTGTGTAGCTTTCCAATCTTTACAATGCGGATCTTTCATTGAGTGAGAGGTTGTATATGATTTTTAAGCATTGCACTAGCATACCCTGAAAGGAATCTAACTGATATACAATCTGGACTAGAAGAGCTGCCTTTATTAAGTGATTCAAATTGCTTCATGCAGATAACCTTGGTGCTGAGAGCCCACAAGCTCCTCCTAAGTTGCTTCACTGCTCTGAGGATACCTACTTGTAAGTTACTTGTGTTGATAGAATTTCTATCTTCACCACGTTCACAACACAGTAAACAATGTATGTGGTACTTTTACAAGTTTAAATTGTCTAACTTACAAAAAAGAATCTGAAATTTCAAATATTTTTCAGGGTTTAACATTCCATCAACATAGATCATGGGTTAAGAACTAAATGGGTGTATCCCCCTGCTGGCCAACAATGGATTTAAAGGCCTAAGCAGTCAACTCTACATTTTATATGACTTTCTGTAAATTCAGCATTTTCTCACATAATTTGTAAATTATAAGATCAAAGGACATTTTGGAACACTCCCTGACTCTAGTTCAGTATAAAACTACTCTCTTCCGACACTAAAACACTATCTTTTATAGAACAGATACACAAAGCCAGTATTATGTGTTATATGTATAATAGTAGAAGAAATGAAGGTCTTACGGTTGACAAAACTCAAGATGTTAGTTGTCATCAGGTCTGTGCATTTTCAAGGTAAATCAGTAAAACAAATACAGAGCAAGAGGACAGCTGGAGGAAAGTCCAACTTATGTGGTGACACTTAAAATGAAAACTGTAACAACATACTCCTCCCATTTTCCTACGTCAGAGAAACTTGCAATCAAAAATGATGAACAAAAAGCTAACAGTATTGCAAGATACATGGATAACCACTGGAAGTTTCAAAACTGTAATTGTTACTAGTTATAACACAATTTGTATCACCTTTCACAACACACCAATCTGTCAGAAAGTGTGGATGTGAACAATATCACCAATGTTCATCAATTTCTTCGAAAGAAATTCAGAAGCAGCACAATACAAGGAATGTGAAGCTGCTGAGTGATGAATGAAACTTTTTTCTCCATCCTACTCCATCTTACAATTTATAAACCATATTTAATTCAGTAGGCATTATCCTGTGTCACAGAACTGGCTTTATTTCGGCAAATTCCTTTAGCTTCGCTTGGGATATCAACACATTCCAGGCCTCAGACTCAAATTCTCAAGCCAAATATTTATTGTTTAGAGTGTCCATTTTTATCTCCCTGTCTACTTTACCTGATAAATCTTTTGCTTGCAATGTGTATATAAGGAGGGATAAGTGGCAACACCACCAAAATCACATTTCAACTGCAGACATCAGTTCACTGCAGTATTCTCTCTACAAAAAAGCTTACAGTCAACTTCAGTTGGTGCAAAAGATGGATTCACGAATTTCAAAATTTGGGCTAAGAGTACATAATGACTATACTACATTAGCACTTATCTCCTGAGCACTCATAAACACACTACAGAATGGAAAGATATGGTTAATGAAATTGGATGTTTAACAGAAGAAATGAGTCTGCAGTGTCTCGTGCTCAGTTACAACACAAACGTCGCAATAAAATTACATAACAGCTACAGCAAAACCAGTGAATAAAAATTAAGTACAGGAGTAAGTATTTCTTAATTCTAATAAATCTTATACAAAGGTAGTGTACCTGGGATAACAGCAGCTCCCATCTTCTTGCTTGTTCTGGCTAAAGCCATTACTATCAAAAGGCAATCAAAAAGAGGTTTTGTAATATGAGAGTACAGATGTGCAACTGAAGATGTGAATGCTGTAATTTCATCTGTTAAGCGGTGATCTGCATTTTCTATTCGACAGTCCAAGTTGCCAGTACGGTAGTATGTCTGATTTTTGAAGTACATACGGTATGTATATTCAACCAGCCGGGATCTGCAACAGCAAGAATAATCTCTGTGGTGATCAATAATGCAAGGAAATCATTACTTTCAATAACAACAACAACAATTCACAGGACATGAATTACAAAGCTTATTGCAGTTCTTTTTTAGTCCAACAGATAAGGTGTTTCAATTAGACTGTTTCATCTTTAGTGAACAAGTAATATCCAACATTAAAAATTCATTAGCTGTTACACTTTAAAAAAGCACTACATATCAATGACTCATAATTTCCATTTTTAAGTAGGCGACACAGTATGACAGACTCTTGTTGGGAACAGTGTGGAGGGGGAGAACAGGTGCAAAGGAAAGTATAAAAGCAGAATATATTGTCTGACTGAGAGAACTGAACAATGAAGTGAATCATGCAAGAGAGAGAACTTTATGAAGGCAGATTGAGTTCAGGGAAGTGGGAGCAGCAGGAGAGCAGAGGAAAAAATGCAACAGAATGGTTGGGGAGGTCAGGTGCAGAGTGCCTAAAATGAGGGAGTGTGGAGGAAGATCATGCTAATGGCATGTTTTTTAAAAGGATTAAAAGAGGTTACAGGTGTACCATGATTACAAAATGCACTTATGGGTGGAATTCCACACCTAACAACTATCACTTACGAGTGTCATCCTTTGCACTAAAGTAATAAGGCAGCCATCAACATCACGTTTACAGTAACTGGCAGACTTATTAAACATGTATGATCAAAGATAATTCATTGAAAGCTCGTATTATTATTTTTTTTTTAATGTACTGCAGTTGCAATTGCTGATCTATTAGTGACATGTTTTGGGGAGAACAGAGCAAAAAGCTGAACAATTATGCATTTCAGAGCAGTAGAAGCTTGAAAATGTGTCTGCAAAGCTTTTTCTATGAGATATTTCTCACTCTCATACATCTGCATTATATGTTCAATAGTATTCAGACACCCCATGTAATGTTGAATTGACAAGTTGATGACATTGGCTCCACCAATTTAAAAGGATGCAGGGAGTATTGCGTTATTAGTGGAGAAGCTCTAACAGCAGAATGGGTTGGTCAGGAGAGCTCAGTGACTTCAAACATGAGTTAGTCATTAGATGTCATTGAGTAACAAATCAACCCTGGACACTTCAACCCTTCTAAAGGAGCTAAAATTGACTGTTGGTGATTGCAATTGTGAACTCAAAATGTGAAGGAACAACCACAGTTAAACAAAGACAAGGCACACCTAATACACTGACGGACAGGGACCACAGAGTATTGTGGAGGGTGGTTTTAAAAATTAGCATTGAAGCAATGGAAGGAATCACACATGAGTTCCAAAGTGCTACCCGCTATCCAGCTAGACAATGACTGTGCATAAGGAGTTTTTAAAAAAATGGGGTATTATATGGGAAAGCGCCGGCAGACAGGCACATGAACAAAACACACAAACACACACACAGAATTACTAGCTTTCGCAACCGATGGTTGCTTCTTCAGGAAGGAGAGGGAAAGACGAAAGGATGTGGGTTTTAAGGGAGAGGGTAAGGAGTCATTCCAATCCCGGGAGCGGAAAAAAAAGCCCTTTTTTTTTCCGCTCCCGGGATTGGAATGACTCCTTACCCTCTCCCTTAAAACCCACATCCTTTCGTCTTTCCCTCTCCTTCCTGAAGAAGCAACCATCGGTTGCGAAAGCTAGTAATTCTGTGTGTGTGTGTGTGTGTTTTGTTCATGTGCCTGTCTGCCGGCGCTTTCCCGCTTGGTAAGTCTTGGAATCTTTGTTTTTAATATATTTTTCCCATGTGGAAGTTTCTTTCTATTTTATATATATGGAAAAAAGAACACATTGACACCGGTGTGTCAGACCCACCATACTTGCTCCGGACACTGCGAGAGGGCTGTACAAGCAATGATCACACGCACGGCACAGCAGACACACCAGGAACCGCGGTGTTGGCCGTCGAATGGCGCTAGCTGCGCAGCATTTGTGCACTGCCGCCGTCAGTGTCAGCCAGTTTGCCGTGGCATACGGAGCTCCATCGCAGTCTTTAACACTGGTAGCATGCCGCGACAGCGTGGACGTGAACCGTATGTGCAGTTGACGGACTTTGAGCGAGGGCGTATAGTGGGCATGCGGGAGGCTGGGTGGACGTACCGCCGAATTGCTCAACACGTGGGGTGTGAGGTCTCCACAGTACATCGATGTTGTCGTCAGTGGTCGGCGGAAGGTGCACGTGCCCGTCGACCTGGGACCGGACCGCAGTGACGCACGGATGCACGCCAAGACTGTAGGATACTACGCAGTGCCGTAGGGGACCGCACCGCCACTTCCCAGCAAATTAGGGACACTGTTGCTCCTGGGGTATCGGCGAGGACCATTCGCAACCGTCTCCATGAAGCTGGGCTACGGTCCCGCACACCGTTAGGCCGTCTTCCGCTCACGCCCCAACATCGTGCAGCCCGCCTCCAGTGGCGTCGCGACAGGCGTGAATGGAGGGACGAATGGAGATGTGTCGTCTTCAGCGATGAGAGTTGGTTCTGCCTTGTTGCCAATGATGGTCCTATGCGTGTTTGGCGCCGTGCAGGTGAGTGCCACAATCAGGACTGCATACGACCGAGGCACACAGGGCCAACACCCGGCATCATGGTGTGGGGAGCGATCTCCTACACTGGCCGTACACCTCTGGTGATCGTCGAGGGGACACTGAATAGTGCACGGTACATCCAAACCGTCATCGAACCCATCGTTCTACCATTCCTAGACCAGCAAGGGAACTTGCTGTTCCAACAGGACAATGCACATCCGCATGTATCCTGTGCCACCCAACGTGCTCTAGAAGGTGTAAGTCATCTACCCTGGCCAGCAAGATCTCCGGATCTGTCCCCCATTGAGTATGTTTGGGACTGGATGAAGCGTCGTCTCACGCGGTCTGCACGTCCAGCACGAACGCTGGTCCAACTGAGGCGCCAGGTGGAAATGGCATGGCAAGCCGTTCCACAGGACTACATCCAGCATCTCTACGATCGTCTCCATGGGAGAATAGCAGCCTGCATTGCTGCGAAAGGTGGATATACACTGTACTAGTGCCGACATTGTGCATGCTCTGTTGCCTGTGTCTGTGGTTCTGTCAGTGTGATCATGTGAGGTATCTGACCCCAGGAATGTGTCAATAAAGTTTCCCCTTCCTGGGACAATGAATTCACGGAGTTCTTATTTCAATTTCCAGGAGTGTGTGTGTGTCTATATATATGGGAGTAATACATTGCCTGACTTATCTTGGAAAAACAAGTTCTCAAAATGTAAACAGTTTACCTCTCTGAGGTCCATATCTGTAGTCAGATGGTCAGCATGTCTGACCCTCGTGTGGAGGATACGGGATCATTTCCTGATACTGGCAGGAATTTTTCATTAGCGAGAGGACTGGAATGGAATGCACTCAGGCTCATGTTGCCTAGTGAGGCTACACTTGAATGAGAAATAGTGGCTCCATGGTCTGAAAGCTGACAATGACTGGGAGAGTGGTGTGCTGATCCTGTGCCCCTCCAAACTTCATCCACATGACACGACATCACAGCAAATCACATGGTTCTCATCAAGTGGTTTTCAGGGACCTGGCCACGGATGTTTTGTTTTTTCCTTCCAATGCCGCTCTTATGCATGCTGAATGATAAAATGTATTGCTCTCCTTTGGATCATTATCTGCTGCACTAAGCGTACCTGGTGAGGATCCCAGATTAAAGAACATTGCTCAATATTTTAACCAATAAGTATTTTAAAAGCTACCTCTTTCTGTGTGAATTATATTGCCATAGCATTCCCACAGTAAATGTCAGTCCTTCATCTTCCTTGCAGTGAACACATAGTGCACAGTGGGGCGATCACTCACTATAGAAATAATTCAAAAGCCAAGATCGCTTAAATACTGTTTACTGGGTAACAGTATTTAAGCGATCTTAGCTTTTGAATTATTCCTTCATCTTCCTTTCCCTTTCTTATGAGGTCATTCCACTTCAAATAAAAACATACTCCTAGATATTTCACTACTGCAAACGTTTCATTGATAAATGTGAAACTGAATAATAATGGGTCTTCCTGCCAACTGATTCACTATATGTTACATTTGTTTATGATGAGGGACAACTGTCAGTCCCCGCACCAAGTGTGGATACTCTTAACGTCTTCGTGCATTTCATTACAATTTTGCAGTCTTAAAACTTCCCCATACACAACAGCTTAATTAATAAACAGCCTAATGCAGCTTCCAATGTGTTCACCAGGTCATTTACTGTGAACAGTAACATATCCTTGTTCTACAAATGAAGTTACTTTCACATCTGAAAATTTCTTTGTGTTCAGAATGAAACGACTTCAAGAGAGATATTTGGTTTTTTCCATTTCCAAAAAAATAGATGTCTGATCTTAGCCTTCCTCATTTTAAGCATCCCAGCACTATTATGGTAATCTATGTACAAGCAAACTCAAAATTCCACAGCATTACCAATGTTTTAGTCCCTTTTGTTTGTAGTAAAGTAAGGTGATTACCGTATCAGGTGTTTCTTAGAACTTCACACCAGCTTATCTGATAGGACCTCTAACATGTAAATGAACTCACCAAGACAGTTACAACTTAACATACAGATTAATTGTGATTTAAAACTCGACAGCTTTCATCTACACGAAGAATTTTATATTACCAGCTGCTTCCATTTACAATCCAAATGTAATAAGTGTACAGTCCATTTGCAGCTACAATATGTCCAACCTACTGCAGCCACTGCTCTTTCTCCTGAACTGAATCAAATTTTATTGGATTCTGTAAGACTACATTGTGTACAGCAAGGAAATGTGTCATACAGCACATGTCAAACATTTAGTACGACATTTTTCCTAAGGAGCAAGCATTTTGATTGCACTTTCAAACACCAATGATTATAAATAACAATATAGATGAAACTTAAAGGTAAGTTAAAACTATATACCAGACTGGGACTCAAAACTGTGACCGTTGTCTTTTGTGTGCAAGATAAATAAATTTTAGTAGAAAGGTACTGTTTAACACTGTAAAATTGCTTTTACGTCAGATAGTAGTTGTGTTTCTTTGGGAAGTTGGTGTCATGTATACTATCATGTACATTTTTGGGTGGACTACTAAGTAACTTGATATCAAAAGTGCTAAGGTTTTTTTCGAGGATTGTCAGTCAATGTGGTAGGCTTTGTACCTCATTCTTAGCCCAAGTGTTGTGGGTGTGTACACTGGCATTTGCAATACTCTCTGAAATATATATTATTATTATTATTATTATTTTGCAGGTATTGTTCAAACAGTCTACAGTAATACTCAGCACAGAAGCTTTTGTCTGCATGTTGTGGTAGCTGCTTCATAATGAATGAGATGCAACTAAGTTTCCTACAGACAGCATTAATATGCTGCTTCCACCCTAGCTGATTAATCACACTTATACCTAAGAATCTAGTGAATTATACTTCTTCCAGCTCTGTTCCATCCACCTAAATCCCTCGGGCCTTCTATTTCTATTGTGTTGGTTTCTGTGCTAAATAGTTTAACAGAGAAGAGGTACTAGACCACATATTCATTAAATGTGTTTTCCACAGATAAAGCAAACTCTATCAAAGCTTTGTTAACCACCAAAAGCTGTTTTAGTATTGATTTTTACTTGTGATGACTTGAGAACTAAACTGGTCTTTCAGGTTATTTTAATCTGCCACACAACATTGGCAGAATATTGCTTTCCTTCATGTAACAAATATAAATATTACAGATGTCTCAATGGTTATTCCCTGATAATTATCCGGGGCATCTCACCAAATAATTACAGTATTTTAAAAGTTTTGAAACAAATACTGTCAAACATCTTGCTGCTAATGCAATAGATGCAGGATACTGTGGTGATAATGCATATAATTTTCAGAAAGACAATTACCAAAACTATGACAGCATTGCAATGAACCCCTAGAATATGAAAGGGTGTGCTTATCAGTCAGTATATTTACAGTTAGGTAGTAGGAGATCATTAGAAATGAATAATGTACATGCCAATAATTGTGCATTTTTTTGCTATGCTTGGACTCAAATATTTTGCAAAAACAACAGACATTTCAGCAAGAATGTAGGCCTACTGTGAGCCATTCATGAGACTAATTCTGCTTTACATATTTTCCAGTAAATGGGGTTTTCACAAATTATTGCTTGCAAGTACAAATTTAATTATCTCTAAAGAAGAGCAGGATACCAAGCAAAACTTTGCACTTCATACAGAATTAATGTTCCATCTATACTGCAATACAGATCAATGTGTGTTCATAAAGAGCAACTTTCACTAGAGTTTCACAATTGCTCTTTTAAAAAAGTTGTGTACCACAAAAAATAAATGTTCCCCATCAGCCTTGAGTGCCAAGTATGTTGAATAGTATACCTGTCTCAAATGACAATTTTCCATTTCAAGCACCAAAAAATTTAAATTGGTGTATAGACTTTCTACAAAAAACCAAGCAAAAAGCTCCAAAATCAATTATGGGAGGAAGCCTTATATAAAGGGCTAGGCAAGTACTATAGTTACTGCAGCAATCTGGTTACAAGGCAGGAGTTAAAATTCAAAATGAACATTTAAACATTACAAGCACGTTAAACTAATTTGTTAACATGGAATATTTTGTCACATTCTTCATTGATAACATGTCAGCTGGCACAAAAGAGACACAACATAACTCTAAGCATGGAATATAAACTAAATCAACCAACGACAAAGGATATCATACCTGAATGCCAAGGCAAGTTTGCTTTCCAAATAGCGGATCATCGAATTTATGAATGTTGCAGGAACAGCAACGCCCAGCCATTTCAATAGCATAAACGCGAAGCTTCTCACATCTCGTCGGACAATATATTTCACAATCTGGCCCTCTAATGATGCCACGTAAATTGACAAAAAAGTCCTTGCTGCTAGAGCTAGCGAATGCACAACCAACAATCCAGTTTCAGCTGTCCATATACCTGGGACCATTAATTTTACAAGTCTGTGTAATTGCAAAAGGAATTTAAGATTTACTGACGGATGTCTGTCATTACTCTTGGAGGCCTTCCTTTTCTTGTCAGCTGATGTATCGTCTTCAGCCGTCTCGTCCTTCTTGGCCTGTGCAACAGCATCTGAATCCTTACCATTGATAACGCACTGTTCTGTTCCATGTCTTCTACTTTTACACAGCGACTGTAAGTATGGATAACCTAATCTTAAGCCGTACACAAAAATGGTCAACGCAACTAGGCTCCTGGTAACGTTTTCTCTTTTAACATTATATCGAACAGCTGTGGCATCAATGTATTTCGACAGAACAACAGGCATCTTTCGAAGCAGACGCTAATGAAGCAACCACCTTCTAGCCTGTCGAACTACGAAATTAGAATATCTGCAACCCATCCACGGGTAGAAACTAATACTGATATGATAAACCAGATCTCTCATCAGGCAGCAATTGTTCAAGTCGGTCAATGTTCAATTTACGAACAAAACGTCACAATTCACAATGGCCGCTTACAGACACTGAATGACATAAGTACAGTTTTATACACTGTTCTCGTTAATTAATGGTGTCTTCTTCCGATTAAACGACCCAGCGCAACATTTGCATCACATTTTCCAATATGTCTTTCACATGACTGAAATATTACATGTATTAACAACATACACCATCGTAACAAATGCGGACTTCTGCTATCTCGGCCGTCCTTGGTTCCGACGTAATACATAACCAGTTGTCAAAACTGAAACGCCTTGCGTGTCGCACGACGGATTACCGAAGTTAAAAAAGCAGAAGAAAAAAAAGTATTATGACAATCTCCTTTCCTGCACAGGAAAATAAAATATTTTTAAAATAACATTCCTTAAAAAACCAACAATAAAATACTGCACAAGTTTGTCAACTTCTGTTACGTTAAACGCTACACACCTAAAACCCGTCAGATCGCACGCAATAAAGGTGCTTAGAAAAGTTCGTTATATGCTCCTTAATATTTTAATAATGAAATAAAACGCTTTGCTTCTTTTTTTGCTAACATAGCTTCTTCCTTATTAAAGCAAATACCAGTTTTGAAAAAATAATCGAATCCCTTACTAACATCTAAGTACTAAGCACGCTTAGACAAATTAATCACGACAAAAAGGAAGGTACTGAAACAATGCGTAAGGACCTGTGTGTCAGACGGCTAATGGAACTATTAATTTTTTTTATTGACATGAACATAATCATTCTACGACGCAGCACGCAATATCGCGAGCACAGCTATTCATTTGTTTCTTGTGGGCGCTTTAATGTTTTTCGATGTTGATACAGGGAAAATGGTTGCAATTAACTTAGTAAATTAGAATACTTTGCAACTCACTGAAAAGTATAAGGCAAACCGAAAGTCGGCATAATAACATTACAGTGTTACGGTACTAATTTGATCTTAACCTTATGCAGGGGTTACTCAAATTGTGAGATTTCTGCCAGAAACTCATTCATTGAATGTTAAACAGCAAATTTTTATTGTTTAATACGTATTTTTCTCGGCCGTCTACCAACTCAGTTCGGCAAATCTACAACGCACTCACGTGATAATCTATGCTGCCCTTGCGTGAACAAGTTCGATATCCCCCATTCTGAACTTCACCAGGTGGCGTTCTCAAAACAGAGATTCGATTCCACACAGGCGCGTAATAATCAATTATAGTTAGAATAAAAGCTCTGCAAGCATTCGTCTGAGTAGATGAACTGAAATGTCGCACTGACAGGAGCATGTTTACGGACTTGCATCTTCAAGATCAGGTTTATTAGACGGAGACGGGAGACGAATGATTGAAATTTTCTCGAGTGAACGATCTTCTTTGCCTGACTTTAATGTGGATGGTACTGAACTGGGCGCTTTCTGGAAGCATTCACCACATCATATATAGGCTTTACATCTACATCTACACTTTCCAAGTTACTGTGAAATGCAGTCAGAGTGAAATATGCCGTTGGTAAACCACTCTATAAAAATGTAATGGGACATGCGTCAATAACTACCTATACGTTTCATTACTGACATCATTTTACAACATTTTTGAGATAGTCGTGTACTCTGGGACAGTATCCTATCTGAGGAAGAAAAATGTCAGTAAATCACAGTTCGGATATTAGAAGAGTTATTCATTGATAATGTGATTTGTATGTTCACTCAACAGATTCTACAGGCACTAGATAACAAAATAATATCTAATGCATTTGACTATGTGACTCACAATATTCTCCTAGACAAGCTAAGCTTTCATGGAATTGATGGTGTAGCTAACAAATGCCAAACTAACAAGAAGAAAACAGAATGTTGTACTTAGAGCATTCAATAAATATAAGAAAGGGAGATTTTTCTGATCAACGAGAAACCACTTTGGAGGTTCCACAGGGCTCATATTTACGTCCACTATTGTTTCCCAAATATGTAAATCTCCTTCCATCTAAAATACAACAAGCAGATCTTTTTGCAGATGGCACTAGTATTGTAATCAATCCAAACATATGTAGTGATACTGACCTGCAGATGTCGACATGGACAAGCAAAATCGAGCCCTAAGAACGTTATATGAGTGTAATGTCTTAAATATTATTCTGGGTATTTGCCTGATTCATCTTGAACTGTTTGTGTTAGTGAATGTGTCTCATGTCATATGATTATTCCTGTTTAATAAAGTGGTTATATTTTGTGGAATCAATATGTGCGTGTTATTCCATTTACTCACCATGTTGGAAAACTCAGACTGGTGACGTGTAACAACCATACAGTTTCTAGGGACTCAGGTAATGTGCAGCATTACCTTCCTGCCATACAACGAATCGTGATATTCATCAAAGGCTACTGATACCTTTTTCCTCCACTGATAGTGTGATCCAATGAACAATATGGACCAGTATAAGTATGAAGGTATGAGTGAGAGTGACCACAATACTCCTCCCACTCATATGCAAGAAGACGTGGATCACATGCATCACGTTCTGTGTTTTGTTCCTTAGACTTCTTTATGGAAGAATGAGTAAAAGGTGTTCTTACTGTGACCACACTCCTCATGATTCCGATTGCACTTCTGTGCGGGTTATTGAGGTGGTTCAAAGTGCTTGTTAGCATGGGTTTCAATCACATTCTGACACTGCTGCACTGCAATGCTCCTGACTATGTGAACGCCCAAACACTGCTTGTGATCTTCAGATGGCGTCAAAGACTGCAGAATCAAGAAAAAATGATTAGGCACTACATGCACATGCAATAACCAGTTGGCTGTACAATCCTATGGTTAAACCACATAAGTTTGGTTCACGCTTTGAAACACAACCACCCTATCTGTGTTCTCAACAAGAGTAGGAACTAACTTTTGCTAGTAGACTCAGGTTCCAAGGTAAGCACAATCCTGAGAAAAGTTGTAAGTTCTCACACATCAAGATCTCTGCTATAGCCTCAGACTGCGAATAATTCACCTATAATGACATATGGTTCCGCTACCTCCCTGTCGAGATAGGTCTTAGCAAAACATTTACATGAACCTTTATGGTGGCTGACATTAATGAACCTCTAACAGGGGCTGATTTTCTTCACCATTATAACTTGTAACTGATGTAAGACTAGGAACAATAGAGCAATAAGTAATGTATATAGCCTTTTTGCCGTTTTTATTAGTTTAGTTCTTAAATTACTTGTGTGTTTTTAAGGGGTATAATTTTACATTTTAGTAATTATAAAGTATAGATTCATGTGGTTTGTAGCACAGTACCTGTTTCATATGAATGGCTAGTTATGTAGACCAGTAAGGCATTAGCCTTCGTTGGTAACACATTGGGAGGGTTCAAGTTATGTGGTACTGCACGAAGTGCGATGTGCCAAGGAATGTTTAGTACCTCACAACAGAACTGTAAGTAAACATAGTCTCTACCAGAAGGAACGATGAATGAGAGGTGGTGGCATAGACAGACCCAGGAAAGTTTCCATACACCACTGCACCACCATGCTTACTTATGTCTAAACACAGTTTTGCTCAGCCCCAGTCAGCACTGGAGATGACAGCTTGGTCTCTCTAAAGTGTCAGCAGTGTGACAATTGTGTTAGACAGAACTCTGCATAAAAGTGTATCATCAATGGTATTTTGTGAGCAGGGACTAGACTCTTTTTCTGTATCAAGTAATACATTAATGCTCAGTGACAGTAATTAATACTCACGCCGCTTGTGTGGACATGGATTGTAACAAAGTTAAATATTTCATGTTGTTCAGGTTGCAATAAATTGACCTGATATCTTTTATGATGTAGTATCATCTTACACATGTAAGACTAAGCTAAGAACTCACCACTGAACTAATAAGTGTCAGTTAACATTTTCTTATACTAATTGATTTATGAACCACTGGGGGTTGGTTTATGACCCTCTGGGGAAAATCCATTCTTCTGAGAAACCCCCATCTGTGTCCCTCCCAATTCCCTCCCCCTCTCCACCCTTTTGGGAAACCTCCAACCCCTGAAACCCCCCCCCCCACACTGATCTAGCACACTTTTGGTGTCAAATTAATTGACTAATTAGTTAAATCGATCAAATAATTAACCCCTCTCCCTCTGAAAAAATCCTCCTAGCCTCACCCTCGCATCCCCACACTTTCTCCTCCCCATCTGAAAACAGGTGGAAAAAGGACTCAGTCTGTGCTACAGAAGAAGGATCTCATGATACAAAACTGAAGTCAATGTCAGTTACATAGCAGAGGATATATACTGTTTCTTTACAAAATTCAATGTTCAGAGATTCAATCTCTTTATTTGGCGGGAGAAGCTCACATCGAGCAATTACATAACCTAATTGTGTATTTACACTGCTGCACATTGGAGGTGTTTTCCTGTTGGAAAATTTTCGTGTGTGTGCTCACCTTGACATGCAGGGATCGATTGAGCTAGTGCACAATTCCACCACCAGAGGATGTCCTACCCTGCACCCCTCTTCTCCTACATCACTAACCCTCCCTGAAAAAAATGGTGTGAAACAGACTCACTTTGTGCTAGAGAGGAAGCACCTCATGGCACGAAATACAAATCAGTATCAATAATATATTGATGCATATTATTTATGTAATCAATTTGCAGGAGACAAGGCTCCACCACCTGGGTAGAGCTCATGTCTGCCACCCCCCTCCATGACACAATAACAGTAAGTACTAAAATGAGACATACTTTTCTAGTATTACTTGGTCCTCAACAGTAGTTGTCGATGCCAGTATTAGTTTTCGAATTTCGGACAAGTCAATATTATCTCAGTTGCCTTTCTGAAAACTTCCATATAATTTTATACACAGTGTTGCATTTCAAGTTAAAAATTATAAAAACGAATTACTTGATAAAATATTTTAGTTTCGATGTTATAATCGATAAGTACTAGTTCTGAATGTACAGTTAAAATACTTTTTTAGAAACATTTGAAATTACACATTATTTGCACATTTAAAATTACTATTATTGATTACACAATCCTGTGCTGTTTAATATGTTTATTTCTGGATTAATTGATGAAGTAATAATCGAAATTATAATATAACGAAAACTAATAGGAGTTCATTTGTTAAGAAAAATTGTAAATCCTTTAGAATACTGATATTTCACTGTAAAAATACAGCAACCAGCCACTTTTTAATGTGTTTTATTTATGCCAATATGCATTTCGGGTTTGCACCCATCTTCGGCTGGCAAATTACATGGATCTTCAGTTACTACAGTAGTACAATCTCGACAGCAGAGTGTGAGATTCACAAACTTGCCTCTGATGTGATTGTATGTATTTTTGTATAATAGGTACAAACAATATAAATTCGGCTTTGTTAATGTGAGAAATGAAAATACCGTATGATATAGTAAAATGTGAGAAAATCAATGGAACATATATTTACGTAACAAATTCTGCACCAACAATTTTCCAATTTATATTGGTGAAACCAACTGTGAGGACCTAATGGTAGATTTTGAGCTTCAAGAAACAGACCCCTAGACATGAAGAACTGCGTCCATCTCATCATGAAAAGCTAAGAAAACCTGAAAGTTTATTGTAATCTTCGCTCCTCTCAAATCTTCATAAAAGACTTTGCTTATTAATCATGTGGACTGGGAATTGTTTAATGTGGACAATAGGTGGGAGACGGAAGAAGGGTGGAGGAGAGTACTAGTGTGAGCGTCGTCTGTGATTAATTAACTAATAATAATGAAGTTTTGTCTGTTGCAGAAATTGTTTTACTTCGTTGATTTTTGAAATTTATGTACGAATAAATTTTCGATTACATGTAGCAAAACTAAATGCTGCCCAACAAAGGATTATTATACCAACAATGACAATGCACTACCAATAACGATGGATCGGATCTAATGAAAGTGAGGAAGACTTTACACCTATAACTTGAGATATGGAAAAGGAAAGATAAGTACAAACTATTTGTCAAGTTAATTATCTTATGGACTCGAGTGCTTATTAACAAAATGAATAGGTATGAAGGCAAAAGTGAGGTAGAAATGGAAGCTGCAGGATCCAGTCAGGACATGTTTGAGCCAAGTGAAATCGTAGACTTTAAATAAACAGTAAAGAGTGGTGTTTTGCAGATCATTTTGCAAAACTGGAGAGAAAATGAAGAATATAACAATACAAATTTAGTGCAGTTAATGAAAGGCTAAATGATTTTCAAACTTCACTACAAGGACAATTAAACGACTTGAAAACTTAGTAACTTATTAATCAAGTTTCAGAGTTAAAAAATGGGTTGTAAGAGGGGTTAAAAAGTGTGAATGAAAAATTTATGTTTTACAAAATAAATTTAGTGGTTAGAAAATGAGCTTGTGGCTGAGTCAGCGAAAAAATTAAAGAATGTTGATGACATCAGAGTTGAACACAAGACCATTGCGGAAAAACTGTGTGAGTTGGGGTCTACCATCCAACAAAATGTCACTAATTTAAACAAAAAAAATTAAATGTAGGATATAATACGCAAACTAATGTGTTTTATATCAAAAAATTTCAGCAGTTCAGGAAAGATGTAGTAACAAAAATATGGGTTCAAAGAATGGTATTACATGGTCGAACACTACTATCAAAAGTTTTCCTTCAGATAATTTACATCCAGTATATTTTTTGCACCACTGCAGATATAGCTTTGTGTCAGGTGTGAATGACAATCAAAAAATAACATTTGTTAAAAGATTTTGATGTTGTAAGTGAAGGTCATGGAATACCAGTCCAGTGAAAACATTTTTCATTAATTTCATGCAGAGTAACGATCTAAACAGTGAAGTTGAGGTATCTGTGAGCCTGGAGAATAAAGTTGGAAACTTTTTGAAGTTTGTTTGGGACCAGATTGATGGTAATCTAGATAAAGGTGCATGTTGGAATAAGTTAGCTGTGGTTAGTCAGAATATGTATCTCAATTGGTGGAATGAAGTGAAAGAGGATCTAAGCAGGAAGTGTAATTTTGACAGTAATGTGTTTTGTGTTCCATGTGTAACAAGTGATGTTAAATCTATTCATTGTGTTCAGCCTTTACCCGACAACATGAGTAATCAAAGTAATGTTATGATACCTGTAAAGATGATAAAAGTTTGTAAAGACAGTGTGGATGGAGCATTTGATGAAGTGAATGAAATGTCTGATAACAGAGAGTATGATTCAGATTTTAGGATCCTTGCACTAAAATTAAGACTGGTCAGTGGGAAGGCAACTGTTTGAGTGATACAGGGAGCTAAATTTGTGGTAAACTGAGTGAAGACTCGTTTTATTTATATGTACAGTAAATATTATGAATAGTATTTTGAAATTTGATATGTACAAACGAAACACATGCACATGTTAAGCAGAGAATTCTTATGTCAGTACATTATGGACTATGGTCCATACCTCATTTTTGTGGACATTTGTCAGATGCTGTGTCAGTGCAGCCCAACTTGTCTTGTTTACTACATAATTTCTCTTAATCTGCTAATTTCCAAGTGAATGTCCCTTTGGGATATCTTTACTATGTATGTGTATATTACCTTACTACACTCTGTTCATCATAAGAATAAACCTGACGTAAACATTACGCCACGTATGCTTCCACATTTGCTTGATTCTTATTGGAATTCGTTTCACATGGAACGGAAGGCAAGTTGTGACTAGCACAGACAAGTACTATCATAAGGGCACGTTTTATGCCGTGTTACACGCTCATAGACTGAGAGGTAATGTGGGACAACAGCTTTACTGGCGCAATAAACTTGGACAGCACTGGTCAGCCCAACTAACCTTCAATGATGTGAGCAGTTGCAGTTCAGACATAAAACGAGGCGAGCAAAGAAAGAATATAGCTTAAAATGTCATTTAATTTTTAAAGAGCATGAAATAATATTCGACAAAACTCCAGCGCTACCGCGCACTTCTTAGGTGATCAGATGGAAAGCACAAAATGCTCTCATTCTCACCTGACATAGATTCCAATTACAAATAAGAGTGATGAAAATTCCTAACTTTAACACAGGGTAATTTTTCTGCGTGAGCTACATGTGATGCAAAAGGATACTGCAGGCAATTCAAAGTATTGTTGAATACTGAAGCCGCTGAAGGTATTAATTACAGTCAGGTGTCTGATAATCTCTTAGCTCCTAGTTTATCCGAATCCGAGACATACATCTCAGTTCTGGAACTGTCGTCTGCTACATTAATAACGAAGCGATCAACAATGGAATCCACGAAGCCAACATTCTCCTCTTATTTTATGATGTGTGGTTCTACAGGGTGTGCACAAAGTCCAGGTACACTTTTAATTATTTATTGCACAATATTTAAACATTGTACATATGTCACCCATATTGCATTTTGAAAACAAACTCTGAAAGTGTTTTTACAAACATTCGATATGCGAACCACGAGTGACCCAGCAGACGTCAATATGGTAATCGAATTCTTGCCATACCTGTCCCAGCACAGCATCGTTGACAGTGGCAGTCACTTTCTGTATTCTCTCCCATAGCTCTGCTACATCGCGTGGTAGAGGCGGTACACACACCAGATCTTTAATGTGTCCCCACAGAAGGAAGTAACACAGAGTGAGATGTGGTGATAGGGGAGGAAATTTCATAACACAGCTGCCCCTTCTAAAGCACGGCCAATCCATCGATGCGGCAGCTCTGTGTTCAGGTCTCCACGAACTTCACGAAGGAAATGGGGTGGAGCCCCAACCTGCTGAAAGATGAACGGAGAGTCTGATTGCATTTGACTCATCAGCCAATGCTGCAACATGTCCAAGTACGAATATCCAGTGACAGTGGTCTCAGTGAAGAAGAATGGCCAATACAGTTTTCGACATGACAAAACACAAAAAATATTTACCTTTGGCGAATCATGCTCAAATTCAATGCATTCGTGTGGATGCTTTGTACCCCATTGTAACGAATTTGTTGTGCCAATGGTAAATGGTCATCCTTGTTTGTGGCTTCTTACCGTACTTAATTCTAAAAATCCGTTGAACATCTGTATCACATTTGTTTTTGTCGAACACCAACACACAGAAAGCTCGTTTCGCAACTGAATTCGCCATGTTTGTGACTATCGCTGATTATCGGCAAATTATCAAACTACGCTGTGGCATAAAAAAACTTTCAGGGTTTCTCTTCAAAATGACATATGTATGACACCTGTACAATGTTTGGTTCTTGTGCAATAAATAATTGAAGGTGTTCCTGGACTTTATGTACACCCTGTTTCTGCCCTAATATTAGTCTTAGTCATAGGGAAGGGGAATTTTGTTAAAATTCAGTAAAGGCGCGGTTGGGCGATGAAGTCTGGGGCCGCTCTGGCAGTGTGTGGTAATAGTCGGCAGCCAGTAGGCCAGGCAGAGTAAATATGGCACAGAGCTGCAGCGGCGTATTGCACGTAAGATTTGCTTGGAGTTTAGCAACAGCGAGGCAGGGAACTGTAGAATTGCTTTAAGTTATTGTGATGTATGAGGCGAGGCGGTAAGCTAGAGCTGGGAGTAGCGATGTGTAAGTTGCTGATGTATGCGAATTTACCCCTGCCATAGTTTCTGTCTCTCTCTGATACTACATCAAAAGTGAGGGGAATAGCAGTATAAATAGTCAGGCACTTTTAGATTGAGAAGTTTTGTGCCATGTCAGTCGAGAGTCGGGTCAGACCTGTGCTGGTCTACACTTATAGGGGCCAGTCTGGCAGCGATGTTGTAAATATTTTGTGTAAACCTGTACTTTGTTTCTATGTACTTGTTAGGGCTGCATTCCGCCTCCAGGGACACAACACCGGGCCGAGACGCAACGGCAGCAGGGTACTTGGAGACTTCACGGTCTGCCAGGAGGAGGGCAGTGACAGTGGTCTGCAGTGGGCGCAGGACGGGCCACGTTCACTTCCCACCTGGTGTACCGGGGTCCAGGCGAGGCGTACGCTGCGGGACGCATGACAGCGCTGAAACAGCGTTAGGGACAGCGGCATCACTAACGGCAAGTTGCGACATCGCATCCAGGAGGGCGCGGGTTCCAGTCCGGTCGTCCTGGGAGCAGCGGCGGCCTGAGGGTCACAGGTGACCAGTACAACCACCTTCATCCCATGGTCGGACAGAGCAGGCCAAACAGGGTGGAGGGCGGCGAGGACCAGGGACTGCAGCAGTCTCCGGAATCGTGGGCAGCTGCGCGATGCAAGACACGATGCTTCAGCGGGAGGCGACCGGGGAGAGTGCAGCCGGTTTCCAGCTGAGCGGCCTTGATGACGGCAGAAGTGGTGTCGGCATACCAGGAGTTGCCGGTTGGACTCATGGCACAGAGTGCAGGGGCGTGCTGACATTACGTTTCTGTAAACTAGCTGGATAAAGGAATACTTCTGAATACCGCTGTATCACCCTGCAGTGCCCCCTGACGCTATTGAACTTGCTCGGCCTCCTAACGGGAAGTGGTGCGATGGGCCCCGGCTTCATCTCTGCCAACTGGAGTCGCGGGTTTGACCATCGACAGTCCGCAACACTATATATCCCGCCAGCATTTGGCAGTGGCATATGAAAAAGCTGCGTTCCAGGACGTTTGGCAGCTTAACAGTCTTGTTATTTCTCAGGACTACTCGCTGATCTTGACTCCAGATCAGTTCTGTTGGATTCATATTGTAATGGTACTGTGGCAAATGTAAAAATGCAGCATTTGTACAGTGTATTCGATGGTGTGAAAATGATTGTTTTTCATGTTTCTAGAGCACTTACCTATATCTGTGGTGTAAAACAATGGGCACAGTTCGAATAAAGAGTATTTGGTTTTTCATTTTTGCCTTAAGAAATTAAATTGTTATGTTTTATTAATTTAAGCAACCTTTATTGACAGTCTTTCATTAAACATCGATAATTAAGTATTTATGTTTGAAATGGAAACAGGAATTTCGCATGCAGTATGTAACTTGAAATAAGAAGACGAGCATTATCCATAAAAATGATGATGAATTTTACAAATACGGGATGTACGTATTTCAGGTTGAATGAGGGAAAAATAACTCATGTGAGTTTTGAACCAGAGTACGCTGTTGTTTATGAGTCTACCACACTACCAGTTCCGCTCTGCATCTGTGTCGTATTTCGGTATCAACTGTAGCTAATAAAGGCATTCAGAGAACTTCAAAGCCGATTATCTCTGTAAGTTTATGAAAACGTTAAGAATAACCTGTTTCTCAGCACTTCTTAACCATGTTCCAGACGCTGTTCTCTGGAACAGGAAGCAGACTCAGCTATTTTCATACTGCGTATTAACAGCATGACAATCAAATCATAACAGCGCAAAGGCTGTGACTGTATACGATTTTTGAAATAAAAGCTATATTTGCTAAAGCATGATTAAAAAAAAAGTTGATGGCTGTTAATAGGTTTGAATAACTTAAAGTTTCATTTAAAGTAACTTAGTAATAATATATCCAATACAAAAGTAGGACGTACTTCCAAGAGTGTAACAACACCAGTGTACATGTCCTACGGCTTCTGGCAATCATCGCGTTTACGTTTGTTTACATCTGGTTTATTCTTATGATGAAAGGAGTATAGTTCATTTTTTCATTGCATTTATCTCTGTTTATTAATGTACCATATGTGTGAACACTTTTTAATCCGTTCTGCCATTAACTCTGAATACTTATCTTTTCAATAAGATAGGCAAAAACATATGCTGTGTGATGTGAGTGAGGTATTGAACAGCATAGTTAGTACATAAAGCAATGTTTTAGGATTCGATGTGAAAGCTAGACAGGAAGATCCCTATCCGTTGGAGTGTGTGATGAGAAATCTAAGGAGGAAACTGAAAGATGTGGGTGGATTCACTCCCACACTCCAGTATGGCTGCACCCTTGTTGGTCCAGTCGACTTTCAAGTCATCATAGGTGCTGGGTAATATACTCAAGCAACTGTCAACTACATCAGTCTTGTGACTGAAATTTGTAAATTGTTAGCCAAGAAACTATCCTATATGCAAAATTCCTGTATTTATAGAAATTTCAAATAGCTGTTTGTTTAGAAAAGAAGTCACTGCTATGGACAGTGTTATTCCATATAAATGTATGTTTTTTCAAGTAGGGGAATCAACTTCTGAATACATTATATACCAGCCGGCCTCGGTGGCCAAGTGGTTCTAGGCACTTCAGTCCGGAACCGCGCGACTGCTGCGGTCGCAGGTTCGATTCCTGCCTCAGGCATGGGTGTGTGTGATGTCCTTAGGTTAGTTAGGTTTAAGTAGTTCAAAGTTCTAAGGGGACTGATGACCTCAGATGTTGAGTCCCATAGTGCTCAGAGCCATTTGAACCATTTTTTACATTATATACCTTTGAATCTTGTTTGACTTAGGTATAATGCTGTGGAAGGTTGAGGTTCTATGACTGGTGATTTGTTATGTTCAACCTGGAAATGTGAAAACTTAGAAAGTTCAGAATTATGTTCTATGAACCATGTTGAAAATAATTATCAGAATCTAATAAAAGTAGGCACAGTTAGTAGTCATACATTTCAATGAATTTTCTTGTCTTGACACTCATTATGTATTTTTTTATTAACTGCAAATGAATCTACTAGGTTTCTATGTACGCACGTTAGTTTATATGAACAATTAGCAAATAGTGTGGAAGACATTTGCGTTTATGATCATAAATTGTGTATAGAATGTATAACAAGAGGTATATGTTTCTGATTTCACACACTGATTTTGGTGCTCATGCTATTCGGTTATGTCATCATTCCAAGCTTTTTATGACTCTGTTTACCTGTATTTATCCTGAGTACTGCATTATTGCACCTCATTGTCACTTGTGTGCAAACTCATGCTTAACTCTGTTTATAGCAGAATGCTGTGGTTGTTTTTGTGATTAAAATAACACTATCCACCATGCCTTCTTGGTATGATTCTCACCCCAAGTGCACCAAGGCAATGAGGAAACTGGCATTTCATGTTGCTCTGTCTGTCCATTCTTTTTCGCTCTTTGGAAACTGAAAACAAAGAAAGGCTGGATGTTGGAACTATTTATTTCTGAAATAACAAATAATATATCGAACATGATGAACTTGGATATTTATTTGATGCTTAAACACACACAACATACTGGGAAGAATGGATATGCACAATAACAATACAAAGATACTGGACTGCAAAGAAAATGCACAGAAAATGCACACAGCAAAGGAAGTTGTGAGAACGAAAGAAAATAAATCACTGAGATTCTAACATAAATATAACAAATAACTTTGTCATTCTTTCACACATTTTCAACACTCCCACTTAAAGAGGACTCAAATTTATTATTAAGTGTTGAGAAGTTTCTCACGAATATCCTGAATGCTTCAGATGTTCAGCATCTTCATCTGCATCTGACGTGTCACCTTTGGTAATGGCTTGGTTAGTAAATCAGCCTGCTGGTCCTTGGATGGAAAATTTTCGAGTACAAACTCATTCTCCTTATACTTATGGCACACAAAGTAATAACATACATCAATATGCTTACTTCTTTGATGAAACTCTGGATTTGTAACAAGTTTCACTGCACTTAAATTGTCAATGTTCAAAGTTGTTTTTATTTTGCTAAACAATGCCAAGTCACTGAGCAAACTTTTCACCCCAACAATTTCTCTCACTGCCTGACTTGCTGCAATGTATTCAGCCGCAGTTGTAGAAAGTACTACCACCCTCTGCTTTGTTGAGGCCCAAGTAATAGTGGATTCATTGAGCTTTAACAATGTACCAGGTGTGTTTCTCCTAGTTTCCGCATCACCAGCATAGTCCGCATCACTGTAGGCATGGAGGTGATTCTCCTGCTTTGAAGGAAAATAAAGTTCATAGTGCCTTTAACATATTTCAGGATCGTTTCCACAGCACTCCAATGCATTTTCATTGGTTTCTAGAGATGCTGACTGACACTGTTGACTGCGAAAGTGATATCTGAATGTGTTCCTATTGACAAATACATCAGACTACGCACAGCTTGCCTATATGGGACATTGGACATGTCCTTCTCCCCCCTTTTATGCAGGTCAGCACACATCTGATGATGATGGTCTGCACATACTGTTACAGGGTTAGCATCCTCTATCCTGAAGTGGCGTAAAACCTTCGTAGTATAAGCTTCTTGATGCAGAAAAACAGAGACATCTGCTAATCGTTCTACCTGCAGGCCCCAGTACGTATCCAATTTTCTGAATGTGATGTCAAATTCTCTTTGTAGTTCACTAAGCTAAAGGTTAATAGTAGAGGGATCTTTAGCAGCTATCAGACCATCATTCACATGTACTGCCAAGATTAATGGATTATTTGTATCCTGATTGGTGAATACACATGGATCTTCATTTGTTGGCTGAAGTCCAAACTTCTATAAAACTGTCGTGAAATGTTGGTTCCAGCACCTGAAAGCTTGTTTCAGGCCATAAAAGCTTCGATTTAGTTTACACATACGGTCAGTTACATCTTCGAATTCTTTTGGTTGATTCATATAAATGTTCTCTGCAAAATTTCCATACAGAAAAGCAGTTAGGCCATCAAATTTTTCAAGACACATGTTTCTGGATGGTGTAATGGATAATACTATATGAAGTGAGTCAAATCTAGTCACTGGACTATACGTTTCCAGATAATCTATACCTGCAACTTGCTCGTAACCTCTAGCCACAAGTCTAGCCTTAAAATGTGGAGCATCATCACTGTTAGAATACTTGATTTTGTACACCCAACGGTTATCAATGACTTGACGATATGCAAATAGATCCACTAATGTCCAGGTTTGGTTAGCTTCCAAGGAATTAATTTCATCTTTCATGGCATCTTTCCACCTTTATGCCTCATCACACGTAACTGCTTCGTCATATGTGGCTGGTCCACCAATATCTAAAACGGATACATGGTTCTCGTATCTTGCTGGCAATCTTAATGATCTGCGATCTCTTAATCGATATTTCCTATCAGACTGAAGAGCTACTGCTTCCCATTCACTAATATTATCAAAATGTGCATCATTACCTCTTTATTCACATGCTTCTCAAGAAGAATAGTTTGAAGGTTGGCTTCTACAGATGGTAAACTATTTTCAGATATGAGAAAGTTCACTGCTCTTGGTGTTGATGTTTCACGTTTGCTGCAGTTGTTCTTAAACAGTTTCACTGTAAAAGTAACATCTCTGTGGACTTTTACTTGTTGCAGGTCTGGAAACCACACATGATAACCTTTTGTGCTTTGGTCATAGCCAACGAAATACCCCTTTTTGGTATTTGCATCCCATTTTTGCCTCTTCTCTTTAGGAACATGAACATAAATTTCATCACCAAAATTTCTGAGGATTTTTAAGCTTGGTTTCTTCCCTAGCCACAGCTCGCATGGCACAATTTCCCTGTCTTTATTTGTTCCAGTCCAGTTGAGTGTGAATACTGAATAATTCACAGCTTCTGCCCACATTTCAGTCAGCAGTGCAGCTGCATGCATACACATCCTGTCTAACTGGACAACAGTTGTATTTTCCCTTTCAATGACTCCATTCTGTTGTGGACTGTATGGCACTGTTTTCTGATGCAAGATGTCATGCTGGTTAATCAAATTGACGACCACTTCATTACAAAATTCTAATCCATTATCTGTTCTTAATGTGTTTATGCCTCTGTACAAATGTTTCTCACTTACTTTAAAGAAATTTTCCAAACATTCAGCTATGTTCGATGTATTCTTGATATTGTGCATCATTCTCCAGTGACTATAGTCATCTTTTAACATCAAGAAATATTTTGCACCACCCAGAGAGACTTCTTGCATTTTACCACACAAATCTGAATGTACAAGCTCATCTATTTGTTTTGATTTTGTACCATTGGATGGAAATGGCAGTTTGCTTATTTTACCAATAATGCAGTCTTCACACTGAAACTTCTGATCTTGGAATTTTATGTTAGCACTTGACAAAACTTGCACAATATTCTGATGTGCCATCCTCATGTGCCACAGAAAAAGAGGATCACACGCAGCAACATTTGTACAATACTCACGATTTGTCACAACCTTAAAGTTCATTTTAAACAGCGTGTCATGTCTCTCTCCCACTGCAACAACATTTTCGTTCCTTAAAAATTGACACATTCTATTGTCAGATTGATGTGTCATATCTATATTGAGAGCAGCGCCCAAAGACAACAGATTCTCAGTCAACTCTGGAACATACAAAACCTTGCTAATTTGATTTTCCTTCCATTCCTTTCCCTTATAGGCCAGAATATTAATGTTTCCAGATCCAAGAGCAGGAATGTCTTGCCTCTGGAAATTCTTCATATGTGATGAATCAAGAACGTTGATTGGACATGCGGTCAGTTGCTCCTGAATCCATATACCATGCTTCTCCTGTTGTATCTGAATCACTTGTACCAAACATTGCTTCTCCAATGACAGCTTCTCCATTGGGTGAAGACTGGTTTGAAATTGTGGCTTTTCGCTTTTTGCAGTCACGAATCCAGTGCCCTGGCGTATGACAATAGTGACAAGTGCAAGATTTTCCAAAATGGTTGTGTTTCTTAACACATTTTTATGAGAGATATTGTTTGCTGCATATGCTGCACTTTCACCTTGATCACTTACATTTCTTCTATTTTCCTCAATGGCAAGTCTGGAGATCAGATTACTAAGTGTTCGTTCACTTGCCATGCATTCACAAAATATTTGTATGCCACTGGTAAATTCATCAAAATTTTTGTAACAACCATTTGCTCCTGTATTTGCTCACCAAGAACCTGCAAGCGATGTGCAAGATTTTCAATTCTAGCAATATGAGGTTGGTTTCTTCTGCACACTATACCACTGTTGCAGTAGCATGGCATCTGTTGGTTTCTTCTGCACACTATACCACTGTTGCAGTAGCATGTGCACACTGATTCCAGATTTTTGTTCATAAGTAGACACTCGCTTGACCCACATTTCTTTTGATGTGTTGCAGTTCATAATGTGCAGCACTGTTTTTTCTTCAACTGACACTGCGATAATTCGTTGAGCTGTTGTGTAACACTTCATGCAGGCTGCAACTCACTTGTCGTATGCAGCATTACCGGATGTTTCTTCAGTCAAATTATACAAACCATCAATAACTGTCCAAACATTGTGCGATTTCAACACTATGCACACCTGAAACTTCCAGGCAGTCAATTTTCGACACGTCTGAGCTTGTTTATGCGGACGATCTCACTTTCCATCTTGAGGTTAAGTTATTTTTCTCTTCTCTCGCTCGTGGTACAATCGTATTTAAATTATTATTTCTTGTCCAATACTAACTTTTTACAAAATATTATCTGTCTTGCGTTCGTGGGCCCATAACCTGTTGGGACTACTTATTTCTGAGATAACAAATAATATATCGAACGTGATGAACTTGGATATTTATTTGATGCACAGTTACACCACAGTCTAATATATACAGTCGCGACACTCACTGCTGTGAAAGTTGTTACCATTTGACAGTTCAAGTGACACTAGCGCCCCTAGCGGCCAGAAAGCTCGCCTTCCTCTGACGGCAGATGCGACGTAAAAATAATGTTTATTTTTAATTCGTTTTGTACGTAATTTACAAAATAGTTAGTATATTTTTGGGTCACAAGTGTTAGGAGAACAGCGAGAGACATAAATGATAGTGAAATATAAGTACACAGAGCACAAACTATTGAATGAAGTGACATAAGCTGCAACATATTCTTGAAGAAATAATTAAGAAGTAGGATACAATCACACTTATTTTACTGAAAGTAAGAGAATACACACTGTATATCCCACATATGAAGTATATAGATGTGTAAAAATGAAGCGACATATCACTTTTCATTACATTCTGTTTTGCAGGAAGTCTGCTTCCAAAAATACAATTTCCATATTACACTTTGTGGTATCTGGTTTTCTCAATGAAAAGTATGACTGTTTCAAAACTTTATTATATCCCATTGGTACATTTACCGAAAATAAAATTAAATGAATGAGTCAGTCCTAACACTTTAGCAACCCAAATGAGCCAGCTCCATCACTTATTTATTTCTTCTCTTGCCCCTACAAACTAAGTCTTGATTCCTGAATTTAATAATGTAAAAGAGCCTCACTTTCACAAAAAGTCTTATTAACAACAGCTTGGTTTCAGCACAGCATCCAGATGAAAACTGGGAATGTCCATCAACATGTTCACAAAGAAAGCACAACAATTACTTACGTGAGCATATTCATCAAAAGTAGAAGTCATCTTAGTCTCACAATGAGTTAAAAATTCTTTGATATCTTCTGTACAAATAAATAGGCATCCAAAGTTGCCTTCATAACTTTTTAAATGACAATAATCTTTGTCATTTGCATCTAAGTCTTGGCTGCAATCTACAAGTACTGTCCTACATTTATAACAGTCGTGAATTGTAAGCAGTTTCTTTAATACATAACCAAACACATATCTCATGCTGTTCGCCTCTCCGAGGCCTGTTTGGACTTCCACATGTGGTAGTCTGATCACCGAACTCGTGTCATTGATGTCCAACAGTGGTGAAACAAGTAATTTGAGCGTTGCGTGTCATATCCACTATTGTCTGACCCCAGTTGATCCCCTCACTATTGGAGGTAGCTACACTGTGTGTGTTCATTACTTTGCTTAAAGCACAATTATTGAATGCAGCACAAAACTGTCTTGGTGATGGGTTGCTACAAAAAACACCTTTATGCCTTATCACTGAGAAAACGTTTTCCAGTGGATCTTGATTAATTTTGCGTGTTAATAAATATAACTTGGTTACATTCAAAACATCATCAACAGACATGTTCAAAGCGCTTATGTTACCCAGAGGTCCTTTAACACACTTAATCCTTGATGAAAAATCTTTCCACCAACATATACAAATTTCCATGACTGTATTCATGGCTTCATTGTCTTTAATATTTCCAAAGGTCTTGAAGCACTTGTAATGCAGTTACTTAAGGATACAGGCCCTTTAACACTATATGCATTAAATATGTCAAAAATATCGTTTAAATTTTGGCAAAAATCTGCAGTAGCAGTAGCAGATGATGATATGGTGCCACAAATAACAAGTGTCTCAATGCCTGTTGCTACTGTATGACTCAACACACGAACTGTGGTGCTTAGCTTCATTTTTGAAAATGCTGGCAGTTGGACAGCTCTTTTAGTGAGGTTGTGGGCCAACTTGTACTTCCTTTCACAATCACTTGAGTACAACTGACAAATGTCCTTCCATGAAGCAGTGCCAATCCATTCTTCATCTGTTGTGTGGATAATTTTATACCTGAATAAATTATTACGTATGCTTTTTATCAAGTGTGGGGTGTCATAAAAAAAGTAGATCTTACTCCCTTCGTGTACTAAGCATGGATTAACTGGTGTGATACCCAGTCTGTGCCACCACTCCACAAAATTTGAGCCAAGGTGAGTCACACATGTTTTTACAAACAAATCAAACTGTGTGAGTTTTTTCACAAATTCAAAAAATATGCTCATCAGATGGGTGGCTCCTACTGGTCCTTTGGAGAAATAATATACTAATGCCTGTTTAAAATTTGAGAATACGCCATTAATCATTATAACTAATGCAGTATTGGCAACCACAGATGTACGTATGAAAGCCATTTCTTCAAATCCAATAATACGGTCACCAGAGCTGTCATATATTAAATTTTCCATTAGAGACATCTCATCAATAGACAAATTAGCAATTATATCAGTTTCTGGTAACCGCTGCACTTTCTGCTTTAAAAGATGAAATATGTTATTATTTATCCCACAATTTAATTGTATATCTACCACATACCTTTGTAAGGTACGACTGATGGAAGTCTAAAATAGTGTGATAAAAAACTGTATGCCTGAGTACTATAATACAACAAATTCAGTGCAAATAATTTAGTTCCATCTTTCCATCTCGCACCACGTTTTCCATTCATTGATATACTGATTGGGCTTATCAATAAATCGAGAGCATCTTTTTTCAATCACTTGAAACCAATACTTTTTAAATTGAGCTTGTCTTTTGTACTTGTGTCCTGTGACGTTGTGGTTGCAGTTTATTCTTACGATGGGCACTTTCCTTGTCACATAGTAATTTTGTATGAAGTCTAATGATTTGCACGTTTTTACATTTCACACTATTTTCCAATACGCGAATAATTTCACGTAATCTAAGCATTTCATCTTCAAACGATGTCTGTGTTGCAGATTCCGTTGTTAGTGATTTTATAAATGTCTCTCGTGTAGGAGCACTTGTGGTAGCTGTTTCTTCTGTGTCAGGAGACAGTTTTATTGTTTTTGCAGTAACACTTTCACGTTTGTATGGCAACTTTCTCTTCATCATCACTAGTTGTGGCTCATTCGGCATTTCAAATAACGTAGGAACTGCATTCCATACCAGTGTCTTCTTTTGCGCGCTCATGAACTTATTTGACTTGAAATGTAACGCACAAAACTTCACGTTATTGTGCAAATAAATGACATCTTTTTGCAGCAGGTCCTGTCTTCTACTATTTATTAGCCACTTCTTGCTCCTAAAAAAGAAAAACAAATTCAGTAATTCGATACAGTTTAGAAAAAAATTGTAAATAAAGAGCGCTCTAATGTGATGTTTCATACCTCTCAGGGTCCTTAGGAAACATGGATAATGACAAATGTGGTGTCATCTTCCTATTATTACTGCAATTGATTGCGCTACATACGCTGCCTTTCGTAAAAACCATGTTAAAAATTAATATAAACGATACTGTTTACATTTACTGAATACCGTATTCAGCAGCGTAGCTTCTCCACCGCTTGGGGCGCTGCTGTCGCGCTGTCTAACAAAAATCAGCGAGAGTGTCGCGACTGTATATATCAGACTGTGGTTACACACAAAACATATTGGGAAGAATGGATACATAAAATAATAATATAAAGATACTGGACTGCAAAGAAAATGCACACAGCAAGAAAGTTGTGAGAACCAAAGAAAATAAATCACTGAGATTCTAAAGCCGGGTTCACACACGCAACGAAAGTATCGCCACAAGTCAAGTCATTCTGAAGTGGCGCTGTGAGCTACCGTTCACACAGGACGCCACAAATTCTTCGTCATTGTGCGGTTTGCTAAATGGCGTCACCTGTCTCAGCTGATTAAACGGCTGTACATATTACTAAATAAGAAGTTTTGGAAACATAATAAATGTAAAATATTACTTACCAAAGTGTTTCTCGTCTCTCTTGTCTCGACTACATGTTTTTAGAACCGGTCTGCAGCTTCAGACCGAGTAAGGCTGCGTTTATAAATACCGTCTGTAGACGCACCACTCTTAAGTGATTTCAGTGCTTTTTTATGTTCATCCGTGTCTGCATTTCGAATGCTTTTTTGACATATTAATAGCAAAAGCACTATCTGCGAACGAATACGCACTAGAAAGGTTTGAATCCAGCCGCGAGGTAGCAATCGAAGACGTTATTCGATTGTGGAGAAGGCAAAATGGCGCACCAAAGTAGAACCAAGTTCAACTTTTTGTGGCGTGACAAAAGTTGCGCTTCTTAAAGGGCACCACCGAAAACTAGGAGTTCACACATGCAACTACAAAGCAACTGCAGTTCACCATTAGCAGTGGCGATACTTTTGTTGCCTGTGTGAACCCAGCGTAACATAAATATTACAAATAAATTTGTCCGTCTTTCACACATTTTCAACATAAAGACTGGAGCAGTCAAACAATAGTTAAAGTTAAACAAATGTTTCGTTTTGCTTTTGTTTTGTGGAACTCAAAAAAATAAACAGATTTGTTTTATTTTAATTGGTAGGAAGAGCAACAAGAATTGGTAAATGAAAAAGAATCGCCAACAGATGCTGAATTTCCCCATTATCTAACACCAAGAGAGCGAAGAGTGCAACCTGGAAAAATATTGTATCAAGCTTTGACACACCACTGTCCAGTGACTGATCTGTTAGCAAGAGAAAGAGAAACCAGTTTAAAAGCAATGCTTCAACTTTGGATGCACTTAACCTAACTGGTGTGTAGTTGAAAGCCATTCGTTCTGGAGATGAATTTAATGCTTATGGGAAGTATATAGTGTATGAATTACGTGTTCTTAAAGGGAACCAACATATATTTGCAAGAAAGCACATTGATGATGTTATTTTTGAAGCTGAACTGGAAGCATTAACAAAGGACTTTGCAGTTGTTAACTGTAGGGGTTCTTCCGGATGACAGAGTTTAACACATCATATTTTTCCTAATAGTTATTAGTCAAACCTGCCCTGTAGCACAATAGGCTATTCACATCCCAGTCACACTGATCAGCCTATTACTAGTTCAAACAATAATTCAATAAATATAGATAATACCTCAAGCTTACTAGGAATTTCTAAGTACTTTGAAATTTAGAGAGTGATTATGCACACACTAATCTAACTATAAAATATTTTCTGCATATTTTATTTTTTAGTTTAATTCTTCAAGCAGTTAATGTTTTCTTAAAAAAGTAAGCTGTTAATGTTATTCTATTTTTGTTTAATGTCCATTTATTTTCACTTAACTCTGTTCATTCAGGAGGCAAAACATTTGTACTTTTCATTTACTTACCTTCAAATATTCCATTTTCACAACATCATATGTAGATTCAAAGGATTCTGGTATAATGTGGCTCAAAGCTTGTTTTGAAATTATAGTAATAAATTGTAAGTCCTTTTAGTTCCTGCCAGTCGCTAAAAACCATAGCGTTGTGGTGAGTCTCTCATGGGGGCTTTTTCAATTTCTGGTGTCACAAGCGCTAACAGTTTACAGCATGTGATTCTTTAGTTTCTCCGGCATATTTGTTGCTCGAACAGTCCACGGGTATACTGGTGGTTATTAGTGTCCAACGGACACAATATTTCGGTGATAAGACATGTCGCCATCGTCAGGTGCGCTGACGAACTGAGCTCCTGAGGGCGGGCGGCCGATTTAAATCCCCTCCCCCGGTGGGCCGCTCTCTTCGCCGTCCACACCCGCGCGCCGGCGGTCGCGAAAACGTGGGCGTCGGAATCTGTCGTAGCGTCGTTGTGCTTGCTACTACGTTCAGCCTGGTCGCCAGTTCGTACTTCTTGCTGAGAGTCTTCTTAATTACATTCAATGCCGGGTCCCAAGCCTTGCTGAGATTGTAACCGCAATCTCGGTTGATAAGATCTTCCCTGGTACGAATTTCAATAGCCTCCCTTATAACACTGTCCCAATATTTAGAGGTCTAAACCAGGATCTTGGTACGCTCATAATCCATCTAGTGTTTCCCGGATAAACAGTGCTGTGCTACCGCCGACTTATTTGGATATTTCAGTCGAGTGTGCCTTTGATGTTCTCGGCACTTGAATGTAATTAAGAAGACTCTCAGGAAGAAGTACGAACTGGCGACCAGGGCGGACGAAGCAAGCACATCGATACTACGACAGTTTCCGACGCCCTCGTCTTCGCGACCGCGGGCGCGGACGGCGAAGACAGCGACCCGCGGGGGGAGGGGATTTAAATCGGCCGCCCGCTCCCAGGAGATCATGATATCAAAGAGGCCATAACAACAAAAGGCTACGACGTGCGGTCAGTGTGGAAGCATGGGTCAAGCGTCCGTAACCCGTTGTACCTCGCAACACTCATAGACACGCCCCAACATCGGAAACTATTCCAAGAAACACGCCTAATGTCCCTCACAGTCACGCCCGAAACATTAAAGCAGAGAGCAAGGGCAGTGCAGTGCTTTAACTGCCAGGTCATAGGGCACGTTAACGCTGACTGCGAAATGCCGCCAAAATGCGTCCGCTGTGCGGGGGACCACGCATCCAGCGACTGTACCCGGAAACCGGGGGACCCCCTGATGTGTGCAAACTGCGGAGGCGGCCACACAGCCAGCTACCACGGCTGCCCCGTCCAGAAAAGGGCATGGGACAGAAGACAAGGCAGAATCACCAACGACACCACAGTAAACCAAAACAGGACAAAAACACGCAACCCAACAAAAACAACTGACCCCAGACACCGCAACATCGAACGAACACTAGAAAAACAAAACACTCCAGACACCAGACCACACGCCAAAACACAAACACTCACAAACAGACAGGCACACATCATACGCGCAAGCTGTAACACCAGAACCCAGCCCCACAAAAACAACAACAGAACCAAAACAACAGGCTCCCAAAATACATGCAAACGTAGATGGAAACTCACCCATGACGCACTTCACCACAGCCCTCACAGAAGTCATCAAATTGATAGACAGGCTAATGCAGACGATGACACAGAACTTTGAAAAACTGTCCGCCGACATCAGTTCGGCAGTTAGGCCCTCGCAGCAAGCTGCGAAGTCAGGAATCACAAAACCCCACGATGGCTAGGCCAGCTGTGCAGAGACTCAAATTTTGTACGTTTAACGCTAACGGCCTCGTCCAACAGACACTGGAATTCAAGCAGTTCCTGACGGACGAAAACATTGACGTATGCCTGGTGTCTGAAACTCATCTCAAGCAAGGAGTTCGAGTAAAGGCACCAAACTACCTCAGCTACAGAAGAGACCGACCAACTGCAGGGGGCGGGGTAGCAATCTACAATAAAAGGGGGATTCCGCACCATCAAGTATACCTACCTGACATGAAGCAGTTGGAAACAGTAGCAATCGAGGTAGCGACAACCACAGGTCCGGTAACTGTGGTTGCGGCATACCGACCTCCCACCCGCACCTTAGAGGAAGACGACATCGTAAAACTAGGGCAAATCAGGGGCAAGCTCGTAGTTGGGGGAGACCTCAACGCAAAACACACAGACTGGCACTCCAGCTGTGCAAACAGAGCGGGCCGACAACTGAAAAGCATCACGCGCATCCACCAACTTCATGTGTGGGGCCCTGAGGAGCCCACACATTTCCCCCTGAACGGCAACAGGGCGGACGTCCTCGACATAGCTGTTACGAAAGGTCTCGCAGGTTTTGTGGCTGCGAGTTCACTGAACAAAATGTCATCAGACCACAACCCTGTAATCTTTGAAATCGACGTGGGTGGGTGGCTGCCGCCCACCCAGCGACTACTCACACACAAAAGTACCAATTGGGAACAATTCAAAGAAAGAGTAACAGCAGACTTCACAAACACCCCGCTCCCATTAGACAACATCGAACAAACGCTGAGAAAGTTCACCGACGCGATCCTGCAAGCAGCAAAGGGCGCTACACCCAACCCCCCTCCCATTCCACCTCCCACCCAGCGATTGCCACCCCAGCTGCTTGCCCAGATTAGGCACAAGAACAGGACCGTGAAGGAATGGAAACTGACGCGAAATCCGATGACCAGGAGGCTGCTCAACCGCCTACAAAGAGAGCTCAAGGTGTCGCTCACTGAGCACAGAAACCAGCAATGGTCGAACCGCCTCACGGCTCTCAAAGTGCAGGACAGCAGCCTCTGGCAAGCCACCAAGCAGTTCACTAAAAGACGCGCTAGGATGCCGCCTCTGCATGGCGAGAGAGGACTAGTGTTCAGCGCCCAAGACAAAGCCAACGCACTCGTCGACGTCTTCGAAAAACAAACAATTCACCCCAGCAGAGGCGCAAGACCGAGAACATGAGAGAACAGTCAGAGAACAGCTAACTGCATTTCTTGCAGCAGAAGATGACGTCGCTGACGATATACCTACCTTCTCAACCGAGGAGGTAGCAAAAGCCATCAGATCTCTACCCACAAAGAAAGCCCCAGGTCATGACCTCCTCACCAATGAACTGCTAAAACACCTGCCCCAGCTAGCGATAGAAAAACTGACAGAGATATTCAACGTGATCACGCGAACACAAAAATTCCCGAAGCAGTGGAAACACGCGGAAGTGGTCGCGATCGCTAAGCCTGGAAAAGACCCACTCTTTCCCCAGCACCACCGTCCCATTAGTTTACTCCCCACTCTGAGTAAACTGTACGAGCGCCTCCTATTGGTACACATCGATCAATACATACGTAGAGAAGAAATGCTCCCCCAATTCCAGTTCGGATTTCGCAACAAACACTCAGCACCCCAACGACTAATGAGAGTAGTCGAAGCCGCCACAGACGCCTTCAACCGGAAAGGTTACTGTGGCCTAGTGCTACTCGATGTAGCCAAGGCATTTGACAGTGTGTGGCACACTGGACTACTCTACAAACTCTATACATTAGGGTTCCCTGGCCAAGTCGTTAAGGTACTGCGCAGCTACCTAGCTGATCGTAAATTCTGTGTCAAAGTAGACATTGCTAAGTCGAGAACACGAGGCATACGGGCTGGTGTCCCACAGGGCTCGGTGCTAGGCCCCGTGTTGTACAACTTGTACACAGCCGACACACCGACTGCCCCACAGACCCACACAGCCCAGTACGCAGATGACATGGCCTTTTTTGCCACGAGCACCAACAGGACACTCCTCAACAACACAGAAAGATGGGCAAAAAAATGGAGAATAACAGTTAACAGCGACAAAACACAAGCGATCATGCTCACACAAAGAAAAGGCAAACGATCCATTACACACCGTCGCAGACAGAACACAACACTCAGGCTCCACAGACGTGAAATCCCGGCGAAGTACCTGGGGGTCACTTTAGACCAGCGCCTTACCTGGAGAACGCATATAAGCGATCTCTGGAATAAGGCAAGCGCCAGGTTAAACGAGCTATATCCACTGCTAAACAGCGGCAGCAGCCTCGCAGCGACAACTGGAGTCAGGCTCTACTGCTGTTTAGTAAGACCGATACTCGAGTACGCCTGTCCGGTGTGGGGATATGCAGCTAAGTCGTACATAGCGCGGCTGCAGAGAACTCAAAATAGGGCACTGCGACGGGCATTACACGTCCCCTCTCGATTCCCCACGGCAGACACACACGAAGCCGCGGGGATGAAACTGCTGACACAGAGATTTCGAGAACTCGCGGCCGCGTTCTACCGAACCGCGCGCAACTCCGAAAACCCCCTCATTAATACACTAGGGAACTACCCCAACAACACAACAAAATTCAGGAGACCAAAAGCAATCCTGGACTAATCACAAAACATCTGATCACCAATGCATAAAAAGTTAGGCCAGAACAAAAAGTTAGGAGCATGCCCTGCATGCCATAAATCACTGCACAGCCAGCTAGAAGGAAATGTCAGAAGACAATACCCTTCAATGCAGACATTCTCAAGTAGGTGAGAAAATCATATATGCAACGACGACGACCAGGAGATCAGTTCGTCAGCGCACCTGACGATGGCGACATGTCTGATCACCGAAATATTGTGAACCGCCAGTATACCCGTGGACTGTTCGATTAGTTCACAGTATGTTTATATCTCCATACTTAAGTAATTGCATCAGTCTTCGCGAACGCGGGCGCGGACGGCGAAGACAGCGGCCCGCGGGGGGAGGGGATTTAAATCGGCCGCCCGCTCCCAGGAGATCAGTTCGTCAGCGCACCTGACGATGGCGACATGTCTGATCACCGAAATATTGTGAACCGCCAGTATACCCGTGTACTGTTCGATTAGTTCACAGTATGTTTCTATCTCCATACTTAAGTAATTGCATCAGTCTTCTGGTTCCTGCCATAGTTCTCGGAGAAGATTCGCATGGGACAATGTTCCTTTCTTCAATAACCAATCTTGGGACCACCGGGAACAACATGCAGACTTTCTCTTGTTCAGCTTAAGAACACTTAGTGGAACTGTCGTCAGTAGCATTGTTTTCTCCCTGATGATTTCTGAATGACTGAGGAAAAAACTGAGCTGAAGTTTGAATGGAGTAGCTGCACGATTTGTGTCAGTCCTGTCGTCAGTCTTGCATGACCAAGTAAGACTGATGAAAATTAATACATGTAGAAAAGGCTTTAAAGATGACCACAGACAGTGGGCACACACCTCTCTTGTGTGCCAACAGTAGTAGGGCAAGGCCAGCAGGAGCACAATTCGTTAGTGTGCGTTGCATACATTCAGGGGCAAGCATACATAAAGAAGCAAACCTATTGTTCTCTTTTGATTCACAGATCCTTGAACTGTTGGTCTGCTAAGTGTATTATCCACTCAGGGAATAATCAGTCCTTCCAAGAAACCCCCAACCCTCCTGCCCCCTCCTCCTCCCCCTTCCCTTCCCTTCCCTCCCCTCCCCTTCCCCTCCTCCACCCCCTCGACCCCCGCCAACTCGTCATCTCCTCCCATCTGGGAACTCCCCTCGCCAATACAAGTACACTTCCACGCCTGAGTTATTCGAATAGCACACTCCCATTCTATCAATTTGATTGAATAATTAACTAAATCGAACAATTAATGAACTCCTCAAAAATGGCTCTGAGCACTATGGGACTTAACATCTGTGGTCATCAGTCCCCTAGAACTTAGAACTACTTAAACCTAACTAACCTAAGGACATCACACACATCCATGCCTGAGGCAGGATTCGAACCTGCGACCGCAGTCACGCGGTTCCGGACTGAGCGCCTTAACCGTAAGACCACTGCGGCCGCCCAAATGGACTCCTCAAGCTCTGTGGAAAATCCCAGCCCATCCCCTCCCATCCCCCACCAGGAAATTGGCAGGAAAAATATTCAGTTGATTGGCCATTTGGCAGGAAATCGATTGCAGTGTGTGGAATATTGTTTCAGTAATTTCTGGTAGCCAAAGCAGTGTATGGAATATTGTTCATTTAAGAAATTATTTGATATATCCAGTATATGGAATACAATTTATTTATTTACTTATTTAAAGAATATGGCGGGAAATCGATTGCAGTGTACGGAATATTGCTTACACGATTTCTGGTACACAAGACAATCAGTGGAATATTGTTTATTTAAACAATTTATGGGAGACAAGGCAGCGTTTGGAATATGGTTTACTTATTTATTTAAAGAATTTGTCAGGAAATTAACTGCAATGTATGAAATACTATTTATTTAAACATTTTGAGGGCCTCAAGGCATATGGAATATTTAAACAGTTACGACGCTTTTTTGTCTAAAATGCACAAGTATACTATCAACATAACTCACCATGTGTAATTGCACTTTTAAAAATCTTTCTCACCAAAGCTGGGCCGAATGCTTTGCTGCTCCCACACACACACAGGCTGCACTACAACTGCTCAGGCCCCACAACTGACAGACCAGATGTCGCGCTAATACCCAAACAAAAGCGTCAGGTGGCGGTAACCCCTTGATGTTGATTCCTGGCAAATTTCTGTCGAAACACATACTCTCTCTCTCTCTCTCTCTCTCTCTTTCTCGCAAGGGGCCATCATGACCCATCACGTGCTACTGGCCTGCACATGCTGTATTCATATTGAACTGTAAACAAAGCAGTGTTTACTTGGTAAACCCACAGCTGTGGATGTCTCGGAAATATTCTCTCACTCGATCAGATTGATTTACTAATTAATTAAATCGATATCCTCTCTGTGGGACAGTTTTTCCTTGCTTCCTATTGGTGGTTACTAGGACTGAAACACTTGGTGGGATTTTATTCTGCAACCATCCAGATTTTTCCCCCTTGCTTCCTATCAGTGGGTACTGACACAGTTAGGTCATCTGGTAGGAAGTCCATTACGTTGGAGGCAGCTGAAAATATCAAATTTCAGCTCAGTTGCATGCTATATCCTTAAACAGTTTGCAGGAGGGGATCGACAGGTGTGTGCTCACAATACAACTATTCGAAACAATAAAATGACCAACCGGGAATTTCACGTTATAATTGGGTTTTTAAAGCACTATAGAATTCCTAAATTTGTTCTCTCCTCTACATTCAAGACAGATCCATTGTGATGTATTGATAAGCACTAAACACGCCACACTTAAACCATGATCCAGTCCGTAGCAGTAGTTGTCATGGCTAGATTCGGAGATTGCTGAAAAACTGGCACGTCCCACATGCTCATGTCGTGATGACTACACACAGAGCACTAATCACCTCAAATGCCACTGGCGCCAACACTTAGAGGTCGGTGAAAACTACCGAAGTAGCCGCATCTGTGGAAGTGCTTGCATGCTAGAGTGCACCATCCCCAGCCATGGAGGGCATCCAGAGGTGATTGGAGTGGTAGTGATTTGGATGTCCAGCGGCAATACATGGCAGTGATAGATACTGAATCACTCAATTTTCCACGGAGAATACCAGCAACACACTTGATTGTGGAGGCAGTCCAACAAATACTGTGTATTAATCTGTTATTTTGCTATTCAGAGTCTGCGACTGCTGGGACCTGCCCCTACAGCTGCGGGCAAGCTGGCTGGAACATTTCTTTGAGGCCACCGTTCACGACTGCCTTAATGCGGAAATGCCCATTTGGCCACACACTACCTCCGCCACGCCATCCCACACGCCAAATGGCGTCGTCCTAGGAAACCAGCCACATATTTATCACAGTAAGCACAATTAAATATTACAGTTGCACTCCCAATCTGATGACATTCGACAATGTGTGGAAGTATTGGAAATACTTTCTCCTGATGGCTGTGGCTCTGGAAATATATATATATATATATCCCTCTTCAGACTGGACATAATTTTCCACATAAAATCCTTCATTTCCCCTTATGGCTATCAGTGCATTAAAATCACAGTCTCGCACATCAAATCCATACATCTCTTACGTCCACACATAGTCATTTTCTTTTCATATGTCAGAACAATAACCACAGTAACTTTACACCCCAACACTAACTTTATAAGCCTGTCGATCACAGTAGATCCATCACGCATCCCCTACTAAGTATAATACTTTACTAAAAACTGATTGTTGGTGGCACCAAACAATATTGAGCGAAGATCCGCAATGGATTGTCATTCCTTATTTGTTTCTCCTGCGAGTCGTACCAGTGTTACTTACGTAGAGCAATGTAGTCGTCTGATGAAGCTAACAGATGTTACAAACTCGATCGCAACGACCATGTTACTGTCACCCTGCATAAAAAGCGGTTTTGGTTCTACAGGCACTCACAAGTATCGCTAACGATATCCATGCCAAAAAACTGTACATGCTTAATAAATCAACGTATGATATTGCTTCGAATGAAGTGGTCTTGGTCTTCCACACAAATACTGTGACACTGAATGTAGACTATGGTCGCAGGGTGTGTATTAATAGACCGAAAGTGTGGGTGCACATCGCCAGCTGTGTGAGCTTGGAATTATTACTAAATTTACTAAATTTAGAATGTGATTCGGACAAGGAACATGGTGTTAAGCCGCTGTTTGCAACTCTCTCTTGCTGCTGCTAGATATTTCTCTTGCTAACAAACAGTATTTGTAGTGCATTCTATATCGATACCATGCAGACTGTGTAACATAGGTTCTGTGATACATCCATGGGGTTATACACTCATGCTCATAAATTAAGGATAACTGCAGAATGTTGTGCCTGTGATGTTACAAAATAAAAGTGATATTGTTATTCAGTGGAAAGTTGGAAATTGAGATTTCGCTTACTCCTTCATAAAGCACAAATGGCGTAAGAATCATGGATTGACCATTGTCATAAAATATTGCATTATGAAATGTGAATAGTTTTTACTTGCAGTTTCGCGTGGCTGGAAGCAGTCACAGCTAGCATGCTATTGATTAAGAAATTGCATTATCGTCTTTCTAATTACTTCATGATCGTAGATACGATCATACCTGGTTGTGAAGTTATTGTTATGACAAAACAATTTCCTAAGGGACCAGAAAGTTCTTAAGGGCGCAAAAACAACTGTAACATCACACAAAAGGGAAATTCAATATTAAAGCCGATGCAAGATGACGATAAAACAGTTTTCTTTTTATCAATGTAACACGCACATTGGACTGCTGATCTTGGTGTCTGTAATCTTAGCAAAATGCATAATTAAAATCAAAATAGTACTGAGGAGATGATAGGAATGAGAACTGCTAAATGATTCAGTATTCCCAGAACAAATATTTATTATAGCTAAAACATATATCGTACCTTAAGCTTAGTACTATGATGCAGGTAGATTTTTATGTCCGTATCATGCCCATTGAGCGCTCTTTTATATATCCATTGTCCTTTTGAGTCACCCGTGCGCCGTCACGATAAGTTACAACATTTCTTCTTACACTTCACTTGAACTTAGACGGAGCACGTTTTTATTTATTTAGTAAAAAATTAGATCAGACCGCCACAAATCTGCGTCCGTCTTACTTAAGAAAAAAACAGTACAAGTCTTTAGCGCTCAAGGCTTCATTTGTTCTCCAGCGAACAAAATAGTGAAGGACCGCATATCTATCCGTATTTTTCTGTTTATATTGCCGTTTAAAGACGACGAATGACATTATTTAGAAAATTCCACCGTTGCTATGCGACGCCTTATTGTACATTAATCATTATTTATAAACAAGTATTTGCCTTCTGGCTGAAAATATTAACTACTCGTATTTGCTGTTTTATTGAAGTCAAAAATAGCGAATATCACATGCCACACAACATGGCACTACACAAAACTGGTGCTAATAGCATAGGCACATAGGGAACACACATGACACAGATTTGTAAGTCCACGGTATTGGTGATAAGTTGAGAAAACCGTCCCAAAACACATTTGCTACAAAACGCCACTGTTTCCCGTGCATGTACCCCAACATCAATATGGGATATGTTCACCATTCACACATACACAGGTCGCACAATGGGTTGGCATACTCTGGATCAGGTGGTCGAGCAGCTACTGGGGTATGGCCTCCCATTCTTGCACCAGTGCCTGTCGGATTTCCTGAAGTGTCGTAGGGGTTAGAAGACATGCAGCGATATGTCGACCGAGAGCGTCCTGGACGTGCTCGATGGGGTTTAGGTCTGGAGAACAGGCAGGCCTGATATCTTCTGTTTCAAGGTACTCCTCCACAATGACAGCTCTGTGGGGCCGTGCGTTATCATCCATCAGGAGGAAGGTGGGACCCACTGCACACCTGAAAGGGCGGACATACTGGTGCACAATGACGTCCGAATACACCTGACCTGTTACAGTTCCTCTGTCAAAGACATGCAGGGGTGTATGTGCGCCAATCATAATCCCATCCCACACCATCAAACCATGATCTCAATACAGGTCCCTTTCAAGGACATTAAGGGGTAGGTATCCGGTTCCTGGTTAATACCAGATGAAAACCCGGCGAGAATCACATTTCAGATTATATCTGGACTCGTCCGTGAACATAACCTGGGACCACTGTCCCAATTACCATGTACTGCGTTCTTGACACCAGGCTATACAGGCTCTCCTCTGATCAGGGGTCAGTGGAATGCACCTTACAAGTCTCTGGGCGAATAAACCATGTCTGTTCAATCGTCTGTAGACTGTGTATCTGGAGACAACTGTTCCGGTGGCTATGGTAAGAGCCCGAGCACGGCTACCTGCAGTACTCTGTGGCCATCTGTAGGCACTGATGGTGAGATATCGGTCTTCTTGTGGTTTTGTACACTGTAGACATCCCGCACTGTAGCGCCTGGACACATTTCCTGTCTGCTGGAATCGTTGCCATAATCTGGAGATCACACTTTGTGGCACATGGTGGGCCTGTGTTACAACCCTCTGTGTTTTACCAGCCTTAAGTCGCCCTAGTAATCTAACCCTCATAAAGTCATCAATATGTGTTCTTTGAGCCATTTTCAACACACAGTCACCATTAGCACATCTGAAACAGTTGCTGTGGCATTCATCAATTCCTGGGTTTGACATTTTAGCTCCACCGACCACATAACATCGATCTGCTGGTGTCAGTTCACTTCCTGTTTGTTAAAACCCTAACTGAGACTTGCAGCACCCTTGTTCATTTTATGACCAGCTCACCCAGCAGCCAATAGCACTTTAAAATCCGACTATATTTGCTATGACACAGAATGCTTTGACATTGTCACTCAACATTAATGTATTACTTGATACAGAAAAATATAATAGTCTCTCCTCACAAAGTACAATTGATGATGAACTTTTATGCAGAGTTCTGTCAAATACAATGTCACACTGTTGACTGTTTAGAGAGACCAATCTGTTGGTTGGGTTCTAAGGATAGCATCAGTTCATACAGGCTGCTGGTGGAGGTAGTAAAGACTGTTGGATTCACTCTCAGGTAGCAGTGATGATTTCTGACTGAAGCTGGGTCATAAATCAATCTAGTTTACCTCTGAATGTATGCAGCCTGTGTAAACAAAACGTGCTAGAATGCTGTTTCCTTGGAGTGTAGCAGTGGTAGAGTATATGGCATGTTGAATGGGACACCACAGGTGCTGCTCGTTTGACCAACGTTCTCTACTGCCGAGGCACCCTGCAGTGTACCTGATAATGTGGATCCACGCTAACCACAGTGTGATGGGTAGGTGGTAACATGTTTGTATTGCCTGTGGCGGAATATCAGCATGTCAGCTGGCCTTCTGGCTTTACACATTCACTCTGTGAGTGGACAGGTGGCAACTCCTTCAACAGGACGAGAACAGGCACATGCAAAGAGGGGTTTGATAGTTACTGGAAACTCCAATATTAAGCAGATTATGGAGCTCATCCGGGAACTGGCGTCCAGGGCTGGAAAGAAATTCATTGTGCACTCTGTATAGCTGCCTGGGCTGATCTGAGATGTCGAGGTGATCCAGCCTGTGGCTATCAAGCAGGCAGGGTGCTATCGTCTCCAAGTTGTGTCTCACTTTGTCACCAATGACAGCTGTTGGTTGGGTTCTAAGAACAGCATCAATTCATACAGGCTCCTGGTGGAGGTAGTAAAGACTGTTGGAATCACTCTCAGGTAGTAAGCAGAGCTCACAATTTACAGCATCATTCCCAAAACTGAGCAGGATACTTTGTAGTGGAGCTAAGTAGAGGGTCTCAACCATAAGATCCATGAATCTGTGATGGTCTTGCCAGCAGATTTCTGGACCTGTGTTATGGGATGGAGAATCCCATGATAAATCGGAGGTGCACTACACAGGGGAAGAACCTACTTGGATAGCAGAGAACTTGTGGAGTGCACATGGCTTTTTAGTCTAGGCAGAAGGCATGGAATTCGATCTTGGAACTACAAGTGAAGAACGGGAGCATAAGGTACTATTGATGAAGGATGTTGAGAGGAGGAGATATTATCTAGATCTCTGCAATAATACGTCTACGTTACAGCAGAAGGACACACGCTGTTCATCGATTCTGAAGAGGTTAAGTCAACCACAGAAATGCTGACTGAAACAAATTTATCAAGTTGTTGACAATGTTTTGTTTTTCTGTAGAAATGCAATCTCTGATTGTTGGTGGATATACACCCCTGAAGAATGTATTGACGGATTAATTCTCAGTACTCATTCAACATGGGGACATTTCGGAGTTTTAAAATGTTTTAAGAAGATAGGATAGTACTGTTACTTCCCCAATTTACGACGAAGAGTTCAAAGAGTTTTAAGGAAGTGTAAAGTTTGCCAACAACAAAACCAATCAATAGAGGAAGCGAAGATCTGATGTATTCAACTGTAATGGAAGAACCTTTGGCTTTAATATTGATTGATATCTGCGGACCTGTACGTTGTTCAAGAGGTGGTTGGAGGTACATCATGGTATTTCACGATAGATTCACGAAATATCTACACCTACATCCATACTCCACAAGCCACCTGACGGTGTGTGTCGGAGGGTACCCTGAGTACATCTATCGGTTCTCCCTTCTATTCCAGTATCGTATTGTTCGTGGAAATGAGGATTGTCGGTATGCCTCTATGTGTGCTCTAATCTCTCTGATTTTATCCTCATGGTCTCCTCGCGAGATATACGTAGGAGGGAGCAATATACTGCTTGACTCTTCGGTGAAGGTATGTTCTCGAAACTTTAACAAAAGCCCGTACCGAGCTACTGAGCGTCTCTCCTGCAGAGTCTTCCACTGGAGTTTATCTATCATCTCCGTAACGATTTCGCGATTACTAAATGATCCTGTAACGAAGCGCGCTGCTCTCCGTTGGATCTAATCTATTTCTTCTATCAACCCTATCTGGTACAGATCCCACACTTCTGAGCAGTATTCAAACAGTGGGCGAACAAGCGTACTGTAACCTACATCCTTTGTTTTCGGATTTCATTTCCTTAGGATTCTTCCAATGCATTTCAGTCTAGCATCTGCTTTACTGACGATAAACTTTATATGATCATTCCATTTTAAATCACTCCTAATGCATACTCCCAGATAATTTATGGAATTAACTGCTTCCAGTTGCTGACATGCTATTTTGTAGCTAAATGAGGGCTCTATCTTTCTACGTATTCGTGGCACATTACACTTTCCTACATTGAGACTTAGTTGCCATTCCCTGCACCATGCGTCAATTCGCTGCAGATCCTCCTGCATTTCAGTACATTTTTCCATTGTTACAACCTCTCACTATACCACAGCATCATCCGTAAAAAGCCTCAGTGAACTTCCGATGTCATCCACAAGGTCATTTACGTATATTGTGAATAGCAATGGTCCTACGACACTCCCCTGCAGCACACTTGAAATCACTCTTACTTCGTAACACTTCTCTCCATTGAGAATGACATGCTGCGTTCTGTTGTCTAGGAACTCTTCAATCCAATCACACGATTGGTCTGATAGTCCATATGCTCTTACTTTCTTCATTAAAAGACTGTGGGGAACTGTATCGAACGCCTTGTGGAAGTCAAGAAACACGGCATCTACCTGGGAACCCGTCTCTATGGCCCTCTGAGTCTCGTGGACGAATAGCGCGAGCTGGGTTTCAGACGACAGTCTTTTTTCGAAACCCATGCTGATTCCTACAGAGTAGATTTCTAATCTCCAGAAAAGTCATTATACTCGAAAATAATACGTGGTCCAAAATTCTACAACTTATCGACGTTAGAGATATAGGTCTATAGTTCTGCACATCTGTTCGACGTCCCTTCTTGAAAACGGAGTGATCTGTGCCCTTTTCCAATCCTTTGGAACGCTACGCTCTTCTAGAGACCTACGGTACACCGCTGCAAGAAGGGGGGCAAGTTCCTTCCCGTACTCTGTGTAAAATCGAACTGGTATCCCATCAGGTCCAGCAGCCTACCTGAATATGAAGCACAAACTCATAAGAAGGAAGACTGATCATGATAGAAAGCTGAAGAGGAGACAAACATATGCTGAAGGTGACTTTGTATTGCTGAAATCACATGTTCAACCTTCAGTCTTGGCGAAGAAGAACCGCAAATGTCAAATGATGTCTAAAGGCCCATATATGATTGTAAATATACCACATCCAGGGGCACGTGTATTAGCATGTCGTACTACTATGAAGAGAAAAGGTGTTTACCCATATCAAGAAGTGAAACGATTTTACAAATGACTGTTAAAGATGGTAAAATTTTAGTTTCTTATGTAGTTACAGTGTGTATGATTTTAGTTGGACATATGAAATGTTTTATTATGTGTGTTCTTTGTGGTTAGGTAATCCATGAGTCAACTGCCATGAACAATGAATACGTATTCCTGTGATGCTGAATCATCCTGACATGCAACGACCTTCAACTGGAGTATTGCGCCGTGGACAGTGATTTTGTTGTTGTGATGCGAGTGTTTTTTCTTTCTTTTTCTTTTGTCAGACATGTGATTAAGCATAGACAGTGCTCTACTTCTCAGTTGGTAGGAGTAACATGTACAGTGAATGCACCGATTCTTCTTTGAAAACTTTTGTGCTGGAGTATATGTATCTGTGAATATTAAAGACAATGGTGCTGTTAAAGTGATATCTTCAGAATTCATGGCTCGTTCGCGTTTTTTTTTCTGTGTGTGATTTCTTTTCGTTTGTGGACACAAACATGTGCAACTATACACAAACCGAAAACTACTGTTTCCTACAGCGACCAGTTAGAAATTGAATGCTAATCCATTTCATTTAAGTTAGGAGCTGTCGGATTATTAGTATGTGGAATTGCTTATTTTTGTTGTATTCTGTTTCATCCGGCGATAACGTCAATCTCGGCGCTGTGAGGCTTGGGTCCAGACCATTCCCACCTCCGGTTCCACTGTTCCATCGTTCCACCATCACCATCGTCTCAACCAACCACCTCATCCCGATGTCCGTCTCTACAACCTTCGGCATTCTTCGACAGCATCTCGCCATCGTGGTCATTGTATTACTTGCAATTGTTTACAAAATGTACGAACTTTAAAACACACACTACGATACTATGCATTGTGTACACTAAAATAAAAAAGACTGATAAGCAACAAACTAATAGCCACTATTTCAATGTATTTGTTCTCTGGCATGTGTATTTGATGATCTGGGACATTTATTTCTTTCCTTTTGTCAAATGGAAACTTTATTACTATGTAACCTAAATCTCATATCCACCGGTTGGCAGACTCATTGGCAGGTTTTATTTGCTGGTTTTCCTTGCCAGCCGATCCTGAGTGGGTGACTCTGAATCACTGTAAATGATTAATCCAGCGGATTGAACATTTTTCAACCAACCAGAAACCAAAAATAGTTGGTGTCCTGTTAATTGTAAACTCATCTGTATATATGTCAGTAATCGCACTAAACTGCTAATGAGAGGCAACAAAATATGTTATCACAAAATTTTGTGCCAGAGAGGTGCTATATAGGATCACTTCATAACCTGAATTATCGCTTTCGCCTGCGAGAGCACAGCATTGTAAATAATATCGTTATGTCCAGATATGTATGGAAAACTGTGGACAAAATAAGAAAAATAACATGCAATCGTCAAAATTCGATGAAAACCTGGTATTATTACGAAAAATTGATGTGAAATACGTGAACATTGAAGGAAGTACGCCGGCCGCTGTGGCCGAGCGGTTCTAGGCGTTTCAGTCGGGAACCGTGCTGCTGCTGCTACAGTCGCAGGTTCGAATTCTGCCTTGGGCATCGATGTGTGTGATGTCTTTAGGTTATTTAGGTATAAGTAGTTCTATGTGTAGGGGACTGATGACCTCAGATGTTAAGTCCCATAGTGTTTAGAGCCATTTGAACCATTTGAGGGAAGTACGATGAAATATATAAAATCGCGAAACCTAGTAAAATAACAAAAATTGATTGAGGATATATGCAATCAGAGAAAAATACCATGAAATGAGTACTGAGCGAAATCATTAAAACTGAGTGTTCTGGAGGAGGAGACTATACTGGTGCTACATATACACCCCGTAACAGAGAAAGAAGGAGGCATTCTAGAGACTTGGTGTCAGGGCGAAACGATAATCTTGCACATGAGCAATACAACTTAATATTGGACCATGAATTCTGTGCGCAAGAGGGAGGATAACAGGGGCAGTTGTAAACTGCAGTAAGACTGTTACATCTCCTCTGGCTACTGCTCGTTGTGTTTATTTCTTCATAAGCTGTCACGAGATGTGAGAATACTCTATGTCTCCCATCCACAAAGGGAAAGATGGGCAATCACAATCTTAAATTAGGCACTATGAGCGAAGTGCTAGAAATATGTAAACAATCTAACTATGCCAGTATTAGATGCCGTCTGATACACCTTGATGTACACTCCTGGAAATGGAAAAAAGAACACATTGACACCGGTGTGTCAGACCCACCACACTTGCTCCGGACACTGCGAGAGGGCTGTACAAGCAATGATCACACGCACGGCACAGCGGACACACCAGGAACCGCGGTGTTGGCCGTCGAATGGGGCTAGCTGCGCAGCATTTGTGCACCGCCGCCGTCAGTGTCAGCCAGTTTGCCGTGGCATACGGAGCTCCATCGCAGTCTTTAACACTAGTAGCATGCCGCGACAGCGTGGACGTGAACCGTATGTGCAGTTGACGGACTTTGAGCGAGGGCATATTGTGGCCATGCGGGAGGCCAGGTGGATGTACCGCCGAATTGCTCAACACGTGGGGTCTCCACAGTACATCGATTGTGTCGCCAGTGGTCGGCGGAAGGTGCACGTGCCCGTCGACCTGGGACCGGACCGCAGCGATGCACGGATGCACGCCAAGACCGTAGGATCCTACGCAGTGCCGTAGGGGACCGCACCGCCACTTCCCAGCAAATTAGGGACACTGTTGCTCCTGGGGTATCGGCGAGGACCATTCGCAACCGTCTCCATGAAGCTGGGCTACGGTCCCACACACCGTTAGGCCGTCTTCCGCTCACGCCCCAACATCGTGCAGCCCGCCTCCAGTGGTGTCGCGACAGGCGTGAATGGAGGGACGAATGGAGACGTGTCGTCTTCAGCGATGAGAGTCGCTTTTGCCTTGGTGCCAACGATGGTCGTATGCGTGTTTGGCGCCGTGCAGGTGAGCGCCACAATCAAGACTGCATACGACTGAGGCACACAGGGCCAACACCCGGCATCATGGTGTGGGGAGCGATCTCCTACACTGGCCGTACACCTCTGGTGATCGTCGAGGGGACACTGAATAGTGCACGGTACATCCAAACCGTCATCGAACCCATCGTTCTACCATTCCTAGACCGGCAAGGGAACTTGCTGTTCCAACAGGACAATGCACGTCCGCATGTATCCCGTGCCACCCAACGTGCTCTAGAAGGTGTAAGTCAACTACCCTGGCCAGCAAGATCTCTGGATCTGTCCCCCATTGAGCATGTTTGGGACTGGATGAAGCGTCGTCTCACGCGGTCTGCACGTCCAGCACGAACGCTGGTACAACTGAGGCGCCAGGTGGAAATGGCATGGCAAGCCGTTCCACAGGACTACATCCAGCATCTCTACGATCGTCTCCATGGAGAATAGCAGCCTGCATTGCTGCGAAAGGTGGATATACACTGTACTAGTGCCGACATTGTGCATGCTATGTTGCCTGTGTCTATGTGCCTGTGGTTCTGTCAGTGTGATCATGTGATGTATCTGACCCCAGGAATGTGTCAATAAAGTTTCCCCTTCCTGGGACAATGAATTCACGGTGTTCTTTTTTCAATTTCCAGGAGTGTATATGTTCGAGAATTAACTATGAATGGACGTATTGCATAGTCATCTATCGACTTTCCCAGTCTAGTATATGGTACACACAAAGCAGTGGAGGGGTGATTTTGAGATGATGCAGAAACTGCCACGTCATTGGCCGGCGTTGAAATTGTGGAAAAACTGGAAAAATTGCTAAAGTTGGTCGCTGTATCAACTGTGGGTCTTATTGCAGTACATCGACAATGTCTTTTCCATTTCATTTGTCCACTGGTATGCTGTTGATTACCTCATAATATTGACTCACTCCACTAGTTTGAGATGGAGAGAGCATTAGTGGGAACATCATCTGGGAATCGCCAGCAACAAAACAGTGATCGCACACATAGATGCAATATGAGGAAACAATACCCTTAGTGTCTTCGAGACGTAACACCTACACATCTGCTACGAAAGATGAGATTAAATTTAAAGGTTATCGCCTTCGAGCAGCTGTTTGGAAACGCTCCACAACGTCGCAAACTGTTCCAGTTTCCATATGTTGCGATGTCTTCCACATTTTTGTCAATAAAAAACACAGATCCTGTGTTTTATTTCAGTTATCCTCTGCGTTGTGGAAGCAGCATAATTTACACCACGTGGTGTCCAGCTTTCTGTGACAGCCAGTGGACTGTAATGTGTTAATGTCAGTTTAGCAGCTGACACAGACCTCGAAGTCATGGTGGAAAAAAACGCGTCATCCAATATGGCGGATTTTGGCGGGAAGATAGGTCAATTGGGCTACCTCCACTAACCTAACCTCCTCCCCTCCCCTCCCCCAGCAAAATTCCAGGAAGTTCAAATTCCAAACAGGATAATGCATCACACCACAGTTATCTCAACTAATATAAGAAAATCGCGGGAAGATAGGTCACTTGGGCTATATCCACTAACTTAAGTCACCTGAGCACCACCTCCTCCTAGGGATTTGTGGGAAAAGGACTCGACCAGTGCTGGACATAAGTCTTTATTTTGAAAGCACCAGTCTTTATTTAAACAATTTCATGCAGAACAGCCATCCAGTGTGTTCGCCACAAGATCTGGACTCCACATGACCTAGTTCACATCCAAGATGACGGTCATGATGTCAGCTGATGACGCAAGTACCGTTCTCGAAGATGGCGGCAAACAGTGTGTTCACCACGAGGTCTGGACCTAGTATACAGTACTGCATCCAGAGCGTGCTCTCATCCATGATGTAATCCAAGGTGGTGGGGGAAAATGGCGACAGACAGTATCTCCACCAAGAGATCTAGAGTCCAACTGACCTAGTACACAGTACTGCCTTCAGAGTGCGCTGTCACCTGTTCCATGACGTAACCCAAGACGACGGTGTGGGGTGGGAGAAAATGATGGGAAAAGGATTATGCTTGTGTTGGACATGAGTCTATATTTTGCAGGCAGTCTCTCTACCATGCGATCTAGAGTCAAACTGACCTAGTACACAGTACTGCCACCAGAGAGTGCTGTAATTCCTCATATGACATAATCCAAGATGGTGGTCTGCTGGGGAGAAAATGGAGCGAAAACGACTCAGCCTGCGCAGGGAACAGTAAGGAAGGAGTGTACTCTATTTATTTTGGAACAATTTATTTAGGGATGGAGTATATTTATCATACTGATTCAGGACACACGCTCTGGCATGTCTGATGTCACCCCACACAGCCCACAGACCTGTAAACTACTCCTAAATAACGCTCTGCAGACATGCAAGCAGCTCCTAAATTACCGACAGTACACAGATGTGCAGACACGAAGACAACTCATGCCTGTCCATTAGACCGCACGGGAGGATACTGACAGCCCCGCAAAGTGATGCGGCCGTCAGCTGTCAAACCACACACGTGCCCATTCAAGTCCTGCACGCATGAGGAAGTGACATTCCTTTCATACTTTGTGCCTGAGAAATTCCTCTCGAAATACGAGTTCACCTAGGCACCGTTGCTGACGCGACTGGACTGGAGTGAAGGCTTATTTACAGAGCACAGACTCTCTAAGCTGGGCTGCGTGCGCGTGTCTTCGCCGCTACCCTCCCTCTACTTGCGGCCCGGCGGAGACGCTGCAGAAATCCGTTCCAGAATAGCAAAAACTGCTTTATCCCTAGCGATTATAATGGACCATGCGCGGCATGTGGCTGACGCATCGCCGTGCGTAGCTACATACCATCGCAAGTACATCTAGGAACGTTCTCAATTTTACAGTGAAGCCACATGGCTATCTGAAATAATAACCAAGCCAGACTCTAGTAAATTGCATAGTGTCCCAGAAATACGTAACATGCACTTTTGTAGGAGTTTTCGTTATGTCTCAGATTGTATGCACGGAAATTCTGGCCCTAACAGAACCTGTTTACGAAAATTGCGCAGAACAACATCGAATACACTCTTCCCATCGGTCCTAACGTGATACCCCGTTCATCACGTGTTACACTTCCTGCTTTCAGCACACACAAACGTTCCCACCACTATGTAGAGACTCCGATATCTCAGCACAAATGATGTCTTTTGAATGAATCGAGCATTATGATTGTCTCTTATCGAATTTACCAGCCGAATTACTGATGCCGCCAGTATCGAATCACCATCAACCCTTTTTTTTCTTTCTGCAGACTATAACGCTCCAAGGACAGAAAACCCCAATTAACATATTTTGTGGAAACTTAAAGTCGCGTAGTTAACAAGATTTTGCATCACGTCAAAGCGAAGTAGAAGGTTATGTAGCGATTTTGACAAAACCATTCCAGAATCTGGTGATGAACTAAGTGAATAATCTGAACATTAGGAGATTAACAGAACAATCGTTAACATAGGAGGAGAGTCCTTTAGAGTCGGACAAAACTATTACTCCTAGTGTACCTGGTTCTGGAATGGAAAGTAAGGTTATGGAACTAGATGATAATTTTGACCCCAAGGAGAAAGCAGGCAATGAATGCATGATGAATGTTGCACAAACCGGTTCAGGAAATACAGATGTACTTAGTGCTATACTATCAAAGCTAAATATGTTGGGTGATTCAAATACTAAGCTAGCTGAACAACAAGTGACATTAAATGCTAAGTTTTCTGATGTAGCGAACAACAAGCAACTTTAAATACTAAATTCTCTGAACAGCGGGAGATGTTATAAAATAGATTATCTGACATCGATGTTAGGATAATGTAGCAGCAAGCATCTATCGATGCCAAATTTAGGAATCAACAACAGGCCTTAAAAATAAATTTGCAGAACTACAGGCTAAAATGATCACTGCTTAGGAGGACAAGTTTATTCAACAGCAGGTTAACGCTGATAATAAAATTTAAAATATAGAATCCAGATTAGTTAATCGAGAAAAAGAAGAAGTTAAAATTATTTACCATATAGACAAGATCCATTAAAGTGTTAGTAATTTTTTAGAACAGTTTTGGGTCGTATCAGAAAGGGTTAATGCATTGACTGAGAATAATTTCAGTATTACCAAAAAAGTAGAGGGATTAACTGGTTGTCTAAACGATTTAGTGAGCGGCTCATTAAATATAATAGATATTTACCTGTTAGACCAAAATAAGAAGCTAGAAGAGGATCTATCTGAATGGATAGAACATAAGACGATAGAAGCTGACAGCAAGGTGCGATATGTCAGCGCACAGAAGCAGGTACTAGAACAGAAACCGAGGAATAATTATTTAAAAGAAACTTTTGTTAAAGAATTTAAACAGATTAAAGGCAAAATTGTCGATGAAAACACCAAAGGGTGTCACTCGGCAATTAGTTTCGCTCGCTTATCAGAGCAACAATCGAGTACCTATTTAGGTAGCCATACGAAATCTAACTGTGAGAGAAAACATCTGCGAGCACAACATAGTGCGTATACATGTGAACCATGGGAAGTAAACAGCCAATCGGATGAAGAGGATGATTCCTATGTTCAAAGAAGTTGTATTTAATCATTAAACGGAGAACATAGTATTTTCAGAAGTAGACAATTTCCTATTTTTTCGAGTGAAAAGAACAACATTAATCCCAAAGTATTTATTAATTCTTTTAAAAGGATATTTCCACATAGTTGGACAGAGTATGACAAACTACAATTCATAGTATCAAAAATTGTAGGAGAAGCAGCATTGTGGGCCTCTGAGATAAGCGAAACCTGCAATACGTGTTCCGAATTTGAAAAAACTATTTCTAGCAAAATATGGGTCAATATGTAGACAAGAGAGATTATGTAAAGAGGTTTATCAGCCGGAATTTTACAATTCAAAGAAAGAAACATTGACACAATATTTTGAACGTTATTTCAACAAGACACACTATTGGTCTGATCCGATTACGAGTAGAGATGTTATTATAATATTAAAAGGCAGGTTACCTTTTAATATCAGAGAGAAACTTATTCATGTACTCGATAGTGATGTAGAACAATTTCTATTTGTAATCTATTCGATCGACATGCTGACAGAAGATGCGAGACAATGGCCGAATAATAATAGTAATTATTATTCTAGGAATAATGTGTGTATCAATCAGTGGAATAATGGTAAAGTAATAGTCATTCTCCAGACTTTAACTGAAGTAACAATAATTCTAAGAACAGTAGTGGACATGTGGATCGCGCACAGAAGAATAAACAAAATTGGAATATGAATTACAGATACCCTAAAGGGAATTTCGTAGGAAATAATAGCCAAATACCAGGAGCAGGAGCAGGTGGTTTTCAACGGGTGAAAGTTGTAAATACAAATAGGAAAAGACAGTTTGGGGGCGGCAGTCGCCAAAAAAATCCATGTTGCGACAATGGCCGTAGGAATAATTGCGCTCCTATGGAGCCACCGAATAAATCAAACTGGGGAACGTATCAGATGAATAATGTAGGTTGGACAAACACTAATACTACAGTTATGTCTTCTGGATCTACCAGACCCATACCGTTGATAGATGGGAGAAATGTAGTTGAGGATAATACATATCCACCAACAGGAGATGAAATTTATTTAGTAGAGTTACATGAACCGCCGAGGAACCTAAATGACGGATGGTCAAACTAGTACCAGTCATTTTAGGCCTTCCTCGGGTGGCTGGTATTGAGGAGGGAGGCAAACACCGCGAGTCAGTCATATTCTTGAATGTAACACGGAACCGGATATTCTGGAAGATCTCATGAAAGAACCAAGAAATGAAACGAATGAAAAAAAAGAGTATACTTTGCAAGCGATTGTAGTAGTAAAGAGTAATAATTTACCGGTTAATCTACTGATAGATACAGGGGTGACTGTTAGTGTGATGACAATGGGTTGCTTGAATATGGTTAGTCGGCAACTAGAAATACTCACCTTCCCAGTAACAGGCTGCAGTGTCAGGGGCGTTTAGCGCGAAGGCGCAACGCATAATTAAGCAGATACGGGTGACAGTGGAACTTAATTTCAAGAATGTCAACGACGTGCATTTGGGGTATGGATTTTTTATATGATTATGGTGCAGTGATTGATATTAAGGAAGGTGTGTGTACTTTTATAGTTACAGGCAAACCATTAAAGGTAAATTTATTGAAGAAGAAGATTATTTTAGGAAAGTATTGCCAGAATCTAACCGTTAATTGTCTTCCTATAAATGATTTGTATTTCAAGAATAATGATTGTGTTAGGCAAACTGATGCTGAGACCAATGTATCGAGCATCGCTGTAAAAGTACGAGAATTGAAATATTTATCTCCGCAATAACGAACTGAATTAAGAGCAGTCTTGCAATTATTTTTGCCTGTATTTCATTAAAAAACAGGCGTATTTAAGGACTTTGAATATTGTATCGAAACATACCCTCATTCGACTTTTTGTAAAACTACGTATTCAGTCCCTTGGTCAAAAACAGAAGCTGTAACTAAATAGATCAAAAGATGATAGACTGGAGAATTATTGAGACTTCCACGTCCAAATACTCAAGCCTATTATAGACAGTGACTAAGCAGAATGGTGACATTCGGTTAGTCTTAGGCGCTCTTGATATTAATAAGATTATTAAGCCTGTGAGGACTCGTCCAGAGAATTCTGAAGAACTATTACAGAAATTTCACGGGGTGAAGTTATTGACCTCCCTTGGCCACGAAAGCTCATATTGGCAAACTAAAATATCTAAGTAATCACGAAAGTATACGGCGTTCATTTACCTACGACGCAGTTACCAATTTAAAATAATGCCGTTTGGACTGAACATTAGTGGGGGTGTTTTTATAACTGCTTTAGATACAGTCCTCGGTCCGGAGTTAATAGAGCGGGTCACTGTATATATTGATGACTTACTGATCGCCACAGAGACCTGGGAAGAACATTGAACTAATGAGTCGTGTATTTGAGAAATTCCTAGAATATGGAGTCACGATTAATTTAGCAAAATCCAAATTTGGAAGAAATCAGATTAAATTCTTGGGTCATATTATAACTCCTGAAGGAATTATAAAATAGTTTGTTGAGGAGCTACACATACTCGATCATTGATTTTGTTCAGATGTCACGCTCCACAGTTGTTGCGCTATTAAGTCGCCACAGCATCAATATTCATCCACATTTCATATGCACTTTTCACAATGCTCTGGGCATCACATCTCAAATTTTTATTGAAATAATATTAGAAGTGGCATTCCATATGACTTTTCTTTGTTTCTAATTATCTATAAATTTTAGCGTTTTTCCTTTGGAGTCAACCGACATTATTGCATATAAATTGCTTCACACTACAACCTCAACACACTACACAATCTCACACAAAAGGGGGCCCAACTGGTCATTTGTTAAAAACACAAGTTACACTAAGAAGGCAGACACCAATGCACTATACACATGGCATCCATTTCCTGGAAATTACACATGCACAAATGTGCATGTATAGTTTTGCTGCTGCAAATTTATGCACATGCCGACACTGAAGTTAAAATTGTAAAACTCTCTGAATATGGTACAGTGATGTAGAAAGTATTTTCCTTGACACACTGATCTATTATGAACCCAGTCTTCTTTCTTCCAGTCAAGGATCTCTTTTATGCTAAGGTGTCAATAGCAACATATAAAGTTACAGATGTCACTCATGATGTTAGCTACAGCACATTTATGAACACATGCAGTATGTGGGGTGGTATCTGAAGCATAACATTTCAAGAACTTTTCTTTGTGTAATATCTGTCTTGAATAGCTGCATTTTCTCAGATGTATTTGAGTCTCCAATTTTGTTTTCACCAGGTCCATTTTAATTAAGTGGCACATATGTCTAAACACAATATTAATATTTCTTATAATTTATTAGTAAAATTAAAATTTTGTTAAGCCATAATTTAGAAATAAATTTATGTATTTTCCTCCATTATCTGCAGCTTCAGTTCCATCTCATTATTTATTTATGCTCAAAAACCTGTCTCTTTCATTTCTAAACAATTTTGCCCAAACAGGAATGACTGTAAATAACTTGCAATTACTTTGGTATTTTTATTTTGCATCATCTCACAGTTCTTACAGAAACCTGCAAGTTTATGATATACATTGCAGATGGCTGGAGCTTCTCAACTGTTCAATAATGGATGTCACCAGATGCAGCAATGCTCACCAAATAGTGGTACATTTGGAGAGAATAGCACACACTGCTGTATAATACACAGTAGAAATGAGCAACTAGTGTTTACACTTACCCAAAAGGTGTGGTAATGGATGAAAAATACTACAAGCAAGGACACTCTCATGCTCATGTAACTAATCAATGTGACCCAATTGAAACTAGCCTATGCACTATCTTTGTTTATAATTTCTTTGTGTGTTAATGAAAATTTGACAACTGATAAAGTATTCCACATGATGCAAATATCAGTTAAAGATGAGAGGCTTCTCAATAATGAATTATCTGCTTCTTTCAGCTAGTGCCATGTTGTATTATGGAACTAACATAAACTGAATACCAAAATTAATGTTTTATATTGTTATGTGTTACTGTTTACTTATTTACACATTAATTTCTGTGGATTGCAAGAAAAGAGCAACCTTCAGAGCATGTCATGGACTGTTTGACCAGTATAATATCCTGCATTGTCTATGTCTTTTAAAACACTACAGTTCCTCTAGGTGAAAATGTATTCTACTACCCATAATCACATTCACGACAGTTTATATATATTAACAACAAAACTGCAAAGTTGTCTCTCGTGAATTTGATAATATCAGCTACAGATGTCAAAATTAGTGTAGATGCTACAGGGATCTTCACTTTATTATTGTCATGACCAGTGCTTATTTTCTGGAGGAAGTTAATTGGTACTCTGAGTGGCATGTTGCCAATTTCTAATGTTTACAAATTATTGCTGTAATGAATTATAACAGACTTTTAACACATACCTTAAAATAAGCAAATAATTCAGATTTATATATAATACCTACAATTAAGGTTAAAAGAGATACCATCCAGATAAACCTGGTTGTTTAACGCAGGTTCCGAATCGACATCAGAATATTGTATCAGTATTTCTCCTGCATCTGCTCCTTACTTTTGCTGTCTGTAGCTGGGCCTCCAAATAAAGCATAAAGTTGTGAAGGAGGTCCTACTAGTTTGATGGACATCAAGTTGGCAACAGTCTTCATTTATTTATTTATTTATTTATTTATTTATTTATTTCATGTTCTGTAGATCCAGTTAGTGAGTCAATCACAAGGATATGGAACGTGTCAAATTGTACAGGTTTCAATTTAAACTTACAATAAATACAAGGGCAATTCAATGCCAAATTGTACATAGTCTAAGTAAGACATACTATAAATATAGTAATATATACAATGTCAGCTAAATAACATAACAACTATTTAACAGAAAAAAGTTTCAAATAAAGGTTACAAATAAGAGCACAAGGTTAAATCAGAAATTAGGCCTACATGAGTAAATACAGGTACAGCCAATTTGTTGTTGCAAAAACTGTGATTATGCTCAAATGCTCAATAAAATCAATTGAACTAGTTCTAGAAACATTAAGTTTAGTAATGATGTACACTTTCTTTCAAATATTCATCCACAGTATAAAAAGATCTCTCTGTCAGGTAATCTTTGATAACTTGTTTAAATTTTGGCAGTACTGTATGTACACATTTGATATGTAGTGGGAGAGCATTGAACAGCTTAATGCTGGAGTAGTAAACTCCTTTTTGTACCAGAGTGAGACGTTTCATTTCGACATGTAGATTGTTTTTGTTTCTGGTGTTATAGCCATGGAATTTACTGTTGTCTTGGTAGATAGAATAATTTTTGCACAAAAAGGTCAGCAAGGAAAAAATATACTGTGAGGCAGTTGTTAGGATACCTATCTTTCGAAACAAGTGCCTGCAAGTGTGTCTTTGATGGACCCCACACATTATTCTGATTGCTTTTTTTTGGACGGTGAAAACTTTTTTTGCAAGTGGTTGGTTCCCCCAGAACATGATAGCATATGACATCAATGAGTGGAAGTAACCAAAGTAGGCAACCTTAATGGCGTCAACTGCAGCCACTGAAGAAATTAACCGTAATGCAAATGTTGCCGAGCTAAGTTTCTTACATAGATGTAGAATGTGAACTGACCAATTACATTTACTGTCTATATAAGCACCCAGGAATTTTGTATCTTCAACTTTCTGTATTGGTTGATCTCTACATTTTATGTTAATTTCATTGAGATTACTTTGTGATGTATGGAACCTCATATAATGAGTTTTATTTGCATTGAGTGAGAGACCATTTGAGGAGAACCAATTTAAGATGTCATTAAAGACAGTATTTGTAGTTTGTTCAAGATTGTGATCTATCAAATCATCAATTAGAATTGTGGTATCGTCAGCGAACAGGGTAAATTTGCTGTTTGTCTCAAAAGAGGAAGATCATTGATGAAGATGAGGAACAGTAATGGGCCCAAAACGGAGCCTTGAGGCACCCCACATGTTATTGTGCCCCACTCAGACAAGGCAGGTTTTCCAGAAGAGCCATTTAGCATTACTGTCTGCTTCCGATCCTTCAGATACGATTGCAGCCACAAGTCAACAGTACCACCTAAACCATAGTATTCTGCCTTTTTCAAAAGAATTTGGTGGTTTACACAGTCAAAGGCTTTCGTAAGATCACAAAAAATACCCACTGGAGACATTTTTTTGTTAATGGCTTCCAAAACTTGGTTGCTGAAAGAGAATATTGCCTGTTCGGTACAAAGACCAGCACGAAAACCAAACTGATTTTTGCTTAAGATACTGTGGAAGTTGAGATGATCCACAATCCTCCCGTGTATGAGTTCTCAAGAATTTTCGAGAAGGTAGTTAATAGGGATATTGGGCGATAGTTTGTTACATTGTTTTTATCACCTTTTTTAAAGAGAGGAATCACTACAGCCAATTTTAGTCTGTCAGGGACAATCCCTTCTTGTAGGGATGTATTGTATATGTTTCATAAGACGAGACTAACAAATTTATAACAGTGTTTTAGTATTGTCCACACCAGCAGAATTTTTATTTTTTAATGATCTGATTACTCTTATGACTTCGCTTACAGTAACTGGAGGTAAAGATAACTGTGGGATTCTGTTGCTAATAGCTTTCTGTAGGAGGGACAATGATTCTTCCATAGAACCATTACAGCCTGTCTTCTCTGCTGCTCTCAAAAAGTGGTTATTAAATATTTCTGCAACCAACTCAGGTTTCTTTATGATACTGTCCCTTGTTATAATCTCTACCTGAGACATGTTCTCTGTTTTCCTGCCAGTTTCCCTCTTTATTACATTCCAAATAATTTTAATTTTATTTTCTGAGCTTTCAATTTCTGATTTTATGCACATACTTTTAGATTTATTTATAACCTTCTTGAGAATGCTACAATAAAGTTTGTAGTGTTGTCATTTCTTTGGATCATTACAAATCCTGAGAGAACTGTATAACATCCTCTTTGTTCTACATGATGTTATTATCCCTGTAGCGATCCAAGGCTTCTTGGCATTGCCTGTATGACTATTTCTAACTATTTTTTTTGGGAAAGATGGATTCAAATAAAGACATAAATTCATTTAAAAATGAATTGTACTTTTTGTTTACATCTGTTTCCCTATATACTGGGCTCCAATCTATCACTTTTAGGCTGTCATTGAATTTCATAAGGCCCTTTTCATTTATTATCCTAAAAGATTTCCAGGAATGCTCAGGACTGTTGCACACACTGATGTATTTGAGCCTAAGTAATTGACCACCATGATCAGAAAGGCCAAGGACTGGCTGTACAGTGATCTCACTGCATTTAGACTTATCTATAAATATATTATCTATCAGACTTTTACTGTTAACAGTAACCCTAGTTGGGAAATCTACAATTGCCATCAGATTATAAGACTCCATTAAATGTACTAAATCAGCTTTACTATTGCTCTCATTTAGGAAATCAACATTAAAGTCACCAGTAATTATTAAGTTCTTGGACTTTGAGTACAGTTTAGATAATAAAGAATCTAAGTGCTTAAGAAATACATTCAATTTCCCTGAGGGAGATCTATACAGTGCTAACACTATAACTGTTATGTCATTTACAGTAATCTCAATGCCACATACTTCAATTTGTTGCTCTATACAATGACTCTTTAAATCTAATGCATTGTAAGATATGTTGTTTTTTACATAAATTACCACTCCACCTTTTTCCATGGTGGTTCTAGAGTAATGCACCACCTGACAGTAACTGCTTAGCTGCAACCTTTCAATATCTTTCACATGATGTTCACTAAAACATAATACATCAGTATCTTTTATTCCTTGTGATTCCTCTAACAGAATAGTAATGTCATTTACTTTATTACCAAGTCCTCCCACATCCTGGTGAAAAATTGTCATTGCTTTGGAGTTAGATGCAGATGTAAACTTTTGCCTAAAAATTATCTGAAGCTACACAAGCAGTACGTTCATTACTAACAATTTCCTTAAGATGCAGTGATGCTCTTAATGGGGTTAAAATAAGGTTCATTTGTAAAAATTCCCTCTCACATTCACTGGTATATACTGGTATGCAGTTAATAATGTTTATCAGAGGCAGTAGAGAAGCTGGATATTTCTTTTCTTCTAGGAACTCTCGCCACTCTCTGATTACTTTTCTTTCAGGAAATCTGAATCTTTGACATAATTTTTGATTCTTCCTCACCAGAAGTTATGACAGGATCATAAAAGCAGTAAGAAGGATCTAGTACTTTAATGCATGAATAACTGTCATTTTCATCACATTAAAGTCTATCTTCCATTTGCGTGCATAACCTTTCATAAAATAATCTTGGGTCAATGCAACTATGCATAGGAGTACACCTCTCTTCATTTCTTTTCTCAACAGGAATCTCCTTAAGCCATAACTGCTTCTTTGGTTTGAGAGCTTCATTATAACATGTACGTCTGTTCACCTTTCTCTCTTCAAGCACTCTGAGTTTTGTTTTCATTTTTTTTTTTTTTTTTTTTTTCCTGGCAGTTTGAAAAATCAAGAGCCTGCAGTTCTAAACAAAGGTCAGATAATTCCTGTAGCAATCACTCATTAAACCCAGATACAAAATAAAGTCAATACTGATGACTTTCTTTACATGATCTTCATACATTTTCCTATCAGTGCTGCTGGTCAAAAACTCTCAGTACTAGTAAAATGTGAAACTAGTGGCTCATAATTTCTCCAAGAAACACTTCTAAAGCTAGAGGCAACCCACCAAGTGTCCAAGTCTCTGCCAATTTTACGAATTTGGGTTGCAGGTCCTTCTGTATATCTTCTTACTTCTCTGACATTTTTTGGCAGTTAATGGTAGAGCTTATCCCAGAATGATTTAAAATGATTTATTTCTTAAGGAATATCTTTTTTTTCATCATCAGCATCAGATAGCTCTAGCTTAAGGGTGGTAGAGAGCTGACTTAAAATTTGTGGAAAAGCTTGTTTGCGTGCTTCAACTACACCTTTCTTTTACTATAACATAACTGCCATGCCATCAGTAATGACATATGTGAGATTTTAATTTAAAAACTCTTGGTGAAAATCTGAAGTCTTTAAGTCATTCATTAAGCACTGAATATACCTTCAGGTATCATGCAATCCATTTTACTCAAAGCTAGGAAAGAGAGACTTGGTTTCATCATCTCAAGTAGCATTATTCGAGTATTAAGGAACTTTGGCTATGTGACTCAACTTTTGTTTTGATGACTTTGGCTTTCATTTCTGTGGCAATATGGCTTACGTTGACACATGCAAACCTAGAATGAATGTCCACTGCATTTAATTTCTGACTCAAAATCATTTAACCTTCCTTCTGGCTACTTTGTAGGCAATTCTGGAAACATTAGCTGTTACTGTTTGTCATTCACCATAATTTTATTTTAACACTGACAGATTCCAAAGATTTTTCACTCACTGCAGATAATATTTTAGTAGCAGCTTTATGGGCTGAACTTACTTTATGTTTACAGATTTTCTTTCAGAGAGATGTCATATGGTCTTTTTTGCTTCCTCCAAAGCATGACACTGAAATTGTTGACCATGGTTGGGAAATATTCATTCTGCATTTATGTCTTTCTGTGCCCAGTGCCCCAACTTTCTTACAACTTTTGAACTCCAACTTCTTGTTATTTTAGTATCAACCACTCATTCTTTGTACAGAAGTCTTCAGTGTCCAACAGTCAGGATGATATAATTGACACTACTTATGGAACTAGGCCTGCACATGAATGGCAAATTTTCATCACACTTTATTCCATTTCCACTCTTTTTCTTATATTCACAACCTCTGCAATTTTCATCACCACCCTTACTCAACATAATCTTTTTATTCACTGGGGATGAGAAATACCACATAAACTTAGAATTCATAAAGATGAGACATTTTGAGATCAATTTATTTGCGATGAAACTGAGCCATTTTGGTCATCATATTTGGGAATTAAATACCTTCAAACTTTAACTCCAAATACACATATTTGGAACCAAAGTTAATGCATTTTGTAGAAAAATGGAATTGTGGAGCAGAAATGTAAAGTAAAAACTCCTAAAAATGTTCTCAAATTTGAAGTGTGTGTTAAAACTTAGAAGGCTGATCAAAAAAAAAGGAAAAAACTGTTTTTTTTGTAACCACTGAAAATAACTTCTCCATGCTGGAAACAAATTTTAAAAAGTATTTTCTTGATGACAAAAACATGGCAGCACATAACATGTGGTATACAGATATGTTTCACAACACTCCCATAGCTTTCCAACTGTATAAGGAAAAAATCTTCCTACAATTCATTTCAAGTGGTGAAATCGAAAGACAATTTAGTAAGAAATTACTCTTTGAATTTTGGGCAGAGATGGATGATGTTTCGCACTGAAAACTAGAGCACTTTGTATACTACTACAATTTTCAGCATCCTACCTTTGTGAAACCAGATTTTCTGTGTTGGCTGCTTTGAAGGCAAAATACAGATCTCAGCCAAACAAAGAAAAAGAACTCAAGAGTCTCTTTTTGTAATACTTTATTTATTTATTTATTATTTGTCCCGTAGATCAAATCAGCACAATGGCTTGTACAACTGATATGGGATAAGTCAATACAAATATACAGTTTACAGGAGTCTAAAACAGTAAACAAGAACACAGAAGAATGATTGTTTTACATTACCTACAAAATTATGTTACTTAAAGTTACAGCTTTACAGACAATTGTTACATGATGTGACAAAATTGACTTAACAACATTCAGTTTTGATACATTATCATGCACTAAGACAATTTTGATTCCAAATATTCCTGGATGGTATAAAAGCAGTCTTTTATTAAAAGAGACTTCACTGTCTGTCTGAATTTATTTATTTCTTGGATTTCTTGTATAAAAGTTGGAAGATAATTATATAATTTTATTCCCCTACACTTGACACCATCACTGTACAGTTTTGTTGAGTGGGTAAGTATTCTTAGAGAGGTTTTTGATCTTGTGTCAATCGTGGTAATCCATATTTTTGCTAATTTTGTTGATACTTTTTTTGGTAAAGAATAATAATTCTAGTATGTATTGGCATGGTAGGGGCAAAATATTTAGTTTCTTAAATAATGGTTTACAAGTGTGTCTTTGTGTTTTGAACATAATTGTTCTGACTATCTTCTTCTGCAGTTTGAATATCTTAATTGATTCAGAATTTTGGCCCCAGAAGATGATTCCGTAGTTAAGTACAGAGTGAAAGAGTGCATGGTAGATTGTGGTTAGGGTACTTGTGTTAGTGACATTCCTTATTGATCTAATCATGAAGCATACTTTACTAAGTTTTGTGCTAGTAACATCAATGTGCCATTTCCATGTGAGCGTATCAGTAATAGTGACCCCCAAAAATTTTATGTCATTTTCAAGTTTAACATTATTTTTTTCCAGTGATGTAGTTGGTAGTAATGGATTTCTGTTTTGGGCCATGTGGAAGGTTATTCCAATTGTCTTTTTTGCATTAAGCAGCAGCCTGTTACTTTGAAGTCATCGACTTATTTGATCTGTTGTCCTATCTATATTAGATTGGAGAATTTGTTCAAGCGCAGATATGAGTATAGAGGTGTCATCAGCAAACAAAAGGGTTTTTGCGTCTGGTAGGCTGTGAGAAAGGTAATTTATGTAAAGTAAGAACAGCAAGGGGCCCAGGACAGAGCCTTGGGGAACGCCTTGCTTTATGATATGTATGGAGGAATGTACAGTGCTAGCTGTACCTGAGAGCTTAGTTTCATTTAATTCGACATACTGCTGTCGATCTTCCAGATAGCTTTTAAACCAGTCATAGGCATTTCCTCTTATTCCATAGGAATGCATCTTTTGCAAAAGTATACTATGATTAACCATGTCGAATGCCTTTGTTAGATCTAGGAAGATACCTATGGCTGGGAGTTTTTTGTCCACAAGCTCCAGTGCACGATCTAGAAATTCTTGTATTGCATCAGTTGTAGCTTTCTTACTTTGGAAGCCGAACTGAGCAGGTGAGAGGATATTTTCTTTATCTAGAAAGGACATGATTCTTGTGGCCATTATATATTCAACTACTTTACTAAAAGTTGAAAGCAGTGCAATGGGTCAATAATTACTGGGATCCTCTTTGCGTCCTTTTTTGTCAACAGGTATAATTTTTGCAATTTTGAGCATACCAGGAAATGCACCATTCAGGAATGAGAAGTTTATTATGTGGGCTAGGGGTTTACTGATAAAGTTGCTGCAATTATGAAGGAGGAAGCATGGAATTTGATCTTCTCCAGCAGATGATTTTTTTAAAATTTTGCTGTGAAATGTCTTTTCTATTTCACTTTCAGATGTAGGCCTTAAAAATAGAGTCTCAGAGCATAAGTTTGGTTCTAGTTGTGAGGGACAGCTATTTTTAAGATGGTTAGCCAGGTTTTCTACTGTTTCTGTAAAGTAGTTATTGAATTCCTCTGCTGTTTCTTTCCCACTGGAGACTAATTTTCCATTTATTTTTAATCTAATATCACTTTGTAGTTGTTTTCCTCTATTAGTATTCATATTAATAAGTTGCCACATGCTTTTGCTCTTATTTGATGACAATTTGAGGCAGTTATCATTCTGTAGTTTTTTGGCTGCATTTACTACGTTCCTTAATATCTTTTTATATAGAGTAAAGTATGACTTAAATGCTTCACTACTACCTAGTTTGGATTTGCTAATGTAAAAAAGTTCTCTTTTTCTTTGTGATGATCTAATGATTCCTGGGGTGATCCAGCTGGAGAGTTTCCTATCTTTGTTGATACATTTTGTTTGTAAGGGAAAGTGGCAATTAAAATAATAACAGAAAATATCCAAGAATGCTTCATATTTGCTGTCTACTGTTTGAGCCTCATATACATTTTGCTAGTTTTCATTTTGTATATCAAAGAGGAAAGTATGCATGTGGGTTTTATTGAAGTTTCTCCTCTGTACAGTGATTTTATTGTGTTCGTGACTGTTATTTTGCAACCAGGCCTGCATAATTAATGCATTGTGGTCTGAAAATCCTAGTTTGACAGAGGATACAGTACAATTTATATTGCTTGCTACTTGATCCAGACAAGTGGTACTGTGATTTGTTATCCTGGTTGGAGTGTTAACCATTAGGTCTAGGTTGTAGCTGTTCATAAAATTTTTAATGCTTAGATGGCTAGAGTTTTCTGAGAAAAAATCTATATTATAGTCACCACATATTAGAACACTATATGATTGTCTTTTACTTAGATTTTCTATTACTGGTGCTAGATTTTTGTAGAAACTCTCTATGTGACCTGTAAAGTGCTATTATATAAACATTTAGATCTGTAAGCTCTGTACCTGACAGTTCTATATCTTTTTCATTACTATACGAATTGCAAATATCAAGAGGTGTAGCAGTAATGTTGTCTTTTACAAATATGCAACTAGCTCCACCTTTGTAAGATGTTCTTGAGAAGTGACCTACGAGTTTAAAATTTGGTATCACAACACTTTCTATTTCAAAAGACCTCATGAAATGTTCATTAATACATAATATCTGTGTATCTGACAGTTCACTTGCACTTGATAACAAAATTTCTAATTCATTAAGTTTGGTTTTGAGCCCTTGTACATTATGGATGTATACTTTTAGATCAAGAATTTTTTTGTTTAATTTTTTTACACAAAACTTTGCTCTGCAAGTCAGTTCCAAGGTTGTAAATAACTGAACTTATTTTAATTTAGTACTGAAAGGTTAATTACTAAATGCATCATGCAATACTGATACAGTCCTATTTGTAAGTGCTTTATATCAATGCAAATGTGAATTTTAATTTTTTCTTATGTCAGAACTTAATTTATTTTGCTTTGCTTTCCCTTAAGTAAATTAATCACTTTTGCAATTCATATTTTTTTTTTCCTTTTCAATAAGCTTGCACCCCCCCCCCCTCAATTTAGCGTTATTACACCCCCTGAGCGGGCACAGAACCACTGCTTTAACCTCTTCAACATTGAATATGGAAGTCATTAAATGACATGACTGCATAATGATAAAAGCAGTACCTTCTTGAAATGTATTTTGGAACCTAAATGCATAAAACTTGTTTATTTATGTGACTCCAAATATTCACATGTGGAATGATTTCAAAAATATTGTACAGATCAGTATCCTAGTCACTTTTTGAAAAGGCTGTGAGGCTGGCTGTCATGACACCTGAAGGGAATACCAACGTACCTTTTACAAATGCACCAGATAAGGTGAAATCTAACACCATCGCCTACTTTTGTTAACGGTGTCATTGGTGTAGGACTTTTATGTCTTTCAATATTAATAAAATGTAGTTTATTTCCCTCTCTGTGGATTCAAAATGTTAAATGGGACACATGCCCGAGGGTACCCCAAAAACTCAGCATTGTACATGACTACAAAGCTAAATATTATTTAAATTGATGTGTTCCATAATTAAACACTGATGTGCTCCATAATTAACCAGATATTCTTTAATAACATGTGATCCTATTCATATGTTTTAAATTTGAAAGCTTATGTAAAACATAAACCAGCAATAAAAAAGGCTTCAATGAACCTTGCCAATATTCTGGTTAAACACAGACTTTTTCTTCTATAAACGAAAACTATTAGAGAAGCATTTGAATCACTGATTGCAGAAACAGCATTAGTTCATGCATGTTGATTTTGAGCAAAATGGAAAAATAAGTTTGTGGATCTGAGTATTCTATTTTCTTTGACAGCTCTATTTTACTTTGAATGGCACAGTTTCTGGTAATGTCAAGACAATATTTTCAATGATGTAATGATTAGATTCTATAATGATTTAAATACACAAAGTTCATCAACATGTGCTGTTTCTGAAATCAACTGGATGCCAGAAATATAAGTGTGTTATTCAGGAGTTTATTTGTAAATTTATTATGTTCAATACAAAAATTGTTATCATCAGGCTACATAACAGTTTCTGAAGGTCAGCTATATTATATCTCATTACCAAAATTCTTATTTTATGTGTACATAACAGATTCTGAACAATTACTTTTAACTACAAATTACAATCAGGTAAATAGCAAGCTTGGTGAAATATTGCTTGTACCCATGTCTATTATTCACTGTCAGGCTCTCTGCTGTCTACTGAAGGTCAGTTGTAGAGAGCTCTGTAAAAGGATAGGTGCTCTTCAGGAATATACGGCTCCAATTTCTTGAGGTCAGCTATTTTCTTCTTACTTATTGGTACACATTTTTCGTATGCTGCAGCCTTCGGTAGAGTTACTGTTGTTTTTAAATCAAGAAGTAAACAAAATGGTGTGCGTCACCAGGCTTCCAATGTATCGTTTTACAATGACATTCCCACTACACTCACTGTTGTATTCAAATTCCATGACTTCTGAAATGGCGAAGGTTTGTTTCTCATTCCTTGTGAGCACTTTGCTGTTCATTGTTTCCAAAGACAAGGAATTGCGTTTGTAAAATTTAGGCCACCATTGTTTGAAAGCCAGTACAAACTCTGTTGAAAGACCTGGTATTTGTTAAAGGTACTTGCAGCAGCAATAAGTTCTACAAACTGCACGATGCTATAAATCCTATGGACAGCTCGAATTTTCCTCTTAATCACTGCAAAGTCCCTATCATAGAGTAAGAATGAATGGCCTCTGACCGGGAAATAATGATAAATTTTGCATACACATTGAGATGCTGCAACTGCCATGACAAACCTGACCATATTATTATTCTTATTATGCCCTGGGCAGCCATCTGAAAATATATACAGGTATTTTATGTTTGGTGGCAACTCATTTTGTATGTAATCCAGCAAAAACATGCAGACTTCATCAGGACCCTTCTTTGCTACAACTTCGTGATAAATGTAGAATGTTGCATATCCTGTCTTCAGGTTGTGGATATTGAATACATTAACATTGAGTTGCCGAAGGTAGAAACTTCCTGAACTGGAATGGTAGGAAGCGACAGATTTTGCATAAAATCTATAGCAATACCTGCAACATCCTTGTCTTTTTGACACAATACTGTCTTGTACTTCATGAATACGAGCAGAAAACTTTGCAGTCCTGTGTTTATGAACCATCATTTCTGCAGCGGCAACCGTCTTAGCCTTTTCATTCAGTGTTTTGTTTCGTAATTTATTTTGAAATGTTTCACAAGTACTACATGTGTCAACTTGTGGTCGACCAAATGTAAGTGAAAAACATTCTTTGAATATTTTAAAATAAAATTCATACTTAATATTACTTGCTTGGGGATGTCGTAATCTGAACTGCTCATGCATGATTTTGACATTAAGTTGGCTATTTAAATAACGCTGTTCTCTTGTGCCATAGTGAGTAATTTTTTGGGGATAGGAATTTATGTGATCAATTATCAAACTTATTTCTGCACCACCGATTTGATTTCCAGATGCATTTTCACCCCTCTGGTCATTAGGCGACTTTCCACAACCAAGCAGATTGCTTATCCTCCTTACCCTTTGGTTTGTGACACGATAGATACTTAAGAAATCTTTCTTGCATACCTCTGATTGTCAAGTGCTGGAATTAATAAAATACTGAAAATTGTTGTATCTTGGTTTGCAGTTGCCTCCTCCTGGTACTCTTCTTCGTCTTCTGGAAATATTACCTATAGTAATCAGCCCTTGGAGATAAGAATCTTGTGCGTCCTTTGATGTCATGTTGTAGAAAAGTGAAAATACTTTTTTTCTTACCTCTTCAGGAATTCTTCCAAAGCATTTTCTACAACATCTACAAAATTACACAGATATTTCAGTCACGCAATAAATCATTGGTTTACTATTTTACTGACGTATAACCTCCCGTATTAGAACATTACTTACTTGCAGTCAACGCCAAAACTTTTCTTTGAAACTAACTTTCCACTGTAGTTTTTGTACTCTAAAAACCTTTAATTCGTGACCTTTTTATGATTTCACACTAAAAACCTTTAATTCATGACCTTTTTATGATTTCACGCTGATACTCAACATTCTTTACACCTTTTTTCCTCTTTCTACTTTCTACTTTCACTGCCATCATGTACATCCATATCTTCCCTGTTCAACATTGCTGTGCTTCACAAAGAAAAACTGTGCCATCACAGAGACGATATAACACAACAGGCTAGCCAACGTTGGCTGCAGAAATAGCACTAGTCTTGGACAAGTGTTCTTTCTCCTCTCACTCATAATGTCAGGATCTTGTTTGTCCCATTAAGAATGATGGACAAATGTTTCTGCATTCATTCGATAGAGGGAGCACCATAACATGGAAATCAGCTCTTAACTCAATTTAACCAAAAACTGGACAAGTGTTGTTTCTGCAATCAGCGATTCATTTAATTCTTGCTGTCACTGCTTACTGTTTTTCACTACCACTTGAACTAATCTTCCAATATGCTGTATCTCTAAGCTTCAAACAATGGAAAGAAAAAGTTAGAATATAAACAGTATTATGAAAAGTGTAGATTGCTAATCACTGTAAAGATGGCACACACCAAGTTGCATACAGATACAATGAAAAGACTGTTACACAGTGAACTTTCAGCCAAAGCCTTCTTCAGATAAGAAAACACACAAGCACACACACCTCACGCGTACGACTGCTATGTCTGGCTACTCCAGCCAGAATGCCAATTAACCATGTCAGTTGCAAAGACCGAGAGAGGTGGCGCAGTGGTTAGCACACTGGACTTGCATTCAGGACGATGATGGTTCAAACCCACATTCAGCCAGCCTGATTTAGGTTTTCCATGATTTCCCTAAATCGCTTCAGGCAAATGCTGAGATGGTTGGGATGGTTCGCTTGGAAGTGAATGGCTGATTTCCTTCCCCATCCTTCCCTAAGCCGAGCTTTCACTCCCTCTGTAATGACCTTGTTGTTGACGAAATGTTAAACACAAATCTCCTGGATCGGAGAAGGGGAAAAGATCGATCAGTGGGTCGTACTGCCAGAGATCAGTGCATGAGGGGACACGAGTTGGGAGGAACTGATGGGACAGAAGGGGCAGAAACTATTGGGCGGACGTAATGGAGATAGTAGTTTACCATAGGTTGAGGGCAGGATGATGATGGGAGCAGAGAATGTGTTGTAAGGATAACTCCCATCTGTGCAGTTCAGAAAAGCTGGTGGCGGAGGTGAGGATCAGATGACCTGGGTTGTGAAGCAGCCATTGAAGTCAAACACATTATGTTCAGCTGCATGTTGTACAACAGGATGGTCCACTTTCCTCTTGGTCAGAGTTTGACAGTGACCATTCATCCTGGTGGATATCTGGTTGGCAGTTACACCAATATAAAAAGTTGAGCAATAAATGTAGCAGATCTGGTACATTACATGGCAGCTTTCACATGTGCCCCAGCCTCTGATGGTGTAGGATAAGTCTTAGTCAGGGCTGGAATAGGAAGTGCTGGATGATTGGATTGCGCAGGTCTTGTGCCTGTGTCTTCCACAGGAATGTGATCCCTTTGACAACGGTTTGGAATTGGGAGAGACATAGGGATGGACTAGGATGATGTGGAGATTTGGTGGGTGACAGAACACCAATTTGTGAGGGGTGGGAATGATCGTGGGTAGCGTGTCCCTCATATCAGAGCACGGTGACAGATGATCAAAATCCTGATGAAGGATGTGGTTCAGCTGTTCCAATCCGGTGTGGTACTGGGTGATGAAGGGGACTCATCTTTTCAGCTGGTTCTTGGGGAAGGGGGAGGGTTTGTGGTGTGTGGGGATATGGCATTGGAAATCTGTTTCTGGACTAGGACTAGGGGATTGTGCCTATCCATGAAGACCTTAGCGAGACTTTCAGCATACTGGGCAAGGTATCTGTTATTACTACAGATATGCTATCCCCAAGTGGCTAGGCTGTATGGCAGGGATTTTTTGGTGTGGAAGGGATGGCAACTGTCAAAATGCAGGTACTGTCGGTGGTTGGTGGATTTAATGTGCACAGAGTTGTGGATGAAGCTCTCAGACAGGAGGTGGTCAATGTCCACGAAGGTTGCACACAGGGTTGGGAAGGACCCAGTGAGGTGGATGGGAGAAAAGGTGTTATGGTGGGGCAGGAATGATGATAGGGTGTCCCGACCCTGCGTGCAGATCATGAAGATATCATAAATGAACCTGAACCAGACCAGAGGTTTGGGGGGCTAGGAAGGTTTCCTCTACATGATCTATAAACTGACTGTCATAGGAGGATGCCCAGTGGGACCTCATGGCTGTGCCATGGGTTTATTTGTAAACCTTTGCTTCTTAACTTCAATTGCTGCTTCACAACCCAAGCCACTTGGATTCTCCCCTCCACCACCAGATTTTCTGAACTGCACAGATGGAAGTTACCCTTACAACCTACTTCCCACACACACACACACACACACACACACACACACACACACAAAAAAAAAAAAAAAAAAAAAAAAAAAAAAAATCATCCCAGCCTCAACCTACTGTCCCCCCAAACCTACAACAGTTTCGGCCCCCTCTGTCCTATCAACTCCTGCCAACTTATGTCCCCTTACCTTTATTGTGCACTGCTCTCTGCCTGTGCACCCACTGATCTTTTCCCTTCTCTGCTCCTCTACTTTCTGCTCCCTTTCTCTCTTACCTCCCTCCCCCATAGCTTCATGGCACGGTACCAGGTAGCTTTGTCTGCCAACACTAGTCCATGTATGCTCTATCAGTAAAGTGAACCAAAGACTGCATTTTATTGGCAGAACACTTATAAGATGTAACAGATCTACTAAAGAGAGTGCCTATACTATGCTTGTCTGTCCCCTTTAGGTGTACTGCTGCATGGTGTGGGATCCTTACTAAATAGTATTAATGGAATCGAGAAAGTTCAAAGACGAGCAGCATGTTTTGTATTATAGAGAAATACAAGAGAGAGTGTCATAGACATGATGTGGGATTTGGGGTGGACATCATTAAAACAAAGGCGTTCTCTCATCACGGCAGGATCTTCTCACGAAATTTCAATCACCAACTTAATTCCCTGAACGTGGAAAAAATTTTGTTGCTGCTGATCTACACAGGGAGAGATGACCATAATAAAATTAGGGAAATCAGAACTCACACAGAAAGATACAGGTGTTCATTTTTTCTGCATACTGTTCACCAGTGGAATAATAGAGAATTATCATGAAGGTCATGTCATAAACTCTCTGCCAGGCACTTAAGTGTGATTTGCAGAGTAGTCATGTAGATGTAGTCTTGTCTGAGCAGTCAGAGATAGAGGTCATATGCGTGTGTGCTGATGCTTGGCTGTGAGAATGTAGTTTTTTCTTTTCTGATGAAGGCTTTGGCCAAAAGTTAAATGTGTAACAATCATTTTGTTGGGTCTATTGGCAAATCTTTATGGTGAGTAGCAATCTGTCATTTCCATAATTGTTGATGTTTCAACCTGGACTTTCCATTGTTTAATTTTTCAAATTTAGTGTTTTAGTCTTATTTTGTCCCAGAACGATGCATTGGCCACCAATAAAAACTTCCCATTCATAAAATCTAAGCTCAGAACTGAGTGGGCTAAAGCAAATTGCCAGTCTTTGCACCACTTTGAAAGCTTATCAAAAATGGTGTGGACATTTGTGCAGCTGTTTTTTCAGGTAGTACTTCGTTATAGATAACTGCATCATCTGCGCCAATTCTGAGGCTACAATTATTGTCTGTCATGTCATTAATATATAACATGAACAGGACATGTCTAGACACTTCCGTGGGGTAACACTGAAGTTACTTCTACTTCTGTCAATGATTCCACATCCAAGATAACTTGCTGCCTCCTCCCCCACCCACTAGACACAGCTTTTTTTATTCAAGGGAGCTACAACATATTGCTGTTGAAATGGCTGCTAACACAGTTGCAAATTCTGCACTGAATCTGACAGACTCCATCAGGCCATGGTGCCTTGTTAAATTTTAAGGACTTTTGCTGGTTTTGAACACCACTGACACTAATGTCTATACCACTCATCTTCGTAGTGTAAAAACAATGCTATATGGTAGAGGAACAGTGTATCTTACCCTTGAAAATATGATCAAATTCTGCTCTTGTGTGGTAACTCCCTTTCTCTAACAGTTGCCTCCAGGTACCGTGACCCGTTTATACTGCCTATGCTATCTGACACAATTATACAACCCCCCCCCCCCACACACACACACACACAAACTTTGTGTTTGTGTGTGTGTGTGTGTGTGGGGGGGGGGGGGGGGGGGACAAAGTTCAAGAGCTGAACTTTAGATTGCTTCAAATGCATACCCAGACATGTAATTGATCTCACAGCTTCCAATGACAGTTTGGTAATAATATCCCATAACTCCAAAAAATTTTGAAACTGGATTAATAAAAAACAGAGGAAAACAAAGATGGCAGTTTTAATACTACAGGTGTCTTACATAGTCACCCCCACTTGAGTACAGTGCACAGGATGTTTATACAACCACATGAAACTTTCAGAAAAGTACTTCTTTGGGACATTGTTCAACTCATGTGTCACATTGGCTTGAATGTTGATAATGTCGTCAAAGTGTTGACACTGTATGTGAATGTCTACACTTTGTTGTTCTGTGGTAGGTTAGTATTGACAACACCCAGTGTCACCCCCATGAATATTTTCCCCATTTCGCATTTCAAAGAAGTTGCGGCAGGTGTCTGTGTGTCACCAATTTAGTTCAGAAGTCAAGGTCTGGACAAACTTTGCACTTCTCTTCTTCAAAAAATTCTCTATAACGTCTTGAACAATTGATTTAGAGCTTTTGCTCAACCATGGTTTGTGACAAAACAATGTTGACACATTGTCGCAGGTCCACTATTTAACACTGCCTGGTCACAACTGACCAGTCGAATACACATCAGTTATTAGTTCAAGCTGCCACTATAGTTGCTGCACTGACTTCGTTTGTAAGTCAGGAATAAATCAGTATCAAAAAAATTTTGGATGTATGGTGTATGTCTACATATATAATCCAAAATCTATTGCAAAGAACATGACAGTTCTCTTCTTATCAGTATTAGTGATTTCCGGTTATATTCCATATGTGTACTAAGACAAAAATTACTACCTATATTTGTTCTGTATTACCTTTTCCTTGTGTTTCTTATATGAGATATGCAGGAGAGGTGGCAGTAGTGTAGCAGGTTTCCCTGAATACCAGTTCTCCAAATTTGTCCAACAGGTTTCGCAAGAACAATGTTGCCTTTCTTCCAGACTCCAAAACAATGTTGCTAAGTACTTCTGTTACACATTTGTATGGGCTACACCAATCTGTTAGGATCCTAAGAGCATTTGTGTCAATTTGCTCAATTCTGGGGTCATGTCTACTTGATAAAGATTCCTAATACTAGAGCAGTGTTTTAGGATTGGTCTCCCTGGGCCTTTGTGCATAGTTCCCTTTAAAAATTCATTGCACTTCACCAGACTCCTTTCTACTTATCAAAGCCTTTTCTTTTATTTCCTTACTAGTGATTTCCTGTGTTCATCAAATTCTGTATCACTTATGTGCATTATCTCTAAATGTTTCAACAATGTGATGGGGTCTAAAATCTTATCTTGACTTCAGATACAATTGCTATCTTCCTCTTTGATATTGTTTTGCATTTATTCACATCCAAACAGAGCTGCCATTCATAAGACCAAGTGGAAATGTTGACCAAGTCTTTTTGCTTTTCTTTACAATTGTCCAATTACAACAGTTTCCTGTAGGCATCAGCATTGTTAGTAAACAATACAACGACGATGCTGACCATACCTGGGGAATTGTTTAAGTATACTGAGAACATTAATCAATGGTCCCAATAAACTCCCTTCTGGCATACTCAATGTTACTTTCATTTCTGTTGAACACTTGCCATCCAGTATAACATAGTGGGTCCTATCAATTACAAACTCGTTGAGCCAATGCTATACTTTGTGTGATAGTATCTTTGTTGTCAGTTGACAATGTGGTAAGTGACAAGCACCTACTGCCACACACATTCTAAACTCAACATTCACTTGTCTCTAACAAAAAGTCATAAATATCACAAAAAACGTTTACCAGACTTGTGTAAATGTGTGTTGTACTTTTCAATACATTTATTTCCCAAATTCCAGCACTTATTATCAAAGCTCCTAACTCTTGCTTCAGACAATTCACTTGTGATCGACTGACCAACATGTCATCCTCAGCCAATGGCACGATTTGGATATGGTACGGAAGTGCATGGAATCAGCACGCTAGCTCTCCTGGCTGTTGTTGGCTTGCAGACATTGGAGCTGTTACTTCTCATTTACATAGCTCCTCAAATGGCATCATGAGACTGATTGGACCCCTCCAGTCCTCCCACTAATATATATAATCCCTGGAAGTACTGGGAATTGAACCTGTGTCCTTCAAACAGCCGTCAGTTGCTCTGACCATGCAGCTACAGAGGCGCACAGCACTTATTATACTGCCACTTCAGATTTTTTAAAAACCGTATGCCAATGAATAATTCTGCTACCTTACTTAGGATGTTGTGATCTGTATACTTCAAGTAAACATTGATTTTGGTGCATAGCCAGCCAGACCACTTTGTGAAGAGCTGATAGTCACATGGCACTAAAGTGCAGATTTTAAGCATGGAGGCTGAAAATTATTAAATTGAATTGATTTAGTAGTGTCTGTGTGTTACGTCACAGTGTATGGGCTCTTCCTGAAATGTAAAACCATATTCTTAATGAATATCCCACACCTTCATTTTGGATCCCCCCATCAAGATTCAGTATTTAAAAATATATTTTTGCTTTACTTTGACTTTTATCTTAAGAAATCCTTAAAAAAAATTCTTCTAATAGTGTTTGTATGAATTTCTTGGATTTACTGCTAGGAGGAGTCTACATCCACTGCTTCTTCTGAGTTTTATTTCTTAATCCATGAGCTGTACAACATATCATTCTCATCCTTTGGTTAAAAGAAAAAAAACAACTTCATGTTAATCCAGAAAGAATGGTTATCGTTGGACAATTCTTTGAGTTTTGTGGCAGTTAGTTGATATGAAATATTCTGTCAAAAAACTTAAGGAATCCGATACCATTTCACAATCTAGGAGAGTAGAGTCCAAGAATATTGTTAAATTTCAACACTAAGACCTAAAATCATGACGTTGAATTATCACTGTCATCATTTGGTCAGCATTTTGCACAATATCATTGATCACAGTCCTTGTAAAGTTTATCTTTGCCTGACCATCTCACAACTTCCAGTGATTAAAAGTTCACCACCAAAAGAAGAATATCAGCCATGTTGTACTGTAGTGTATTACATTACAGTTGTTGGAGTCAATGATGAGTGTGTATTCACTCATATACCACGTGACATGCAACTTGAAGTAATGGACTATGTGTTGATCTATGAAGAGATAATAGATCACTGGAAAGTTAAGTTAGTAGCACTACTAATTTATGCTAGAATCCGTAAGTTAAGAATAATCAAGAAATGAGAGGATATTTCCTATAATAGGATCTTGGAAGGGCCAGAAAATAGGGTCAAGTTGACTCGGGAGATACTTGACTAACAAAACCTGTAGTTAGTAACAAAATTCTTGACTCCCCCCACACCACACAACAAAACAGTTACTCAAGTATATGGTCCAGCCTATCTTCCACGTATGCTTGGCAGTGATGTGGCATGTTCTCTACAAGGTGTCTGATGAGCTGTATTGGTTAGTTGGTTTGGAGTATAAAGGGACCAAACTACAGGGTTATCAGTCCCTTTTTCCCGACGCAAGCAAGGCTCAAGGTACACAAACACCTAACAACATACAAAAAAGAAAACAAATGGAACGGACAAAACACGGGGAAATCATACACCACAAGGAAAAGTAGAAGGACGTATCAAAACCATAGAGCAAATGGTCTCGGCTGGCTGATCTCAATAATAAAAGAGGGTTAGCCAGCCACTCTGTAACACATTAAAACTCCCACCCCAAAAAGACAAGGCGAGATGAACACATGTCGGGAAAAGACCACCACCAAAACAAACAAACACAAAGAAAGTGCGACAGAGTTAAAATGGAGGGAGTGTGGCAACCTCAGAAAAAAGGCTAAATGCCCACCTTTAGATGGTACAATAAAATGTAAAACTAAATCTGCTGTTGAGACGCTGTCGCCCAACGCCGAAGGTAGGGTGCTGGGAACGTTAAAAGTACACCACAGAGCGGCTAAAAGTGGGCAGTCAAGCAAGATGTGGACGGTAGTCATATGTGAGCCACAGTGACACTGAGGTGGGTCCTCATGACAGAGGAGGTAAACGTGTTAGCCACGCATGGCCAATGCAGAATGGGCTGAGAACCACAGAGTCCCTGCAAGAAGCCCGCAAGAAGGTCTTTCACACATTTGTAGTCTCTTTAAGGGCACGCAGTTTGTTGTGTGTACTGGGATAATGCCATTCCGTCTCCCAAAGCCAAAAAAACCTTGCGGGATAACAATGATCGCAGGTGAGTTACAGGGATGCCGATCTCCAGAAGCGGTTTCTGTGTAGCCTGTTTGGCCAACTTGTCAGCAAGTTCATTCCCTGGACATGGCCTGGGGTTCACACAAACACCACGGAATGATTGGGCTATTCCAGGGCACAGATGGACTCTTAGATGGTTGCTACCAAAGGCTGGCGGGGGTAGCAATGGTCAATAGCTTGTAGGCTGCTCAAGGACTCAGTACAGAGAAGAAACGACTCGCCAAGGCATGAGTGGATCTTCATTAAGGTAGAGTTCTGGTTCTGGATGACAGAAGCGCATGACACATGACTTCGTTGCTGAAAACTGGGAGGTGTGGGCTAGAGCCCATTACTGAGCCTTGAGGATGGCTCCCTGTAGGCACTGCTCGGCAACATCAGTACTGGAGGAGCAGTGCGAAATGCAGAAGTCATCTGCATACAGAGAAGGTGAGACTGACGGCCCGACAGCTACTGCTAGACTGTTTATGTCCATTAAAAATAGAGATACACTCAATACAGATCCCTGCGGGACCCCATTCTCCTGAATATGGGGGAACTATTGGAGGCACCAATGTGGACACAGGAAGTATGGAGTGATAGGAAATTTTGAATAAAAATCGGGAGCAGGCCCCGGAGACCACACTCATATAATGTGGCAAGGGTACGTTGCCAGGTTGTGTCGTAAACTTTTTGTAAATTAAAAAAGATGGCAACCAGGCGTTGGCTTCTGGAAAAGGCTGTTCGGATGCCAGACTCAAGGGAAACTGGATTATCGGTGGTAGAGCGACCCTGGCAGAAACCGCCCTGGTATGGAGCCAGTATGCCACGTGACTCCAGGACCCAACACAACTGCCGACTTACCATATGTTGTAACAGCTTACAAAGAACATTGGAGTGGCTGATGGGCTGATAGCTATCCACATCAAGAGGGGTTTTTACCGGGTTTGAGCACTGAAATGATGGTGCTCTCCCGCCATTGCAAATCACACCAGATCTGGTTGAAGATGAGGAGGATCTGTCACTTGTAGTCGGACGAGAGCTGTTTGATCATCTGACTGTGAATCCATTCTGGCCCAGGAGCTGCGTCAGGGTAATGTGCAAGGACACTGAGGATTTCCCACTCTGTAAATGGAGTATTATACGGTTCACTGTGATGGTCAGTGAACTAGAGGGCTTCCCTGTCCATACACCGCTTGAAAGTGCGAAATGCTGGGGGATAATTCTCTGACACAGAGGCTCGGGCATAGTGCTCAGAAAAGTGCTCGACAATTGCTTTTGTGTCAGTAGATAACACACCATTGATGTTAATGTCAGTAACACCTGTTGGGGACTGGTACCCACAAACATGTCTGATCTTTGTCCAGACTTGGGAAGGTGACATATGGCACACAATGATCGAGGCGCACCTCTCCCAACATGCCTGTTTCCGTCTTTTTACAAGCTGGTGAGCGCGGGCACAGAGCTGTTTAAAAGCTATTAGGGGCTCTAGGGAAGGATGCCACTAATGTCACTGTAGAGCTCACCGATGCTTTTTAATGGCCTCAGCAATTTCCGGCGACCACCAAGGTACTGACTTTCGTCGGGGGTACCCTAAAGGACAAGGGATCCTGTTTTCTGCCACAGAAACAATCGTTCTAGTGACCTGCTCAACTACCACATCAATAGTATCATGATGAGGACATTCAACGGTGACAGCAGAGGTGAAAGCTTCCCAGTCTGCCTTGTTGAGAGCCCATCTTGATAGACATCCAGGGGAATGGCACTGGGAAAGCAACAGGAAGATGGGAAAGTGGTCACTACCACACAAGTCATTGTCAGCTCTATAGTGTACATATGGGAGAAGTCCTGGGCTGCAAAGAGATAAATCAATGGCCGAGTAAGTGCCATGAGATACACTGAAATGTGTGGGGTCACTTGTATTTAAGAGGCAGAGGTTGAGTTGAGACAGGAAAGTTTTGACATCTCTACCTCGGCCAGTAAGCACAGTGCCACCCCACAAGGGGTTATGCGCATTAAAATCTTCCAAAAGTAGGAAAGGTTTATGGAGTTGATGAATCAGTGCAGCCAATGCGTACAGGTGTATTGCACCATCTGGAGGAACATACACGTTGCAGACAGTTATTTCCTGTGTTGTCCTTATCCTGACAGCCACGGCTTCAAAAGGGGTTTGAAGAGGCACAGGTTCACTTCATACTGAGTTCAGGACATAGACGTTATCATGAGGCTGGGAAAGCATGAAGCATGCAAGGAGGCATGTTACACCTCAGGGTCACCTACTGCCACCAACTGAGTATTTGTATCCATTCCTATTGTGGATGAGGCACCAGTGAGATCTAGATCCTCAGGGGACACTTAGACCTCCACTCATTCGCAGGTGCAGAATTCGTAGGGAGTGGTGATGGTGTTGGGGCCACCGGAGGGTGCTTTTTCTTAGCAGACTTCTTTGTTTGCTTGCCCTCTTGCTTCTCTTTAGGCGCCTGCCGGGAGGACTTCTCTGAAGTAGCTTCAGGCATGGAGGAAGACTGTGAAGCTCTTTGTCCAGCAGCTTTTGGCTCCTTTAGCCACTGGCACTGTGGTATTAGTGGAGACCTTGGGAGAGAGGGTCCCAAGGGACCCCTTCTGCATGAAAGGAGGCTGTTGCTTCTCCAGCTGAGGGGAGGGGACCAATGTCCCCTGCGTTTGGGAGGGGGGGGGGGGGAGGAACAACTTTGGGAACAACGGAAGATTTTCCCCCCTACCACCAAGGGGGCAGATGTATTCTGGAGGCCTGGAGGGCCCACTGTTCATGGCACAAAGTGTGATGCGACTGGTACTTGTGATGGCGATGGTAATGTAGCTGCAGCATATGTCGACGTCAACCCAACGGGGAATAATGGTCCAAATTTACGTTTAGCCTCTTGGTTAGTCAACTAGTCCATGGTCTTGTACTCCATGATTTTCCTCTCCTTTTGGAGTACTGGGCAGTCTGGCAAGCAGGGGGAGTGGTGCTCACCACAGCTGATGCAATTGGCAGGTGGCGCATGTGGAGTATCTGGATGCAGTGTACATCCAGTCTCAACATGTAGTGCTGGAAGTGCAGAAGGAAGACATATGCCTGAACTACGAGCGCTTAAAGCAGCGCATTGGTGGAGGGACCTATGGTTTAATGTCACAGTGGTAAACCATCACTTTGACCTTCTCAGGCGATGAATCACCCTCAAAGGCCAAGATGAAGGGACCGGTAGCAACCCAGTTGTCTCTGGGTCCCCTGTAAATGCGACGGATGAAATGAACACCCCACCGTCCTAGATTTGCGCCGAGCTTGTCATCAGACTACATGAGGAGGTAGCGATGGAAAATAATCCCCTGGACCATGTTCAGGCTTTTATGGAGAGTAATCTAAACAGGAACAATTGGGCCGGGGATGCTGTCTGAATCAAGACTGGCACCGCTTCTCATCTTGGACAGCGCTGTCACTTTCCCAATCTTATCCTCAAGACGTTCAACAAAAAATTGAGGCTTCATAGGTACAAAGGAGACCCCGTCCATTCTGCTACAGACTAAATGCCGAGGCGAATATGGCTCTCTTCTTTCTGTAGTCCTATGTTCCTCCCATGGTGTAGTGAGGGAGGGAAATGATTTAGGGTCGTATCTGTCAGCACAGTACTCGATCTTGCCCTTCTTAGAGACTGTTGGCACCATACGGTCACAAGCAGCTGTATTGGAAATTGGGTCAATACAATCTACTCCCACATACCGGTTATCTATCTTGAGTCACACAGTACCTCCTGATATCAGACAGAAGAGGGTACTACTATGTGAATACCAGGAGATTGTTGATAACTTTGACTTTCAAATATTGAATGATGTATTCTCTGTGTGAAAAAGATTAAAAGATCACAACATCCCACTCTTATCACACCCAGGATTCTTACTAAAAATGAATTCAATGCCATTAATGAATGGAAATGCTGTTGGCCAAAGTGTCTGAAACTGCCCTCCATCCAGTAGAAGCTACCTGGATCTGACAAGGCCTCAGGCAATTTGGACTATTATGACTTGCATTTGAGCAGACCATGGAAAATGTGCAGGCACCCTCCACAAGTGGGTCAAATCTTCATCACCACCTTGTGACTGTGATGCTGAACAAGAGATAGTGAACAACAGATAGTTGATAATGTTGCGTCAACATGTCCCATACATCTTTCAAAGATTTCCTGACAGTTATGAGTGATGTGATCAACTATATAGAACACCTTGATATTCACCTATACCTATTGTCATGTGTGTTAGTGGGGGTTGAAAGGACCAGACTACTGAAGTGTTGGTATGTAATAGTTTAGTAATATATATATATATATATATATATATATATATATATATATATATATATATATTAAAAACAAAGATTCCAAGACCTACCAAGCGGGAAAGCGCCGGCAGACAGGCACAATGAACAAAACACACAAACACACACACAGAATTACTAGCTTTCGCAACCAATGGTTGCTTCTTCAGGAAGGAGAGGGAAAGACGAAAGGATGTGGGTTTTAAGGGAGAGGGTAAGGAGTCATTCCAATCCCGGGAGCGGAAAGACTTCCGTTAGGGGAAAAAAAGGACAGGTGTACACTCGCACGCACTCGCACGCACACACACACACACACACACACACACACACACACACACATATCCATCCGCACATACACAGACACAAGCAGACATATTTAAAGGCAAAGAGTAAGGGCAGAGATGTCAGTCGAGGCGGAAGTACAGAGGCAAAGAAGTCGAAGGTTAGGTGGACGGCGGAAAGACACTCTTGGTGGTGTGGGGAGGATTTCATGAAGGATGGATCTCATTTTGGGGCAGGATTTTAGGAAGTCGTATCCCTGCTGGAGAGCCACATTCAAGGTCTGATCCAGTCCGGGAAGTATTCTGTCACAAGTGGGGCACTTTTGGGGTTCTTCTGTGAGAGGCTCTGGGTTTGAGGGGATGAGGAAGTGGCTCTGGTTATCTGCTTCTGTACCAGGTTGGGAGGGTAGTTGCAGGATGCGAAAGCTGTTTTCAGGTTGTTGGTGTAATGGTCGAGGGATTCAGGACTGGAGCAGATTCGTTTGCCACGAAGGCCTAGGCTGTAGGGAAGGGACCGTTTGATACGGAATGGGTGGCAGCTGTCATAATGGAGGTACTGTTGCTTGTTGGTGGGTTTGATGTGGACGGATGTGTGAAGCTGGCCATTGGACAGATGGAGGTCAATGTCAAGGAAAGTGGCATGGGATTTGGAGTAGGACCAGGTGAATATGATGGAACCAAAGGAGTTGAGGTTGGAGAGGAAATTCTGGAATTGTTCTTCACTGTGAGTCCAGATCATTAAGATGTCATCAATAAATCTGTACCAAACTTTGGGTTGGCAGGCTTGGGTAACCAAGAAGGCTTCCTCTAAGCGCCCCATAAATAGGTTGGCATACGAGGGGGCCATCCTGGTACCCATGGCTGTTCCCTTTAATTGTTGGTATGTCTGGCCTTCAAAAGTGAAGAAGTTTGGGGCAGGATGAAGCTGGCTAAGGTGACGAGGAAAGAGGTTTTAGGTAGGGTGGCAGGTGATCGGCGTCAAAGGAAGTGCTCCATTGCAGCGAGGCCGTGGACGTGCGGGACCCAACTCCTCTTCCTCAAAATCACCCTCTCCAAACCTTCCAGGAATTTCTCACTTCCAGCCTTGCCTCTCAATCTTTCTTGAAAAACATTAATCCTACTCCCAACATCACCACAGCCGAAGCCCAGGCTATCCGTGATCTGAAAGCTGACCGATCCATCATCATTCTTCCGGCTGACAAGGGTTCCACGACCGTGGTACTTGATCGCCGGGAGTATGTGGCTGAGGGACTGCGTCAGCTTTCAGACAACTCTACATACAAAGTTTGCCAAGGTAATCCCATTCCTGATGTCCAGGCGGAGCTTCAAGGAATCCTCAGAACCTCAGGCCCCCTACAAAACCTTTCACCTGACTCCATCAAACTCCTGACCCCACCGACACCTCGCACTCCTACCTTCTACCTACTTCCTAAAATTCACAAACCCAAACATCCTGGCCGCCCCATTGTAGCTGGTTACCAAGCCCCCACAGAACGTATCTCTGCCTACGTAGATCAACACCTTCAACCCATTACATGCAGTCTCCCATCCTTCATCAAAGACACCAACCACTTTCTCGAACACCTGGAATCCGTACCCAGTCTGTTACTGCCGGAAACCATCCTTGTAACCATTGATGCCACTTCCCTATACACGAATATACCGCACGTCCACGGCCTCGCTGCAATGGAGCACTTCCTTTGACGCCGATCACCTGCCACCCTACCTAAAACCTCTTTCCTCGTCACCTTAGCCAGCTTCATCCTGACCCACAACTTCTTCACTTTTGAAGGCCAGACATACCAACAATTAAAGGGAACAGCCATGGGTACCAGGATGGCCCCCTCGTATGCCAACCTATTTATGGGGCACTTAGAGGAAGCCTTCTTGGTTACCCAAGCCTGCCAACCCAAAGTTTGGTACAGATTTATTGATGACATCTTAATGATCTGGACTCACAGTGAAGAACAACTCCAGAATTTCCTCTCCAACCTCAACTCCTTTGGTTCCATCATATTCACCTGGTCCTACTCCAAATCCCATGCCACTTTCCTTGACATTGACCTCCATCTGTCCAATGGCCAGCTTCACACATCCGTCCACATCAAACCCACCAACAAGCAACAGTACCTCCATTATGACAGCTGCCACCCATTCCATATCAAACGGTCCCTTCCCTACAGCCTAGGCCTTCGTGGCAAACGAATCTGCTCCAGTCCTGAATCCCTCGACCATTACACCAACAACCTGAAAACAGCTTTCGCATCCCGCAACTACCCTCCCAGCCTGGTACAGAAGCAGATAACCAGAGCCACTTCCTCATCCCCTCAAACCCAGAACCTCTCACAGAAGAACCCCAAAAGTGCCCCCACTTGTGACAGAATACTTCCCGGGACTGGATCAGACCTTGAATGAGGCTCTCCAGCAGGGATACGACTTCCTAAAATCCTTCCCCGAAATGAGATCCATCCTTCATGAAATCCTCCCCACTCCACCAAGAGTGTCTTTCCGCCGTCCACCTAACCTTCGTAACCTCTTGGTTCATCCCTATGAAATCCCCAAACCACCTTCCCTACCCTCTGGCTCCTACCCTTGCAACCGCCCCCGGTGTAAAACCTGTCCTATGCACCCTCCCACCACCACCTACTCCAGTCCTGTAACCCGGAAGGTGTACACGATCAAAGGGAGAGCCACGTGTGAAAGCACCCACGTGATTTACCAACTGCCTGCACTGTGACGCTTTCTATGTGGGAATGACCAGCAACAAACTGTCCATTCGCATGAATGGACACAGGCAGACAGTGTTTGTTGGTAATGAGGATCACCCTGTGGCTAAACATGCCTTGATGCACGGCCAGCACATCTTGGCACAGTGTTACACCGTCCGAGTTATCTGGATACTTCCCACCAACACCAACCTATCCGAACTCCGGAGAAGGGAAATCGCCCTTCAGTATATCCTCTCTTCTCGATATCCGCCAGGCCTCAACCTCTGCTAATTTCAAGTTGCCGCCGCTCATACCTCACCTGTCTTTCAACAACTTCTTTGCCTCTGTACTTCCGCCTCGACTGACATCTCTGCCCTTACTCTTTGCCTTTAAATATGTCTGCTTGTGTCTGTGTATGTGCGGATGGATATGTGTGTGTGTGTGTGTGTGTGTGTGTGTGTGTGCGTGTGCGAGTGTACACCTGTCCTTTTTTTCCCCTAAGGGAAGTCTTTCCGCTCCCGGGATTGGAATGACTCCTTACCCTCTCCCTTAAAACGCACATCCTTTCGTCTTTCCCTCTCCTTCCTAAAGAAGCAACCATCGGTTGCGAAAGCTAGTAATTCTGTGTGTGTGTTTGTGTGTTTTGTTCATTGTGCCTGTCTGCCGGCGCTTTCCTGCTTGGCAGGTCTTGGAATCTTTGTTTTTAATATATTTTTCCCATGTGGAGGTTTCTTTCTATATATATATACAAAGATTCCAAGACTTACCAAGCGGGAAAGCGCCGGCAGACAGGCACATGAACAAAACACACAAACACACACACAGAATTACGGGCTTTCGCAACTGGCAGTTGCTTCGTCAGGAAAGAGGGAAGGAGAGGGAAAAATGAAAGGATGTGGGTTTTAAGGGAGAGGGTAAGGAGTCATTCCAATCCCGGGAGCAGAAAGACTTCCCTTAGGGGAAAAAAAGGACAGGTGTACACTCGTGCACACACACACACACACACACACACACACACACACACACACACACACACACACACACACATATCCATCTGCACATCGTAATTCTGTGTGTGTGTTTGTGTGTTTTGTTCATGTGCCTGTCTGCCGGCGCTTTCCCCCTTGGTAAGTCTTGTTAATTTATGCCATGCAATAAACAAATTAGGGTATAATAAACATTTCCTGTGTCTCAGAACTGTCATCAGATCCTTGAAATGACAACCTTGTAAAATATTCCAATCCGCAGAGATTATAGCCTGTGTATGGAAGATGTCCAAAGATTCAACCTCGCAAGGCAGGGAACTAACAGGGCCTTTATGACATTATGTTGCAAATTATATGAAGAGACTACATTTCACTCTTAATGATAGTCAAACGCAACTGAGACATTATGGATCTAATGCACTGTTTTTGTTATCACTCAATCACGGGTCTATTCTAAGTATGGTGTACTCCATTCCTACACAGGTAGCACAATTTCAATTTATGGGCAAATCTTGTTGATCATTTACAGTGAAGGCCACTTTTTTTCTATTACAGTTGTACTCTTTAGATGATTATGTCTAATCTTTGCAAGCTTGTAATATTTTTCATATGTGACATTTTTTTTTATATGTCAGTTAACATACAATGTATACTTTATTTACAGAATTAAATGAGACACAACTACAATTAAATATTTCATTACATAACTTACATGCCAGCAACACACTTATAACATTGAAGCTGCTTTCAAAATAAGATCACAGTAAAATGTTCAAAGAAATTTATCTATAATCTCATATTTAAAGAAAGTAAAAATACTACTGCTTCTAGGAATGCATTCACCAGTTAACTTAAGCTGTATTTGAATTTATTCAACACTGCGTATTAATGAGCAACCATTAATAACACCTGTACCAGCAACTATTATTCTTGTGTCCGTAAATTTCTCAAGCAGCTGAAATGCTGCTATTTCAGCATATGTCACACCTCCAATAAAATATACCAAAAAGTTTTTGCATTTAATCTTTGATGCATCCTTAGAAGAAATATTTATTTGTATGCCTGGCAACAATTTTGTTATATCATCAACTGACATGTCATGCTGGGTTAGTAAATTAACTAGCTGACACACTGCAGGAATGTACGCCCCACTAAACACGTAACCCATATCTTTTGGTTTTTTAAGATCAAAGTCATCCTTAATTTCTGGAAACAATTTCAGCTTTTGTGCAATACTATGAAAGGCACTACTTTTCCTGTTTAAGGATACAACTTGAGCTACTCGATCAGTTAATTTTCCAGTTGTTTCACCAGTGTCAGTGTCATGTCTTACAAACAGTCCAAGCTTTTCCAAGTTATAGAATAATGTCAGATTATCATACCCATATGAATGCAGAAACTGTTTCATAAATGCAGAACTCTCATCCTGAGTTAGTCCATTCTGTGTTAGGCACATGAGGCATAGTAATCGAAGACAAGTAAATCTGTTTACACACTGTGTTGCTAAGCAATCCTCTAAATACGTGAAATTTTCACCTCTAGATTTTCCTTCCAACGTGTTTTGTTCAAATTTGTGCAAAGCTTCATATCGGTGTCCCATTTCTCCAATGATGATTTCACAAGCACCAATATGGTACGAAAGTGAGCGTTTCTTTTCCTTAACTTTTTGCAGATCAGTTGCAACGTACTGTTTCATTTCCTGGAGACCCATTTTTTGACACCTTTTATACTCACTATGAAGTTCCTCTTTTTTAGTGCTTAAGAAGGAGTATACATCTGAAAAATGTCTATTTTTCATTTCATGATAAATATCATCTTCATCAGTTAGCCGATAATTTACAGTTCCTTTTGTACCAGTAACTTTTTCATCAAATTCAACAGTTCCACACTTAACTCCAAAAACTTCATCCAGTAGCCCAGCGTATGTAACTGCTGTAAGCAACACAGATGCATAATCAAAATCCCTATCTACTATAACTAAGCAGTCAATATCTGCCTCTTGTTTGGTGGGATTCCCCAACTCCTTCAATAGAATATTCAATATTTTACACACTTGTGATGCAAATTTTCCACACATTACAGTCATGGGTATCTTCCCAAAGAGTATCTGCAGTGACCAAAGAGAGTGGGCCACTGCAGGAAGAAATGATTTATCTCCATCCACAAACAGCATACGAAACAAATTTGGTAATTCAAATGACAGTACACTACTATCTAGAGAAATCATTTCCCACATAAATCTGTATACAGTCACTAGACCAAACACACCTTCCTCTTCCAAAAGATTCAAGAGAGCAACAAGTTCACATGGAACAAATATAATGTAATAAGAATTTGTGGGTTTGCACTGTAAATCTGCATTTATCTGATCACAAATATACTTTGTAGTTATAAGGTCAGAATATACGAGATAAACCCAATGATTACTGACATATCGGAAACCACTTTTTTCCAGCTTATGAATTTTGTGTACTCCATGAGACCTGAAAAATGAAGTATTAAATGTTTTAAGTTCTGATAATAACTGATACAGAATATAATTACAAGATGTATGCTGTACACTAGTATTATCTGAAGGAACCCACTAAGGATGACAAAATCAATAACTTCAATCTTTATGAAAAATATTGAGCAATTTGAAGTGACAATAAAATTGATGATAGAGAAAATTGTTCAGTTTTTGATCTGCACTTCAATAATTTAAAAATTTCACAGTAACCATAATCTTCAAATGTCTGTTACTTCAACTCTGTGATAGATTTCCATGCAAAGCATGGTTTTGGCAAGTTGTCCACATTTTTCCTGTTTAGTGTCACAAATTACATTCTGAAATTATGCTCACCTATCTATTCTGGATTAGGAAGACTATGATACATTTGTCTATTAGTTACAAAATGGATCTTATGTGTATTTGTTTTATTATCTAGACTTTGTTATGATGTCCATACTCTGAAATGGAGAAGGCTAATTACCCCTACATTTATCAACACAAAGTGCATGTTTACTGTTCGAGGGTGCTTAACTGCAGAGTTACCAGTATTCTTATCCAGTCATACGGACATACTACACTTAGGATATTACTCCACCTAATAGACTTGAAGAGGGGTCTTCCTTAATTACACATTTTCACGGGTGCTATCATTGTGAGCAAAAACTCTTACCATATTTTATGAGGAACATTCTACACAATTATATCAATCAACAGTGCACCCGATTTTACGGTAGGGTTGGGTACTTTCATAACTTTGCACCATTACTAAAAGTTATATTGTACTATTACTACTACAACCACCACCACAACCACTGCAACAATAATTAACAGTACAAGAATAATGACATATCGGTTATTTACATTTGATAACACTATAGATGGACCAAGCATATTCAAAATTATGTACTGTACATCTATCCCATTCATAGGCCAAAAATCCATTCACAACTTAAAATGATGTATTCCTGAAGTATATGCTGTCCTCATGATGGAACTTGATAAGTGTCTTTTTTATTCACACAAAACATGGCATGGTTATAAAGCATGCCTTGATACAGCACAGTCCTTAATTTGAATGTTCATTCCATCATAGATTCAAGTGTGATATAGCACTGTGTGATATCTAGGTTGTGATGACTGGCAGATATATTCCACATCACATGTGATATGTAAGCCCGAAAGTTGACGAATCTAACAAAGGTGAATGTGAAATAAATGTGTAGGCAAAAGAATGATTGAGAGTGTAGACAGTGGTCTACATTGGTCATACGTGATAGCAGATCCACACTTAATACACATAATTATGACGACATGTGAATCCTGTTTTTTGATCGGTTAAGTCAGTTTTAATTTCAGCATCAGTGTACTGCAATAACATTAACTCTGTATTTAATGCACTTTTATTTCTAATAAACTAAAACTGCAAAGTACAATCTGACACTGCAATATGTATGAGACTAAAAACCAATCCATGTTTTGGTGTGTGTTAGATACATATATTGCACATCAACAATGAAAAACAAAAGGGGTGTCTCTATGTAACTCTTACCTCACCTAATGCTGATTAAAAGTGTCCTTTAACAGTATTTGACAGACAGAGCTACCTGGCTGCAAATACTGTTGCAACTGCACTTGAGTGTGTCACATTACATTTGCTAATATTTACAGACAGCTCTGAACATTGTTAAAGTACTACTGAAATTGCTCACTTATCAATTTGTGTGTGATGAATATCAATGTATTTCTTGTTGTTGTGGGTATTTATGAGCAACACACAGTGTATATGACAAACTGGATTGTAGCATTCAAAAAATTCTTTGTTTACTCACTAATTCAGATTGTATTCCACGTAATATGTATTTTATGCAATAAATGGCAGTGTCACAATGAATCAAAAGTTTTCCTTCATCAAGAAACAGGCATTCAAACTGCGTGATTAAGGGGTTGCCATGGCCAAACCTCGGTCGATTTTTAATGAAGAGCCATTTAAGCTGTATAAAAGCAGTCACATGTAAGCTTGTATTCACTTCCAAATATGAATTCTCTGCTCTTTCAACACCAACCTATGATCAACAATAACTTGATAGGAGAGTATGTTGTTTTGTTTGTGTTATGTTTCTGATGCAGAATGCTGGGGCATTACATTTATTAAACTCAATTACTTTTCAGCCTGTTAAGTTTCATGTGTGTGAAACTCTAACAGAGGACTATGCATTCTCTTCGTGCTACAGTGTAAACTATTTCTTTTTTCCAAGTGGCATCATAATTATGTTAAATCATTCATAAGTTTCAGTAAGCCCCAACATGATGCTGAATGCGTAGTTATTTAGAATACACTGCACAACACTCCTTACTTTGAGTTACAAATCTCTAGTTCTTTTGTTCAGTGTTACAGGTACAAAACTGAGCATGCTGACATGGCATCACTAAAAGACCGTTAACCTATGAAATTCTTACAATTTTTTTGGTCCTAAGAAAATGTTCACACACTACACATGTGCATACTCAAGAACTTGGCTGTGGGGGGAGGAAGGGAGCAGGAAACACTTATTAATTTATTGGAAGCACTAAAATTTGGGAGAACTGTCAGACAGATAACATTCAGATACGTGTGAATATTTTACACATTCCCATTCTTAGTATTGTTATCACATTGATGGTAATACAAGAAAAGGCATAGCAAACTGAAGGCGTAATGCTACTGGAAATCATCCCCAGAGTCATCTGGCTTCTTCAGTTAGAAGAAGAATGGTGGCAAATGGTCATGTAGTTTAGAGTTTTCACACCAAACGGCTATGAAAAGCCCTACACTTGCTACTACTCAATATCCAGTATGAGTTCTGGTTTTCTTGAAACTGATACTAAACTGCTATAACTGTCCATGTGGTGGGGCAGGATGTGAAATCAGTCTGTGAAGATAATTTTTTTAGGAGGGCAAGGGACATGTGCCATTATTGATCCATATCACCATACTATAAAACACAAAAATTTCTATCCTTTCGTTGCTCAAATAACAAAAATTCTGCGGTTATTTGTTCCTTGTTCATTAGGAAATCATATTGAAATAATATGTAAATACACACATCCAAAAACGTTTTGCATCACCCTGGTTCCCAGAAGTCCCGGAGACAGACGTTGACTTTGGATATTGTATCACAGGCACAGTCCCTTTGACTGTTCAGTGATGTCTCTAAACCTACCCAAAGATGTAAACAATCAAGTATGAGCAGCACATATTAGACAGATGGGGTCCGACAGCCAATCAGTTCCAGTCATTCCACCAGGAAGGCGGTACACATCTCATGTTGTCTGTCGTTCAACCATGCCTAGATGGTCAATACCATGATTCGATCACGTCTGCATTGTTACTTTGTGCCAGGAAGGGCTCTCAGCAAGGGAGGTGTCCAGGCGTTTCAGAGTGAACAAAATCAACATTGTTTGGACATGGAGGACATACAGAGAGACAGGAACTATCGATGACATGCCTCGCCCAGGCTGCCCAAGGGCTAATACTGCAGTGGATGACCACTACCTACAGATTATGGCTCAGAGGAACCCTGACAGCAACACTATGTTGAATAATGCTTTGCGTGCAGCCAGAGGACATTGTGTTGTGACTCAAACTGTGCGCAATAGGCTGTATGATGCGCAACTTCACTCCTGACATACATAGCGAGGTCCATCTTTGCAACCACGACACCATGCAGCACAGTACAGATGGGCCCATCAACACGCCGAATGGACCACTCGGGATTGGCATCATGTTCTCTTCAATGATGAGTGTCACTTATGTCTTCAACCAATCATTAGAGACGTGTTTGAAGGCAACCCGGTCAGGCTGAATGCCTTAGACACACTGTACAGTAAGTGCAGTGAGGTGGAGGTTCCCTGCTCTGTTAGGGTGACATTACATGGGGCTGACGTACGCCGCTGGTGGTCATGGAAGTTGCCATAACAGCTGTACAATAAGAGAATGCCATCCTCCGACCAATAGAGCAACCATATCTGCAGCATACTGGTGAGGCATTAATCTTCATGGAGGACAATTCACGCCCCATCGCACACATCTTGTGAATGACTTCTTTCACGATAACGACATTGCTCAAGTAGAGTGGCCAGCATGTTCTCCAGACATGAACCATATCAAACATGCCTGGTATAGATAGAAAAGGGCTGTTTATGGACGATGTGACCCACCAACCACTCTGAGGGATCTACACCGAATCCCCTTGAGGAGTGGGACAATCTGGACCAACAGTGGCTTGATTAACTTGTGGATAGTATGTCACGACGAATACAGGCATGCATCAGTGCAAAAGCACGTGCTACCGGGTATTAAAGGTACTGGTGTGTACAGCAACCTGGACCACCACCACTGAAGGTCTCAGCATATGGTGGTACAACATGAAATGCGTGGTTTTCATGTGCAATAAAAAGGTAAGACATGGTGTTTATGTTGATCTCTATTCCAATTTTCTGTGCAGGTTCCCGAACTCTCAGAACCGAGGTGATGCAAAACTTGTTTTGATGTGTGTAGACTATGATTACAGTACATGATTTTTTTCCTGCAACTCACAGTAAACACTTTAGCTGGCAGACATCAAGATGTCTTTATCTTCTGCTACTACAACATTGTCAGTAATTCTAAGCACAACTACTTCAATATTTTGCACAAAGTACCTCAAAATGTGTAAAACAGCAAGAAACATTTTTATTCATCACTAGACAGTTAATTTTATTGATGTTATTCCACATTCAGAATATATAATTCTGACTAAACTGGAATGTATAGTGATGTATTCTTACTGGATGAAATAATTTAACACACCCACTTGTACAGTTCCCATGTATTCTACTACCCACATAGCTACTATCTGTGCATATTAATACATGAAACAGCATTTATCTGAAATGCAACTTTACAGTAAAATAATGTAGCAGAATGATTTTTCATTCTACAGCAGAGCATATGGTAATTGGAAACTTCCTGACATCAAAACTCTGCAGCGGGTTGGACTGGGATTTGAAGTTGAAACCTTTGTGTTTTGTGGGCAAATGCTCTACTGACTAAGCTATGCATGTATGACTCATGATACAGCCTCTCCACTTCACTTCTGCCAGCGCTTCTTTCCTACACTCCAAGTTTCATGTAAGTTCTCCTGCATACCTTACAGTACTAGCACTCTTGGAAGATAGGATACCGTGGAGAAATTGCTTAGCCACAGTCTAAGGAAACAATTCTCCTGGAAGATAGTTGAGAGGTATTGGTAGAAGTGAAGCTGAAAGGGAATGCCGTGTTTTGTCTCTGAATAGCTCAGTTGGCAGAGCATTTGCGTAAAGGTTCCTGGTTTGAGCCCTGGTTCAGCATATAGTTTTTACTTGCCACAAAGTTTCAATTCACCAATCACTTAGCTTCAGAGTGGAAATTGTTTCTATAAACAATCCTCTAGGCTATGGTAAGCGATTTCTGCCCAGTATACTTTTTTCCAAGAGTGCTAGTCCTGCAAGATATGCATGTGAGAATTCCATATAGTTTGAAAGGCAAGACAGGGGTACCATTGGAAGTGAAGCTGCAAGGGCGGGTTGTGAGTTGTGCCTGGATACCTCAGTAGAGCATTTGCCAGCAAAAGGCAAAGGTTCCAGTTACAAATCCATGTCTAGGAGAATGAATTTCAGTAAAATGGTTACACACATCTGTCAAATCATCAAGAACAAGGGAAACTGATACAGCGTGGAGGGGGTGAAAATTGAAAATAAAAAATATCTTCAAGGCAGAAATTCCAATATAAATATAAGTACTAGGATAGTAAGTTTTAGAACTCGTGTTTAACGCCAAACCTGACGGTATTTCATCAAAATGTACAATCCCTATCCAACAAAGTAAACAAATTTCAAATTTTGTTGGAAAGTGACATGAAAAACACCTCTGTATTATGTTTTACTGAACATTGGCTTGACAAAGAGAAACTTCATATGCTGTGTAGTTACTTTTGTCGGAAATTGTATAAACATGGTGGTAGTTGCATATATCCAGAATGAGATTTTCACTCTGCAGCGGAGTGTGCGCTGATATGAAACTTCCTGGCAGATTAAAACTGTGTGCCCGACCGAGACTCGAACTCGGGACCTTTGCCTTTCGCGGGCAAGTGCTCTACCAACTGAGCTACCGAAGCACGACTCACGTTCGGTACTCACAGCTTTACTTCTGCCAGTATCCGTCTCCTACCTTCCAAACCTTACAGAAGCTCTTCTGCGAAACTTGCAGAACTAGCACTCCTGAAAGAAAGGATACTGCGGAGACATGGCTTAGCCACAGCCTGGGGGATGTTTCCAGAATGAGATTTTCACTCTGCAGCGGAGTGTGCGCTGATATGAAACTTCCTGGCAGATTAAAACTGTGTGCCCGACCGAGACGCGAACTCGGGACCTTTGCCTTTCGCGGGCAAGTGCTCTACCAACTGAGCTACCGAAGCACGAATCACGTCCGGTACTCACAGCTTTACTTCTGCCAGTATCCGTCTCCTACCTTCCAAACCTTACAGAAGCTCTTCTGCGAAACTTGCAGAACTAGCACTCCTGAAAGAAAGGATACTGCGGAGACATGGCTTAGCCACAGCCTGGGGGATGTTTCCAGAATGAGATTTTCACTCTGCAGCGGAGTGTGCGCTGATATGAAACTTCCTGGCAGATTAAAACTGTGTGCCCGACCGAGACTCGAACTCGGGACCTTTGCCTTTCGCGGGCAAGTGCTCTACCAACTGAGCTACCGAAGCACGACTCACGTCCGGTACTCACAGCTTTACTTCTGCCAGAGTGAAAATCTCATTCTGGAAACATCCCCCAGGCTGTGGCTAAGCCATGTCTCCGCTGTGAGTACCGGACGTGAGTCGTGCTTCGGTAGCTCAGTTGGTAGAGCACTTGCCCGCGAAAGGCAAAGGTCCCGAGTTCGAGTCTCGGTTGGGCACACAGTTTTAATCTGCCAGGAAGTTTCAGTTGCATATATGTTTAAAATAGCATAAATTTTAAATCTATGGCATATGTAGAAAAATTATCCATAGAGAAAGATATTGAGGTAAATGGAATTGAAATCACAGATGAAAAAATTGCTATAATTTGTCTATACAGGGCGCCAACTGGCAATACTAACATTATGTTAAAGGACCTTGAAAATATCTTACACAAGATTACACAAAAAAATAGAAAACTAATTATATGTGGGGATTTCAACATTGACTTTGCAAGTGAGTCTAATGAAAAAACTGCTTTACTGAACCTCTTAGCAACTTTCAATTTAAAGGCTACTATAGAATTTGATTCCTATTTCAAGAATTACAAAAAGATTTTAACTAAAGTCATCAAATAAGCAAAAAGAATGGGAAATAGTTCCTTCATAGCAAATGCACAAAATAAAATGAAAGCCATATGGGAGATTGTAAGGCATGAAACAGGAGTAAAACCGAGAGAATACCATAATATCAAACTGAATGAAAACACTTCTGTAATATCTGATCCCCAGCAGATAGCAAATAATTTTAACTCATATTTCTCTAAGGCAGCTGAGATTCTGGTGAAGCAAAACTTTCAAAATGCTGTTACTGCAAATCAGATTAAAACTATCCCTAGTAACAAGTCTCTCTTCCTGCACCCAACAAATGAACAGGAAATGGTAAAAACAATAGGAGAGCTAAAATCAAATTTTTCCTCTGGTACTGACAACATACCAGACCGTATCATTAAAAAATAGGGGAGATAAAATCAGAATTTTCCTCTGGTACTGACAACATACCAGACCATATCATTAAAAAAAAACCCTTAGTAGTTAAGCCCATGGTAGACATATGCAATAGTTCACTTTCTCAGGGAATCTTCCCAGAAAGGTTAAAAATAGCTAAAGTGAAGTCATTGTTCAAAAAGGGTAAAAAAAAACAGATATAACAAATTATACGCCAGTCTCTCTACTACCTGTTTTTTTCTAAAATAATTGAAAAAATCTTTTATAAAAGACTCATAGATTTCATTGAAAAAAATAAACTTTTCTCAGCTACACAGCATGGTTTCCGAAAATGTAAATCCACTGAGACAGCTATTATAGATTTCTTAAATGAAGTTTTAAATGCATTAGATAGAAAATAACACATAGCAGCAATATTCCTAGATCTTTCAAAAGCATGTGACATCATTAACCATGGTCTATTGCTTAGAAAGCTAGAAAATGTTGATCTCAGAGGCCCAGCCTATGAATGGGTAAAGACATATCTAGAGAACAGACACCAAATACTTTAAGTCTTGTACAAAGACGGAAAAAATTTAACTTCCTATCAATCAGAAAAACAGTGTGTTAAATATGGTGTGCCGCAGGGTGCCGTACTGGGACCAATCCTGTTCTTGCTGTTTGTAAATGACCTGGAACCATCCAGCCCTAACTGTAAGTACATTAAATATGCCAATGATACCAATATACTTATCAAAGAAAAGACCCCAGAAGAGCTCAAAAATGAAATAAAAAAGAGCACTACACATGTATCAAAATGGTTCGCAATGAACAACTTAATAATAAACACACACAAAACAAACACTATGCATCTACACACAGTGCAGAATAAACAACCTTTTAACTGCAACCATAGAATTGTTAGGCAAAAGACTTGAATTGTAAATAGCACCAAATTTATGGGAGTTTGGATCTAAGATGGCAGAAACACACACAACACCTGTGTAGTAAATTAAATACCATTTGTTATAGTATAAAAATTCTTGCTGGATGCACAGCTATACAAGCCATAAAAAATGTATACTATGCCCAAGCAGAATCACTACTGAGATATGGTTTAATTTGTCGGGGAAATTCACCACCCAGCAAAAGCGGTTTTATTGCACAAAAAAGAATTATAAGAGCCATGGAAGGCTTAGCATCTCGATCTTCGGGCAAACCCACATTTAAAAAGCTTCATATTCTTCCATTACCATGCCTATATATCCTAGAAACAATAATGTTTATAAGGAAAATCGTAGATGATAATAGCAAGATTGCTCCAAAAAAACAAAATATCCATTTATACAACACGAGAAATAATCAAGATTTACATATGCAGTTTTCAAATACAACACTAAAACACCCTTGCAAGCAGGAAAAAAAACTGTATAACAAACTACCTAAAGAAATTAAGGCAATAACTGGCATTCATAATTTCAAAACTGCAGTGAGTGACTACTTGCTACGGAATTGCTACTATAGTGTTGATGAATTTAAATAGTTTATACAATTAAGGCCAAAATAAGAAATGTGTACATGTATATTTATCTGTGTATTATATGTGGTCTATTACATATATGTGTGTGTCTGTATAATCAAATGTGTGCACGTAAAATTTATTTGTGAAATGTTATTCCCATATGTTAAGAGTTATATTGCTATATACTGAAAACCATACAACAGTTTTTTCTGTTAAACTTTATTGCAAATTATTTGACTTGTCCTATATCATTATGTACCCCAGTACAGTGCATGATTCACAGGACCAATAAATATACAATACAATACAATATGTAGACTTAAAATTTGTGAAAGTTGCAGCCAACATTCAATATTGCCCCCCCCCCCCCCCCTTGCATGAATTTGGCATCAATTGTTAAATGCAGAAACTGCATCTTTCTCTCCACAAAACAGTAGTGAATAACTGTTCATAAATTCCTAAAAATATATGGTGTATTGGGGAAATAATTTTCATTGCACGCATTGATTTGTAAGCGGGACTATGGAGAGTCCCTTCTGAATAAAATCATATCCACATATCTCACACATCACAATGTCTACATAAGGAATCTGGGTGTACACACGCAGATATGAGGGCTAAGAAGTTCATCGGGCAAACTCTTTCTTGAAATTTTAGTACAAATTTGATGATCTGTACATGTCCAAAATATTATTCAATGTTGTGGTACCATGTTTCACTAAACTAACGCTGATTGGTTTTTGCCACCATCTATATTTATAGCCTTTAATTGGTTTGGTCAAGTCATCATAGTGTCCAGAATTCAGTGTGAATTCTATGTCTGAATCTCTTCAGGGAATCAAACATATGCCTGCCTACTCTCCTTCCCAGAAGTAAGTAACTGTACAGATAATAAGGCTTATTGAAAATAGAAGAACTGATGTTATGTTAAATTAAGATTGATATCAAATGAACAAATCACCGGTCTGTCATCTCCTTTTTCACAGACTGGTGCTCAGACATGTTTGTTTTGGTTAATGTAAAGCCCGAGTAACTAGTGCAACTTATGCAATCTATACAAAAGAATCCATAAAGGGAATAAACATGGTTACAATTCTGCAATAATGATTTGATAGTTACTTTGTTCTCTATTGCAGTGACCAACTGCTCTGTAAGTTACAGGTTGGAGTATGCCAAGTGTTCAAATCTTTCCCTCTGTGTTGACGATTGGTGTCTCCTTACAATAAATTAATGGCATGTCTTCACATTGTAGAATATATGGACGGTTACAAAATGTAGTCACAATTTAGAAAATGGTTAATATGGGCAATGTGTAACCTAACACACTTCAAAAAAATGTTACTACATTTAACTGACATATTCCACAAATCCACAGTTAATCACAAGACACAGTTAAGCAAGCATTTCGCCAGGCGACTATCAGATCTCTGTTATGGAAGGGGAAATACTACATGGCATTTCATTTCACTGATTATACGGCAAAGCAAATGGAGTACCCTAATCAAGCAATCTTCAGACGAATTCCAGGATTTATACTTGAACTCCAACAGCAAATGCAGTCTGACATTCTCATCCAACTGTGATAGTATTCGATTCTGAATTACCCTGACGAGGTAGATCGAAACTGAACGAGACACGCTGTTAACAGGGACTTAACTTTCAAAAACGCAAAACAGGGTGACCGTCAACAATGCCGGAAAAGGTCGTTTTCGTTTATAATAGTTGGTCACTATTTATTCAGAATACTCTGACCAATGTACTCTAAAACCTCCACTATTAGTTTAAAGAGCAATATTCCACACGACCATTTAACTAACCAATCTAGCAAATTATATTAGTAGCCTACATTACATACTCCTCATTACTGGGGCATTAATTTGTTACACAATGCATAACAACGCGTGCTATGTGCCATACATGCGACTGAGTTCATATGAAAGTCCTAATCAAGTAAATCTGCTAACTTAATATTATTTATCAACGCAATTAAATAAACTACAAACCTCAATACTGAGACTCCTGTAATTTGCTCAAGAGGTTTCATCAAACGTGGATCGATTATCAGGTCTTTTTTCCCAGGTATTTTAACCAAAATTTCAGTGAGTTTCCTTTGGGAGATTTGATTCAAACACTGCAACCGGGAATCCATGGTAACCTTCGGCACTAAAAGCTTACATAGCATTCGATTCTCAACACGTCAGCATTATTATAGGATTCTTTCGAAGGACCTAAGCATTGTTGCACGTAAAAAACATCAAAGCTGTAACGCATTGACATTCTCATACTTTGTTTTCATATTTGCCTCAATTGTTTAGTGCTTGCTTATGATTTCGTTACACTGAATGTAGGATCTTTGACCTATTGTGATATCGTAACTAAAGATGTGAATGCAACAGTAATTACCACAGTTAACACCTGTGGTAATTACTCGCCACAACCTCCTACGAAGTTGACGGAAGCTTTGGAACTATCCGTTGCAAAATGAATTAAATACCATGAGTCTGATTCTGAACATTTTTATCAATTTAGAAAGTTAAATTGGCTGGGTTTGTACATTATTTAAAATGTCCCATTGCAGTGAACTAAAATTGTAATGTAAGTTTTCTATGTGGACAACCGCAGCTTAATATATGCACAGTTAAAAAATCTCTTTAAAAATGTTTCGTCTTAAAATCTTCTAAAAATCTGTAGGGCCAGCTTGTAGCTGCTAATCCTTGTTTATTGTGGAATCTAGGAACAACATGTTTCAGGATAATTAATCGCGTCTTCAGGTTAAATTTACGACGACGTACATACGAATTAGAGACCTTTAAATGGAAGAACTGACAGTGACTTCTATGAAGAGATTGATGGATCTCTCAACAACCCGCTGCATCACGAATAAGTACAGGCGTGGATGTGGGGAATTCTTGTGACTTTCTTGCAGCTATGGCTGGAAGGTAGTAGTTAAGGGACCGATTGTCACATCAGTAGCAGGCGCAGGAAATGTTGACGTTTAGCAAACGATTCTTCAAGGAAGGTTTACGACATCGTTTGAAGGCGTGAAGACACGGCACAGACGGCACTACATACAGATGTGAAGTAATCAGGGCAGCACAGGGCGCTGTAGTGCTGTGAAGAACCCATACGTTGCAGTTACAATGGCGCCTAGTGACATGTGCATAGGGACCAAATCAGGTTGAGGAAAGCTGACGTTGTAATTATTAAAGAGCATTCCACTTGTCCCCTTCAGAGGAACAACATCAGAGATGTAGGGAAAAGATATATAACAAGCGAGCCTGGAGGCTTAAGCCAAGCCGTCATGCCACCATTCTGTCCACGTCTGGAACTGGAGAGAATGACGATTGTTTAAGTTGCATGCCAACCACGACGACCTCTGATGATGGATATTGGTGGACAACCAGCCTGCTGAAACTACCAAAAATCTCCACTGCAAGGATGTGTTATAGCTGTGTCAGGGCGGGCCTCACCTTGCGGCTGCACTGACTTGAGGAGTGAAAGGGCTGCTAGCCTCCACTCTCTGGGTGATGTCGTCTGGCGCACTGCAAGCTGCCATCCACAGGGGTGGGGCTAGGGCGCGAACATCCTGGGTGCAGAGCTGTCTGCAATCACTGACCAAGCTACCCTGGGTGGGTGGCCAGAGCTGCTAAGACTCACTATAATGATGGCAGATGGCTGTTTCCCTTCAGTGCACTACATAGGGTCCACGAGTTGCACTTGAGGGAGGAATCACCTGTGTTCCAGACTAGCTGCACAGCCAACACACATGAAGGCCACTTAGCCATGACATGAGTAGGAGCGCTACGTCTGCAAGGCCTGGAGACTGGCAATCAGATACCAACACAGCAGATTTTGACATTGGCACTGACACTGACCCAAGAATGCACGCTATGCTGCGCATCACCAGGATCAGCGGAAGACCGGCTATTTATCTTTGATGCAATAAAGTTAGTGACTCACTTCCTGCTGTCTCTCTCCATGCTTCAGCATGAGTAACCGCTCTCTCTCAAACTGTACCTCTCAGTTGTACTGACATACTACATCGCCTGTGCTTGGGGGGGGGGGGGGGGGGGGGTGTTAAAATTTCGTTTCACTTTACAACACAGTACATAGTGTCAGAAAGTGTTTTTACACGTCCAACACTGCGTTTTGGTGAGATAGTTGGTTGTGGTGATTGGTGAGTGAAGCAGTGGCAGGTGACATAAGTATCAGCTCAACATTATGTAGTGCAGTGAGTCTATGATTTGTTTATATTATTTTTGATGTTTGCTCTCATTGTCAGAGTTAGTTGTGTGAGCTAGGGTGGACGATGTTTGTGAAACCACAGGAATCCATTGACTTATCTTTGTTTAAAGGCGATGGTGCACATGATAATTTAGTGCCAGTGTGGTGTTCATTTTTAAATTTTTATGGGTACGAGTTGCCATGAACCAGAGGTGTTTGTTCTGTACATAGGCGTATTGATCATCTGCCTAGTAGTTGTACTGACTGTAGACGGGCGGTGATTCGCTGGAGGAATTAATTTGTGATTGCTTTTTTTGCAGGGTTAAATGGGAGTTGTTGTTTTGTCTTTTTTAAAAAATCAGTTGAAGCAAAGTGGAAGTAGAGTATGCAAAATGGTGGAAAAACCTCAGAATCAGTTGCTTCTTTAACTCAGCAAGTGTAAGTTTTAACAGAGCAGTCTAAGGGCATGAAACACAGAAATTTCGAACTTAATCGCGAGTTAGAGGCTCGTAAAGAGAGTCATGATCATTCGCAATCGGAGTCATGAGAAAGTAAGTCTGGATTGAGAGTGCCTTCTGTTGCATATGATCCGGCAGTTGTCACACTGATTAATGCCTTCTCAGGCAACGCAACGGAGAACATGAAAATTTTCGTTAATGAAGCTAGGGACACTGAAGAAGCACATGGATGGTCAGATGAAGTAACCTGTATGTTGCTAATATGCAGCTGGTGGGGGAACGCCAAAGCACATGTCGTCTACTGCGAGGCTTTGAGTAAAGGACGTATGTTCTAGAAGTAGGCCACTGGATTGTGCCAGTGGTACCAAAAGCAGAACAATGGGTGATTTTTTCGAGAGAAATTAAGTGCATTGTCGATGCTGTGCAACAAGTCTGTGGAAGCGTTCTTGGATAGAATCCGTAAGCTAAATTCAAAGCTGTATGTACAGACCCAGAATGAAGAAACTAATAGGGTACTGTTACAGGAAGCAGAAGATAGAGTGGTGGATGTTTCTTTTGTGTGGTATACCCGCTGAAATGTCACTGAGGGTACAGATGGAGAACCCAGAGGACTCAGAATGAGCTCTTAGGACCGCAACACTTATAGAGGAGGTGGATATGGCCACAAAGCAGAGAGTTTGCCACTACATGTTCGCTTCTGAAGTCGATTGTTTTATGTGTGGTCGGGAGGGCATGTAAGGAAGCAGTATAAGCAGCCAGAGTGCTGTGTGCGTGGCATAGTGGGCCCTTGGGCAGTTGAGTTTAGAAGTAGGAAGGGTGAAAAGCACCAGCAAGGGAAGCAGCCATTAAATGAAAACAGGATTCCTTCAACCATTGGAAGGCAGTCCCAATAGACGGTAACACAGCACAAGTTAGTGCACAGACGGAATGGAGCTTAGTGGGCTTATTGAGTGGCAGGAAACAAAGATTTTTCGTGGACACAGGTGCAAATGAGTCCATTATCAGTTTGAACCTTATGGGAAAGAGGAGACTGGGGCCACCATGGTATAGGTTATGTGAGGTTTGTGATAATAGGGTGGAATCATTGGGTATGGCAGTTGTTGTTGTTGTCTTCAGTCCTGAGACTGGTTTGATGCAGCTCTCCATGCTACTCTATCCTGTGCAAGCTTCTTCATCTCCCAGTGCCTACTGCAACCTACATCCTTCTGAATCTGCTTGGTGTATTCATCTCTTGGTCTCCCTCTACGATTTTTACCCTCCACGCTGCCCTCCAATGCTAAATTTGTGATCCCTTGATGCCTCAAAACATGTCCTGGGTATGGCAGTACTGGAGTTTTTGGTTGGGAAAGCAATTGAGCGAACACATGGAGATGTAACCATGTGTAGGTAAATGTTATTAAGCGATTCTCGAGCTAGTCTTTCTCAATAAACATCACACTACGATTGATTTGTTCCAATGCACAGTGCAATTAAGTGGAACTTTGTTTCAACTAGGGGAAACAGTTGCAACCGAGACAATGGTACAAGGTTCACTTATCATAGGTGTGAGACCAACAAAACTGCAGATGTTTTGAGTAAAGATCAATCAGCAAGATAAAATACCAGAAGGTACGGGAAATGTAGTGTGGGTTTTGTGGATACCGATTTTCCAACGGAAACACTATGGGCGGTTGAACCGCTTTTAAGCTATGAAGGGTCTGATAGTTCACACTGTTTTATTCGCAGGGGTTTAGCACATGTGACTGAAATTAATGTGGAACAGATATTTTGGTTAATGTGGACAGCTTTGGTGGAGGAAAGATGACTGTGTCAAAGGGTGTAATAATAGCCACTCTGGAAGTATTGGAAGATGAGGACTTCGACAGGTGGAGCCTAGAGGAAAGCCACATGCAAGCAGTCGATACAGAAGTGTTACAAGGGAAAGTAGCTGATTTGAAGGGCAGTGATCAAATGGTTATTTTCTGTGAATGGATGGTTTCCAGCAACCTTTCTGAGCAACATCACATACTGATAGCTTACGAATTTGTGGGAAGCCATATTGTAATAGCAAAGCAGCTGCAACTATTTGTAGAAGAATTTGTTGAACAACAACTATGGAATGGGGTCATAGAACCGGGTGATAGTCCCTCGGTCCCAAATATTGTCATCATGCCAAAGAAATTAGCTGTATAGGGTCGAAAGACGAGAGTGATTAAGACAGTTACAGGTAGGACTTTTGCAGTAATGAAGTTAGTTAAAATGTGAGGAATACTGGGAGCCAGAAGTTGTATGTGTGTTACATTCGGTTGTGCAGTTCAGTGCTACGGTACCATGGCGTAATTGGGTCGGCGGAGCACCGAGGTCAGCAACACGAAGAAGAATTCTCTGCATAGCAGAAGACATGACAAGAAGCAGCTCGACACACGCTAGAGTGTAGAGTGTCGAAATCGAGGGTGGTAGCTGGGTCAGTTACGCCAGCGGAGCAACGCCAGAATATTCCACTGAGCTCCTGGGGAAGAAGAACGGCAGAGATCAATGACAGAAAGCCGTATTTAAGGACCGGTAGCCACCTCGTGAACATCGTTCGTCGTGAGGCGTTGCAGTTACGCAGAGCGTAAGTCACTTAGCACCGTCACCAGTTCGGAGTCGTCACTGCCATCGCAATCATCGTAATAGTCGCCGCCGTAACGCAGGTAGTCGCCTAGGAGGAGCCAGAGTGACGACTCTGTCGTAACTATCGTTGGGCACCATCAACAAGCAGGCGTCTGTCATGAGAGTCATCGCTTGGGCATGTTGTGTTAATGCTCTGTTGCTATCATCCTGGGATGCTGAAGCCACAAAACACCATTAACGGGGCAGGAGCCGGGGATCCTGGTCCGCCGATGCCACACAGCTGCCGCCGGGAATTTCAGCTGACACAAGACCTGCCCCAGTACCACTCTCCCCAGCCGCCAGCACAACCGAGGCCCATGGCCCATGGTCCCAGCTGCCGTAGCAAGTTGGTGCTAGGCCAGAGCAGCGCTCTCGAGGCAGCAGATTTGAGTTACGCCAGCGCAGCTTCAGACATAGCACTGGATACACGTGTGAACGTCCACTGGTAACCTCTTTCACCACCAATAATATTACTAGTGGAACCAAACCTCACCCAGAGCGCCCACAATCAATGTATTGCAGTTGATCAATAACTGTTGACATTCTGTCATCAGGAGCCATCCATGCACACATTCTCACCATCCTCTTCCCCATGGCCAGCAGGGAACCCACGTTTGAATCTGGCCATAGGCAATGAAGACTCATGCATGCTAACATGGCCCATTTTCACTGGTATCAGATGTGGCCATTTACACCGGTCTCAAGAAGACTGCTGAAGCATTGTGGAGGACAGATCGTGTGGAGTTGAGAAATTGGAAATTTGTGGTATGTTCCTGTGGGACCAAACTGCTGATGACATCAGTCCCTAGGCTTACACACTACTTGATCTAAAGACAAAACACACACACACAGACACACACACACATGTCCATGGGAGGACTCGAACCTCCAACAGGGGGAACCATGGAGTTAACTCTTTCAAGTCTGGTGGTACAATTTGTGTACCACCTTATGTTGCACCGAGATTGTACGGTGGTACATTATTTGTACCACCAATCTGGATGCGTAGATTACTTGAACTACTAGGAGGGCATGTTCTTTGTAGTTCTTAGATGTATGCGCCAGATGGCTGTTGTTACTGGGTTCTTGTAGCAACACCAGTACTTCATATTTCTACGTCGGATGCTCTCAAGTATCCTTCCAGAAAATGTTGGGAAGTTAAAATTCCATCAAGACAATGCAACATGGCTACCTCTATTGACCTAATAAAATGGTGGGAAAGAATTGGCCTGCCTCCACTAAGCTGTCATCCGACCGCCACCTCTTCCTAGTAACTGGAGGGGAAAAGGACTCACCCTGTGCTGGGCTTTTAGAGAGAGGAAGGAGTGTACTTCATTTAGGGATGGATATGAGATAGTATATTTATCACAATGATAGAAAACACACGCTATGACATGCTTAGTGTCACGCCACACAGCCTACAGACTTGTAAAACTACTCGTAAATTATCGAAATAACGCACTACAGACAAGCAAACTACTCCTAAATAATGCATTACTCTGATGTGCAGACACAAAATCAACTCTTAAATTGTCAAAATAATGCAGTACACAGAATGCAGACCTGCAGACTACTTCTAAATCACCGAAATAATGTGGTACACTGATCTACAGACCTGCAAACTACTCGTAAATGACTGAAATAATGCATATATAACGCTCTGCCAACACGCTCATTCCTCTTAAATAGCCTGAAATAATGTAGTCCACAGACACACATTGTATGTAAAAACGCTTTCGAACTATCGTCAACGTATCAGAGACAAAAGCCAGCGCCAGAGCGCTAGCCATTTACCCTTGACCCGTTGTCGAAGGCATATTAAAGTCGCCTCTGCAGTTAGACTTCTTAATGTGTTGTTATACTGACAGCACATGTCTATCTAAATAAACGCCAAGTCATCCTCTGCGGCACGCGCGCATGTGTTTACCTTTGCTGACGCGATACCTGTGCATACTGACATCACAGATTGTGCTCTAGAAATCTGTTCCACCACTCCTAGCGGGACATGCGTGACGCATCTGGTCCGCGCATGTTCATACTGACGTCGCAGATCGTGCAATAGAAATCTGTTCGACTGCTCGCGATTCTAAGGGGACATGCGTGACGTGTAGCTAACGCATTGCCGCGAAAAGCGCGCATCTAACAACGTTCTCAATCTTATACTGAAGACACATGGTTTTGTAAAATAAGAACCAAGTCGAACTCTCGGAAATTGTATAGTGTCCCAGAAATACTTAACGTTCGCTTTCTTGATGTCTCAGTATGTCTGGATGGAAAAATTCTCGCCCTAACATAAGCTGTTAACCAAAATAGCCCAGAATTTCACCTTTTCCGCTGTACACCATTCCTAAATACTAAAAAATTCTCCGTTTTATCATCTCAAGATTTTCTAAATGATTTGCTTCCGCATTTGTGAAGCTAATCTAAATGTAAGAAACACTAGTCTTAATACCAGCAACCTAGAATTAACTGTATATAGCATTCACCTTCGAAAATCACTAAGCTCACAGACTTTGAGCGAGATGCATAAAAAAACATCCATTCCTTGATCAAGAATATATCTAATTGCATTTTCCTCAGATGAGCTCGTAATAGACCTATACATATAATGACTTCAGATTCAGAGGCTGAATTTAATATCATCCAGTGTGTATTCCAAAAAGCATCTTCACACATAGTATGAATTCTTTCGCTGTAAATCCATCTGGCTAGTTCAGCTTTCAGTCACTAGGACTGCTAGTGAGACCACCCCCACTCACAACCCAACCCCAACCCCCCCCCCCCCCAAATGAAAAATGTAAAACACCCATTGGTTCCCGCTGAGATCACGTGACGCTGTTGCTCTCCAACAGTCTTTCTCACTCGTCGTTCGTCTCAGTGATTGTTCGTGTGTGTGTCTCTGTGTTCACTAGTTCTTTTATCGCCACAAGATGAAGACGAGTGGAAGTGGTCTTACTCATGGTTCCAACGAGATCAATCGCGTCCGCTCATCCGAGACCCAGCGTAAGTTATGATTATCTTTTTTGTGTGTGATCAATCTTCAGCTCTTCGAACTGAAAATTGCTTCAGTTCTTGTGCATTCGTGTCGCTCAAATATTTTTTTTTTCTCTCCTTCTCTATATTCTCTCTTCTCGTTTCAGCATTCGGGCTAGAGATTCCGACAGAAATAAATACGAAGGTTGAGGAGGAGATGAGAGAGCAACAGCAGTCTTCATCACTTCAAAACCGTGAGTCTGAATTTCTTTATCATGTGATATTGTGATTCTGTCCGTGCATCCTACTTTAGATTATATGTACAGACATCTGATGGAGACAGTATTACCTTGCTCAGTTATGGTTTAGAGCATGTTTGTTTAATCAAGTTCCTTTGCTTAATTCATGCACTTCATGTTACAGAGTCTGTAGATCCACATCCATCCTCCCCAGTGCGTGAGTGGGCGCATGAAATGGCCGAGGAATGAGGATATACAACACCCAACTGCATGCAAGACATACTCTTTGATGCAGATATTTGGGAGGAGATGCAGTCTTAGCAGTAGCGTATATTAGATAATTACTGTAATAATAATAATTATTATTATATCTACAAGTGTTGTGTTCCTCGTATAATATCGATCTTACTACTAATTGCTTCCATCCTATCTTTACAAAGCCACCTTCTCAGCGCATGGTGCGCGCTCCTGCAGCCTCCCCAGATGCACGTGCGGCTGTGAAAGCGACAGGTCGCAGCTGGCACCCGTCGCTGGCTCGCACCCCTTTGTCGGCTGTTCGTCAGAGGTTGTAGACGGCTACAGGCGCCTCTGCTAGTGGCTGCGGGCTAAGTGACGGTGGGACAAGTCCACCGAAAAGAGCTAGCGTCATCTGCTATGCTTCCCCTGCACCTGTACCCAGCCCGGGCTGCTCTCACTGGGAAGCGGCTGCCGCAGCTGCCCCGCCACCGCCGCTGCCGCTGTCACTGCTCGGCCGCCACAGCTGCCACACCATCACTCTGGTGTCCATGGGCCACCCTCTTGCAGCGGCTCGACTCACCAGCATCTCCTCCTGCGCTGCGCGCACCCATGTTCACCTCGCGAACTCCATCGACTAGTTGTAGTTATAGTATTAGTAGTAGAGAAGATCCCATGGCTAGGGGCAGTTCCCTCACCCTTCCTTTTACTGAAGGACATCAGGTCAGCGATACCATACTCCAGTTAGAGTACTCGGCGATTGCAGACGCTTTTGAGGAGCGAATCTCCTTCACCAGGATCAAGAACCCGGAAGGAGGGTACCACGACCTTGTTGTTTTTCTAAGGGCATGCCTTCCTGTCGTGGAAATGGAGCTCCTCAAGGTACCACTATTAAATGTAGTGCAGTGCTTTGCATTGAATTATCGACCCCCCGCCACCAAAGTTGAGTCTGGTGTTGAAGAGACAGCTCTTCATTATCTTTGGGGGGAAAATGGCGTGATAACGTGGACCACATCAATCACTGAGTAGTTTCGTAAATCCACCTTCAGTGCTATATTGGTCCAGTTTCCTGAGATGGTAGTGAGAGGCTCAGGCAAAGTACAGCAGAATTCTACACCTAGAGATCCATGCACATGTCTACGATCCGGTAAATGGAGGGTCAAGCTATATCAAGCTCCCTAAAGAGGGAATGTATTAATGTCGAAAATATATATGCTCATGCTTGCAAAACAAAACCGAGCGAGGTGGCGCAGTGGTTAGCACACTGGACTCGCATTCGGGAGGACGACGGTTCAATCCCGTCTCCGGCCATCCTGATTTAGGTTTTCCGTGATTTCCCTAAATCGCTTCAGGCAAATGCCGGGATGGTTCATTTGAAAGGGCACGGCCGATTTCCTTCCCAATCCTTCCCTAACCCGAGCTTGCGCTCCGTCTCTAAATGACCTCGTTGTCGACGGGACGTTAAACACTAACCACCACCACCAGAAGAAACTACAATTACAGAGATCATCCTGAGTGACCGAGTACATACCATGTAGCTGATAATAATATTCGTGGGTGTCACAACTTTGATGATAAATAGAGTTTCCCGTCAAGATCCAGGACATACCTAAATTTGAGGTGCAGAATACTGGTATATCAGTTCATGTTTATAACCTGGAGGAGAAAAGCAAGTCAGATGAGAAAGACAAGCATGTTGTCGTCAGCCCCCTCCACTTCTCAAAATTTGCCGGTGAGTGTGAACTGCATGTAAACATGCTGCTCGTCTCTGAAGGTGGTAAGTATCACTATGTTTGGATCAAAGACATGTCCCGGCTCCTTTCCACCCGACTATCAACTGATCATCGTGTAAAGCATATTTGCTTAAGGTGCCTCAATTATTTCTCCTCAGACAAGTTATTAGCTGTGGATCTAGTAGACTGCACTTCCCAGGATCCGGTACATCTTATTATGCCTAGTGAAGAAAACAAATTCATAAAGTTCAAGAATGCTCACCACCAGGAGCGATGCCCGTATTTAGTGTATGCCGACTTTGAATGCCTACTCGCTCCTGTGACCCGCTGTGAAGATGACCCTATAGCCTTACACAACACCTTTACAGAAAAACACATACCATATGCGGCAGCATATCAAATTGTGTCGTCATGTGATTCCAGTATTAACCGCTACAAATCTTATGGCGGGGACAACCCTGTGGTTTGGTTGCTCACTGAGCTCAAAAACTTTTCAAGGGAGGTTGATAAGCTTTACAGCGGCAATGTACCCATGACCAAATCGAAGGAGAGTGAAGATTTGTATAATAACGCGGTTGCTTGTCATTTTTGTGGGCTGCAGTTAGATAGAAAAGAGGAAACTCCTTGTAGGGACCACTGTCATCTTATGGGGAAGTTCCGTGGAGCAGCTCACAACGCGTGCAATTTGAAGTACCAGCTACCTTGATACATACCTGTTTTCTCCCACAATTTAAGTGGGTATGACATTCACTTTCTTGTTGAGTTCTTGGCTGATTTCGGTTTGGAAAAAGATCAGGTCAGTGTCCTACCTGAGAGCGTCGAGAAATACATTTCATTCTCGAATGACGCCAAGAATTACGCTCCGCTTCCTTGATACGCTATGTTTTATGCAGGCGCCGTTCAAGAAACTCCTTGGAACTCTACCTCGGGGGGATATGCATATCACTTGAGCTGCATTTTCCGATGAGGAAAAGTTTCAGCTTGTGACTAGGAAGGGGCTTTTCCTATATGAATAAGTGGATAGTATGGTGAAACTCAACGAAACCAGGCTACCCTTACAGGTGATGCCATAACAGATGTAGAGTATAAGCATGCCGTGAATACCTAGCGGGAGACTATGCATGGCTTTACATGGACACAGACATGCGCTTGCTTGTGGATGTTGTCGAGAAATTCCGGAGTCTATGCATGACCACCTATTCTCTGGATCCTGCCTTTTATTACACAGCACCTAGGTTGTCTTGGGACGCAATGCTCAAGAAATCGAAGTGCAGCATTAAATTATTGACCGATGCTGACATGCTTATTTTCTTTGAGGAAGGGATCCTAGGGGGACTTTGCCAATGTGCCCGTAGACACATGAAGGCAAATAACCCATGGATGGGTGACAGGTTCATCGCATCCCTTGATTCGAATTACATAATGTACCTATATGTAAATAACTTATACGGGCACGCCACACAGCAGTCACTGCCGATTGGTGAGTTTAGATGGGTGCCCGAAGACGAATGCAAGGGATTAGGTGGAAAAATCATGGGGGGTATGGCAGCTGATTCTGATGTTCGGTATGTAATTGAGGCAAAACTCACACACCCTATTACTTTGCATGGTGCGTACACCGATTTGCTGCTGTGTCCAGAGCAATTAGTTCCGCGTGGAGGTTCCACACCAAAACTGATGATAACGCCAGGGGATAAGCGGAGATACATTATTCATTATCCTAATCTCCAGCAGTGTCTCAGCTAGGATATGGAGCCGGTTAGAATCACCCGGGCTATCTTCTTCAAGCAGCCCCCTTGGTTGAAGGAGTATATTTACTTTAATACGATACAGAGAGCTTCTGCAGTGTGTGAATTTAAGAAATATTTTTATAAATTAATGAATAATTCAATTTTCTGTAAAACAATGGAGAATTTGAGGGAACAATGTGAAATTTTTATTACAAGCGAGTGGGATGGGCGTTATGGCATAAGAAAATGCATTGCCAAACCATATTTTGAATGGGTCACCGTATTCAATAAGAACTTTGTTGCTGTGGAGATGGCAAAGACTGCAGAAGAGTTTATGAAACCTATTTGTGTGAAGATGTACATACTAGACCTATCCAGACTCAACATGTACCGCTTTCATTATGAGTTTGCAAAAACTCATTTCGCAGATCTTAAATTACTTTATATGGATACAGATAACTTCATCTATTGGGTGAAGAACTGCGATCCAAATGAAGTAATTAGGTTCCACGGTAATGAATTCGACACGTCCTCATACACAGCCGATAATCCTTATGGTATTATTCCACAGAACAAGAAGGTTATCGGTCTTAAGGAGGACAAGGTGAATAGATTGCCGATTGTGGAGTTTGTAGGTCTATGCTCAAAAATGTATGTGTATCGTTCATTGGAGGTGTCACCCAGAGGTGGGCTATGAGTGTGCATTGTATGGCATTGACATTCCTCTCTATCGAAGACTATTTGTGGTGCCTGTGCAGTGGTGTTCGTGGTGCTGCACTGCAACCACCGCATATGGTACGGTAGACCAGTATTCGATCGAGAGGACACGAGGTGTACACTGTGCTGCAGTCTAAAATCGGTCTGTCACCTCATGACAATAAAAGGCTCATTTGTGATGATGGGATTGAAACTCTGCCGTAGTCACACTACTCACTTGTAGTGAGAGAAGGGGTGGGGGACTCTGATTGAGTGACAGAGAGAGAGAGAGAGAGAGAGAGTCTGCAGAGTAGTAGTGTGACCCTTTTATCATAGTGTAAGTAATTGTGTGTGTGTGTGTGTGTGTGTGTGTGTGTGTGTGTGTGTGTGTGTGTGTGTGTGTGAGTGAGTGAGTGTCTGTGTGTGTGTAGTGTGAATATTTTTGTGTACTATGTGCACATGTATATACATGCATAGAGAGAGAGAGAGAGAATGTGTGGAAAAGAAAGGATAAAAAGAAAAAGAAATATGTTTATGTATGGACACCATGTGTGTGAAAGAAAGAAAAAAGCATAAACAAAAGAAATATTTAAAAAAGCAAAAAAAAATGCAAAAAAATTGTTTATTGATTCATTTATTCATACGCAACGTATGTGTAGCCTGTATATTTATACACCATGTGCCTGTTGTAAATAAAATAGCTTTTAAGTTTTTCACCTGCCGCTGACCATCCAAGTTAGAATAGCTTACCACTGTATATAGCTCACAGTCCAACAGAATTGTTATTCTAAAAACCTTTGCTACTGTGGACTGTCGAAATTATATTCTAATCGTGCACAGCCCATCAGAATTATTGTAAAAGCTATGCTACTGTGGCTGTGGATTTAGGTGTAGTAGTAAAGAAAGTATCTTCATAATAGTTTTTAGCGCAGATTTATAAATTTAAAAAATTCCTACCAGTGATACTGTTGTAAATGTAAGTTAAAAGTATTTCTGCATTGGAATAGCAGAGTCAATTGTACCTCAAGAATACTATATTGTACCTCAAAAACTACATTTTACCTCAAGAATTATATTGTACCTCAAGAGCTATATTGTAGTTGTGTGAACTGAATATACCAAAGAAAAAATTACTCACCATACATCTTTGTTGTTGTTATTGTTGTTACTTACAAAAAAACCTATCCCCTATTGCATTATGTATGTAAAGGCTGTGCATGTCTCACGTGACATTAGTTTTGCTGAAGATGAGTGCTATTAAGGAGGTGAAGTTTAAGATGGAGGATAACAAAATATATAGAATGGTTACATGGAATTACGCCTATCGTGCAGCACGAATTGGGTTATGGGAGCAGGAGGCATGTGACTGTGTCCACTTCCAAAGATATATAGCAGACATGTCTAAAATTATATCTCCTGTGCTTGAAGAAAACCACAGACATAGCATGTGGTTAAAAGCTGTACACTGTCACAGCGGGAACAGGGTTGAGCAAATAGAACACAGAGATTGTGAGGTAAAAATTAATTTATTTCTCATCCAACATGAAAGAAATTTTACTCTTTCATAAGCATATACAGCAACACTTTTTTCATACATGTTCTTGAGTCGATTGAGAGAGGGACACCTGTAGAATTCCAGGTCTTGAACAGCAGCAACCTTAACGATTTGGCGCATCCATGAGATCTTGGAGTACGCATTAGGAGTGATTTAAAATGGAATGATCATATAAAGTTGATCGTCGGTAAAGCAGATGCCAGACTGAGATTCATTGGAAGAATCCTAAGGAAATGCAATCCGATAACAAAGGAAGTAGGTTACAGTACGCTTGTTCGCCCACTGCTTGAATACTGCTCAGCAGTGTGGGATCCGCACCAGATAGGGTTGATAGAAGAGATAGAGAAGATCCAACGGAGAGCAGCGCGCTTCGTTACAGGATCATTTAGTAATCGCGAAAGCGTTAATGAGATGATAGATAAACTCCAGTGTAAGACTCTGCAGGAGAGACGCTCAGTAGCTCGGTACGGGCTTTTGTTAAAGTTTCGAGAACATACCTTCACCGAAGAGTCAAGCAGTATATTGCTCCCTCCTACGTATATCTCGCGAGGAGACCATGAGGATAAAATCAGAGAGATTAGAGCCCACACAGAAGCATATCGACAATCCTTCTTTCCACGTACAATACGAGACTAGAATAGAAGGGAGAACCGATAGAGGTACTCAGGGTACCCTCCGCCACACACTGTCAGGTGGCTTGTGGAGTATGGATGTAGATGTAGATGTCTTCACATTCCCATTCACGTAGACAATGGTATCCATGTGATCGAATAATTAAAGTGCAGTCATCATATCTTTATAGGATATGCCAGGATCGTCCCACTTAATTCCATGGTAGAAATGTTTTAACCACTTTGCACTCTTCCATGTCTTAGCACACTTCACGTACTTGAAAGACCTCGGGGATGCAATGTTTGCTGAGAATGTCTCTATTATTCCAGTATTTTGTGTATACGCTACAAACGCAACATCTTTAAATATGAGCTGTCTATCATCGATATCTACATCTACATTTATACTTCGCAAGCCAACCAACGGTGTGTGGCGGAGGGCACTTTACGTGCCACTGTTTTTACCTCCCTTTCCTGTTCCACTCGCGTATGGTTCGCGGGAAGGACGACTGCCGGAAATCCTCCGTGAGCGCTCGAATCTCTCTAATTTTACATTCGTGATCTCCTCAGCAGGAATAAGTAGGGGGAAGCAATATATTCGATACCTCATCCAGAAACGCACCCTCTCGAAACCTGGACAGCAAGCTACACCGCGATGCAGAGCGCCTCTCTTGCAGAGTCTGCCACTTGAGTTTGCTAAACATCTTCGTAACGCTATCACGCTTACCAAATAACCCTGCGACGAAAGGCGCCGCTCTTCTTTGGATCTTCTCTATCTCCTCTGTCAACCCGACCTGGTACGGATCCCACACTGATGAGCAATACTCAAGTATAAGTCGAACGAGTGTTTTGTAAGCCACCTCCTTTGTTGATGGACTATATTTTCTAAGGACTCTCCCAATTAATCTCAACCTGTCACTCGCCTTACCAACAATTAATTTTATATGATCATTCCACTTCAGATCGTTCCGTACGCATACTCCCAGATATTTTACAGAAGTAACTGCTACCAGTGTTTGTTCCGCTATCATATAATCATACAATAAAGGATCCTTCTTTCTATGTATTCACAATACATTACATTTGTCTATGTTAAAGGACAGTTGGCACACCCTGCACCAAGTGCCTATCTGCTGCAGATCTTCCTGCATTTCGCTGCAATTTTGTAATGGGTGCAACCTATCTGTATACTACAGCATCATCCGCGAAAAGGCGCATGGAACTTCCGACACTATCTACTAGGTGATTTATATATATTGTGAAAAGCAATGGTCCCATAACACTCCCCTGTGGCACGCCAGAGGTTACTTTAACATCTGTAGACGTCTCTCCATTGAGAACAACATGCTGTGTTGTGTTTGCTCTTCAATCCAGCCACACAGCTGGTCTGATATTCCGTAGGCTCTTACTTTCTTTATCAGGCGACAGTACGGAAATGTATCGAATGCCTTCCGGAAGTCAAGGAAAATGGCATCTACCTGGGAGACTGTATCTAATATTTTCTGGGTCTCATGAACAAATAAAGCGAGTTGTGTCTCACACTGTCGCTGTTTCCGGAATCCATGTTGATTCCTACAGAGTAGATTCTGGGTTTCCAGAAATGACATGATACGCGAGCAATTGGAACCTTCCGTTCTTCTAGAGTCTAGAGACTTGTGGTACACGGCTGTTAGATGGGGGGCGAAATTATTTCGCTTACTCTGCGTAGAATCGAATGGTATCCCGTCAGGTCCAGTGGACTTTCCTCTGTTGAGAGATTTCAGTTCCTTTTCTATTCCTTGGACACTTATTTCGATGTGAGCCATTTTTTCGTTCGTGCAAAGATTTAGAGAAGGAAGTGCAATGTGGTCTTCCTCTGTGAAACAGCTTTGGAAAAAGGTGTTTAGTATTTCAGTTTTACGCGTGTCATCCTCTGTTTCAATGCCATTATCATCCCAGAATGTCTGGATATGCTGTTTCGATCCACCTACTAACCAGAATTTCTTAAGATTTTCTGTCAAGTCGGTACATAGAATTTTACTTTCGAATTCACTGAACGCTTCATGCATAGCCCTCCTTACGCTAACTTTGACATCGTTTAACTTCTGTTTGTCTGAGAGGTTTTGGCTGCGTTTAAATTTGCAGTGAAGCTCTCTTTGCTTTCGCAGTAGTTTCCTAACTTTGTTGTTGAACCACGGTGGGTTTTTCTCGTCCCTCACAGTTTTACGCTGCACGTACCTGTCTAAAACGCATTTTAATATTGCCTTGAATTATTTCCATAAACACTCAACATTGCTAGTGTCGGAACAGAAATTTTCGTTTTGCTCTGTTAGGTAGTCTGAAATCTGCTTCCTATTACTCTTGCTAAACAGATAAACCTTCCTCCCTTTTTTTATATTCCTATTTACTTCCATATTCAGGGATGCTGCAGCAGCCTTATGATCACTGATTCCCCGTGCTGCACTTACAGAGTCGAAAAGTTCGGGTCTGTTTGTTATCAGTGGGTCCAAGATGTTATCTCCACGAGTCGGTTCTCTGTTTAATTGCTCGAGGTAATTTTCGGATAGTGCACTCAGTATAATGTCACTCAATGCTCTGTACCTACCACCTGTCCTAAACATCTGAGTGTCCCAGTCTATATCTGGTAAACTGAAATCTCCACCTAACACTACACCATGCTGAGGAAATTTATGTGAAATATATTCCAGATTTTCTCTCAGTTGTTCTGCCACTAATGCTGCTGAGTCGGGAGGTCAGTAAAAGGAGCCAATTATTAACCTAGCTTGGCTGTTGAGTGTAACCTCCACCCATAATAATTCACAGAAACTATCCACTTCTACTTCACTACAGGATAAACTACTACTAACAGCGACAAACACGCCACCACCGGTTGCATGTAATCTGTCCTTTCTAAACACCGTCTGTGCCTTTGTAAAAATTTCGGCAGAATTTATCTCTGCCTTCAGCCAGCTTTCCGTACCTATAACGATTTCAGCTTCGAAGCTTTCTATCAGCGCTTGAAGTTCCGGTACTTTATCAAAGCAGCTTCGACAGTTTACAATTACAATACCGATTGCTGCTTGGTCCCCGCATGTCCTGACTTTGCCCCGCACCCTTTGACCTGCAGTGACGTGGCCAGCTGTAGTTCACAGGTTAAAAAAAAAAAAAAAAAAGAGAGAGAGAGAGAGAGAGAGAGAGAGAGAGAGCAGAGGAGCAATACAGCTTGGAATGTCATTTAATTTTTAAGCACAATGAAATAATACACTGCAAATCTCCCACAATACACTCCTTAGACGACTAGACGGAAACCGCAACACGTTATCATTTCTAGCTAACATACTATTGTAATTAAAAACAAGAATGATGAAAATTCCTGACTTAACCACAGGGTAATTTTTCTGCATAAGCTGTGTGTAGCGTAAGAGAGTATTGAAAGGTTTCACCGCACAGTTAAATACTGAAGCTACTGAAGGTATTACTTACAGTAAGTTGTCTGGTAATCTCTTAGCTCCTTTGTTATCCGAATCCGAGAAATACATTTCAGTTCTGGAAGTGTTACCTGCTATGTTGATAACAAGCTTATCAACAACAGAATCCACGAAGACAACCAGGCGCAGCATTTTCTCGTCTTCCTTTATGCCGAGCTGTTCTATATCCCGATAACGTTGGGCAGTGACGCATGAAAAAGCTGCGTGCGTTAAAGAGTCTTGTTACTTCTCGTGCCAAATCCCGCAGCTTGGCTCCAAATCAGTTCATTGGGTTCATATTGTAATGGTACGACAGCGAATGTAAAAATGTAGCATTTCTATGACGTGCTTGATGCTGTGAAAATGATTGTTTTTCATGTTTCTACGAACTTATCTACCTCTGTGGTATAAAGCGATGGACCTAGTCAAAATGAAGAGGATTTGGTTTCTCATTTTTGCCTTAAAGAAATAAATTATTATGTTTTCTTAATTTAAACAACTCTTATGAAGAGTCTTTCACAAAACATCTATAATTAAGAATTTGTATTTGAAATGGAAACAGAAATTTTGCGTCCAATATGTAATTAGAAACAAAAATACTTGCATTATTCATAAAAAAATTATGATGAGCTTAATACACTTATGGAAATTGAAATAAGAACACCGTGAATTCATTGTCCCAGGAAGGGGAAACTTTATTGACACATTCCTGGGGTCAGATACTTCACATGATCACACTGACAGAACCACAGGCACATAGACACAGGCAACAGATCATGCACAATGGCGGCACTAGTACAGTGTATATCCACCTTTCGGAGCAATGCAGGTTGCTATTCTCCCATGGAGACGATCGTAGAGATGCTGGATGTAGTCCTGTGGAACGGCTTGCCATGCCATTTCCACCTGGCGCCTCAGTTGGACCAGCGTTCGTGCTGGACGTGCAGACCGCGTGAGACGTCGCTTCATCCAGTCCCAAACATGCTCAATGGGGGACAGATCCGGAGATCTTGCTGGCCAGGGTAGTTGACTTACACCTTCTAGAGCACGTTGGGTGGCACGGGATACATGCGGACGTGCATTGTCCTGTTGGAACAGCAAGTTCCCTTGCCGGTCTAGGAATGGTAGAACGATGGGTTCGATGACGGTTTGGATGTGCCGTGCACTATTCAGTGTCCCCTCGACGATCACCAGAGGTGTACGGCCAGTGTAGGAGATCGCTCCCCACACCATGATGCCGGGTGTTGGCCCTGTGTGCCTCGGTCGTATGCAGTCCTGATTGTGGCGCTCACCTGCACGGCACCAAACACGCATACGACCATCATTGGCACCATGGCAGAAGCGACTCTCATCGCTGAAGACGACACGTCTCCATTCGTCCCTCCATTCACGCCTGTCGCGACACCACTGGAGGCGGGCTGCACGATGTTGGGGCGTGAGCGGAAGACGGCCTAACGGTGTGCGGGACCGTAGCCCAGCTTCATGGAGACGGTTGCGAATGGTCCTCGCCGATACCCCAGGAGCAACAGTGTCCCTAATTTGCTGGGAAGTGGCGGTGCGGTCCCCTATGGCACTGCGTAGGATCCTACGGTCTTGGCGTGCATCCGTGCGTCGCTGCGGTCCGGTCCCAGGTCGACGGGCACGTGCACCTTCCGCCGACCACTGGCGACAACATCGATGTACTGTGGAGACCTCACGCCCCACGTGTTGAGCAATTCGGCAGTACGTCCACCCGGCCTCGCGCATGCCCACTATACGCCCTCGCTCAAAGTCCGTCAACTGCACATACGGTTCCCATCCACACTGTCGCGGCATGCTACCAGTGTTAAAGACTGCGATGGAGCTCCGTATGCCACGGCAAACTGGCTGACACTGACGGCGGCGGTGCACAAATGCTGCGCAGCTAGGGCCATTCAACGGCCAACACCGCGGTTCCTGGTGTGTCCGCTGTGCCGTGCGTGTGATCATTGCTTGTACAGCCCTCTCGCAGTTTCCGGAGCAAGTATGGTGGGTCTGACACACCGGTGTCAATGTGTTCTTTTTTCCATTTCCAGGAGTGTAATTACGAGATGTATATATTTCAAATTCAACGAGAAATAAAAATGACAATTGGGAGATTTCAACCAATGCACGATCTTCCACATTGGTTTACGTCACATGACTCTACCGCCTTTTTTCTTTTTTTAAAAATCTCATTTTGTTCTATATTGTTCGTTGACTTTGTTCGTAGCGGACGTCCGATGAGACTCGATCAGGTTGTTCGTTGATCCGTTCACTCAGTTTTTTTAAATTTTTTATTATTACAGAGGGTAGATGAACCCTCTGACAGAACACGCTGAGCTACCGTGCCGGCTATATTCATAATGTCGTGATTAAGTAAAACGTTGATGGCTGTTAATACATTTGAATTCTTAAAGTTTCATTTAACGTAACTTAGTAATAAGATACCTCTTACATAAGTGAGACCTACTTCCAGGAGCGTAACAACAACACTGAACGTGTGCTACGACTTCTGACCAACCAGCGTTTATGTTTGTTGACATCAGGTTTATTCTTATGATGACGAGAAGGACAGAGTGAGGGCGACGTTCAGCACACCAACTGCACATTATGAATATAATAAATAGGCGATGGGCTTGAAGACGGCTCCATCCAGGATCTAATGAATATCGTACTGACGGGCGTGCAAGGATGCAAAGTATTCATACATCTTGATGATATCTTAGTCGTGAGCTCGTCGCTAGACGAGCACAACGCCCGTCTCGAGGAGGTGTTCACTGCCAGCAGAAGGGAAACTTTAAGTTACAAGTTGATAAATGTGAAATTTCCCCGCAAAGAGGTTACGCTTCTGGGACATGTACTAACGTCAGAAGGGTTAAAACCCGATCCCACCAAGCAATAGAAAAATATCCGCAACCGAAGACGACAACACAGTTAAAATCAGTTCACGGTTGGTGAACAATTTCAGTAAAATTGCCAATTATTCAGGAAAGTAGTTCCGTATGAATGGCGCGGATCCCAGGAGGAAGCGTTCCAGCAGCTGAAGAAGAAGCTAATTGGCCCTCTGATTCTTCAGTTTCCGGAATTCAATGAAGACTTTTTGGTCACGACTGATGCAAGCGGTCACTCGCTAGGTGTATATCTCAGCCAGTGACCAATGGGAAAAGATTTGCCGATCGCGTATATATCCAGGACGCTTATCAAAGCAGAACAAAATTATACTACTGTACAGCGGTAGTTGCTAGCAATAGTAAGGGCTGTCAAATATTTTCGGCCATACCTTTTCGGGAGGAAGTTCAAGATAATTATGGATCATAAACTAGTGGTGTGGTTGGGCAATATTTCTGGTCCGTCGTCTAGTCTGATGAAGTTATGTCTTAAGTCAGAGGGATATGACTATATATATGCTGTACAAAGAGGGTAAGCAGAATCTAGTTGCCGATGCGCTTTCCTGTGTCTGTAACGTACTTGATGGGGATACGCAGCTGGAACAGAGTACCAAAGAGCCTGCCAAAGCGAAGGGCGCGCGCGGAGATATGCAGGCGGAGGCTGTGTCAGTAGAGGCGCACGCAAAGTAAGCTGGAGCAGTGATAGAGGCCATGGTAGCAGCCACCGAAACGCCGGACAGGGAAAGGACGACCCACAGGCCAGAGATAAGCGGGGCGAATGTCCCGCGGACAAAATGGCAGTGTTAACGCAAATGCATATATCCCCTATAGGCGGACACCAGTGCGTGGGGAGAACTTGTGAGTGGGTGAGACACATTGTACGTGGCCTGGAATGAAGGCAGATATAGAGAAATTTATAAATTCATGTGAGAGTTGTCAGAAAAACAAAATAACCCAGACGAAAACAAAGCAACCATTAGAATTAATCATCAACACAATCCGGGAACCGATACATCCTGACGTTTTATGACTCACTCCCTAAGTTTGTCTTGGCCGAGTCAACTGGCCGGCAGGACGCCCACGCAGTCGAGCGTAAGTTAGTGGAAAACCTGATTCTGAAATTTGGAATCCCTACGGCCCTGCTCAGTGACACAGGTAGTAATTTCACAAGCGACACTATGAAGCGGGTCCGTAAACTGTTGAGAATGGACAAAGTGCTGACAACCGCCTTCCATCCTCAGTCAAACGGCGCACTAGAGTGTACTCATCGTACACTAACCGATATGTTACGGCGCTATATTATTCAAGGGCAGGACGATTGGGACTAATGAGTCCCCTTCGCGACATTCGTGTACAACAGGATCCCGCACAGTACCACAGCCTACGCTCCGTTCGAACTGTTTTTCGGAAGAAAGTGCAACTTAACCGATGGCTACAGAAAAAACCCGCGGACATAGTTTATAGCTACGAGGATTACATGACTGAGATCCGACAACGGTTGCAGATGTTGCATCAGGATGGCCGCATGGCGACACAGGCAAGCAAGGAATATATAAGGACAATTACGAAAGAAACGAAAAACCCAAAAGAATTTAGGATTCATGACCGCGAGTTATCGTTTGATGAGAGTGTGCACATAGAGTGCTGTAAGAAGCTGGTCAGCCAATGGCGATGACTGTCACTGGTTGATGTACAGAGACCAAATGTAGTAATTAGATTAAAAGGAAAGAACTGTGTAAAAGTGCATGCAAATTGCTTGAAAGAGTGTTTTTGAGTCCTGGGGACAGTTACAAAAATATCCGGAAGATGCTCACGCTTGGGTTAGCAATATGAAGTGTAATGCATGACAGGGTGAATTAGTTTTCAGCAAGATCGGTTTGCGCGAATGGAATTGGGAGGCTGAGAACGCCTTTTCTATTCCAGATGCTAGGAGTGACGGCACTGTGGGTAACAACCATTGTGGGGAGTATGTTGCTGGCCGGCCTCGAGGAACGAGATACGCCGCCGCCGGACATACGAGTGCAACAGTTTCATTAGGCACCGGGGATATATTACGACGACCATAGTACAATTGGTCAGTATAGTACAACTTGGGGAATTGTGAGTTATTTTAATATAGGGAACTGCACGAAAAATTTGAACAAATGCAACTATTGCCCAGTAGAGCAGTATTGCATTGCGTGAGGAAGATGCTTCAGGCAAGGGTGAACACTGGAGAGAGTGAGAACGTTCAGAAAACGGTAAAATGGCGTGTGGGTAAAATTACGGAGGCGAAAGGGTTGATTGAGCAATTGGCTAGGCACGAGCTAACAAGGGCTACACAAGGAATAGTAAACTTTTTTGGTGAGATGAGAAAGACACTATTCGGTACGTTAGATGAAGAAAATGCGGTATTCTTTAAAGCTAAAATAGATGTATCAGAGGAGCAACAGAGGAGGCTGTTGCGGTTATCCGAAGGACAAGTGACTATAGTAAGGGCGTCACTGACAGCGGTAAATCAAACGCTAAACGCAACAACCAAGAACGCTCAAATTATCGCTGATGAGATCAAAACAAGCTCACATGTGGAAGATTACGAAAACAGTAACCAACAAGAAGGCACAACAGGCCCTGATTCTAATAACTATCACGGAACAGTTAGTGCAAATCACGGCCATGTTTAATGAATCGGAACGAGAATATGACTTGTTGGTTTCTGCAATGGTGAACTCTCAGAAACCACACTTGATAAATCCTGTGCAGGTAGTTAAGTACCTGGAACTAATAAAAAGAGAAATGAAAGACAAAAAATTCCCAGTTGAACTCACGGAGGACCAAAGGTATCAGTTACTTCGTATCACAAATTCAGATGTATTTTAGCCCGTAATACGTTAAGTTTTGTACGAGTATCAAATGTACCTGTAGTTCACAGTAATGTAAATACGCTGTATAAGTTATGGCCACTACCAACTGAGTACGGTAAGACAAAGAAATTGTTCGCTTGTATACGGTGATCAAAAAGTCAGTATAAATTTGAAAACCGAATAAATCACGGAGTAATGTCGATAGAGAGGTACAAATTGACACACATGCTTGGTATGACATGGGATTTTATTAGAACCAAAAAGATACAAAAGTTCAAAAAATGTCCGACAGATGCCGCTTCATCTGATCAGAATAGCAATAATTAGCATAACAAAGTAAGAAAAAGCAAAGATGATGTTCTTTACTGGAAATTCTCCATATGTCCACCATCATTCCTCAACGATAGCTGTAGTCGAGGAATAATGTTGTGAACATCACTGCAAAGCATGTCCGGAGTTATGGTGAGGCATTGGCGTCGGATGTTGTCTTTCAGCATCCCTAGAGATGTCGGTCGATCACGATACACTTGCAACTTCAGGTAACCCCAAAGCCAATAATCGCACGGACCTGTGAGGCCAAGCATGACGAAAGTGGCGGCTGAGCACACGAGCATCACCAAATGACGCACGCAAGAGATCTTTCACGCGTCTAGCAATATGGGATGGAGCGCCATTCTGCATAAACATCGTACGTTCCAGCAGGTGTTTATCAGCCAGGCTGGGGATGATGTGATTCTGCAACATATTGGCGTACCTCTCACCCGTCACGGTAGCAGTCACTGACGTTTTGCTGTCCAGCGTCATCTGTCAGACATTTTGTGAACTTTTTTTGTGCTTATAAAACCTCATGTCATTCCAAGCATGTGTGTCAATTTTTACCTTTCTATCTAAATTACTCCGTGGTTTATTACGTTTTCAAATTTATACTGACTTTTTGATCACCCGTTAGCACTAGAAAAGGAATTGCTAATTACAGACGAAGTGAAACGACAGTATGCATAACTGTCCAGTAGCCGGCTTCACCGTAAAACGGTCACTTCGATAAACCAGATCTGTAAACAAAATTATGTCCTATTGTCCACTTACGATCACGAGCGATGTGAAGCTCGTATGTTACAACTAGTAAAAGAAATTCCCAAAGACTGCAATTTTAAATACATTGTATTAAACGAAATTATCTGGATGCAGATACAAGACAATGAGCGGTTGTACGTAGGCTCAAAAGACGAAGGCTTAACAGTGTTATGTAATGATTCGCCGCCCAGCGACCTTATTGTGAGGGGCACTGGTAAGTTAAGTTTTGTCAGTAAATGTAAGGGGTATGGTGCACAGATCATGTTGCAGGTCGACCATATCATTTGTACAAATCTCAGTAAGATAGACATAGTTTTATATCTTGTTGTCTGTGTTGCTTGTATCAAGGTAGCAAGGAGAGGATATTATTTGGTGGCCGGTATTCTCTTTCTATAACACAGACTGCATGTAAATATTAACTGGGTTCTTTATTCCTATGAATAAGAAAATTAATTAACCCTAGATAGTTGTTGTGGTACAAGCTCTTCCGTTCTAGTCCACGCTAGCCTCGCTGCTGGTGAAGTACAAGTTCGTTATGGACACTATTCTGGTCTCTATGTGCTGCCTGTCTCTGAGGTAGTGCTGGAGCTACCTACTACTGCGACTCCCACTGGCTGCAATTTATGACAGACTGGAACTATCTTGGTGCGACAGACTGCGACAGAGTGCGACAGACTGTGACAGACTGACCCTCCGGTCTGCAGCAGCATTCTAAATACTGGCTGCCGAGAGGGCGTTGGCGGCACGTTTCCTGTGAGTCTGTCGTTGGCGTTTATCGATCTTCTTGCAGCCCCTTTGCCGCTAGGTGTGCCGGTGCCAGTTTATGCCAGCACATTCCTCCCCCCCCCCCCCCCAATTCTGCACTTTTGTCACATAGTGAGGCTGCAAACGACAACAAGGAGGGAGGCAGCATGCTGGATGTAAAGATGGGCCAGGAGCCGTGACTGTGGATGACGGTATAGTCTCGACCGTGCCCTGGTGGCACCAGTGGTCAGCTGTGAAGGCCATGTGGTGCCATGAAGCTGTGAATCTGGGGGAAGAAAAGCAGGAGAATCATGGGGCAAATGACATGGGCAAATTTGGTGCTGGTAGCGACACTACAAACCATTGTGACCTGTAACCAAGTACATACAAGAGCCAATGCGTCCCTGGATCACGCATCTGTCCCAGCGCCCAGGCTTGCCATAAACCCTGAAACGAACAAGATCGCACGGTGCAAATCGATACTTGCGGACCATTGGCAATGCCGGATTGTGCATTGGGTGGAGCAAATGTAGTAGCATCCGCTTCGGCGGCCATGTAGAAGTTTGATTGGTAATGATCCTTTTCGTGAGTGGGAGTGATAGGAGGCGAGAAAGAGTTGCAGAGCATGTTCCTGTGTGTGTGTGTGTGTGTGTGTGTGTGTGTGTGTGTGTGTGTGTGTGTGTGTGCGTGTGTGTGTGGTGCAATTCTTGGCCATATGTTGTTTGAAAGTGCATACTAAGTGTTCTGCTCCTTCATTGGACTGCGCGTGAAACGGAGAACTTTTTAGATGACAACTGCCACTGCGTTCACAAAACTGTTCAAACTCACGTGAAGTAAACTGTGGACCATTGTCTGACACAAGTACTTCTGGGGAAACCTTCTATGAAAAATATTGAGGACAATGCTAGAATGGCGCTACATGACATGGTAGACTTCATAGGCACCGCATGTGGAAACTTACTAAAAGAGTCTACTGCTACGAGTGTTCCAAAATGGTTCTACAAAGTCAGTGTGCACTCGTTGGCATGGTGATTGAGTCTTAAGCCAAGCTGTGAATGTCTGTGGCAAAGCAGATTGGTTCTCCATGCATGCGTGACACTGTGACATCATATGTTCTATGTGGGCGTCCATGCCCTGCCAAGTACAGTGCCATCACGCTGACTGTTTAGTGTGAACAATTCCCCAATGCCGTTGGTGGAGCAACCACAACACATCCTTTCGCATCACTTTTGGGGATAAGCATATGGGATTGTCCACTGTCATTTTCAACTAGAATCACACCTTGTTGTACCGGAAGGTTATGCTGATGAGCAACGTATCGGCACACAGCTGAATTCTGGGTACTGTTCAACGAATAAGGCCAAGACATGCGAATATAATGCAACAAAATCTTGAGGTCTTGTTCTGCTTATGTAACCTGTGCTATTTTTCTGTAGTGCAAGGGAAAAGATTCCAGCAATTCAGAGTTCTGCACATAGATTTGGCAACAAGATGCAGCAGATGCATCAAAATCAGAGTTGGACCAATCGGAAAGCGAGATAGGGCGTGTGCACTGTCACGCTTTGCCGTAGGTCTGTACACAGTTTCATACCGCTACTGCAAGAGCAACAAAGCCCACCGTTACAATTTATGAGCAGTGCGTGTAGGAACCGACTCTGACGGATGAAACAAGGGCTGCAAAGGCTTGTGATCTGTCACTATATAAACGGAACTTGCGACCATACAAATAGTCATGGAATGTAGTCACACCATACACAATAGCGAGAGGCTCTTTTTCTGTATGAGAATAATTGCACTGAGTTTGAGGCAAAAGCAGTAGGTCTGTCTTGTGCACCACTTCTATGCGAGAGCACAGCGCCGATTCCGTAGGAAGAAGCGTCAATTTGCGAAACTGGCTTGGGAGGATCAAAATGCACTAAACATCTATCACTGAACAAGGCGTTTTTGAGTTTCTGAAATGCGTCTTGACAGTCTTTAGTCCACAGAAAAGATACATTTTTGTGACGTAAGCGATGCAATGGAGGCACGATCTGAGCGGCATTCGGTATGACCCGAATGTACTACGTCATCTTGCCTAGTCCTGACTGCAATTCAGACACATTGCAAGGAAGAGGCAGGTCACAGATTGCAAGGAAATGAGATTGGAGAGAATGCACACCCTGAATGTTTATCACACGATCTAAGTACTGTAGTTTAGTCTGGAAACAAGTCACACTTTTCGAGACGACACTTGAGTCCCGCTACTGACAACACTCGAAAAAGAGTACGCAAATTGGTAATGCGTTCCTCTGGTGTACGACCTGAGACGACATTATCGTCAAGGTAGCTTGAACAAAATGGCCCTTTTGCCATCAGCTGTTCCAAGTAACGTTGAAAAATGGCGGGTACGGAAGAACAGCCGAAGGGCAAACGCAAATACTTGAACACTCCTAAGTCTGTATTTACTACAAACACTTTCTACGCTTCTTCTTGTAGTGGAATTTGCAAGTAGGCATCACGCAAACCTATCTTAGAAAACTAACGTCCTGCATCAAGCCTGTCCCTGAGTTCCTCAGGGCGAGGTAACAGATAAATGTCAACTTCTGTCTGTGGGTTGACTGTAGACTTGATGTCAACAGAAATGCAAATGCGATCAGAAGGCTTAGGCAACAAAGCTAGTGGACTTGCGCTTTGACAAGCTTGAATGGGAGCAATTACACCATTATCTTGCAATTGTTTCAGTTCACTGGCTACTTTGTCTCTTAAAGCGATTGGAATGGGCGGACCTGGAAAAACTTAGACAGTACATTGTCTTTGAATGTAGCATGCGTTGCAAAGTTATTAGCTTTTCCCATTACTGCTGAAAACATTTTCAGAAGTTCCTTAAGTAAGCTAACGACACTGCCTTTTGGACCAGACGTCGATATGGAAAGTACGTTGTCTTGGATGCTAAAGTCAAACAAATGAAAGGCATCTGAACCGAAAATGTTCTCACTCTCTCTGGATTTTAGCACAGTAAAATTCACTGTCCTAGTATGAGATTTGTAGGTGGCAGTCAAACTTCACTGTCCAAGCTCTGGAATTTCCTGTCCCTTGTAAGCAGTGAGGTGCTTGCTAGATTTAAGAAGGCGTAGTGAGCCTAACTGCTCGTACGTGGCGCGATTAAGCAAAGTTACTAAGGCACCTGTGTCTAACTGAAAGTTCACACAATCGCCGCCGGCAGCGGTGGCCGTGCGGTTCTAGGCGCTGCGGTCCGGAACCGCTGGACTGCTACGGTCGCAGGATCGAATCCTGCCTCGGGCATGGATGTGTGTGATGTCCTTGGTTAGTTAGGTTTAAGTAGTTCTAAGTTATAGGGGACTGATGACCTAAGATGTTAAGTCCCATAGTACTCAGAGCCATTTGAATCATTTTGAACACGATCGCCAGCAATGCGTAATGAGACAAATAGCTTGTTAGAAGATCGTTGCACAGCACTAGGGCGAGAATGAGGCTCAACTTTAATCTTACTTTTGTCAAAATTTGTTGTAGCTTTAGAAAACACAACGTTCACTGCACGTGCAAGAGAATGTATTTTTTGGGAGTGGGCAAAACTGGCGGTTTTGGCCGGCCGAAGTGGCCGTGCAGTTCTAGACGCTGCAGTCTGGAGCCGCGAGACCGCTACGATCGCACTTCCGAATCCTGCCTCGGGCATGGATGTGTGTGATGTCCTTAGGTTAGTTCGGTATAACTAGTTCTAAGTTCTAGGGGACTAATTACCTCAGAAGTTGAGTCCCATGGTGCTCAGAGCCATTTGAAGCATTTTTTTTATTTTTTTGCGTTTTTGTGCCATTGCAAACAAACTGCTTGGACATGGCATTTTTTCCACACTTGTAACACGTTGCGTTACGTGATGGACAGTCTTGTCTTTCATGGCGAGCTTAACATCTAAGGGCAAGACTTCACTAACAAGGGGAGGCCGCCAATTGTGTAATTCAGATTCGATTCATACTGCGCATAATAAAAGCTCATGGCCAGAGGTGTAATGTGGCAAAGCACCAAGATGCACTTCTCAGCCGTTGTCGAGAAAATCGACACTTAAAATAAACCGTTGCCTTGAAATACTCTCATTGATTAACAAATTTCTACAACGTCGTGGCGCAAAGGTAAGCGCTCAGGCTCGTAATCCGAAGGTCGCCGGATCGAATCTCGCGCCATGCAAATTTTTTTATTATTAGTTATTTGTAATTCATATATATATATATATATATATATATATATATATATATATATATATATATATATATATAAAAACTATTAATGAATTGCTTATGCATGTTGGTGAAGGTGGATTGCTCTCCAATTGTACCGCCTCCATTCTTCCGTTTGTTTAACAGAGTGTACCAAAGCTCTCACGTCCGCACTGATTTTCCACAATGTTATTAGTTGCGTTAGGGACAACGTCTACCTTCTTTCCAAGTTAGCAGGCAACTACGCTGTTATGCGGCGGCTCGTTTCGGCCCATTCAACATCTGTCCTTCAAGTGTAACGAGCGAGTAACGGAGTTTATGTTTCATACCTGCCACAGCAAATTTGTGTTCGTGGGGTATCTGTTCTAATTCGAACGTTTGACTTACGCTATCCGTATTCGTATCGGAATATCGTTTCTACGTCTACCGTTAACTATACGTGGTTAACATTATGAAGACAATTAATAACATTTGTGAAATACAACTTTGTTTGCGGAAAACATAATGATGTTCGAAGTCGCCAGTTTTTCCACGACAAACGACTTTCAATAACTTATTATATGCATAATTGTTGCAACTGATTGCCGTAATTCCTGGAAATGGAAAAAAGAACACATTGACACCGGTGTGTCAGACCCACCATACTTGCTCCGGACACTGCGAGAGGGCTGTACAAGCAATGATCACACGCACGGCACAGCGGACACACCAGGAACCGCGGTGTTGGCCGTCGAATGGCGCTAGCTGCGCAGCATTTGTGCACCGCCGCCGTCAGTGTCAGCCAGTTTGCCGTGGCATACGGAGCTCCATCGCAGTCTTTAACACTGGTAGCATGCCGCGAAACGTGGACGTGAACCGTATGTGCAGTTGACGGACTTTGAGCGAGGGCGTATAGTGGGCATGCGGGAGGCCGGGTGGACGTACCGCCGAATTGCTCAACACGTGGGGCGTGAGGTCTCCACAGTACATCGATGATGTCGCCAGTGGTCGGCGGAAGGTGCACGTGCCCGTCGACCTGGGACCGGACCGCAGCGACGCACGGATGCACGCCAAGACCGTAGGATCCTACGCAGTGCCGTAGGGGACCGCACCGCCACTTCCCAGCAAATTAGGGACACTGTTGCTCCTGGGGTATCGGCGAGGACCATTCGCAACCGTCTCCATGAAGCTGGGCTACGGTCCCGCACACCGTTAGGCCGTCTTCCGCTCACGCCCCAACATCGTGAAGCCCGCCTCCAGTGGTGTCGCGACAGGCGTGAATGGAGGGACGAATGGAGACGTGTCGTCTTCAGCGATGAGAGTCGCTTCTGCCTTGGTGCCAATGATGGTCGTATGCGTGTTTGGCGCCGTGCAGGTGAGCGCCACAATCAGGACTGCATACGACCGAGGCACACAGGGCCAACACCCGGCATCATGGTGTGGGGAGCGATCTCCTACACTGGCCGTACACCTCTGGTGATCGTCGAGGGGACACTGAATAGTGCATGGTACATCCAAACCGTCATCGAACCCATCGTTCTACCATTCCTAGACCGGCAAGGGAACTTGCTGTTCCAACAGGACAATGCACGTCCGCATGTATCCCGTGCCACCCAACGTGCTCTAGAAGGTGTAAGTCAACTACCCTTGCCAGCAAGATTTCCGGATCTGTCCCCCATTGAGCATGTTTGGGGCTGGATGAAGCGTCGTCTCACGCGGTCTGCACGTCCAGCACGAACGCTGGTCCAACTGAGGCGCCAGGTGGAAATGGCATGGCAAGCCGTTCCACAGGACTACATCCAGCATCTCTACGATCGTCTCCATGGGAGAATAGCAGCCTGCATTGCTGCGAAAGGTGGATATACACTGTACTAGTGCCGACATTGTGCATGCTCTGTTGCCTGTGTCTATGTGCCTGTGGTTCTGTCAGTGTGATCATGTGAAGTATCTGACCCCAGGAATGTGTCAATAAAGTTTCCCCTTCCTGGGACAATGAATTCACAGTGTTCTTATTTCAATTTCCATATATATATATATATATATATTCCGCAGCTCATGGTCGTGCGGTAGCGTTCTCGCTCCCGCGCCCGGGTTCGATTCCCGGCATACTTCGATTCCGACGAAGGAAAGTATCATCAGTTTGTGAAGGTTTTCTTTTAAACACAATTCCCAAAAGTGTTCAAAACTATCATGCCTTCCATTCAAAATACAAATCCAGCCCTCATTTCCAGATCAGCAATACTTAGATGAGGGCATTGAATTCTTTCATTGACATCCTCTACTGGGTTCATTACATGGCAATAAACACGTAAAAAGAAATAAGCCTTGAATTGTAACATTGACTCAAGAAAGCCTCCACGTTTATAACCTGCCTATGTTTTGTCCACTGCATTAAATGTTTCGAAAAACTCTAGAAATTCTTCAACGTTTTTCAATATTCTCAAGATACTAGAAGCTCACATAGTCCATCAAGTCGGACAAAGGGGTCGTAGACGAGCTTGGTCGTTGGCGCTTTCACAGCGTATACTTCTGAAAAGTCCCACCCTTTTGTTGGATTCACTTACAGTGTTTATTAAGTCCTTGGCTAAAGCCATAATATCCCTCATAGACGTAAGATGGTGGAGACTGTCTACAACTGCCAAGTCTAAGCTGTGAGCAGTGCAGTGCACATAACGTGCTTTCGGTTGTATATACAAAACTAGCTTTTTTTTTAGTCCTTTGAACTTACTTCTCATATTCGAGACACCATCATAGCACTGTCCTCTTAAGTTATCCTCTGACAAATCAAAACGAGCAAAAACGTCTTTTAAAATACTAAACAAAATTTGTGATTCAGTGCTTGGGGTCTGATATAAGCCAATGAAGTCTTCATTGATGATTAAGGAATCATCGACAGTACGAATACAAAATGACACTTGTTCGTAAATCAAAGAATCACTTGTTTCGTCAACCATAATAGAAAAATTTTTAGTTTTCTTGATTGAAGCCAATACCTTGAGATGTTTATATTTTTGCACCTCCGCGTTACATATGTTTTGAGTGAAATGCCCAGTCGATGCGCTGTTGTTTTCACGTCAATTCTACCAACATTGAGAGTTGTTTAGTTCTCGGGGTTTTGTAAAATTCCTGGATTCATGTCTCGTCGCTGTGCAGCCTATGAAAAGGATTGCGGAAGACTCCCAAATAAATTCCAAAATTCAGTGCAGTTTTAATACCAATATATTTCCAGGACTCTGGTGTTCGAGCCTGGTGAACTGTACCGGTTACATCAGATGTACCCAAAGTTGACATTAAACGACACAGAGTTCACAACAATCAACAAACGAGTGAGCCTACAATACATTTGCTCGCAACCCTAGCCAAAAAACGAGTGCCCCAAGGCGCCTGCGTGACCTCTATTTATACTTTTGTTAACAATTACCTACAATGAAAATTACAATTTTAAGTAAAATCACAATTAAAAGTTTAACCAAATATGAGCTACACATTGCTAAAAATTTACAATCTCAGTACTGAACAAAGTGAACCTATTTTCAACTTAACTACGAGTTAATATAACATTTTCTGACTAATTATGTTACAGGTAACAATTACATTTCTAAATTTGTTTATAACAAATCAACTAGTGCCTGAATTTTAGTGCTAACATATATCGGAGATTCAATTAAAGTGCTTTATTTATATGTTCTATTTAAATTGCTGTAGTAATTTTATGGTGGTTCATGGTGTGGATTCCTGTAGCCATGTCCTAGTTCATGAACCACGGGCAACGTATGAGTGGCCAAGTAAGTGGGCCCGACAGTCGGGATACCAGTTACTTTGGAATAAGGCTGGGCATCTCAGACATATTTTGAGTCGTGGTCACTTTTGTGCTCATACGGCGAAGACTACCAAATCCACCGGTTAGTCCCTCAACCGTTAGAGGAAAAACTCAATGGGACTCGGGGCAAGTAAGGCTAGCAACCTGCTTCCCTGGTACTTTAAATATGATGCTGGCAACAATCAGAGCAAAATGCCTCGGACCTTTGGAGGTGACGGAGTCCCACCTCTCACTGACAAACCAGGGACTCCTAAGATACGACTCAGCAAACAAATGGTAATGAGATGGGGAGCTATTAATGTCAATGGGGGCTACTCTGGGAAGAAGGTAGAGCTGGCAGAGGCTGCAAGTAAGATGGGGCTGGATGTTTTAGCTGTTAGTGACACTCGGGTAAGGGGTGAGAAAAAAGAGGAAGTGGGAGAATACAAGGTCTACCTGTCAGGAGTCAAAGCAGGAATAGCACAATGGGGTGTAGGGCTTTACATCAGGAAAGAAATGGAACCCAGCGTAGTTGCAATAAGGTATGTAAACGAACCAGTGATGTGGATAGATTTGACAGTGTCTAGCAAGAAAATTAGGATTGTGTCAGTATATTCGCATTGTGAAGGGACAGATCAAGATAAGATGGATAGTTTTTATGATGCACTCAGTGATGTAGTTGTTAGAGTAAAGGACAAGGGCAGTGTTCTGCTCATGGGTGATTTTAATGCCAGGATTGGAAATCGAACAGAAGGATATGAAATGGTTATGGGTAAATTTGGAGAGGATATGGAGGCCAACAGGAACGGGAAACAACTCTTGGATTTCTGTGCCAGTATGGGCTTAGTAATCACAAACTCCTTTTTTAAACATAAGAACATTCACCGGTATACTTGAGAAGGCAGGGGAACCAGATCTGTCATTGACTATATAATAACAGATCAGGAATTCAGGAAGGCTGTGAGGGACACACGTGTATTCAGGGGATTCTTTGATGACACTGATCTTTGTTTAATCTGCAGTGAAATTAGGATTGTGAGGCCGAAAGTGCAGGAGGTCAGGTCCATATGTAGGAGGATAAGAGTGGAGAAACTTCAGAATAAGGAAATCAGGCACAAGTACATAACAATGATCTCAGAAAGGTACCAGTTAGTTGAATGTAGTCAATTACAGTCATTGGAAAAGGAATGGACAAGGTACAGGGACACAGTACTAGAAGTGGCTAAAGAATGTCTGGGAACAGTAGTGTGTATAAGTAGGATGAAGCAAACAGCTTGGTGGAATGACACAGTCAAGGCAGCCTGTAAAAGGAAAAAGAAGGCGTATCAAAAATGGCTACATACTAGAACTCAGGTAGACAGAGAAAGTTATGTTGAAGAAAGAAACAAAGCCAAACAGATAATTACAGCATCCAAGAAGAAATCTTGGGAAGACTTTGGAAACAGGTTGGAGACTTTGGGTCAAGCTGCTGGAAAACCATTCTGGAGTGTAATTAGCAGTCTTCGAAAGGGAGGTAAGAAGGAAATGACAAGTATTCTGGACAGGTCAGGAAAACTGCTTGTGAATCCTGTAGATTCCTTGGGCAGATGGAGGGAAATTTTGAAGAATTGCTCAATGTAGGTGAAAATACGATCAGTAATGTTTCAGATTTCGATGTACAATGGGATAGGTATGATGATGGAAATAGGATCACATTTGAGGAAGTGGTGAAAATTGTCAATAGATTGCAGTGCAATAAAGCAGCTGGGGTGGATGAAATTAAGTCGGAACTCATCAAATACAGTGGAATGTCATGTCTTAAATGGCTACACAGGATAATTGAAATGGCCTGGAAGTCGGGACAGGTTCCATCAGACTGGACAAAAGCAGTAATCACACCAATCTTTAAACATGGAAACAGAAAAGATTGTAACAAGTACAGAGGTATCTCTTTAATCAGCGTTGTGGGTAAAATCTTCTCAGGTATTGTTGAAAGGAAAGTGCGAGTATTAGTTGAGGACCAATTGGATGAAAATCAGTGTGGGTTTAGGCCTCTTAGAGGTTGTCAGCACAAGATCTTTAGCTTACGGCAAATAATGGAGAAGTGTTATGAATGGAACAGGGAATTGTATCTATGCTTTATAGATCTAGAAAAGGCATATGACCGTGATATTGCAGCGTGATTCAACTGCAGAGTGTTTTGGTACTTTTATCTCAAGTGTCACACTGCGTCAGTAAGGTGTTCAATTGTGTACTCCACCTCAATGTGTTCTCATATGCCTATGATGAAGTAAATGGAGGGTCCAACTTCATATGTCTTCCAAAAGATATAGCTGCTAAAAGGCGTGTGTCAATGTCCAAAATACTGCTTAAGGGATTTGTATTTTACTTGTCACTGTCGCTTCTGGCTTACGACAGATATTACGATGAGCATGCAGTGCATTGTACTAAATATGAAAAGAAAAATGCCCGTGAGCATTACAACTTCAACAGTACATCATACTCTGTCAAAATCCAGGATCTGCCAAAATTTGGGAGGCAGAATCCTGTTTCTTCTGTACATGTTTATGACCTGGATGAAGTCAAGCCAGAAAAAATTGAGCATACTGTGGAAAGAAAAGAGAATGAGGATGTGATGCATAAAGTCCTTGAACCTCAATTTTTCAAGAGTAGCCTGTCAGGGCCCCAGACATACTGCTGTTAATCACCACATCTGAATCAAAAGTATGTCCACCTCCTTTCCATCCAAATGCCCAAAAAAAGGTACAAGGCATTTTTTGGGGGCGTTTCAACTTGTTTACTTCAAATGAACATTTAGCTACACATCTGACTGACTGTTCAACAAAGGAACCAGTGCACTGGAAATCTTAGTGAGGCAGACAAATCCTTAAAGTTAACGAATGTCCACCACCAGGACTGATGTCCCTTCATAGCGTACACTGACTTCGAGTGTCTTCTTGCTCCTGCTGCCTTTCATACAACCATCACAATTTGACACATACCATATGTGGCAGTGTTCCTAGTTGCGTGCATGTACAATTCAAATATCACTCGTTTCGTGTCATATGTTAAGGATAATCCTGCAAGACAGCTGCTCACTGAGCTCTAAAACCTCGCATGCGAGGTTGGTCATGATTATAGCGACACCTTTCCGATGGCCAACTCAAAGGAGAACGAGAAATTGTTCAGGAAAGTCACTGTCTGTCATATCAGGGGACAGCCATTGGATAAAGATGGGGAAACTGCTCGTAGAGACCATTGTCATCTCATGGGGATGTTTTGCAGTGCAGCTCACAATGCATGCAGCTTGAAGTACCAATTACCATGATAAATACCCGTTTTCTTTCATAATTTGAGCGAGTATGATGTTCACTTCCTTGCTGGACACTTGGGTGATTTCGGCTTCAAAGATGACAGAGTACAGGGTGTTTAAAAAATGACCGGTATATTTGAAACGGCAATACAAACTAAACGAGCAGCGATAGAAATACAACGTTTGTTGCAATATGCTTGGGACAACAGTACATTTTCAGGCAGACAAACTTTCGAAATTACAGTAGTTACAATTGTCAACAACAGATGGCGCTGAGGTCTGGGAAAGTCTATAGTACGATATTTTCCACATATCCACCATGCGTAGCAATAATATGGTGTAGTCTCTGAATGAAATTACCCGAAACCTTTGACAACGTGTCTGGGGGAATGGCTTCACATGCAGATGAGATGTACTGCTTCAGCTGTTCAATTGTTTCTGGATTCTGGCGGTACACCTGGTCTTTCAGGTGTCCCCACAGAAAGAAGTCACAGGGTTCATGTCTGGCGAATAGGGAGGCCAATCCACGCCGCCTCCTGTATGTTTCGGATAGCCCAAAGCAATCACACGATCATCGAAATATTCATTCAGGAAATTAAAGACGTCGCCCGTGCGATGTGGCCGGGCACCATCTTGCATAAACCACGAGGTGTTCGCAGTTTCGTCTAAGGCAGTTTGTACCGCCAAAAATTCACGATGAATGTCCAGATAGCGTGATGTAGTAATCGTTTCGGATCTGAAAAATGGGCCAATGATTCATTTGGAAGAAATGGCGGCCAGACCAGTACTTTTTGAGGATGCAGGGACGATGGGACTGCAACATGGGGCTTTTCGGTTCCCCATATGCGCCAGTTCTGTTTATTGACGAAGCCGTCCAGGTAAAAATAAGCTTCGTCAGTAAACCAAATGCTGCCCACATGCATATCGCCGTCATCAATCCTGTGCACTATATTGTTAGCGAATGTCTCTCGTGCAGCAATGGTAGCGGCGCTGAGGGGTTGCCGCGTTTGAATTTTGTATGGATAGAGGTGTAAACTCTGGCGCATGAGACGATACGTGGACGTTGGCGTCATTTGGACTGCAGCTGCAACACGGCGAACGGAAACCCGAGGCCGCTGTTGGATCACCTGCTGCACTATCTGCGCGTTGCCGTCTGTGGTTGCCGTACGCGGTCGCCCTACCTTTCCAGCACCTTCATCCGTCACGTTCCCAGTCCGTCGAAATTTTTCAAACAGATCCTTTATTGTATCGCTTTTCGGTCCTTTGGTTACATTAAACCTCCGTTGAAAACTTCGTCTTGTTGCAACAACACTGTGTTCTAGGCGGTGGAATTCCAACACCAGAAAAATCCTCTGTTCTAAGGAATAAACCATGTTGTCCACAGCACACTTGCACGTTGTGAACAGCACACGCTTACAGCAGAAAGACGACGTACAGAATGGCGCACCCACAGGCTGCGTTGTCTTGTATATCTTTCACATCTCTTGCAGCGCCATCTGTTGTTGAAAACTGTAACTACTGTAATTTCGAAAGTTTGTCCGCCTGAAAATGTACTGTTGTCCCAAGCATATTGCAACAAACGGTGTATTTCTATCGCTGCTCGTTTAGTTTTTATTGCCGTTTCAAATATACGGGTCATTTTTGAAACACCCTGTAAGTGTCATACCCATCATCGCTGAACGGTAAATTTCATTCTCCAAGTAGATCACACCTAAAACTGCGCTCTACTACCTGAATTCTCTTCGTTTCTGGCGTGCATCCTTTCAGAAAGACGCTGGAATGATGCGTTAAAAGGATACGCATATCACCAGAGCCTCATATCCTGTGATGTAAAGTTTCAGCTCGTTACGAAGAAGAGGTCTTTACTTATCAATACCTGGATTCGAAGGAGGGACTCAGCGCAACCACTTTGCCTGACATAACTGCCATTCTTTGGTAGACTCGCAGTCCCTGCGATAATGGATTCAGAGTATGAGCACATGGTGAATGTTTGGCAGTAGTTCAACACCCCTAATTTAGGGGAGTATGCAATATTATATGTGAATAACAATGTACGATTACACATGTACATTTCAGAGAAGTTTTGGACTGTATCCTGGACAAATACTCTCTGAATCCTGCCTTTTATTACACCAAGCCTGAGCTTTTGTGGGATGCAATGTTACCGAACTGGCGTGTCAGCATTGAGCTTTTGACCGATGTTGACATGCTACTGTTTTTCAAGTGCAGGATTCATCTGTGTGCACATATACACTAAGGCAAATAACCCAGGAATGAGTGAGGAGGAATACAATGCCTTTGATGATTATTCAAGTTATATCCTTCAAAGTTGACCCACCTCTGCTTCTTATGCAAGCAGTTATTTGGCTTGGCATTGGTTGACAGAGTTGTTGGCCGTCCTCCTGAGGGATATCGTGTCAAATTCTGTTCAATTGGCACGTTAGATCGTGAAAATCCCGAGCTGGTTGGAGGGCCCTGCCAATAATGCTGCAAACGTTCTTAGCTGTGGAGAGATCTGGCAACGTTGTTATCCAGGGTACGGTTTGGCAAGCATAAAGACAAGCAGCACAAACTCTCGCCATGTGTAGGTGGACGTTATCTTGCTGAAATGTAAGCACAGGATGGCTTGCCATGAAGTGCAACAAAACAGGATGTAGAATATCATCGACATAATGGTGTGACGTAAGGGTGCTGTGGAAGACAACCGAATTGATCCCGCTATGAAATTAAATGGCACCCCAGATCAACACTCCTGGGTGTTGGGCCGTATGGTTGGAGGCAATCACGCTGGTATCCCACCACTGTCTGGGGCGTATCCAGACACGTCTTTGGCCTGGAATCTGATTGACTGGAGTAGAATTGTCTTCAGTGATGAGTCCCGTTTCGAAGTGTGACCCGATAACTAGTGAAGATGTGTTTGGAGACACCCCGGACGGCGGTGGGATACCAACCTGTCTACATCTACATCTACATCTACATGATTACTATGAAATTCACATTTAAGTGCTTGGCAGAGGGTTCATCGAACCACAATCATACTATCTCTCTACCATTCCACTCCCGAACAACGCGCGGGAAAAACGAACACTTAAACCTTTCTGTCCAAGCTCTGATTTCCCTAATTTTATTTTTATGATCATTCCTACCTATGTAGGTTGGGCTCAACAAAATATTTTGGCATTCGGAAGAGAAAGTTGGTAACTAAAATTTCGTAAATAGATCTCGCCGCAACGAAAACACTCTTTGCTTTAATGACTTCCATCCCAATTCGCGTATCATATCTGCCACACTCTCTCCCCTATTACGTGATAAAACAATACGAGCTGCCCTTTTTTTGCACCCTTTCGATGTCCTCCGTCAATCCCACCTGGTAAGGATCCCACACCGCGCAGCAATATTCTAACAGAGGACGAACGAGTGTAGTGTAAGCTGTCTCTTTAGTGGACTTGTTGCATCTTCTAAGTGTCCTGCCAATGAAACGCAATCTTTGGCTCGCATTCCCCGCAATATTATCTATGTGGTCTTTCCAACTGAAGTTGTTCGTAATTTTACTTAGTTGAATTGACAGCCTTGAGAATTGTACCATTTATCAAGTAATCGAATTCCAACGGATTTCTTTTGGAACTTATGTGGATCACCTCACACTTTTCGTTATTTAGCGTCAATTGCCACCTGCCACACCATACAGCAATCTTTTCTAAATCGCTTTGCAACTGATACTGGTCTTCAGATGCCCTTACTAGACGGTAAATTACAGCATCATCTGCGAACAACCTCAGAGAACTGCTCCGATTGTCACCCAGGTCATTTATATAGATCAGGAACAGCAGAGGTCACAGGACGCTTCCTTGAGGAACACCTGATATCACTTCAGTTTTACTCGATGATTTGCCGTCTATTACTACGAACTGCGACCTTCCTGATAGGAAATCACGAATCCAGTCGCACAGCTGAGGCGATACCCCATAGGCCCACAGCTTGATTAGAAGTCACTTGTGAGGAATGGTATCAAAAGCTTTCCGGAAATCTAGAAATACGGAATCGACTTGAGACCCCCTGTCGATAGCGGCCATTACTTCGTGCGAATAAAGAGCTAGCTGTGTTGCACAAGAACGATGTTTTCTGAAACCATGCTGATTACGTACCAGTAGATCGTTCCCTTCGATGAGATTCATAATGTTTGAATACAGTATATGCTCCAAAACCCTACTGCAAACCGATGTCAATGATATAGGTCTGTAGTTCGATGGATTACTCCTACTACCCTTCTTAAACACTGGTGCGACCTTCGCAATTTTCCAATCTGTAGGTACAGATCTATCGTTGAGCGAGCGGTTGTATATGATTGCTAAGTAGGGAGCTATTGTATTAGCGTAATCTGAAAGGAACGTAATCGGTATACAATCTGGACCTGAAGACCTGCCCGTATCAAGCGATTTGAGTTGCTTCGCAACCCCTAAGGTATCTACTTCTAAGAAACTCATGCTAGCAGCTGTTCGTGTTTCAAATTCTGGAATATTCCATTCGCCTTCCCTGGTGAAGGAATTTCGGAAAATTGCGTTCAATAACTCCGCTTTAGCGGCACAGTCGTCGATAACAGAACCATCGGCACTGCGCAGCGAAGGTATTGACTGCGTCTTGCCGCTTGTGTACTTTACATACGACCAGAATTCCTTCGGATTTTCTACCAAATTTCGAGACAATGTTTCGTTGTGGAACCTATTAAAGGCATCTCGCATTGAAGTCCGTGCCAAATTTCACGCGTCTGTAAATTTTAGCCAATCTTCGGGATTTCGCGTTCTTCTGAACTTCGCATGCTTTTTCCGTTGCCTCTGCAACAGCGTTCGGACCTGTTTTGTGTACCATGGGGGATCATTTCCATCTCTTACCAATTTATGAGGTATGAGTCTCTCAATTGCTGTTGCTACTATATCTTTGAATTTGAGCCACATCACGTCTACATTTGCATAGTCAGTTCGGAAGGAATGGAGATTGTCTCTTAGGAAGGCTTCTAGTGACACTTTATCCGCTTTTTTAAATAAATACCCCGGCCGCGGTGGCCGTGCGGTTCTGGCGCTGCAGTCCGGAACCGCGGGGCTGCTACCGTCGCAGGTTCGAATCCTGCCTCGGGCATGGGTGTGTGTGATGTCCTTAGGTTAGTTAGGTTTAAGTAGTTCTAAGTTCTAGGGGACTTATGACCTAAGATGTTGAGTCCCATAGTGCTCAGAGCCATTTTTTTGAAATAAATGCCTGTCATCTGCCATACAGCCAACAACCAGGAGTGATGGTCTGGTGTGCCACTGCTTTTCAAAGCAGAGCTCCTTTGGTTGTCATCTATGGCACTCTTACAGAACAGCGGTCTGTCGACAATATTGTATATCCCACTTTGTTGTCCTTCATGGCAACCCTTCCTGGGCTTACATTTAGGCAAGATAATGTCCGGCCGCACATGGCGAGAGTTTCTACTACTTGTCTCCATGCTTGCCGAGCTCTGCCTTGACCAGCAAGGTCGCTGGATCTCTCCCTAGCTGAGAACGTTTGGAGCATTACGGGCAGTGCCCTCCAGAAGCCCGGTATTTTGACGATCTAACGTCCCACTAGGGTATTTGACTATTTTCTGATATATCATTTTATGCTCCTAACACGTTTTTTCACTGTAATTTCAGTATTATTCTATAAAAAACCGAAATGAAATTCAAACAATTTGAAAGTCCGCTAAAATGCTACATTCGAGTCATGTGATGCCTGTGAAATCACTGGCTAGCTTGCTGCTTCTACTGTCATAATGTCAATTCACAGTGATGTCTTGTTTTGGAATTTACGTTCCGGAAAATTGGTTATAGATGATATACAGTACCATACTGTACAATTACATGTATAAAAACTCCTGAAAAGTTGTTTTTGAGTGTTCCAAAGAGTGAGAGGATGCGTAAAATGTGGTTGCACTGTATCAGAAAATTGCCACCACGTCGACGCACAGGTTCACTAATTTAATTAACAAGGTGTTACACTGTGAAGTTAACATTAATTTACCTCCGGAATATGCTTTCTCAATGTTACAGCGAAAAATAGCGTTATTCAACGAAATTAAACTCCTAGCAAAAATTGTCGTTTTACCCAATTACATGCCAGTTGTTCGGTAGCTCAACTACAGTCGGACTTTGGCTGTGGTGAGTCGTACACGCCTGTTTGGGTCTAGTCTGTTGTGCTGCTTGCGAGCGAGCGCGCGTTTGTATACTTCCGCGTAGCGGCTTGTTTCAGAGTCCGACTACATTGACCATCGTGGCGTTTTCTTACCTCCGAGCCAGGATCAAATTAACTTTTCCATGATGCACTCCTGCCTGCACTGCAGTAAACTAAAAATACACGCAGACTAATTAGAAGCCGGCCAGAGTGGCCGTGCTGTTCTGGACGCTACAGTCTGCAGCTGGGTGACCGCTACGGTCGCAGGTTCGAATCCTGCCTCGGGCATGGATGTGTATGATGTCCTTAGGTTAGTTAGGTTTAATTAGTTCTAAGTTCTAGGCGTCTGATGACCTCAGAATTTAAGTCGCATAGTGCTCAGAGCCATTTGAACCATTTGAACTAATTAGAAATACTACTTTTCTTAGCTGAAATTTGTAATTTTATTTTCCAGTGCACTTGCCCAATCGAAGGCGCCTTCAGGATTGTCCTTTCTATTGTCGGGGTTGACGGTCAGTGGAGTGCATCCAGCATTGGCAGGCGGCACCGCACAGGCTACGTCTGATGCAGTATCATTGGAGCCATGGCTATTTGTAGCGATTAGCATGGATAAAGACAACGTAACCTTCCTAGCAGCCTCGAACCAAGTATGCTACTTTCCCTTGCACGACTGGTCAAGCCCTGCTTGCCTATGTTGCCGAGCAACAAGTTGGTTTTACAGAGCACGAACCAAACACTAAATTTTTCAGACATGTACTTCGCGAACCACCAGAATTCTGGATATTGAGTCGAGCGAGGGTTGAACGTACATTTCCAGTTCATTGAGTTAGCCCTCAGGTAACATATGGATTAGACAGGATCACAACTAAACAATATAATAAGATGTGGGCAACAGTTCACATAGATGTGAAGCCACCAAAAAATTTCGCGACCTGCGCTTTTATCTTTGCTATGAGCCACTTCAAACACGCCCCCTCACCTGAGTGGATCAAAAATAAGGCAATAAAATCTTCCTTGCATTCGTGTAATGGAAAGTAGTTTATGTTGACTAGCAGCCATGGCAGCATCAGAAATGTTGGCCATGGGGGACAGAAATGACGCAAAGATTTGCCTCCCCCCGCTCTCATGTCCCGGGCACCTATTTCCAGTCCCCACTCACCCTCCGACCCCTGCGCTGCACTGCAGGCTTTAGCTCAATATTAACTAAACCAACAACAGCACGCCAAAGCCCAATGAGTGCTTATTGGTATCCAACTAACACTATTTTATGGCTACCACTAAAGATCTATAATCAATCTTATTTGTACAAAATGCGATCGATACCTGTTGGTATATACAACAGTAATTTTTGCATATACATCCAAAAATGTACTGTATGCCACCCATCACACCCTAGTATCCCTGTTTCAAAGGAAAGGATTCGAATAGGACACAAAATCCCCTAAAAGCACAAGTCTTTCTGATAACACTGTGTCGGCAACTAGGCAGTAAATTTGAACAGATATAAATTAAACCACACCGAACAGATCACAGGTCCTTGCTGGTCACATTGTGTCGCAAACACACAAAATCACGACACAGCAGACCAGCATAGCGCGGCCAGGCTGCAGTGGCAGGGGTGTAAGCAGTTCCATGTCAACAACAACAAACTTCATCACAGCTTGTCAAACTACTTGGGTGGCCGCTGCATAGGATTGAGCAAGGAGGAGGGTTGGAGGATGCCAAAACCCTGGTGGAGGGTGGTCACACAGTACTGAGTTGAGCACAGTACTACATCAAGCCAAGCAGAAGGCAAGCAAATGCCTCTGCCCAAAATCCAATGAGACACCATGCCTTTTCCAGGGTTTTAGGCAAAATGCGAAAATTCCCTGAGTTTTCGCTGTTTTCTAGGTTTTCCGGACTCTGGACGCCCTGGTTGTTACTTCCTGTGCATTTAATTTCATTGTAGCCATGCACAGAAGACTGAATGGCTGCGACATCAAAATTCTGTCTGAAATAAGAAACTTTTGTCTTCTTTTTCCTTTGCCAGTATTATTCCGCAGTTGGTACATCATTATTTTTAAATTGCTTCTGTCTTCTCTTCCTTTCAACTCTCGTGCAACTTATTCCCCTGAATGGGAAGCATTGATTTTAATCTTCCTGAAAACAGATCGCACATGGGTCCTCATGAACTGTCCGACCGTCTGTTTCCTCAGGTTAAGAAGTGGTCCCATTTTGATCTGCACGAACCAGTTTTTCACTGCTGCATTAATGACCCTCTTAATGTCTTCTTCGCGGGGCAGGAAGTCTATGACAATTCCAGACCACAAAGTCACAAATGGCACATATCTCCTTCCAATATGCGTAACAAAATCATCGACATAAAAAGGGTCCTTGGCAGTATCAATTTCCAGCTATATTTGTTCTCCTATTTCCTCTACCTTCGTTTTGAAAAGCCAGTAAAACCTTCTCTGTCCGTATAATGTTGGTGCTGGCGTATGTTCTTCAGACTCGCTTTCGGATGAATCTGTAGAGTACAGCGAATGGTCATTTATGTGAAACTAATTTAGCACAGCCAGAGATTCCTGCACAAGTAACATCATTGCGCTGTTCATCAAGAAGTGATAAAATGTTGAAAAATGCAGAGCAGTTCTTCCCACTTCTTTTCAGAAACCATTGTAGCTATACGCACCACTTCGAAAGCCCTCGTTTCTTCAGACCCACATATATAATCTTCATAGAATGAGTGCAGCAAACATGCAGTGTAACTGAACACTGTTCCTGAAAAGAGGCAGTACTGAATACAATGTAATGTACTGGGTATCCTTGTATACCCCTAAGTTAACACAACATTTTTATTTTATAAAATAGCTTGTATACTAGCCCAACTCCAGTCCACTAAGAGCCTAGGTACGCCTGGCCGTTTGGCACCTGCTTTAACACAATATTGTTTAAAACATTCAAACAAATTTGCCACTGAATTTGCGTCATGCGTAGCACTTACCTTTCGAGTACAGGTAGAATTCTTCTGTAAATATTTATAACTCCAGCATTGTAATAAAGTCTGTTTTCCTTCTCTCCTGGCTGTGCATCCTGTTGCATCGAAATATAAGTTGCGTGCCTTATTATTCTTAACAATGTAAACTGTTCGGACCAAAACATGAAGACCTGAAGCGGCACCAATACACGCTGAATGTACGTCTTCCGCATTTTGATTGAGGTACCGTAGTCCATATCTAGATAATCGTTCTTATCAAAATCATAATCACAAAAAAATTCCAGTCTGGCTTTCTGCAAAACACATCGTACATCTTTCATATCACCACTCGAAGAAAGATTTGTGCCGCAGAGTAATTTAATTTGAGATACAACTGCCTTGAGGCGACATATGTTAGAATGCTTTTCATCCTTTCTTTCTCGGCGTCTCTGAGAGTATAGAACTTTTTAACCTGGTTTGTGTGATTTCCGATTTCATCAGCTAGAGTCACAAAAATACCGAAAATTCTGTTGTTAAAAATGCAGCCAAACTCTAAAGTCGTACAGTTGCTGTATTTGCAATTGCCATAGTAAACAAAATTGAAATACGGTTTGCATTGTGCCTTCCATTGGTGTAGTTCATTGAAACATATGTGACAAGGTAACTTCATCTCAGAAATCTTTAGTCTAAGGGTCATCGCGAACTTCTGTTTATCAATAGTGTGCATACTTATAAGACCATAGGTGACAAATTCTAAATCAACTATGCATACTTAATAATTAAATGACGCTGACTGATTATTCCGATAAGTCACGTTCATTTAAAGAATTGCATTTACTTCTTGTAGGTGGCCTTTCACCATTTGTTGTATATCACCCACATCTTTCTGCTCTTATTTATGAAGTCGACACACTTCGACGTCTTCATAACTCACACCTCGTCTCTTAACCACCTGCACGTTGTGAAATGAAGCACAGACAATGTCCGGAAATCCTTTGGAGGCCATTAAGTTGTAGTAGCACAGTTTAACATCACCATCCTATACTGGGAAAATGTTCAACCAGAAAGCAAACAAAACAGCGCATACAGTGGAGGCGCACAAGTCTTCAGTGGAAAGTTAGGCCTCCGTTCGGTTCCAGATATAGCACGTTCCGCTCTGGGAACTGACGCGATCCACCGAAAAGACACCCTCTACCTGATTGGGCTCACTGCCGAGGATGTAGTTCTGCTCGAAACTCTAGAAACTGCTGCAAAAAATTCTGCAGAAATTAGTGACTTAAAAAGGTCCGCGTGTAGAGTACGAAAAGAAGACACGAGATTAAGGAAGCAAAATTGTCTCTTTACACTGTCAGACTAGAACACTATCAAAGTCAAAATAGCCTGCCTCCGTTCGGCATACCAGAAAATGAGATGGAACACACCGACTTCCTACACATGCAGGTTGCACATAAAAATGTCATATTGATAAAAGCCGCCAGCTGTGACGAAGAGAATTAGGCGCCACAAAACGGCGGCCAGTAATTATGAATTTTGTCTCCTACCGAATAAAGGCGACGATCTTTAGTTTGAAGAAGAAATTAGCAAAAACTGGTTGTACAGTAACAAAGGATCTAACACGAGGATAGCCAAAGATTTTCAACACCATGTGCTATTTCAGTCTTTTGAATGAGAGGGCCAAGGATGGCAAAATATTTATCAAGACTGCAGCGGGAAAGAACTGAATAATAATATTAACTAAATCAGAGCGAGCAAAACTGTAAACTTAACAGCGTTTGCCTCTGTTTTGCTACCAAACTAGTGTAACATCGTTTAATCCCTGGAATATTAATTTACATCTGTAATAATTCGGTAATCATTTTTGCATTAGTGCTTTCTACTGTTATTACATTACACTTATCTATTGTCATGTCTTAATTTTAGTTACCTTATACACGCGTAACTATTTTTATTTTGCTTTATTACTATTTTTTTCTAATTGCGTATGTTACTCAAACTTCTTCTCGGTTATCTCTGTACTTATTTCAAATTGCAAAAATAGAAAAGGTGTCACTGTAGTAATCTCAAATTGAATTTAACTTTGTGTAGTAACATCGTAAATATTAAGTTCATTTTTCTCTGCTGGTTGCGGAGACACTGCAAATAATCCCTATCTCTGTTTACGCACTGAACTGTACGATCTCCAGATAACATTGCGTCCTTTACATTCCGTTGCTATCGATGTTTCAGAAAGAAAGTTACGTGTTTCATGCACATTACTACCGCGGCCATAATTACAAAGTAACGTCTAATACTCTTTCTACATTCACAACCCTACGATGGATGTGAATTGAATTATTGACACCCGAACTTAGGAGCACAGGTCGATAAGGCCGCATTGTCTGTTATATCAGCTGCCTATATCTCTTCATCGGACCATTAATCTTGCTTCATGTTTCGGTATTGAACTAAAGAAGTTTTTTTCTGGATGTTGCAAGCGAGATGCTGCGACGGTGGATATTTATTGAGTTTTTGATCTCCGAAGGTAGCAGCCGAGGGCGTGAGGCGCGTACTTTCTGCCATATTCAGCTGCTTAAATCTCCTAATCGAACCGTCAATCTAGCTTCATGTTTCGTTATTGAACTAAAGGAGTGTTCTCGGGATTCTTTAAGTGGCATATTGCGACGGCGAATATTTATTGAGTTATTGGCCTCCGAATTTAGGGGCCTGGGGCGCCCAGCGTGTAGTTGTGGATCGAAAACAATCCGCCCGTAGACTCAAAGTGAGCGCTTGCGTTGGTACCCCTGCAAAGGCACAGGAAACAAAACTGAAAACGAAGCAAGCCTGTCAGTAAAACTGCTGAATCCATGTCTCCAAGCACAAATGGATGAGAGGCTGTTAATTGACGGAGGTTCAAACGTACAGCTAATAATGGTATGATTAAATGGCTACGAGATATGGAAAGGATCACCTTACACATTCATTGCTTATGCCTGGAGGGCTCATTCATCATGCTGAAGAGGCTGTTAGGGCAGGTATTAAGGGAGTACTGTGCAATCAACTAAAATCTAGATTACAAACAACTTCATTTGGAACATCATAAAGAAAATGTTGTGAGGATGGCGAACCAAATACTGCGTTTTATCCGCAGAACACTTAGAAGATGCAACAAATCCACTAGACTTCCTGCACAATGCTTTTCTGTACTCTGCTAGTGTACTGCTGTGCGGTATGGGTCCTTACCAGATAGAACTGACAGAGGATAAACGCCCAAGGAGGACAGATCGTTTTGTATTATCACGAAATCAGGGAGAGGTTGTCATGCATGTCATAGGCAAGCTGGGGTGACAGCCATTAAAAAAATTACGTTTCCGTTGTGGCGAGATATTTTCATGGAATAGCAATCACCAACTTTCTCCTCCGAATGCCAAAATATTTTGTTGACTCCTACTTACACAGAGAGAACTGACCATTGATATAAATTAAGAGAACTTGGACCTTGCACGGAAATATATAGTTATTCATTTTTCCCATGTGCTATTTGAAACTTGAACCGTCGAGAAATTGTCTGAAAGTGCCGAACAATTAAGTGCAAAGTGCAGTAGATGTAGAATCAACTGCACTTTGCGACACACATTACAACAGGTTATGCTACCGTTGGGTTCCAAGATAATACCTGAATCATTCCAACGACTGGCAGAGGACGTTGAGAACATCAACCTTCCTCAACGAATTTCGACAAAGCTCACATTCTGTAGCATTGTTCCCAGAACTTATTTTGGCCCCATCGTTCTGAGTCGACTGAAAGGCTTGAAGCAGAGATTTCGAAGGTTCTGCAATGTCTTAGACGTGCACGATAGGGTTGAGAACTGTACAGTCTACCTAAATGGGTCGTAGGTGCACTACATATCAGAAGCTGCGAGGCAGGTTGCTCAATGAGTGTGGGTTTTACAAAAGGTTTTTATTTTTATTTTTTAAAAAAATTTAGACAATCATTCCTTCAGTCCAGATAACTATAGATGTAGGCGATCCGGTGTTTAACGTAAAATGCATATGAGTATATTAAGACCCCAGAGATTAACTGCCTAAGTATTCGACACTAAGTGTCAAAATCTGAAGCAGTTCTAAAAACGAATAGAGCTCACATAATAAGAGGACAACATTACATATGAGGATTATTCCACAGCTCATATTCACATGTTTAATCTTCTGGCTGCTAATTTTTATTTCCTGCTCTAATTTCCAGTCTACTTTGTGACATTGCGGCCTTTTTTCTGACGCCACTGTATTCCAGTATAAGTCTTTCTGTTCATTCAGGCTGCAAGTATGGCTTATATTTTTGTTATAATGTTGAAATATATTTTTTCACGGTATTTTCGGTACTGATGACGTTTGTAGTGTTGGAAAATGGTCTTTGACTGAAACCGGTCGCTTATTTCCGGATATTTTCAGAAGCAGCTTGTAGTGTTGCATGATGTCTTTTATAAATATAGTTCATTCCCACTTTCATACACTTCTCCAAGTCAGTTTCTTCGGCCATCACTTCTTCCAGCTCCCTGAACTGTCATAAAACTGCCACCTGATAATTATAGCAACATAGTCTAACCTAAAACATCGTACACTCGACTTAGAAAGTCACAGCTCCTGTTCAGCTATCACAAAGGAAAAGCTACTGCCGTGAAATCACTCGTGACTACACTAAAAGACAAAGTTCATTAATGAATTTCGGGATCTGACGATAACAATCCACATTCTGGTCCTGAGGTACTCTGCAGGGATCAGCGACTATAACTCCCCGATATCACAAGTCTGGAATTACTCTTCATATACGATACTGCAATGCATGCGTTATTCAGAAGTACGGAACAAGCACTGTGGTGGCCACACCGTTATGAAATATACAAAATGTATTCATAGTTGCGAATATGGACAACTATTGTCTGTATAATGGAATGACGACAATAAAAATCCTGCTCGCGATAGGGGAAGGGGGATCCGGGTTCGATTCCCTGTCCGGCACAGATTTTTCAATGTCGCCATTCCATTATATAATTAATGGTTGTCCATATTCGCATCTGCGAATACATTTCGTATACTCTTCAAATACACTGACGGAAAACAATAGCAATACCAAAAAGGAGTTGTGCGACATAACGAAAGTTGGTAGGCATGTTCCTAAATCGCAAAGATCGTGTATTCAGATTTCGCACCAGTCGCATAACATTGGCGCTAGTAGCACCTCTGTGAGGAAGCAAATTAGGTTCGCTTTAAATATACGCTACAACAGTCGTGAGCGTTACTTACATTTGAGATTGAACGCGGTGAGCCGATGTTAGTTAAGGAAACAAAGACGCCATTATCAACAACTCACAGAGTTTGAACAAGGTCCTCTGCCAAGCACTTAAATGTGAATTGCAGAGTAGTCATGTAGATGTAGATGTAGATGTAGATGAAGGTCGTGTAGTGGGACTACAAGAAGCTGAGTGTTCGTTCTGCAATATTGCAGAAAGACTTGGCAGCAATGTAGCCACGGTACATGACTGCTGGCAGCAGTAATTACGAGAATTTACGGTCGCAAGATGACTGCTTCAGAGGGCCACGTATATTACCAAGAGACAAGATCATTATAATCGGTGTTATGGCTCTGATGCATCGTGCTCCATCTGCAGCAGCAATTTAAGCAACTACCTTGAGTAGTTAAACAGAAAACCGACTCGTGGCGATAACATATTAGACCTTCTGGTGACAGACAGACTCGAACTATTTGAAACAGTTAACGCAGAACAGGGAATCAGCGATCATAAAGCGGTTACTGCATCGATGATTTCAGCCGTAAACAGAAATATTAAAAAAGGTAGGAAGATTTTTCTGTTTAGTAAAAGTGACAAAAAGCAGATTTCAGAGTACTTGACGGCTCAAGTGTTGAGGATCAGTGGACAAAGTTCAAAACCATCGTACAATATGCATTAGATGATTATGTTCCAAGTAAGATTGTAAGAGATGGAAAAGAGCCACCGTGGTACAACGACCGAGTTAGAAAACTGCTGCGGAAGCAAAGAGAACTTCACAGCAAACATAAACATAGCCAAAGCCTTGCAGAAAAACAAAAATTACGCGAAGCTAAATGTAGTGTGAGGAGGGCTATGCGAGAGGCGTTCAATGAATTCGAAAGTAAAGTTCTGTATACTGACTTGGCAGAAAATCCGAAGAAATTTTGGTCTTATGTCAAAGTGGTAGGTGGATCAAAAGAAATGTCCAGACACTCTGTGACCAAAATAGTACTGAAACAGAGGATGACAGACTGAAGGCCGAAATACTAAATGTCTTTTTCCAAAGATGTTTCACAGAGGAAGATTGCACTGTAGTTCCTTCTCTCGATTGTCGCATAGATGACAAAATGGTAGATATCGAATTAGATGACAGAGGGATAGAAGAATAATTAAAGTCGCTTAAAAGAGGAAAGGCCGCTTGACCTGATGAGATACCAGTTAGATTTCACACAGAGTAAGCGAAGGAACTTGCCCCCCTTCTTGCAGCGCTGTACCGTAGGTCTCTAGAAGAGCGTAGCGTTCCAAAGGATTGGAAAAGGGAACAGGTCATCCCCGTTTTCAAATGGCTCTGAGCACTATGGGACTTAACATCTGTGGCCATCAGTCTCCCAGAACTTAGAACTACTTAAACCTAACTAACCTAAGGACAGCACACACATCCATGCCCGAGGCAGGATTCGAACCTGCGACCGTAGCGGTCACGTGGTTCCAGAGTGTTGCGCCTAGAACCGCACGGCCACACCGGCCGGCTCCCGTTTTCAAGAAGGGACGTCGAACAGATGTGCGAAACTATTGCCCTATATCTCTAACGTCGATCAGTTGTAGAATTTTGGCACACGTATTATGTTCGAGTATAATGCCTTTTCTGGAGACTAGAAATCTACTCTGTAGGAATCAGCATGGGTTTCGAAAAAGACGATCGTGTGAAACCCAGCTCGCGCTATTCGTCCACGAGACTCAGAGGGCCATATACACGGATTCGCAGAACGATGCCGTGTTTCTTGACTTCCACAAGGCGTTCGATACAGTTCCCCACAGTCGTTTAATGAACAAAGTAAGAGCATATGGACTATCAGACCAATTTTGTGATTGGATTGAAGAGTTCCTAAGATCTGCAACGAATTGACCCATGATGCAGGGAATGGCAATTGACTCTCAATGTAGACAAGTGTAAGGTGCTGCGAATACATAGAAAGAAGTATCCTTTATCATTTAGCTACAAAATAGCATTTTAGCAACTGGAAGCATTTAATTCCATAAATTATCTAGGAGTAGGCATTAGGTGTGATTTAAAATGGAATGATCATATAAGGTTGATCGTCAGTAAAGCAGATGCCAGACTGAGATTCATTGGAAGAATACTAAGGAAATGCAATCCGAAAACAAAGGAAGTAGGTTACAGTAAACTTGTTCGCCCACTGCTTGAATATTGTTCACCAGTGTGGGATCCATACCAGATAGGATTGATAGAAGAGATAGAGAAGATCCAACGAAGAGCAGCGTGCTTCGTTACAGGATCATTTAGTAATCACGAAAGCGTTACAGAGAAGATAGATAAACTCCAGTGGAAGACTCTGCAGGAAAGACGCTCAATAGCTCGGTACGGGCTTTTGTTGAAGTTTTGAGAAAATACGTTCACCGAGGAGTCAAGCAGTATATTGCTCCCTCCTACGTATATCTCGCGAAGAGACCGTGAGGATAAAATCAGGGAGATTAGAGCCCACACAGAGGCATACCGACAATCTTTCTTTCCACGAACAATACGAGACTGGAATAGAAGGAAGAACCGATAGAGTTACTCAAAGTACCCTCCGCCACACACCGTCATGTGGCTTGCGGAGCATGGATGTAGATGTAGATGTAGAGTTGGCACCACAGTGACAAATCGGTTACTTCAAGGACAGCTCCGAGCCAGACACTCTGTAGTGTGCATTCCACTGAACTGACCCCAAACCCCTCCATTTGCAGCTTCAGTGGTGTCAAATGGTTCAAATGGCTCTGAGCACTATGGGACTCAACTGCTGTGGTCATTAGTCCCCTAGGACTTAGAACTACTTAAACCTAACTAACCTAAGGACATCACACACATCCATGCCCGAGGCAGTATTCGAACATGCGACCGTAGCAGTCGCACGGTTCTGGACTGCGCGCCTAGAACCGCGAGACCACCGCGGCCGGCTCATTGGTGTCAAGCGAGAGCTCATGGAGGGGTGGGGAAGCAGGGTGGAGGTCTGCTGTGTTTTCTGATGAAAGCTGGTTTTGCCTAGGTGCAACTGACGGCCGTGTGTTGGTTAGGAGGATGCCAGTTGAGGGCTCACAACCAACCCGTCTGCGTGGTAAAAGCACTGGACCTACACCTGGAGTTACGGTCTAGAGTACAATGCCGTATGGCAGCAGGAGCACTCTCGTGGTTATCCCACGCACCCTTACTGCAAATCTGTATGTCAGTCTGGTTATTTAACCTGTTGTGCTGTCATTCGCGAACAGCATTTCAGGGGGTGTTTTCCAGCAGGATAACGCTCACCCACATACCACCGCTGTAGCTCAGCATGCTCTAAAGATTGTCGACACGTTGCCTTCGCCTGCCCGACCATCAGATCTGTCTCCAACCGAGCAGAAATGAGACATCATCAGACGACAAATCCAGCGTCACCCAAAACCAGCATTAATCGTCCCTGTATCGACCGACAAAGTGCAACAGGCATCCCACAAACTGACATCCAGCACCTTTACGACACAATGCATGTACGTTTGCATGCTTGCATTCAACATTCTGGAGGTTACATTGGTTATTAATGTACTAGCGCTTCACTTTTGCAATGGTTTATATTGCACTTACATTAACCTTCGATCTTGCAATGTTAAAGCCCGAAATTTCATTACTTTACACTTTTTGGTGTTGCAATTTTTTCCGTCAGTGTATGTTAAAACTTCAGGCCTTTTCGGCAGTCAACGCTGTGGCTGCAGAATGATTGGTGTATTTCTCGAATTCATTCATTATAATTAGTTCAGTCGCCTATGTAACTAATAAGAACTCTCGTAAGTCAAGGTGTTCCACCTGGCCAAATCAATAGCAACCATACAGTGTACAACTAATTAGGAGAAAAATTCCCATGAAGTCAGGAAAAGGTCTTTGAAAACTTTGAGTAGTGAGAGCTTTCCAAAGTGTCGCACTGCGTTTGCACATTTTTAAAATCTTTCCCCTCCCCACCCACCCTGTCACATTCAAAAGGGGGACTGGCAAAGGGAATAGCAGTTCCGGCAAAATTTCTAGTGTCTTCCAAAAATCCGAGTGGATATTTGCCTTGTCTCAAAGAGTATAACAATTATAATAAAAACAGTTTCATTGATCTTTTGGAAGAAGAACTCCTAACAGCAATATCTAAAGATACAAGATGCCTGGGTAACAATACTGGAGGAAATATACGTGACCAAGAATAGCCAGAAAAACTGTTGACTTTTTACGAGACGCATCAGCGATTCAGCAACTTCTATAGAACATACAACTTTTACTGCCAATCAGTTACCCCTCACCTCATTATGAATGGCAAATATGAAAACTGTATAAGAGTTTCATGCTGTAAAATAAATTGGACTAAATAACACGAAACTAACGAGGCCTTAAATATAGCTGAACTGAAGAGTTATTGACAGTTCCAAGAATGGTAAAGCGGCAGATGTAGATGATGTAGTGCTGCTAGAAAGTGCAGTGGATATTGTGTTAGCCGCCTGTAGCTGGTGAGCATGGAATGCCATTATATCAGCTAAGGCAGGCTAGGCTTGCACGGTGTAACTCACCAACACACAGGCAATGCGATTTTCCCATCATCGGGGTTTAGTTGCGCTGCCGAGTACATGATGAGATACGGTACACTGACATGATAGTTGCGTTGCTATCTGGAATAAATAGCTGTTAATTTTGTAGCAGCCCAGAAGTCTACCAGGGTTACGTGGCTACGCCACATGAAGCGGTGACATAGCCCCAACAGCAGCCACGGTCTCGAGTCTTTGTCGCAGTACCAGCTTCCCGTACTCAGTCAGCGCTCCAAACCTGGTGGCACAGTGCGGCGGGCCTTCCCGGCTCATTCCAGCAGCAGCTGGACTCCTTTTCAGGGGCAGCAGTTCGCACCCCGGGCACAGCAGCCACCTGAGAATGCCGTGGGCGCGCCTCCTCGCCGCACGCCCTGGCCATTGCGGAGCAGTGCTGATGTATGAGTTGAAAACAAATTACTGATGTTGACAGCCGCTTTTCTCTGGACCTTCATCAACGTGCCACCCAGCCTAAACTCTCAGCCGTTGAATATCCTAAAAGCGTAGCCACCCCTGGGGCCAGCTATAAATTGGCGTCATAAATATTGGTGTCGTCTTCAGTGGGCAGCAGAGGGTGTGTCGTCCATGCAGCGCGACATCTGGACCAAAATGAAAGTTACTTTGTTTAGACCAGAAGGAGTGATTGATATGTCTGAGTTTCATAGCAACAGCAGGGAGCAGTATTTGGAGCCTATTAGATGTTCGCAGACTGACTGCTTGGGTATTCTGAGTCATGTGCGGGATCAGTATCTGTTAGTTGTTTCACACGCCACCATTTTGGTCACGTTGCGAGGCAGTATAGGGAATCTAAACAGATTATGCTCAGGTGCAGGGTATAATTTGTTATTCGTTTTTCAGTTTGGCAATTGCTCTGCGTTTATATTTTGTGTGAATGAGAGGTAAAGGTGTTGCATTGGCAGAGTCAGAAACACAAGGTGTTACTGGCTGGGAAGCAGTTCAAGAACGGTTAATGAAGTAGTGCAATGGAGAGCAGACAATATGGACTTCTGGGACAAGCTTGCAGCTAAGTATGAGGAAACTGCGTTGCTCCAGGCGCTGAACCTTACAATACATCACTCTGCCGCTAGTCTAGCCAGTCGCTTTTCTGGATGGTCGTCCGAGGAGTGATGTTGTTCATGAAGGACCTGACTACGTCGGCGAGTGTTGATGGTTCGTCCGAAGGCCAGTTGTCGCACGTCGCAAAATTACGTCTGGCAGGCGAGGCAAAAACTTTTGTAGAATGCTTCTGCAGAGATACAAGAAGCAGAATAGTCTCAAGTTGTTTTGGGAGCAGATCAGTGCTATTACAAAGAGGCAGAGGCTAGTGGAATTTGTAGGGGATTTTGCCAATAGAATAAGAGAAGTGAATATACGAACATATGAGCAGGCTAAGATTGACTAAGCAAAGGAAGTTTTGGTGCAGGAGGCTGAGCAAAGGGTGCTCAATGTTTTCTTGAGAGGCTTCTCACTACATATGTCAAAAAGGGTGTACACAGGCACCTACCGATATCAATTCAGCTGTTAGGTTGGCGATGTGGTGTGGAGAGATTTATGTGTGCGATAGGCATCATGTATTATCTGCGAATGTGAGGTGTTATGGAACTGGCGTATAGGGCATGTGCAGAGATAGTGCCTCCAGCCTTGGGGGAGTAAAAGGGATATTTACCAGTAACAGCGTTATGGTAACGGCAGTAGGGGTGGACAGGGAGGAAAGAAGCAGCCATTAAAGTAAGAAGGAACCGAAAGTCCACCAAAAGGTGTTTTTACTAAAATTAAATGTAATGAGTATGTATGTACACTCCTGGAAATGGAAAAAAGAACACATTGACACCGGTGTGTCAGACCCATCATACTTGCTCCTGACACTGCGAGAGGGCTGTACAAGCAACGATCACACGCACGGCACAGCGGACACACCAGGAACCGCAGTGTTGGCCGTCGAATGGCGCTAGCTGCGCAGCATTTGTGCACCGCCGCCGTCAGTGTCAGCCAGTTTGCCGTGGCATACGGAGCTCCATCGCAGTCTTTAACACTGGTAGCATGCCGCGACAGCGTGGACGTGAACCGTATGTGCAGTTGACGGACTTTGAGCGAGGGTGTATAGTGGGCATGCGGGAGGCCGGGTGGACGTACCGCCGAATTGCTCAACACGTGGGGCGTGAGGTCTCCACAGTACATCGATGTTGTCGCCAGTGGTCGGCGGAAGGTGCACGTGCCCGTCGACCTCGGACCGGACCGCAGCGACGCACGGATGCACGCCAAGACCGTAGGACCCTACGCAGTGCCGTAGGGGAGCGCACCGCCACTTCCCAGCAAATTAGGGATACTGTTGCTCCTGGGGTATCGGCGAGGACCATTCGCAACCGTCTCCATGAAGCTGGGCTACGGTCCTGCTCACCGTTAGGCCGTCTTCCGCTTACGCCCCAACATCGTGCAGCCCGCCTCCAGTGGTGTCGCGACAGGCGTGAATGGAGGGACGAATGGAGACGTGTCGTCTTCAGCGATGAGAGTCGCTTCTGCCTTGGTGCCAATGATGGTCGTATGCGTGTTTGGCGCCGTGCAGGTGAGCGCCACAATCAGGACTGCATACGACCGAGGCACACAGGGCCAACACCCGGCATCATGGTGTGGGGAGCGATCTCCTACACTGGCCGTACACCTCTGGTGATCGTCGAGGGGACACTGAATAGTGCACGGTACATCCAAACCGTCATCGAACCCATCGTTCTACCATTCCTAGACCGGCAAGGGAACTTGCTGTTCCAACAGGACAATGCACGTCCGCATGTATCCCGTGCCACCCAACGTGCTCTAGAAGGTGTAAGTCAGCTACCCTGGCCAGCAAGATCTCCGGATCTGTCCCCCATTGAGCATGTTTGGGACTGGATGAAGCGTCGTCTCACGCGGTCTGCACGTCCAGCACGAACGCTGGTCCAACTGAGGCGCCAGGTGGAAATGGCATGGCAAGCCGTTCCACAGGACTACATCCAGCATCTCTACGATCGTCTCCATGGGAGAATAGCAGCCTGCATTGCTGCGAAAGGTGGATGTACACTGTACTAGTGCCGACATTGTGCATGGACTGTTGCCTGTGTCTATGTGCCTGTGGCTCTGTCAGTGACACCATGTGATGTATCTGACCCCAGGAATGTGTCAATAAAGTTTCCCCTTCCTGGGACAATGAATTCACGGTGTTCTTATTTCAATTTCCAGGAGTGTATATATCCCAATCATTATGGGATGAGTCACATAGTAACTTGACATCCTTCCAACTGTCCAATGCACCTGTACCATCCTACCATTCGACTGTTGGTGGAGCGGACTAGTTCCTAATTTATTCACATATAGCAAGCAACATAATTTATTCAGCAAGTCTAACATAAAATTTGTCCCTTGAGCCATAATAATCATTTCCATTACCCCTAACTAAAGTATCCGCTTCTGACCATAGCTTGTGTAACAGTAACTGCATGTTATTTTGGAATAAAAGTTATCTCTACATACTGAGGTAACGAAAAAGCTGTCTGTGTTCTTTTCCAGGAGTGTATTTTTCATTTGTCATGGCTGTGTGTGATTCAAAGATCCACACCAGCACGTGGGTGTCTCCCTAAGAGATGGTGTACAGAAGAAAAATACTGTTGCCATTTAATATGATGAAGGTGTAAAGAGGCGCCGGCCGGTGTGGCCGAGCGGTTCTAGCCGCTGCAGTCTGGAACCACAGACCGCTACGGTCGCAGGTTCGAATCTTGCTTCGGGTATGGATGTGTGTGATGTCCTTAGGTTAGTTAGGTTTAAGTAGTTCTAAGTTTTAGGGGACTGATGACCTCAGATGTTAAGTCCCATAGTGCTCAGAGCCATTTGAACCATTTGTAAAGAGGCAAATACGGTGAGAGATGTATGCAAGCGGGTGCAGAAGGCAAACAGAAAGGCATTAGAGAAACAAGAGGAAGCTGTGAAATGCCTGGGGACCTTACTGCATTATGGAGTAGGGAAGTGTGTAATGTTACCCAGCTCTCACACGCAGAAGAGTAATTGTCACGAAGTTTCAAGGGCCTTGACGAGCTATAGAGACTTTGTCGCCAATCAGTGTTAGGCTACAGTTGCTGATAAGGTCGACAACCATTCAGAGGCACTCTGGAGGCAGTCCCAGGAGTAGTCAGAGTAGAGCCAGAGTAAGAGGCAAAAAGGAAGAAGTGGAAGAGCACACATGAAAGAATAGGTGAACTTGCTGGAGAAGTACCATATGCATTAAGATCAAGGAAGTAACAGGGGTATTTTTGTATCGTGTTTGTCGGTGCTTATTTAGGTCATTATGTGCGAGGTATCGAATTGTAATTTGTTAAGGGTAAATGAATAGGTTTTGTGTTGGAATAAGGGTTGCTCTAGTTTTATTTTTATATGAACTGCTGACCAGTCAGGGGTGGGGGGAGGGGGAGAAGATGAGGGCAGTCCCTGTCCTCAGGTTACTGTACACTCAAGGTGAGGATGGGAAGAGTGCTAGTTGTGGGTACCTCTTTGCCTGGGGCACAGTGGGAGTGCTGCTGAACGCCAACACCTGGAGGAGTTCTGTTTGCCACACAAGAAAATGTGGTGAGTGTTAGCCATCAATAGACACTGAGTTTCGTTTTTAATGAATGGGAATTCTGGAATGGACTAAGGAGGCTGAAGGAGGTATTTTCTGGTTTTTGATGGGTAGCCAAGAACAGAGGAGTACCTGGGGAAGTTTGGAGGGTGTGATAAGTTACATGAGTTGTATGAGCAATTACGAGGACAGATGCAACGAGCAGTGGAGATTGTGCTGCATCCACTATGGCAACACAAGAGAGGTCACATAGACGCTGAGGGAAGGATTCTGAAGACTGTATTTGGAACAGTGGATGTCAGTGACGTAAGAGAATTGAACGGAACAATGGAGGGAGTGAAGGAGTTGGCGGATCATAAGAAGTCAGTGATGAAACGGCATACCATTCAGATAGCGAACTTGGAAAACGGAGTGTTAAACAACATCCATAAGCTTTGAAAACTGACAAATGAAGGATGGAGTGCACAAAGGCATGAGAGGATACTGTGCTGGCTGCAAGTCTCAATGACAAGACTGCTGCAATCACTAGCGGACAGTGGTTCAAATGGTTCAAATGGCTCTGAGCACTATGTGATTTAACATCTGAGTTCACCAGTCCCATAGAACTTAGAACTACTTAAACCTAACTAACCTAAGGGCATCACACACATCCATGCCCGAGGCAGGATTCGAACCTGCGACCGTAGTGTAGTGGACAGTGTCTGGCACATGAGAGTGGAAATGATGAGCGTACGAGAGGTTATTCATCATGCATGGCATGGGCAGCTGAGTCTCATCTTGTTTTCACCAGAACAGCATCTGTTGGGGTAGAGGAGAGTGCATGGGGAACTACCATCAGAGCTGAGATTGGTAGCGGAGTCCGGTAAGCAGAGTTTACCTTTTTGTTATCATATGGCATTAGCAGAGGTGACAACAGACTAGGCATGGTTGTACAAACTGATTGGATCCCGGCAATGGGCAGGTATGCACAATTTAGGTGTTATACCATTCCGCTCTACCTGGAGAAATGGAGAACCATAGGGACAGGAGATATGCTACTGATTTCTGAAGATAGGGACAGACATGTGATGATAACAGAGGAGGTGCTGCGACAATGTTGGAGGGACAGGATTACAGTGTGCCCAACTTGAGTGATTCCAACTGGTGCAAACGTATGAATGGTGCACCTACTCATGGGTTGAAGATTCTCTGATGAATATTGTGGAACATGGACCTTACTTACAGTAAGAAGGTGTGCACTGGATTTATTCTGTGTTCAACAGCATGGTAGTGGTAGCTAGATGCTTAGAGCAAGGACAGTTAACAGGAGCAATACGATTAGAAGTAAGAGGTTGTGGGCTTTAGATTAATGGGACAGTTTGTGACACAACAGGGCCAGCCTTTCATCTATCAACGATGGTGACAGGAGTAACTCAGTATTAAAAGAAATGTGACTGATGCCCGAACAACAGGGATTTTCATGCATCGAGAATAGAAAATAGTGCATCTGAATTTGTCTAATAAAATTTAAATTAGGACGACTGACTGCTGCACTCTATAATTTATAAGCCATATAACAGTCGCTGAGTGCACCCACCTTGCGAATGGAAGGTAACCCGGTCACTTGAATGTACCACAGCTGCAGCTTTACTGGCCAGATGAACCACTGGAGATACTTCCGAAAGAGAATTTTACCTTTCAGAAACATACATTTGAAACCAGACCTGAACCATTTCCTGAAATGGTTAATAACCACATAAGAGGGGGTGGGGGAGGGTGTTGAATTTAGAACAGTTGTTGTAGCGTGTTAAACAATATTTGGAAGGTCAATAACGAGTAACCATGCCCTTGAACATCACAATACCTAGCACCATAGTGGCTCTATCTCTACTGTGCATAACGTTCATTTACTTGAGGTGGAAAGCCACCTAGCGATCCGGTCCACCAGTAATATGAATCCAGATAGACTAGATCCCTAGAGCATGAAAACGATTTACTGAAAAATACTGTAACGTAAATTTCAGAGAGAGGTGTATTCCTTAGTGTTGGTTGGTTGGATTGAAAGAGAGGGGAAGGGACCAAACTGCTAGGTCATCGGTCCCTTGTTCCAAACAATGCCACAAGGGTGAGAATAAAACAAGCGAGGCTGACAACACAAACTGGAGAGGAAGGAAAAACCACAAGAACGAAGGGCAACAAACACTTAAATGGACAAAAGGGGAGAAGAAAACCACAGAAACGCTAGAAACAAGCGGAGATTAAAACGACAAAACAGATTACCATGGCTGGCTGACAATGAGAATAAAAAGGAGAAGTCAGCCACACTGCAACACATTAAAACCTCTACCCTAAAATCACTTGGGTGGAGGACACAGAGGGACAACGGACATGTGGTAAAACTTAGATGAAATGATAAAACTCACCCTCACAAATAAAATGTAAAACTAAATCAGCCGATGAGACGTTTTCAGATAAAATTAGCGCCAACGACTCCGGTAACAAAAGATTTACTCGCAGGGCAGTCAAAGTGATATAGTGCACCAGAATATGAGCCACTGTCAACCGGGCGCCGCATCGACACTAGGCGGGTTTTCACGGCACAGGAGGTAGCCGTGGGTCGCCCAAATTTGGCCAGTGTGGAGCTGGCAGAGAACCACAGAGTCCCTGCGAGAGGCCGCATGGAGGACTGCCACACATTTGTGGTCTCCTTAACGGCACACAGTTTGTTGTGCGTACTGAGGCTATGCCATTCCGTCTCCCAAAGCTAAAAAACCTGGGCGCATAAAAACTAACGCAGGTCAGTTATTGGAATGATGATCCTCATAAGCGGTTTCCGTGTAGTCTGTTTGGCCAGCCTGGGATTCCGACGTGTGCTGGGGTCCACACAACACCACTGAACGACCAGACCGTTCGAGGGCATAGATGAACTCCTGGATGGTCGCTACCAAAGGATGACGAGGGTGGCACTGATCAATAGCTTGTATGCTGCTCAAGGAGTCAGTACACAGAAGAAACGACTCCCCAGGACATGAATGGATGTGCTCAAGAGCAAGAGATATAGCTACCAGTTCTGCAGTGAAAACACTGCAGCCATTGGGCAAGGAATGCTGTTCAATATGTCCTCCATGGACATACGCAAAGCCGACATGGCCATCAGCCATCGCGCCGTTGGTGTAAACCACTTCATGGCCTCGGTACATGTCAAGAATCGAGAGGAAGTGACAACGGAGTTGCACAGGGTCCTTTGGGTCATGTGAGAGGACCAGACAAAGCTGTGGGCTAGGTGTACACCATGGAGGTGTACGCGAATGTACCTCAAGTATAGGTGGTAAAGGCAAGGACTCCAGTTCAGATAGAAGGGGTCGGATGCAAACTGCAGTTGTAAGCCTTGACCTGGGCTGCCGACGTGGGAGATGAACCGCTGTGGGTGGTAAAAGGAGACGGTAATTCGGATATTACGGAGAACTACGAACGTGTGAAATGTAATTGGTGAGCAGTTGTGCACGCCTGACCTGCAATGGTGGGACTCCAGACTTCGCCGGGACGTTGGTCACTGGACTCGTCCTAAAAGCTTCCATCACTAGTCAAATGCCACAGTGGTGCACTGAATCGAGTAAACGCAATACTGAGGGCGCCACCGAACCGTAAACCAGACTTCCATAGTCAAGGCAGGACTGAACAGGGGCTCTCTGGAGGTACAGCAGCGTAGAGCGATTTGCACCCCTGTTGTTGGTGTTGCTCAGGCAGAAAGAGCATTGAGGTGCTGCCAGCACTCCTGCCTAAGCTGACGAACGTGAGGTAGCCAAATCAATTCGGCGTCGAAAACCAGTCCTAAAAATCGATATGTCTCTACTACAGTGAGGGGATCGTCAGTAAGGTAAAGTTCTGGTTCCGGATGAACGGTACGACGCTGACAGAAGTGCGTAACACATGACTTTGTGGCCGAAAACTGGAAGCCGTGGGCTAGAGCCCATGGCTGCGCCTTGTGGATGGCTCCCTGTAGGCGCCGTTCAGCAACACCAGTACTGGTGGAGCAGTAAGAAATGCAGAAATCGTCTGCATACAGGGAAGGTGAGGCAGACGGCCCTACAGCTGCTGCTAGACCGTTAATGGCCACTAAAAAATAGAGATACACTCAGTACAGAGCCCTGCGGAACGCCTTTCTCCTGGATATGAGGGAGGGGGGGGGGGGGGGCTATGGGAGGCACCAACTTGAACACGGAAAGTATGAAGCGACAGGAAATTCTGGAAAAAATTGGGAACAGGGCTCTGAGACCTCACTCATATAACACGGCAAGGATATGACGTCGGTAGGTGGTGTCATACACTTTTCGCAAATCAAAACAGACGGTAACAAGGTGTTGGCGTCTGGTAAAGGCTGTCTGGAAGGCAGACTAGAGGGACACAAGATTATCAGTGGTAGAGCGATCCAGGCGGAAACCGCCCTGGCACGGATCCAGTAGGCCACGTGGCTCCAGGACCCAACTGAACTGCCAACACACCAAATGATCCAGCAGCTTACAAAGAACGGTGGTGAAGCTGATGGGCTGGGTTTGAGGAGTAGTATGATGGTGCTCTCCCGCCAGTGTGATGGAAAGACGCCATCACACCAGATTTGGTTGAAGATCACGAGGAGATGTCCCTTGTAGTCAGACAAGAGATGTTTAATTATCTGACTGTGGATCCGGTCTGGTCAAGGAACTGTGTTGCAATATGCAAGGGTACTGAGGAGCTTCCACTCAGTAAATGGGGCGTTATAGGGTTCAATATGGCATGTAGTGAAAGAGAGGACTTCCCCTTCTATTCGTTGTTTGAGAGTGTGAAAGGCTGCGGGTAATTCTCCAACGCAGAGGCACAATCATAGTGCTCAGCAAAGTGCTCGGCAATCGTGTTTGCGTCGGTAGATAACATGCCATTTATGTTAATACTGGGAACACCTTTCGGGGTCTGGTACCCAAAAACTCGTTTGATCTTTGCCCAAACTTGGAAAGGTGACGTATGGAACCCAATGGTCGAGACATACCTCTCCGAACAGTCCTGTTTCCGTCGTTAGATAAGCTGGCGAAAGCAGGCACAGAGACGTTTAAAGGTTATAAGGTGCTCTAGGGAAGGGTTCCGTTTATGCCGCTGTAGAGCTCGCCGACGCTCCTTAATTGCCTCAGAGACTTCCGGCGACAACCAGAAGACTGTTTTTCGCCAGGGGCACCTTAAGGAACGAGAGATCGCGTTTTCGGCCTCGGCCTCAGAAACGATCTTTGTAGTTACCTGCTCAACCACCACATCGATGTTACCACGTGTGGGAGATTCAAAGATGACAGCAGAGGTGAAGACTTCCCAGTCTGACTTGTTTAAAGACCATCTGGGCAGGGATCCTTGGGCCTTACGCTGGGACACTGACAGGAAGATGGCGAAGTAGTCACTACCACACAGGTCAACATGTGCTCTCCATTGGATAGATGGGAGAAGGCCAGGGCTGCAAACCGAGAGATCACTGGCCGAATATGTGCCATGTGCCACACTGAAACGTGTGGGATCACCTACATTTAAGAGGTAGCAGTCGAGTTGTGACAGTAAATTTTCGACATCTCTGCCTTGGCCAGTAAGCACAGAGGCACCCCACAAGGGGTTATGAGCGTTAAAATCTTTCAAAAGTAGGAAAGGTTTATGGAGTTGATCAATCAGTGCAGCCAATGCGTTCAAGGGTACTGCACCATCTAGAGGAAGATACACTCCTGGAAATGGAAAAAAGAACACATTGACACCGGTGTGTCAGACCCACCATACTTGCTCCGGACACTGCGAGAGGGCTGTACAAGCAATGATCACACGCACGGCACAGCGGACACAGCAGGAACCGCGGTGTTGGCCGTCGAATGGCGCACGCTGCGCAGCATTTGTGCACCGCCGCCGTCAGTGTCAGCCAGTTTGCCGTGGCATACGGAGCTCCATCGCAGTCTTTAACACTGGTAGCATGCCGCGACAGCGTGGACGTGAACCGTATGTGCAGTTGACGGACTTTGAGCGAGGGCGTATAGTGGGCATGCGGGAGGCCGGGTGGACGTACCGCCGAATTTCTCAACACGTGGGGCGTGAGGTCTCCACAGTACATCGATGTTGTCGCCAGTGGTCGGCGGAAGGGGCACGTGCCCGTCGACCTGGGACCGGACCGCAGCGACGCACGGATGCACGCCAAGACCGTAGGATCCTACGCAGTGCCGTAGGGGACCGCACCGCCACTTCCCAGCAAATTAGGGACACTGTAGCTCCTGGGGTATCGGCGAGGACCATTCGCAACCGTCTCCATGAAGCTGGGCTACGGTCCCGCACACCGTTAGGCCGTCTTCCGCTTACGCCCCAACATCGTGCAGCCCGCCTCCAGTGGTGTCGCGACAGGCGTGAATGGAGGGACGAATGGAGACGTGTCGTCTTCAGCGATGAGAGTCGCTTCTGCCTTGGTGCCAATGATGGTCGTATGCGTGTTTGGTGCCGTGCAGGTGAGCGCCACAATCAGGACTGCATACGACCGAGGCACACAGGGCCAACACACGGCATCATGGTGTGGGGAGCGATCTCCTACACTGGCCGTACACCTCTGGTGATCGTCGAGGGGACACTGAATAGTGCACGGTACATCCAAACCGTCATCTACATCTACATCTACATCTACATCCATACTCCGCAAGCCACCTGACGGTGTGTGGCGGAGGGTACCCTGAGTACCTCTATCGGTTCTCCCTTCTATTCCAGTCTCGTATTGTACGTGGAAAGAAGGATTGTCGGTATGCTTCTGTGTGGGCTCTAATCTCTCTGATTTTATCCTCATGGTCTCTTCGCGAGATATACGTAGGAGGGAGCAATATACTGCTTGACTCTTCGGTGAAGGTATGTTCTCTAAACTTTAACAAAAGCCCGTACCGAGCTACTGAGCGTCTCTCCTGCAGAGTCTTCCACTGGAGTTTATCTATCATCTCCGTAACGCTTTCGCAATTACTAAATGATCCTGTAACGAAGCGCGCTGCTCTCCGTTGGATCTTCTCTATCTCTTCTATCAACCCTACCTGGTGCAGATCCCACACTGCTGAGCAGAATTCAAGCATTGGGCGAACAAGCGTACTATAACCTACTTCCTTTGTTGTCGGATTGCATTTCCTTAAGATTCTTCCAATGAATCTCAGTCTGGCATCTGCTTTACCGACGATCAACTTTATATGATCATTCCATTTTAAATCACTCCTAATGAGTACTCCCAGATAATTTATGGAATTAACTACTTCCAGTTGCTGACCTGCTATTTTGTAGCTAAATGATAAGGGACCTATCTTTCTATGTATTCGCATCACATTACACTTGTCTACATTGAGATTCAATTGCCATTCCGTGCACCATGCGTCAATTCGCTGCAGATCCTCCTGCATTTCAGTACAATTTTCCATTGTTGCAACCTCTCGATACACCACAGCATCATCTGCAAAAAGCCTCAGTGAACTTCCGATGTCATCCACCAGGTCATTTATGTATATTGTGAATAGCAACGGTCCTATGACACTCCCCTGCGGCACACCTGAAATCACTCTTACTTCGGAAGACTTCTCTCCATTGAGAATGACATGCTGCGTTCTGTTATCTAGGAACTCCTCAATCCAATCACACAATTGATCTGATAGTCCGTATGCTCTTACTTTGTTCATTAAACGACTGTGGGGAACTGTGTCAAACGCCTTGCGGAAGTCAAGAAACACGGCATCTACCTGTGAACCCGTGTCTAAGGCCCTCTGAGTCTCGTGGACGAATAGCGAGAGCTGGGTTTCACACGACCGTCTTTTTCGAAACCCATGCTGATTCCTACAGAGTAGATTTCTAGTCTCCAGAAAAGTCATCGAACCCATCGTTCTACCATTCCTAGACCGGCAAGGGAACTTGCTGTTCCAACAGGACAATGCACGTCCGCATGTATCCCGTGCCACCCAACGTGCTCTAGAAGGTGTAAGTCAACTACCCTGGCCAGCAAGATCTCCGGATCTGTCCCCCATTGAGCATGTTTGGGACTGGATGAAGCGTCGTCTCACGCGGTCTGCACGTCCAGCACGAACGCTGGTCCAACTGAGGCGCCAGGTGGAAATGGCATGGCAAGACGTTCCACAGGACTACATCCAGCATCTCTACGATCGTCTCCATGGGAGAATAGCAGCCTGCATTGCTGCGAAAGGTGGATATACACTGTACTAGTGCCGACATTGTGCATGCTCTGTTGGCTGTGTGTATGTGCCTGTGGTTCTGTCAGTGTGATCATGTGATGTATCTGACCCCAGGAATGTGTCAATAAAGTTTCCCCTTCCTGGGACAATGAATTCACGGTGTTCTTATTTCAATTTCCAGGAGTGTATATATTGCACACAGCTATTTCCTGCGTTGTCCTTATCCTGACAGCCACAGCTTCCAGAGAGATTTGAAGGGCCACAGGTTCACTGCATACTGAGTTCAGGACATAGACACAAACTCCACCTGACACCTGATTATAGTTGCTACGGTTCCTGTAATGTCCCCTATAGTCATGGAGGGCAGGGGTCCGCATTTCTGAGAACCAGGTTTCCTGAAGGGCAATGAAGAAAGCAGGTGTAAAACTGAAGAGTTGCCGTAGCTCAGCCAGATGATGGAAAAAACCGCTGCAATTTCACTGGAAGATGGCGTTATCCTGAGATTGGGAAGGCATGAAGTGCGCAAATGAAATGACACGATAGCATGGCATTTATTGGCCGGGATATCCCCTTCGGGATTCGGCCACTGTATTGCAAGTCTTTTTATTTGATGCCACTGCGTCGACTTCCATATTAATGGTGATGTAAATTATGGAGGACGCACAACACCTAGTCCCCTGCCGGGAATGAAGCACACAAGGAGGCAGGCTATGCCTCAGGGTCACCTGCTGCTACCGATTGAGTATTTGTAGCCATTTCTATGATGAATGAGGCATCAGTGAGATCCAGGTCTGTATGGGACGCTGAGATCTCCACTGCATCCTCAGATGCAGAATTAATAGGAAGTGGTGGTGTTGGGGCCACCAGAGGGTCCTGTTTCTTAGCAGACTTCTTCTTAATTGTAAAATGTAAACTTTCACGGCCGGAACTGTCATGATTAATAAAATTCTTTTCCGGGCTATTATGCCGTGGTCTGATGGATTTCGCATTGTAACCCAACGTTTCGTCCCCATCTACGGAGGACATCTTCAAGTGGGTTCGTGGCTTCTGTTAACTTCCGAAACACACACTGTCTCACTACTGACTGCAGCAAATTTTTGTTTTCGCGTGCTTCCGCGCATAGGCGTGACGTCACATGTTTTGAATACGCGAGCCCAATTGGCCGTTGTCGGTTGCCGCCGTCCGCAGTTGCGGGAGCACGCGAAAACAAAAATTTGCTGCAGTCAGTAGTGAGACAGTGTGTGTTTCGGAAGTTAGCAGAAGCCACGAACCCCCTTGAAGATGTCCTCCGCAGATGGGGACGAAACGTTGGGTTACAATGCGAAATCCATCAGACCACGGCATAATAGCTCGGAAAAGAATTTTATTAATCATGACAGTTCCGGCCGTGAAAGTTTACATTTTACAATTAGACGCCTCTACGGGGAGGAGATGTCAAGGAATGTGCGACGCATGGAAAATCTCCAGAAGAAGAGAGTGCGGCTTTTGTGTTCACTCACATTTCTGTCTCGTTGCAGAGCGGTCGGTGTTATTCCAAAGTTTTTGAGGATTAAGCGACTATGCAGCTCGGCCAAGGCGCAGCGTATTTTCAAACGGACGGAAGACGCTTTACTACGAGAGCGGATTCAACAGACCCGCCGGGACTTAGCAAGCACAAACTGTAAGTTAATGTCTCTCCATATTACTATCAGTAATAAATTGTGTAGTGGTGACTGGGATAGAATTGACAGACTGTTGCATGGCGTGATTAGGAACCACATGTTGACAACGTCTAGTAGACAGAGGAAGAAATTTGATAATTTGCATCCTAATCAGACGATCCGCAAGTTAGACGCTTCCCGTACTGTTATCAATTTATCCGAACACTTGTTATCTGACGATGAGAGATCTGTGCTTGCCAAGGGTGGAAATTTTGCCATTAGTCCGCGAGTTGTGCCCACTGAGGAGATAATCGCCAGTGTAGAAGCAGGCATTCGTAGTGTGGACGCGATTACAGCCGAAGAAATCCGCATAGAAACTGTGAGAGTATTAGCTCGCGCAAAGCCTCCAAAAAGTAATTTAACCATGGGTGAGAGGAATGCAATAAAACGCCTAAATGAGGACGATAGTATTATCATTGTCCCCGCTGACAAGGGAAATGCGACGGTGGTTTTGAATGTTACTGACTATCACAGCAAGATAAATGACTTACTAGATCCGCAGACTTACAAGAAGCTGAGTAAAGACCCGACTGATAAAGTTCTTAGAACGGTTACGCGGTTAATTAAGAAGTCCTCTATCGAACAGAACGTTCAGAAAAGTCTGTTCAATTCAGTTGCGCTGCCACCAAGACTCTATGGCTTGCCGAAGGTTCATAAACAACTTGTTCCTCTGAGACCTATAGTGAGTGCCATTGGCTCGCCCACCTATTCTATTGCCAAGTTTTTGACAACGCTATTACGGCCGCATGTGGGACGATCGGACTCCTATATCAAGAATTCTGCACATTTCATCAGTAAATTAAGCGGCATAGTGGTCCAGCCGGAGGACATGTTAGTCAGTTTCGATGTGGCATCGCTATTTACTATGGTTCCTCTCAATGAGGTGTTGCAACAGCTGAATAGAATTTTTCCTCCCGACATTGCAGAACTATTTAAATATTGCCTTACGACCACATATTTCAAATGGAACGATGAGTTCTACGAACAGACTGATGGCGTGGCAATGGGGAGCCCCTTAAGCCCTGTTATAGCTAACTTTTTCATGGAAAAATTCGAGGCGCAGGCTCTAGAAACTGCCAACAAAAAACCAAATATCTGGTTCCGCTACGTAGATGATACGTTTGTGTTGTGGAGGCATGGAAGAGAGGAACTAGGCCGTTTTCACAAACATCTAAACGGTATTAATCCGAAGATTCAGTTTACCACGGAGGAGGAGGCAGAAGGGAGACTAAATTTTCTGGATGTGCTAGTTTACAAGAAACAGGATGGTAGCTTAGGCCATACAGTTTACCGGAAACCCACGCACACGGATCGTTATCTACACCAGGATTCGAACCACCACCCACAACAAAAGCGAGGCATAGTAAAAACGTTGGCGGATAGAGCGAGGAACATCTGTGAACCTGGGCTACTGGATACGGAACTGGAACACCTCACTGATGCATTACTCAGGAATGGTTACTCGGCTGCTGAGATAAAAAGAGCGTTAAGGCCGCCGCGTGAAAATCATAGCAATGCACAAGCGCTTGCAAAATCGAAAGTTTTCCTGCCTTTTATTAAGGACGTCACTGACCGCATAGGGAAAATATTGAAAAAACGGAATATCGCGGTGATTTACAAACCTACCTGGAAGATACAAGAACACCTGAGATTGGCTAAGGATGCTCGTAAACCGCTGGAAAAAGCAGGAATTTACAGGATCCCGTGTAGTTGTGGGGAGGTATATGTGGGTACCACAAAAAGAACGGTCAAAAAACGACTAGAAGAGCACAAGGGCAATTGTAGAAGGGGAGAGATTGATAGATCAGCTGTTGCGGAACACGCTTTGCAGTCAGGAGACCACCGCATTTATTTTGATAGAACTCAAGTACTGGCAGCCACAAGCGGATATCATGAAAAGCTTTACAGAGAGGCTATAGAGATTATGAAACACCCCAGGAATTTTAATAGGAGGGCGTGAAATTGAATGACATGTGGATGCCGGTGCTGAAGAAGATGTGTACCAGTCTTCCGCCATGGGATGATAGCAACAGCGGACGGCGGCAACCGACAACGGCCAATTGCGCTCGCGTATTCAAAACATGTGACGTCACGCCTATGCGCGGGAGCACGCGAAAACAAAAATTTGCTGCAGTCAGTAGTGAGACAGAATGTGTTTCGGAAGTTAACAGAAGCCACGAACCCCCTTGAAGATGTCCTCCGCAGAGGGGGCCGAAACGTTGGGTTACAATGCGAAATCCATCAGACCACGGCATAATAGCTCGGAAAAGAATTTTATTAATCAGACTTCTTCTTAGTTTGCTTGCTCTCTCGCTTTTCTTTAGGGACTTACTGGAAAGATTTCTCTGAAGCATCTTCAGGCATAGAGGAAGACAGTGAAGCTTTTCGTCCAGCAGCTTTTGGCTCCTTCAGGCACTGGCGAGTGTCTGCCATGGCATTAGTGGAGACTTTGGGAGAGAGGGTCCCAAGGCTGTTGCTTCTCCGGCAGGGGGGAGAGGATCGATGTCCCCAGCGTTTGGAGAGGCCTTGCTCCCAAAGTAGGTGCTTTGGGAGCAACGGAGGAAGATTTGCCCTCTACCACCAAGGGGGCGGATATATTCTGGAGGCCCAGAGGGCTCACTGTTCGTGGTACAGAGTGAGGAACCACTGGCACTTGGGACGTCAATGGTGATGTAGATGCAGCATTCGTTGAAGTCGTAAGTCAACCAGTCCAGGGGCTTGTACTCCATGATTTTCCGCTGCTTTTGGAGTACTGGGCAGTCTGGCGAGCAGGAGGAGTTGTGCTCTCCACAGTTGATGCAAGTGGGAGGTGGCGCATATGGAGTATCTGGATGCAGTGGACGTCCGCATTCTCGACATGTGGAGCTGGAAGTGCGGCGGGAAGACATATGCCTGAACTATGAGCACTTAAAGCACCGCATCAGGGGAGGGTCATAGGGCTTAACGTCACAGCGGTAAACCATCATCTTGACCTTCTCAAGCCAAGATGAAGACACCGGTAGCAAACCTGTTGTCTTTGGGTCCCCTTTAAACACGACAGATGAAATGAACACCCCACCCTTCTTAATGGGCTGGACCTCATCGTCAGACTGCAGAAGAAGATCACGATGGAAAATGATGTGCTGGACCATGTTGAGGATTTTATGGGGAGTGACGGAGACAGGAATATCACCCAGCTTGTCACAGGCGAGTAACGCTTGGGATTGGGCTGTCTGTCTGAATCAAGACTGCACCGTTTCGCATCTTGGACAGTGCTGTCACTTCTCCAAACTTATCCTCAAGGTGTTCAAAGAAAAATTGAGGCTTCGTAGGTAGAAAGGAATCCCCATCAGTTCTGCTACAGATTAAAAACCGAGGCGAATATGGCTCTCACCGTTCTGTAGCCCTATGTTCCTCCCATGGTGTATCAAGGGAGGGAAACGATTTAGGGCCGTACATGTCGGCATTGTATTCGATCTTGCCCTTCTTAGAGACTGCTGGTGCTGTATGGTCACCAGCAAAAGGTGACATAGTCCACGTCATTACGGGTCATCTGCCCTGATGCCACCCACTCCAATTAGGGGCTCTCCTCACGGGCGCCACCCAGCCACAGCAGCTGACTGGCATGATGGCCATTGCCGGGAGTCCTGATGCCCAGAAGATGGGCATCTACTCCTTGGCATACATGGGGAGTTTACAGCTCAGGCAACAGCAGTGCGATCCCTGTGTTGTCAGGGGGCTACCACCAAATGGGTACATGATGGCCCCACCACAACAGACTGGCTACCGTGCTGGGTATTGGGTGCAGAGAAATCCAATATTGTCATGGGGGCGAAAGAGGACAGGAGACAACAGAAGAAGATGACATACCACGGAAAGTGTCCTCGCCCAAATAGTTGAATCGCAGGTGGAGATGCAAAGTCATGACAAGACATTCAGGAGATTGAATATAAGGGCACTATGGATCACTCCTGCACCACGTAAGGCGTCTTTCCACATATGGCCCACACTTCTGTAAAATTTTGAAATTGGCAATTCAAACCTTAGAATGGGACCTCAACTCATATGGCCAAAAAGTGAAAGACTCCTTTTAGTCGCCTCTTACGGCAGGCAGGAATACCTTGGGCATATTCTAACCCTCAGACCCACAGGGGGATTTCTTAGTATTTAAGAGGGTATGTGGCCATGGAATAAGCTGTGAATATTTGCAAAAAGAACTGCCACGGGCATATGATAGGCAGAGCATGAGAAGTATAAAAGCACAAATAATTAATGTTTCAGGGGAACTAATGAACTGTTAATTGGGTAATCATGAGCAACTAAGTACCACAGAAAATAAATTTAGCACATACTGTTCATAAGTTAAATATGGCTCTGAGCTCTATACAGTGAGCTGCCAGACGTGTGCAATAGAAACTCATGTGTTCTTGTGATGTACTGTGTAGCCCAGCCTAAAGGGATGCCTGAGGAGCTGGTTCTTTTCTGAGGATGGGTGTACTGTAGCGCTGCTACCACTTTAATTGCAACATCTGTGACAAGTTGTGGTGGAATATGGCATTAGCTGCCGGTAGCTGATGAGCACAGTGTGTTTTATTTTGGGCTAAGGCAACAACAATGTTCATTTAGTGTGACATGAGCTAAGCTTACGTGATGTAACTTGGCAGCACAGCAGTAATGGACAGCACAGGTAAAAGGATTTTTCCATCATTGGAGTTTTGGTGATGTTGCCGAGTACAACAAGATGCGGTGCACTGGTATATAACAGAAGCACTCCCATCTGGAATATAAAGTTGTCAATTTTGTAGCAGAATCATTAGGAGCTCAGTGGTCTACCAGGACTTAGTGGCTATGCCACATGAGGAGATGACACAGAGCCGCCAGCAGCAGCCATGGTTCGAGTCCCTGCCACAGTACCGGCTTCCTACATTAAGTCTGCCCTCCGGCCTTGGTATCAGTGTGTGGGGGGCCTTACCAGCTCACTCCAGCAGCAGCCGGACTCCTGCCCAGGGGCAGCAGGTCATATCCCAGGCACAGCAGCCAGCTTCCGACAACGTGGTGGGCACACCACCTCGCTCCACACCTTGGCCAGCTGCGTGTGATCATTCATTGCAGAGTTGGTTACCTCTGCAAGATTAGTGTATGTCTCAATGTGCTACTGATGCCAGTGCTGTGGCTCACGCAACAGGGGTGTACACTGGGTACTGAGTGCATGTGTCAACAAACCAGGGCACGAGCACATCTCGTAGGCCCCAGGCCACCTACCAGCCCTTTTTATGTGAGGTATGGGTGTGGTCACTTCCCAATTCTGATGCAGTGCTGATATACAAGTAGAACATAAATGATTGACTTTTGACAGTCACTTCTCTCTGAGCCTTCAGTGGCTTGCCACTCAGCCTGAACCCTCGGCCGTTCACCATCCTGACAATGTAGCCACACTGCCACCTAAGCGGTCGGCAGTAATAACATCAGAGTTAAGCAGCTAAAACATTTCATGAAGAAAGTGAGAGAATGGATCCCAGATATCTATCATAACTGCCTCAAAACATGTAATATCACAAAAATCTGAAGGAAATCAGATGTAATATTGAATCTGGAGTCAGGCAAACCACCAACAGATGCTAAAAGTGATACACCAACATCACTATTATGTCACTCACACAAAATCTTTGCAAGACTATTGCTGAATCACTTAAAACACATTTCAGAACATGGGAAAATCGTACGTCTCAGATTATTAAATTTAACAGAGGATGGATTTGAAACATATAATATTACAGATGTTGCTTTCATCGACCTGACAGCTGGTTGTAGTACTGTCAATCATCGTATACTGATTAAAAAGAATCAATGAGCTTACAACAAATTACAGTTCCACTAACACTTGTTGAAAAATTACACAGAAACAGAAGATTCAATATGTTCTTTCAAGTACAATGCAGTCAATGGCAATGTCTGAAAAATGAATTGTTACAAGAAAGCGTATTGGTCATTGTTCTTTTTAACATCTGTGCTAGTGACTAACCTCTTCTAAAGCACACCAGGAGATTTTTCTACACATATTATCTAGCTTTGGCAACTCAAGGCAAGGTATTTGCAGAAGTGAAAGTACACCTGAGAAATACTTTGAAGAAGAGTTGTATTTAGCACAATAACATCAACTGCATTTAAGTACTGAGCTATGTGGTTTAAATAGAACGGTATATCATGAAATCAGGGTTTCACATCAAGGAGTGCAATCTGAGGCCACATCATATCCTAAATATTTAGGTGTCCAACTCGATCATACCTTGACACCATTGCCTTAACACAAGGCTGAAAGTGAAATTCAGAAAACTCATCTTAAAGAAAATTATTTGAAGTATATGGAGCTCTTAGTGTAGCTGCAACTGGAGAACAGAGCAGACGCACCAGGAGCAGCAACAGTTTCTATTTATATACAGAATTTAGTTTAGTTTTTGTTCTCACCTGGTTCTACGAGGAAGTGAATTGTGTCTGAGTATTTTACTGTGCTGTCTAGTGTATACTAACTTAGTGTACGTTTTTGCATAAATGTTTGTGTATTTGGATTGTGTGAATCATCGTTTGAGTCTACTAAAAGCTACAAGTAATGTAGCAGCAGTACTTAGATTGCATCTAGTGACTGCTTGAATTACTGTTATGTTCTGTGTGATACAAACATTGATTAAAGCGGACAGACACTGTGTCTGATGTGTTTGGATGCAGGGGGAATTGTCCACTGTCTGTAAATTGCTTGAAGCTGTGTTTGCCATAGTTGACAGGCTTCAGAATGCTGCCTTGGGCTGCATTGACATTGGGGCATCGAGATGAATACTTTTGCTTCTCTAGTGCCTATAGCATTGCCTGGGATCGCTGATGTCACAGGGTCTTCTGATTCACAAGTCCTGACCAGTTGATACTTACATGATGGTGAATCCCAATCAGTAGCAAGATTGCAAATCTCTGGGAGACAGAAAAAAGTCTGTACCGGCCATACAGCTATACTTGTACACCTTAAAAACAGGTTAGAGGTATTTTCCACTGCTGCAAGTACATCTGAGCCTCATCTGTTCAGACTGGAGCTGACCTTCCTGAAAGGTCTGGACAAATGCAGAGGGTGGGATTGTTTGTACTGGAAGCTCCAATATTAGTGGGTGATAGAGCCCCTTAAGAAAATAGTGGGTAGTTTGGAAAGGAGGCAAATGTCCACTCTGTTAACTTTCTGGGATATCACAACCAAGATGCAGAGGCAGCTCTGACCGTAGTGATCGGGAGCTCTGGATGCAACCAGCTGCAAATCTTGGCTTATGTCAGCACGAATGATGCCCCCGCCACCTGGTAGTCCAGTCAATAATGGAAAATTAGGGGAAAAGATTGATGTAGTCACAAATTTTTGTGCAGTGGTAGAAGGGAATACCATGAACAACATACTAAAAGTCCTGACTGATTGTCTGTGAGTGCTGGGGCATTTGTAAAGGTCAGTTTTTTATGTTGTCTTTTTAATAACTCAAAAACCGCAGCCTCCAGCAAAAAATGTTTCCCAGTACAAAATAAAACTACACTAAATTTTCTACAATAAAGTTCCTATTTTTTTTTTTCTAGGGCTAATAGTTTCTGCAGTGCAGGAGATGGAAAAAAAGGAAGCTTATTAAAAATATTGTTTCAACTGTATGAAATTGATGTTTATCTTTAAATGAAGTCAGTTAAACACACATATTAAATGTGTATACAATGTCTAAGTGCAGTAGTGCCTTACTTAGGGATAAACTGTATTATGGGGGTGTAACAGGGTGCGGGGGGTGAGGGTGTGTGTGGAAGAAGCATAAGGTCTCCTTCATAGGTCTGCAAACCGAAAAGTGAGCAGGTTATTTCCCACTTTAACTACCACACTACGTCACAAGAAGCAACTAAAGGGTGTTTCACAAAGTTATACTGACCTAAATAGTGCACTTCACGAATCACTGATAACTCAGTGTATAGATGTGCCCCTGCAGTGTTTATTTTCCACAAAGTACATTAACACTAGATGGAATGCAGATATGAGTTACTAATAATACTAATGACAATATCACATACGGACAGAATCTATGCAAATCTCTGCAGACTGTTCTACACTGTTAGAGGGGAAACATATTCTTAATCATTCTGTAAGACAGCTGTAGTGTTCTTCTGAGAAAGGTGACTTCCTCCAGCATGAGTGCTGTTCAACTTTCAGTTTACAGAGAGACAGTATCTTCCCAGCATTTCCAGTCCAGTTCTCTTATGTCAGCAAACAAAATAACTTCACTGAGCTCACATTTATACAGTGAAAAAATTTCAGTTTATTAAATGAGTGTTTTGCAAAAACAGACATAATGTCCGATGGGATAGCAGCAATCAGTGATTGTATAATGTTACTTATAGTCCGTCTTGATTGCAAAATTTTTTATTCATATGACCGGTTTCGGTTCATTCAGAACCATCTTCAGATCTGATATTTCAGTTACAGGAGTAACCCGTCCAAATCCAGCAACTTTCACATGCTGGATTTGTACGGGTTACTCCTGTAACTGAAATATCAGATCTGAAGATGGTTCTGAATGAACCGAAACCTGTCATATGAATAAAAAATTTTGCTATCAAGATGGATCATAAGTAACATTATTAAATGAGTACTTATTTGCAGTTGTTAAGTGAGCTTTTACATAAAACATGTTCATAAAAAATGGCCGAGAAGCATATAATTTGTAAAGTGTGATGTTATCAGTGATCTTTGGAGTGTTTGTGGAAAATGGATTGGTAAATATGGCACCTTGCTACTGTCTACTGTTGACAACATGCTGTAAACCTGTAAAATTATTGTATGAGCAGAAAGTTATTACCATTCTCTCACCATTAATTCCATTACTGGTAGACTGCACAGACCTCTTCCATTCAGGAATTGATGGTACTTGTAGAATGAGCTGCACTGAGTGGAATCACTTACCCCACATCCACAATATATCTTCCAAAGTGAGTGTCAATGCATCTGATGGAATAGGACTCATCACATGTAAGTCTAGAAGAGTTATCTGCTGTAACGCCCTGTAGCATTGTTAATCAATGTGCAGAGATTTATGTATATGTTTCTTGTATTAGTACTATTAGAAATGCATATTTGTATTTCCTGTATTGTTAACAAACTTTGTCAAAAATAAACACCCTGCTTCACTAGTGGTGCACAGGATTAGCTGCAGAAGGATGAGTATAACATTGTGAAACACCCTGTACTTGCTTTTTGTAACAAAGGGCAGTAGACGGAATGGTGAATTGCCTGCTCACTCTTCATTTTGCAAACTAGTGAAGGAGGGACGTGCATGACCACGATCCGGTGACCTATCATCTGTCACACTTCTAAACTCCACTCCCGCCTTTCAACCCCACACACCCTCAGAACACAACATACCCCCCATTGTGGTTCCATTGCACTTAGATGTGGCACAGATATTTAATATTTACTCAAAATCATGTCGTTTAACAATATACATTAAATAAATACCATTAAAAACCTAATTTTAAGAATCTATGACTTCTCCATCATTCTGCAACATGCAAACTATTAGTCCTGGAGAAAAAACAAATAGGAGCTTTTTGTAGTAAATTTAATAACGTAGTTTAATATTGTACGGGAAGACATTTTTGCTAGAAGCCGTGGTTTTTGAGACAGCCAACAAAAACTAAAAATTGACCATTACACACCGACCCACCCCCACCCCCACAACCGGTCAAGATTTTTAGTGTGTTATTAATTACACTCCAACCCCACACCCCAAAAATATGTGACTACACAAAATATGTCCTCTAATTTTCCTTCATTGACTTGACCAATACACACCACACCAGGCCTGATAACAATGTTAAACATGAATGACACTAATGCACTCTAGTGGCCCTGTCACAGAGAATGCAACTCTAATCTTTTACATACATTAATGGCCATTAAAATTGCTACACCAAGAAAAAATGCAGATGATAAAAGGGTATTCATTGGACAAATATATTATACTAGAACTGACATGTGATTACATTTTCATGCAATTTGGGTGCATAGATCCTGAGAAATCAGTACTTCCAACCATCTCTGGCCGTAATAACGGCCTTGATATGCCTGGGCATTGAGTCAAACAGAGCTTGGTAGGCGTGTACAGGTACAGCTGCCCATGCACCTACAACACAATATCACAGTTCACCAAGAGTAGTGACTGGCATATTGTGACGAGCCAGTTCCTCGGCCACCATTGACCAGACGTTTTCAATTGGTGAGAGATCTGGAGAATGTGCTGGCCACGGCAGCAGTCGAAGATTTTCTGTATCCAGAAAGGCCCGTACAGGACCTGCAACATGCGGTCGTGCATTATCCTGCTGAAATGTAGGGTTTTTAAGGAACTGAATGGAGGGTAGAGCCATGGGTCGTAACACATCTGAAATGTAACGTCCACTGTTCAAAGTGCCGTCAATGCGAACAAGAGGTGACCGAGACGTGTAACCAATGGCATCCCATACCATCACGTCGGGTGATACGCCAGTGTGGCGATGATGAATACGTGCTTCCAACGTGCGTTCACCACGATGCTGCCAAACATGGATGAGACCATCATGATGCTATAAGCAGAATCTGAATTCATTCGAAAAAATGACGTTTTGCCATTTGTGCACCCAGGTTCGTTGTTGAGTACACCATCGCAGGCGCTCCTGTCTGTGATGCAGCGTCAAGGGTAACTGCAGCCATGGTCTCCGAGCTGATAGTCCATGCTGCAGCAAATGTCATCAAACTGTTCGTGCAGATGGTTGTTGTCTTGGAATGTCCCCATCTGTTGACTCAGGGGTCGGGACGTGGCTGCACGATCCGTTACAGCCATGTGGATAGGATGCCTGTCATCTCGACTGCTAGTGATACGAGGCCATTGGGATCCAGCACAGCGTTCCGTATTACCCTCCTATTCCATATTCTGCTAACAGTCATTGGGCGGTGGGAACATTCAGCCGTTCAAGTCACCTGGCCCAGATGGAATTTTCCCAGCTCTCCTGCGACAGGCAGGAGGAAAGCTTATAAGAATCCTATGCAGGCTATTTAGGGTTAGCTTAGCAGTAGGAATCATTCCCAATGTTTTGAGGTCAGTGAAGGTTGTCTTCATTCCAAAGCCAGGGAGAATTGATCATACCAAGGGCAAGGATATGAGACCAATCAGTCTGCCTTCCTTCATTCTCAAAATATTGGAAAAACTGGTTAATGTATATGTTGGGGAGAGGAGGCTATGTAGGATCCCTCTACACCTGAACCAACACGCATACCAACTAGGTAAATCATGTGAGACAGCTCTCCACCAACTCGTCGGGAAGGTCGAAAAAGCACTTCACTTCCAAGAAATAGCCCTCTGCATCTTCCTAGATATCAAGGGGCCTTTAGTAACAAGACCTTCGATTCCATGGCAAGGGCAGCAGAGGTGCATGACCTGGGGACCACTATGAGAGTTAATCCTAAGAACACTGTTGTGGTGCCATTTACAAAGAGACATATTCAGCATGCAGGTTGGAATCTAAGGCTCTTCGATGAAACTCTACCTGTGAAGGGGACAGTGAAATATCTAGGGGTAACCTTGGATGAGAAGCTAACTTGAACCCCTCATATTAAGAGTATCTGCTCCAAGGCAAAAATCACTTTAGTCAATACTAGGAGGGCTTGTGGCAAAACTGGGGCCTAAGCCCCAGGGATATGCACTGGATATACACCACAGTGGTTATACCTAGGATTTCCTATGGGGCCTTAGCGTGGTGGAAGAAGGTAGAACAGCAGAGATTGGCCTGCTTAGCCATAATGGGTGGAATTAGCAGCACACCAACCGCTGGAATGGAACCCGTGCTGGATATGCCTCCACTTCACCTTTTGGTTAAGCTGGGGCATACAGACTTAAAACTGACCAAAACTGGGTCTCATTCGGATATCCAGAATCACACACTAACATAGTGAGTGACGTAAATATAGGTATGGCTGGGGCAATGCCGGCTGACTATATAACAACTCCGAACTGCTTCGACAAGCCTTACAACATAATAATTGGAAGTAGGGAGCAGAGGGAGAAAGCAGTTCGAGACCGTACGGGGGACACCATTTGGTTCACCGATGGGTCGAAAACAGATCAAGGCGTTGGGGCAGGGTTGTACGGGGTTCAGCTAAGACTGGAGAGCAGCATCTCTCTAGGGAAACTGGCCTCTGTATTTCAAGCCGAAATTACTGCAATCAGGGCATGCGTGGAAGAGAATATGAGTAGGTGCTACAATGAGTGTGGCATCTACATCTATTCAGACAGCCAGGCAGCCCTGAAATCATTGGCAGCTCTTGCAACAAGATCTAAGATTGTTGCAGATTGCCACAGGGCTCTGATGGAGCTAGGGGGAAGCAATAGGGTGTACCCAGTGTGGGTCCCTGGCCACTCAGGGATCTGTGGCAATGAACAAGCCGATAGATTGGCTAGGATGTGGGCAACAACTACATTTATTGGACCGGAACCTGTCTTGACAATCACCAAGGCTATGATCAAATTAGAACTACGGAACTGGCTTAGGAAACAGCATGTATGATATTGGACCAATGTCCATAAACAAAAACATGGTAAGGTAATGATGCCCAAGCCATGTTTTAAAAGAAGCTCTGTAATCCTGGGATTGAACAAGAAAAAGATCAAACTCATGACTGGACTGATGACCGGCCCTGGGAACTTCAAAAAACACCTACACGCAATGGGTATAATGGAAGAGGACCCTAAAGGTAGGATCTGTGATGAGGGTGAAGAAACTGCATCACACCTAATCTTTGAATGCATGGCGTTGGAGAGTAAAAGATACAGAATCTTCGGGACAACCAGACCTGAAGAAATTGTGTCTAACAAACAACTGGTAGAGGGACTCCTTGCACTATTTAAGGGCACTTGTTGGCTTTACTAGATATACAGGGAGCGATACCGCACAATAAACATAGTTTCGGTGTGGGCAGTGGCGGGTTAGACCTAAGCTGTCTTAGCTCTCCTGTTAACATCAATCAATCAACCGTCATTGGATCTCGACCAACGCGAGCAGCAATGTCGCAATATGATAAACTGCAATCACAGTAGGCTATAATCCGACCTTGATCAAGTCGGAAACATGATGGTACGCATTTCTCCTCCTTACACGAGGCATCACAATGTTTCACCAGGCAATGCCGGTCAACTGCTGTTTGTGTATGAGTAATTGATTGGAAACTTTCCTCATGTCAGCACATTGTAGGTGTCGTCACCGGTGCCAACCTTGCGTGAATGCTCTGAAGCATATCACAGCATCTTCTTCCAGTCGGTTAAATTTTGCGTCTGTAGCAGGTCATCTTCGTGGTGTAACAAATTTAATGGCCAGTAGTGTATCTGCCAATGGTGTGTTCTTGTACAGTGTTACACTGACATCTGACCATGTCTGCTGGCTGCTTCTCTCTTTTGTTGGGCAATGTAGTCCTGTACAGTCCCATGCCACAAATTAATTTAGTAAATCAATCTTATGGCCATTCTCAGGGAAAACCGCATAGTATATCAGAGACACACCCTTGTTAAATCATTCTGCATTTGAGTTCTCATTTAAAATGTGATAATGTACTTTTTTCAAACATTTCCAGAAGTGCTGTCTATCCTACATCTCAGTGAATTATGTGCAGAATCTACCCCACAACAAGGGCCACTAAGATGTGTTTTATGTAGATCACAAATGGTATCATTCTTTGCTGGAAATTTATGAAAAGTGATTCTGTGACAGAGCAAGTAACTGTATGGATAATTTGGGAACAGAAAACAACCTATCCCCTTGATGCATCACAAGCAGTTGTTACCAGATGTCAAGCAGTGCATCACCCACTCTCCTCAACGGACTTGCTATAAAGCTAGTCCTGAAAGCACCTTAGGCTAGGCTAACACCTCATCGTCGGCTTAATCAATAGTTTGCACAGAAATGTAGGTCTTGTTGAACATTGTACATTTATAATATAGCCAGAATAAGTAAAAAACTATGCAGAACTGGAGATATGCATTGTAACAGTCACGTAAACATGCTTTGTGTCTTCAGATCCTACAGTATGGTGACTGGGACAGCTTAGAACAAAATATGCGGTCCAAAAATATTACTCACTGATTATATATTCTGAAAATATTTGTAGCTTCACGTAATATAAGTCATATGATAAACACTTCTCACGCAAAAAAATGCGTGCATGATACGCTTATTTCTTCGGTAAGTGTATTGTAATGTCCTCAGGTTGTCAAAGACAGATCAACACCTACTGAACCCACACTGAAAGTGTTTGCAATGGTTAGACTTCAGTAACTATTGGGATATGTTAAGTTCTTTCCTGATATGAAGAGAGGAACCAAAATTCTCTCTTACCATAAACTGGTAAACTGTCATACCTGTAATATTATATGAAAACATTTTAAGAGTGTGTGTCTGCTGTAGCAAGCAGCACAGGATTCAGCTATGAATGAGCACAATATCAAAAGGCTCAGACAGTGCTGAATCCAGCTGCCATGTAGAGAAAGGGTGATTTACAGCTCATTATTATTGGAACTGTAAGCTATTTCACACATCTTCAAAACTGCATGGATACAGTGGAATGTTGGATTCCTAGATGGCAGTGTTGGTTGTCTTGCCAATGTGGTTCATCATTGCTTGGGAGATATCTCGAGGCAATGTTGGCAGATGCATCTACATCTACATCTACATCTACGTGACTACTCTGCAATTCACATTTAAGTGCTTGGCAGAGGGTTTATCGAACCACAATCATACTATCTCTCTACCATTACACTCCCTAACAGCGCGCGGGAAGAACGAACACCTAAACCTTTCTGTTTGAGCTCTGATTTCTCTAATTTTATTTTGATGATCATTCCTACCTATGTAGGTTGGGCTCAACAAAATATTTTCGCATTTGGAAGAGAAAGTTGGTGACTGAAATTTCAAAAAAAAAAAAATCGCGGCAACGAAAAATGTCTCTGCTGTAATGACTTCCATCCCAATTCGCGTATCATATCTGCCACACTCTCTCCCCTATTACGTGATAATACAAAACGAGCTGCCCTTTTTGCACCCTTTCGATGTCCTCCGTCAATACCACCTGGTAAGGATCCCACACCGTGCAGCAATATTCTAACAGAGGATGAACGAGTGTAGTGTAAGCTGTCTCTTTAGTGGACTTGTTGCATCTTCTAAGTGTCCTGCCAATGAAACACAACCTTTGGCTCGCCTTCCCCACAATATTATCTATGTGGTCTTTCCAACTGAAGTTGTTCGTAATTTTAACACCCAGGTACTTAGTTGAATTGACAGCCTTGAGAATTGTACTATTTATCGAGTAATCGAATTCCAATGGATTTCTTTTGGAACTCATGTGGATCATCTCACACTTTTCGTTATTTAGCGTCAATTGCCACCTGCCACACCATACAGCAATCTTTACTAAATCTCTTTGCAACTGATACTGGTCTTCGGATGACCTTACTAGACGGTAAATTACAGCATCATCTGCGAACAACCTAAGAGAACTGCTCCGATTGTCACCCAGGTCATTTATATAGATCAGGAACAGCAGGTCACAGGGGGCTTCCCTGAGGAACACCTGATATCACTTCAGTTTTACTCGATGATTTGCCGTCTATTACTACGAACTGCGACCTTCCCGACAGGAAATCACGAATCCAGTCGCACAACTGAGACGATACCCCATAGGACTGCAGCTTGATTAGAAGTCCTTGTGAGGAACGGTGTCAAAAGCTTTCCGGAAATTTAGAAATACGGAATCAACTTGAGACCCCCTGTCGATAGCGGCCATTACTTCGTGCGAATAAAGAGCTAGCTGCGTTGCACAAGAGCGATGTTTTCTGAAACCATGCTGATTACGTATCAATAGATCGTTTCCTTCGAGGTGATTCATAATGTTTGAATACAGTATATGCTCCAAAACCCTACTGCAAACCGATGTCAATGATATAGGTCTGTAGTTAGATGGAATACTCCTACTACCCTTCTTAAACACTGGTGCGACCTGCGCAATTTTCCAATCTGTAGGTACAGATCTATCGTTGAGCGAGCGGTTGTATATGAGTGCTAAGTAGGGAGCTATCGTATCAGCGTAATCTGAAAGGAACCTAATCGGTATACAATCTGGACCTGAAGACTTGCCCGTATCAAGCGATTTGATCCAAAAATCGTTCACTGGCCATGGCCCTCACAGAATGAAAGGCTGTGAGGTTCTCTGTACCCGGATGGTTCCTTACGTGATGACACAAATGTGACTTGGATTCCAGTTATACACTAATTCTCCACAGAGGCTGTCTCCTAAGATGAAAGACAGATGAGGTAGTGTTTTGATGATAATAATAGCACTCCGACTTCAGGCCACGAGTGGCCTAGCGGGACCATCTGACTGCCGTGTCATCCTCGGTGGAGGATGCGGATGGGAGGGGCGTGGGGTCAGCACACCGCTCTCCCGGTCGTAAGATGGTATTCTTGACCAAAGCCGCTACTATTCGGTCGAGTAGCTCCTCAATTGGCATCACGAGGCTGAGTGCACCCCGAAAAATGGCAAAAGTGCATGGCGGCCTGGATGGTCACCCATCCAAGTGCCGACCACACCCGACAGCACTTAACTTCTGTGATCTCACGGGGACCGGTGTATCCACTGCGGCAAGGCTGCTGCCTAGTGTTTTGATAAACAACATTATTAATATGATGCACCCAGTCCTGGGCACTACTAAGAAGTTGCGGAAAAATCATTTGGCTGTGCTCTGCCCAGGTTACTTCGCTAATCACCTATCTTGCTAGCTTCGTGTCAGAAACTGTTATCTGGTAGAAGAATCTAGGGTGTAGGGATGCAGTCTGTGGAATGGAGAGTCGCAGCATCTTTCAACTGAGTGGAGCCTGTGAGAGCTAGACAACAGATCTATAGGTCTACGGCAGAGGAGGATCCTGAATTAGTAATAAACTGGGTGTGTTGAAGTTACACAAATCCTAAGACCTCAAAAGGTTGAATTAAAAAGAGCAAGTACATAATTAGTCCCATAGCATGCTGTGCACATTTAAGTCTCTTAAGACGAAAAATGGGAGGGGGACTTGTGTTACGAGAACTATGATTACCAGAGAGATGACAGGTGAGTAGTACCTTTCACTTACAAACACAGATGACCTACAGTTGCCCAGTACTTAGCATCACCCACTGGTTATGTGTAATGCTACAACATTAAGTCCCGTTCTTTTGTGTGTGTGTGTGTGTGTGTGTGTGTGTGTGTGTGTGTGTCATTTTCCAAAGACCAGTTTATATCAAAGAACTCACATCTTTAAACTTCTGTATACTGTCAGATTCTTTGGAAAATGAAATGAAGTAAACACATTTCACTTATTAAAACAATGACAAAAATTTAATTTTGGGATGATTTGTTGTCAGTGGTGAGACATGGGTTTGCTAGTACCAGAGTTCAAAGTAATTTCAGAATGAGGAACACTGTGGTTAACTATCTTTGTTTTTGGAATGAGTGTACGGACATAATTTGGATTTGTTACACCCTCTGTTATCATAAAAACAAAAAGGCCAACAATCAGGAACTGGTGTAACCACTCTAATAGTTGGAATTACTACAACTTGATCAAGAACTTTAGTAAAAAAGAATGACACATATTCATTTGGTTTTTGTGGTGTTTTTAACAAGTGGAAGAATAAAATCTTATGTTTCACAAGTAATCCTCAATAAAATAAAAAGAAAACAGGCTAGAAGTTGTTTTTGACAGGAGAATCAAATTTAGCACACTCCAATCCATGGGATATCATACACAAACATAGGTAATAGATTAAATGATGCCAATGGCTATGCCTTAAAGGCTGTCACATTACTATGTCACTTGGAACATGGATCACATGATTACCTGATAAATTAAACAGATCAGAGATAAATCATAAAAAGGGCAAACAAATTATATGCCCCAAATATGTCTTCTTTTATGGATGACTCTTCTAGCAAGCAATGATTGGTAATATCATTAGTATAATCAATTATTCCTTCTGTCTGCATGTATTCTGCCTGTCACAATTCTGTAAATTCCTAATTTTTTAACACAAAATACTAATGATATGTGAAACACATAAATCGAAAAGGAGGAAATCAATAAAAGCAGGTCCTTTGTATCAATAGTATAAAAGCATATATTTACTTGTCATACACAATTTCTTTTTATAAATTTCTATGACAATAAAAAATACACTTGAATCAGTTCTGGAAAAGCTTATCACTAAACATGTGTCAATGCACATAAACTTTAGAAAAATGAGCTCCTTAAAGGGCTTTTCACTCATATTTCACATTTTCGAGTGTTTATCAACACACACAACAGATATTTCACATTAGTCCATTCTCTTGTTCTTACAAAATATTTCAAAAAGTCAACTGTTCTAATCAACACTTTCTTATGCAAGTATGTATGACAAAATACACTTACTTTCATGTGACAGGAATGAAGTAGTGTCTGATGTACATATAAATTGCACAAAACTTAGAAACACACTGATTTGTAACTCAAACACATTCTTAAATCATGTAAACTGATAAAGAGCAATAATCATAAACTTAACCACATAAATGTGTAGCTAGATTTATTAACACAGAAAATACACACTACAGTGTATTCTGATTTCTTCATCTTTTGGAAATATTACTGTAACTGAGTATTTTATATTGGATAACTCTCTCTTCACAATACACCACCTTCCATTACAGTATTCATTAGAATAACTTATTATTATGAAAATGTCATAATTACAGTTATGTACATTCAATATAATCTTATGTGTTGTGAAATGTGTGAGCATATGATTTTTTAATTGTTGTACTAATAACTGACAATTTGGATTTGTAACACCTGCACTGTCCTATCAAATATAGTCACTACGAAATCATTGCAAATAACAGATGCAATAAAGAAAAGAAAGTTATACTGCTGTATTTCTTAAAGTAATACTACTATTATTTATAAATGATTGGGGGAGGGAGAGGAGAAGGGATGGGGAGGTGTGTGTGTGGGGGGGGGGGGGGGGGGGGGGGAGGGAGGGAGGGAGGGAGGGAGGGAGAGAGAGAGAGAGAGAGAGAGAGAGAGAGAGAGAGAGAGAGAGAGAGAGAGAGAGAGAGAGAGAGAGAGAGAGAGAGAGAGAGTGGGAGGTGGGAGGTGGGAGGTGTGGAGGTGGGGAGTGGACTATAAGAAACCAGTAAAAACATTAACAAGAATGCCACTAGGCACTGTGCAGAGAGGTATGCCAGTTAAACCACACATGAACATTTGTTTGTCCATATCTGAAAGTAGAAGCAATTATGGAGGAATGTAAAGAGCAAGTGTGCTGCATATTTTCCCTATATACTGATTCATAACAACATCGTATTCAGGTTGAGAAACGTATATGAAAGGCACAAAGATCAAAACCCACATGTATGAAGTGCAGAAACAATTTTAAGGAAACAAATAATCTTGCAGAGTGGAGTATTTCTATGCGTAACAGTCTCTACAAGTGTGCAAAAAGGCATTGCAGAAGAAGCCAGATTGGATGAACTTTTCTTGTATTTACACCAAGTCTGGACTAGAATACATAGGATATGACAAAACACTTCTAAGGGCATGCTATACAAAATTAGAATGTGAGTGGTGATGTAATTGCAGAATAGTTGTCATAGAACAACAGGAATGCTTTCTGAACTAAGTAACTACAACATTAGTGCATTTATGTAATATTGGAAAAGGAATTTAGTTTCCATAAATAAAAAAAGAACACTTTTGTTTAAAAAGACGTAATACTTATGATACCAGTCTCATTCAAAATGATACTCCAAATGCAGAAGAAAAACAAAAGATACTATCACACAGACGACAGTCTACAAGAATTGACAATAAGTATTGAATTACTTACACAACAGAACACTAGTAATTGTCCTTTTTAATGAACTGCAGTGAACTAATCGAAAACAGTTGCACTGTTATTTATGATTCCTACATGACTGTACATATGACATCGAATCATTCAAGCTAATATACAGTTTCTTCCACAGGAACATTGAAGGTGCAGCTGACAAAGCACATTTTCATTATACCTAATCATAAAACTACCCATCACAATGTTTTCGATACTATTCATGTTATTTCTCATCCAGTTATCCTTTCTCTATTTATTTGTCCCATGCTTGTTAAATATGTCTTCACCTAACATCTCTTATATATCAATCCTTTAAATACAACAACTAAATTTTACATAACTTGAATCTCTTTCAATTACCAAATACAGTAACACACAATGACATTAACTGGCATCACAAAAAAGAATGTTTCTTGCTACTGTTCGACTAAAGTTGATAGGACCAAACAATTATGTGATGGAAGCATCCAATCATTACAGCAATGAAACAGAATGAAATCTGCATTCAGTACTGGAATACATTTTGATAGGAAACTTTTGAGGCAGATTAAAACTGAACACTACACTGCAGCTTGCATGCAAAAGTCTTGACTTTGATGACCAGTATTTCATCATTACACTATCATAAGATGCTCCCAGGATGAACTAAAAACTAGGACAACTGGCCACCGTAGACTTCATCCTACAAGTTAGGGGCAGAAATTCACATGGAGACAATAGTGGTAGATCTAAAAGTTATGGGTAGAAATTCATCTGGCAATCTTAGTGGTAGAATACAGTGCAGTTTCATTTTCAACCTAGCGTATGGTATCATGAAATAATCAAATCAGAGAAACAGCCTCTAATTATCTACTTTCATCAATGTAGTAATTTTGAATTCAAAGTCAGAATAGGGGAGTACAGCACTCACTATTGCTCACTCCACTCCGAATAGGTCACAATTCACAAGAATGTGTATCATTTATTTAATATACTAAAAACCTACAAGAATTTTTTGTGTGACAACTACTAGGGAAGGGGCATAAGATGAGGACAGGTAGAACAGGAAACATTGGAACTAAAGATTACATCACATACCAGAAACACAGCGTACCCTATGCAGAAGAGCAGCAAAATTTCACTGCCGTAACCACTGCATCGTGAGTGAAATACAGATGACTCAAAAGAAGCAATTCAGTAAAGCCAACTATACTTCATGGTGAAACTTATCTGCATTGGAGACAAAAGAATGGCAACCCTCAACTGTTGCTTCAACCACACACAAATGACACCGAATAGTATGACTCTTCCGGATGCACACGTTATCTACAGAGAGCTGCCACTTCCTCCAGCCCATACTTAAGTACAATAAATAACTGGAATTAAAAAAAACACCATATGCTCAACAAAAAGTAAATGAAAACATATTTTTATCAGTTACTATCATCATGCATTGGCATAAATAATAAATTCATGCGTCTAATACTATGCTACAGATATTTAAATGATACGTCACTTTCATGGCTTGTGTATCAGACATCTTTACTGTATTTGTTTCCATATATGTGAGTGATGAGTGCATGAAGAAGGTTTGTGGTGGTTTTTTTGTTGTTGAAAGTAATAATGATATGCTGCTGAGGAGAGTGAAAGAAGGGTGATGTCCTGGTTATGAGACAATCCATCAAGCAGCACCAATGAAGTCACCATGTCCACACTCACCAATGGATGACAGTCAATGGTGTCACAGTCTGCTGATCAAGATTTGTACATCTCTCCTTGCGTAACAAATACAGACAATGAAAGTTGCTTCCACCACCAGGGTTCATACTGCCTATCTTGGGGTTCCATGTCACTACACTACTATGGATTATGCAAATGTGTTACAGAGGTTGGTTTATATATGGGAGACAAAACCTCTCTGCACAGATCTGTTAACTTAATGATTTATGAGACAACACTGACAGAAAGTAACCTACTAGCCCTTAAAATTAGTGAAAAGCTGTCAACATAAGAGATTCATATACCACAAAGATGTTCACTTAGCTGCCAATGTTAACAAAGTAATTTGTGTGTCAAGACAAGGACACAGAGCTGCCTTCAGGCCTTCACCTTAAACTAATGGGAAAAAGTCTGTTACTGTAGAGATTCCTATTCCATCCACTTGAACAGCAGGTCATTATGGACCTTAAATGTGAATAGATCTATTACACTAACAATCCATATGGAAAGAGAGACATACTGACAAAGCTATTCATTGGCCCCAGAACTATGCTATACATTAAATACTCACACATTATGTTAATACTCACACATTATGTTACATATGGATTCACATTTGGAGCTAAATTTAAGATTTAAAAGAAATCCAAAAGTATGAGCAGTAATGCTGCAAAACTAAACTAAAAGATTTTCAGGAACCGAAATAGAATTAGCTGCAGGAGTAGTGGAATATGAAACTTCATAATTTTTATGGCAAAAGAAGTTACAGGAGCAGCGACATGTGGAAAAGTTATCGGTAAAGAAAGTCCTTTTGAAGGAATTTGTGCATAGTTATGTAGGCTGACTTATTCCAGCATGAACTGCTAAGAGGGTTTAGTTCTACATTAAATTCATAAATAACGTGAGCAGATATTTGGCCTTAACTATCTTTTACTAAATTAGTCAACCATTATGAATTTCTCACTGTTCAATAATTATTACTTCTACTCAATGTTCTGCACAGAAAACAAGAGAATTCATAAAGAGTTGAAAAACTACACATTACAATGATGTATCCAGCAAAGTAAAAGAAAATAAGATGAAGTATAAAGTTAGTACAAAAATATACCACACAATGATCTTACTAGGCTTTATACACTATTTTTATGTTGTATCAAAAAATACAAAGCAAAACATTGATTTCAACATATTCAAAGCACAGTCTACAATGATACTATTTCACTTTATAACATAATACTGAAAAAGAGGCAGTTACAATTATTATAAATAGCAAGAAATAATGGAAAGAAACATGGAATGGCACAAACTGAAGTTAGCTTATTAATGAAAATACCAGTCACTGATGTAAATACTGCACATATCAGTTAATCACAAAAAAGCATTCAACTAATACTGAGGTTGTAGGACTCTAAATGCAGAGGCATTAAATAAAAGTACATTTTTTAAAATTGTAAAACCACAACGAAAATGTATATAAACTACACAAACAGGGAGAAATCTGCTTTGAAAAGGCAAATTAGGACTTATCATCTTAATCATGACTCTCAATAATCAGTCAATCTATTGATGATTATCACAAGTACCATAAAATACACACAGTCTATACCAAGACTGCTAAATAACTTACATGAAAAATATTCATCTGTACCCCTCTTGGACTAATTTGAAGTTGTTAAGTGACATCAATGAAAGATCTTATTGTCTGTAATCACTGTAATTATGAAGATTTAAAACTAGCAAGTGAAATTCATATGGCATTGCTGTTATGGATATACAACAGAGCAGATTCACTCATCTCTGTATAGATAAATATGGCACACAGAATTAGGGTCATTGGTCCTTGTGAACCAATCCAACTGGGCTAACAAGGATGTTATAACAGGTTATTACTTCAGAGTAAATCTGAAATCATATTGAATATTTTACTAAGGCTGGATAAAGAATAACAAACTGAGTAACATTTGTTGCACAGAGAAGGGGAGACAGTTTAAGTAAAAGGAAACTGTTAGGCCAAAACTGGCTTTCAAGCTGCACAAAACTACTGGACTCTCTGTAACCAGTCAATCAACCAATAGTTCACAGTGATAGCACAACTTCTATAAAACAAATAATGAACTATTTACAGGACTAAAATGTTTGGAATGGCAATCCCACTGCTATGAATTTTGAGGAGATATGAGACTTGAAGATCCAAACACATGCTGCCAAGCAAAGTGATAATAAAAAAAAACAAACCATAAATGCACAAAAGTTCTGATTAAAACCATTAACGGGAATTGCAAGATGAGTGTGAGTAACTCTAAAGCAGCTTCTGCAATTAATTCAAGTCATTTCACAAAATGGAAAAGAAAAGGAAAAAGGAAAAGAAAGACATATACAAAAGCAAAAAGGAAAAGAAAGACATATAGGACTTTTCTTCAAACATATACGGAAGCAATGCAAATGTCAATCCAGTTAAACAGGCTGTTTTTCTAGTATCTTAATATCACTGTCCCAGAAATATTTAACTACAAAATAAAACAATACTTTTAATAAGCCTTCCCATGGATCACCACTCTCACAAAGATAATGAAGGAAGCAATATTTTCAGAAATGTAAGAGAAGTATGCTCATATTTTACAAAGGCCCTACTTTATAATTTCTGGAAATAACACAATACGAAACATCAGAAGCACAAATATAATTTGTATTTTTCCCCTTATTTATTTGTAACAAATTTACAAGAATAAAAGAGGTTCAATGCCTGCAGATCCCCCCCCCCCCAAAAAAAAGGGGGGGGGGGGTCAGGGGTCAGATACCATTACAAGTCAGGACTGTACTGTGAGTTGTCTAGTGTCAATCTGAAAATGCATACAAGCTTCAAGATTTGAGATCATTAATATATTTTTCAAAGCTCATGAAGCCATGATTGTACTTATTAATGTGGTTTAATATTATATCTTGGCAAGATTTACTCTCAGTGGAAGACTGAACTGAAGCACCTATGAAAACAGCAAAAGAACTCATTCAAATATATCCCATCCTTTTCACATTTTCTCACAAATACAACAGAAGCGGACTAGTTACTGCTTCGTTGTAAGTTGCATAATACATAAAAAACCAATTTCTCAGTGTTTAGGCCACATTCATCTATGACAACTTTCAACTGAACAACACTTCACAAACATATCTCATTCAATATACACCAGACTGACCAACACGCACTGAAAATATGCGGAAACATCTTTTCCGTTTATAACAAAAACAGCAGGGTACTAGAAGTCAATCGTACATAATATTAGAGATGATTATTGAAACTGCAAGCCACAAGAGTTCATTCTTGAGACAATACAGGAGCTGCCATTATTGACTAATCTCATTAAAAGATAAACACATAATGTTTTTTTTGCAGTACTTAAGCAGCAACTGTATTTTGTGTACATCTTGCACTTCAGCAGAAGCATTCCCTGAATGATGTGGCAGATCCATTCTCAGCATTCAAATTCTGAGGCAGTGATAGCATTCAAATCCTTCATTAGACCTTCCAGATTAGCCATCTCTTGGTTCAGCTCTTCTGTACTATAGGAAGGCTAGGGATAACACCACATCATTAGTAACAGTCTTAAGGAATTTCAACCTACAGTGCTAACACCGATTAAAAATTCCTTATGTTTCTATGCAGTAAAAGTCAGTAAGTTACGCAAGCAAATTTTCAATATAATTAACTTTACAGTTACCTAGTATACCAAAGAAATGGGCAAAAAGCATACTATGGATGCAACAAGAACACATGCCATGATCAGACACCGATCAGTTCACAAATGAACAGTGTTGTTGAACACAAAATGTCACAAACAGTATCTTATATATTCTAATGTGTTATCCCAATTAGCCCATTCTTAACTAAATATACTGCATTTGAGTAAGAGTTTTGGTTAGCTTCACAAAAATACCATTTTAGGTAACTCAAGTACACAATTCTATGAATTCTAAACCTGATACAGTAATAATTTGAGAACATAGAAGTGAAACCTGTTTGAGTTACACTTTAGTATTATGGAAATTCCATTCTGTCACATTTAAGCTTCTGTAACAGTGTGAATGACAACTCCATAATGTGGAGAGATCTAAACCAAACATTATATGTTTCAAATACAAACACATTTAAGCAAATCTGAACTGATGACAGAGAGACCAATTAGTTATCTACACTGTCTCAGGGGTGGGGGGGCAGGGGGGGGGGGGTTAAGCACGCATTGCACGACCCCCCCCCCCCTCTCCCCTCTGGCCTGGATGTATGCATGGATTCAGTTTTGAGAAGGGTGTCATAAACCATTATATTCTCTTCTGAGGGAAGCTGGCTCACAAATGATCTAAGTGCTCCTTGATATACTGGAGGCTGGGACTTGAACAGAGTTGATGTCTGAGCTGGTCCCATACTTGTTCTACCAGGGACAGATCTGAAAATCTTGCTGGCACAAGAGTATCTCAAAATCACATACACAGTACACTGTCATATAGCCTATGTGAGGACAAACATAGTCTAATTGAAAAATGGCACCATGACACTGTTGCATGAGGGAAACACATGAGGGTGCAGGTTGACATACTGTTATGCCATCAGAGTTTTGGTGCAGGTTGGCATACTGTTTGCCATCAGAGTTTCCTCAATCACTACCAGCTGTGACATGAAGTTATATCCAGGGGCTCCCCACACCATGATTCAAGGAATAACATTGCTGTACGTTTCCAAAACAGTGGAAGAATGGGACCTCTCACCAGGCTGCCACCATACTCACTGACAATAGTCATTTGGAGTAGTGCACAACTGCTATTCATTGCTAACACAATGTGATATCATTTGTCAGTAGTCCATGTTTACTGGTCATGGTACAACTCCAAATGCAGCCATCTGCATTGTGGAATTAATGGCAGCATATATGTGTGACAACTGCTGCTCATTTCTCACCAATGGTGCCAGATTACACATAATGTTGCAGGGAGTAAAGTAGTCATTCTTGGATGGCTAATCTAGATGCTAAGGAGTTACGATGTGCTCAGTGCACAATAAACAACGGTCCTCCCTTGTGGTAGTCAGATGTGATAGACTGGAACATTGACAACACATATGCTTGCCTCATATTCCACTGCAGTCCAACATTGGGCCACTGTCTCATCCAAATGTTCCGCAAATCTGGATACTGCATGATTCGACTCACTGGCCAAATGGAGACACACAATGAGGCCCCTTTCAAACTCTGGCAGGTGCTGAAAACACTGTCTCACACAAGTATACGTCCTCTCTGCCTCTTTCACAGTGATCACTCAACACAAACACTGTTCTCACCTCTTATATAGCTTACCAGGCCTGGTAACAACACTAAACACAAACAAAACTAATGCTCTCTGGTGAGTGTTCTACCTGTTACAGAGGATTGCAACTCTAAACATTTATATACCCACCAATGGTGTGTACGTGTACAAATTTATACTGACATCCAACAATGTCTTCTGGGTGTTTCACTTTTTTTGTGAGGTAGTGTAAACATATCACTAGTTTGCAACATACATTACACTAAAACGGTTCTGTCATGCTATAGTGGAGTGTAGGCTGCTATGAAATTTCCTGATAGTTTACATTTTGACAACACTCAATAAATACAGCTCACTATTTCACAAACAGAAACTATAACTGTACTCTATTCAAACAACTGCATACAGGAAATGGATACCATGCAGTTTTTGGGATTAAAATTAGATCACAGCTGATTTGGAAAATCCACAGTGTAGATTTAGTATGCAGTATCCATCACTACAGCTTCACTAGCTTTTCTGTAATTTCAGAAGTAACAGGTTTTGATATGAAATACTTTGAAGCATTCTGATATATAGAGATGCATACTACTGTCAGGACACCAACAGCTTGTTTTCTTGCTACTAATTTTGCATGTAGTTTACTTCAAATTTCCCAAACAAATTTTACTAAGTTTAGTTGGAAATTTTTCTGGAACATGTCTTCCTAGAAATTTACTGTTGTCTGTTGGCATGGGGACACCTTCTTGAGCGAGTGTTGTGCAATTCTGAATAAGTCAGTCACCAAGTTAGATGCAAAATTTATTACAAAAGGAACATATGGAACAATAGTTTCTTCCATGACCTCACCTGTTTCCTCTGTAGCAAATGTAACATATTTGTGAAATGAATTATAAGAAACAGTTAAAACTACCATGTACAAACACAAACCTAATGGTCGTATCAGCATACAAAGGGCATTCTACAACCATTCTGGGTTTACAACTGCCTCTTTCAAAGTCATTAAAGCAACTGCAAACAGATGGAAGTATCTCATAACACATAACAACTGGAAATTTGTACATTGCTCTCATATGAAAGCAGCCTAGTTCTGTCTTATAACTAGATCCTATGTTGCGTAACACAGTGATCCGAGTAATTTCTGGGAGTTTCATTTGAAAGATTTGTTGTAGCCCGAGCTGTGTTCTGGCTGGGTTTCCAAAGTGTTGTTATAATAGGAAGGAGTCTGATATGTGTGTGTAAATATGCAGAGCATATTAAATTTCTTGTGGATATTATAATGGTGATTACGTGTGAATTAAAGAAATTTCTGTTGGGCAACCTCATCTAGTTCATAGGAGATTAACTACTGAAGGATTTTTAAAACAAATCTATTTGGTTATGTTATAATTCATATTAGCACCATACCAGAGACTTGATCAGTAGGGTACTGCTCATGAAAAGTAAGATCTGGGTTACAGTCTCGCACAATTTTAAGCTATTAGGAAATTTAACATATAACACTTCCTGGTGATATGTTTGATAATGAACACATGCAATGGACACACACTTGTCATGGAAACCATAGGAGAACAACATTATCTAATTTACCTGGATAGTGTTAGGATCTTCTACAGATGCCGTTCTCACTTTTGGCACCGAACCAACGGATGAAGCAGGGGTATTGGTTAAAATGCCTGCTTTTTTGTATGGACTTGATGACCCCTGTGGTCGCACTGCAGAAGAACAAGACACTAATATATAACATTATGCTGACTCTCAGTCATAGCAGTTAATGATTTGCACATTTTGCTGGTTCATCTAATACTTGTGAACTGAAGAAACCTTGACACTAAAAAAGAAACTTACATCTATGTGAATACATTAATAGAAATAACAAATGAAATTATAGAAGCAGACCTAATAAATTATATGACACAATGAGATTTTAAAGGCGCATCAATTTTCAAAGAAACTAATGGATCAGACGTATTGCATTACTTATTGCTGATAAGAATTCATGTAGACAAACATGGCAGTGAAAGCATCAAATCACCATGATCATAACTGATGCTGAGTAGTCTGACGACGTGCTCTGTGGTTACCCTTTCTGAAAATTATTTTATATCCCACTTTTGGGATGGACTTCTTTCTCAATCTCCTACATGATTAGTGTTATTTAGAGCTATTCTTTCTCATTCCATATCCATTTCTCTCTTTCTGCTGTTTAGTTTACTACAGCCTTACTACAACCTAACTCCCCTATTCACAAACACTGACAACAATTTGAGTCACACAGGCCTAGGTGAGTAGCATACCTACAGTCTTAAGGTGCCTCCATTACTTTACTCACAAAGCTAGGTGATACATGCTAAGGGCAAAAATCACTAAATTGATACACAAATCTTGGCAGAGTTCTTGCACGATTCATTATTGATAGCTGCTTTCAACTAGTATTTCAGAAACAAAACTACAATTTTCTTTCTGGTCCTGATAGCTACTAAGAATTCATCTAATGACACCACAAATTCAACAAACGACTTGCACAAAATTGTCCTTGTGGTACCTGAATTGAGTATTACAAAGAAGGTACATGAATTAGTCCTCTGTGTAAGTCTCTTGCTCTGTACTTAGTCCCTTGTACACTGCAGTAAGCACCAGAGGGTGACACCATCCAGGCACCCCAGTCATGGCTCCACACCAAGTTCCACCCAGGTGGCACTCACAATATGAGATGATTTCTGCTTCCACTAAAAGGCTGTCAAAGCATTAGTTTCATCTTCTGCTACTGAAATCAGCTGCCACAGCGGGCTTTGATATCTGGAACTAATTTCCTCAATGCAGATGCAGGATTATACTGCCGATCGCAGGATCCGTCATCCCGATCACATATAAATTCACAGCACTTCAATTCCACTTCACATGCTGCACTAACTACACTGTAGGTCACTGTCTATTGAGGGTGCTGTTCATAATTTTTATTTCAACGGTTTCTTTAATTTTATTGCTTGACACTGTCAGAAAGAAGAGAAGCAATATCAAATACATTTTTTATATAGAAGGTGTCCCACGAAGAATAGTCAGTATTCGGGTATATGACAGGAATAATCACTTAAAGCAAAAAACTTAATATGGACATACACCCTATTCTAAATGGTTTCTGAGTTAGAACACTTTTAATGAACATTGTTATTTATTTTTTGGATTATTCAGTACACTGTCAGGTTTACGCATTTACAACAGTTAGTACACATTACAACATGTGTTATACAAAGTATCAAATGTAAAATACACATTTTTGACACATTCACCTCTAAGCTTTATCATTCACATCACATTACATCTATTGTACGGTTCACAATAAATGTTCAAATTTCGCACCATCAACTTCAATGCATTCGTGCACTCCTGGAAGAATGTGTTGCTTCTCTGAATGCCTCTACATGTTTACTAATGAGGCCAGCAGCAGCCATGATGAGAGCAAGCAGTTCATCTCGTGTATTCACCCTTTATTTGTACCCTTCAGACTTCATCCAATCCCATGAACCAAAATCTAATAGCATAGGCTCTGGTGACATTGGTGGGCAGTTAATTGCAATACCACACCCAATTGAGCGATTAGAGTAAGTGCGGTTGATATGTTCCCTCACATGTCTGGTAAAACGTGGAGGGAGTCTGTCATGCAGGAAGTACATTGCAGTCCATGCGGTCGAAGGAACATCCTCAAAATGCTTAACAAACAAATTTTACAAACAGTACAAGTAATTCCTTCCAGTCATTCATGGTTCTCAAATGACTGGATCTATCAATGTGTTACCAATCATGCCACATCAAACATTGTTTGAAAAATGAACTTGGAAATTGGTTTACACAGTAGCACGTGAATTATCCTGCTACCATAATTGATTGTTGTGTATCCACTGTTGATTCCATTCAACGTAAACATGGATTCATCAGTGAACAGTATTAATGGAAGGAAATGATTGTCATTTAACCAGTGACAAAACTCAATTCATGAGGCATTGTTGCAAATGTGAAGACTGTGGACAAGCTGTATGTGAAATGGGTACAAGTTTTCCACATGTAATGTTTGCGATACACGTGCTCATAGGACATTGATACCTGCAGAAAATCACTGAGTGTTGGCAGTAGGACTGTGCTGCACCATTCAATGTGTAGCTGTTCCTGCATAGGTTGTTAACTACACATTAAGAAGAAAAATAGAAACTTCTATGCATACCTATTACACACACAACGTGCTGAAAACTCTGGTAAACACTCTATGATCAGGAATTAGACATGGTGGAAAGTACCGATATTAGTCTTTGATTGTAGTAAGAGCACTGCCGCTGAAGACGCCACAAGCACATGCGATATCTGCATACTCTTCATTAGTGCAAATGTACAGCATTTTAGCTAGAGCAATGCTTCTCTCTGATACACTCTCAATCCCTTGCACTGCTGCACTCAAAACACACCATAGGGAATGGTACAGTCAATGGGCTAGTTTAATGGCAGGAAGATATTCCGAGGAGGTAGGCAGGACTAGAATAAAATGTCAGAGAGGTTGTGGGGTAGGACAAATACATGCATGCCACTAGTCCAAAAACAAATGAGTGTTACTGTTGTATCCCTGAATACTGACCGTTCCTCCTGGGGCACCCTATGCAAATATAGTAGGCTAGTTCTGGTAGAATGTAAATTACAAATATAGTAGCCTGGTAGAATGCAAATTGCAAATATAGTAGGAAAGTTCTGGTAGAATGTAAAGTTGTGACTTTTGATGTCTGCCTCAGTGAAGGGGGTGTGACAACATTGCCCAGGTAACACCAATGGTGAGCTGCCTTTCCCTACCGTCAGCAGTTTGGCTGCGAAAGTGTCCCTGTTGTCAGGTTTTTGCCTTGGAGTTGCATTAATAACAGTAGTGCAGCATGTCTGAACATGAGATTCACAATAAATGAGGTTGTCCAAGGATGCATTAACTGGCTCCAATGACACTGAGCACAGGAAAGGAAATTCCGATCTGTGGACAACGTCACAAATTTATGCTCTCAGTGCTCATTTATTCTGAACTCGAGTGCAATAATGGCGGTCCAATTTTAGGTATTACAACAGTGGTGGACAGAACAGCTGCAGCACGTAACATTCATGGTCTACAGTGCTGAGAATTAGGAAGGAAATGGAACGAAAGGAAAACGTGATTGACAAAACACCACCAGGTTGCTCTTTACAAGAAACTCCAGCCAAGAAAAGAAGTTATGAGAGACAGGTAACCAAGATGAACATGTTGCAGCAGGATGCAGTGCAAAGATATGTACGGTTATCATCAACATGAGGAATACCCTACTTCAAATAAACTTCTTTTCAGCCTTAAAGAAGCAGATCTGTTCACTGGAAGTAGGTTGTCATTACAAAATTGTCTTCACAAGCTTGGTTTCCAGCACAAAAAGTTTTTGTCTCAGACATTTATCATCCAGAGAGGTGACATAGTGGCCTGGAGATGCCAATATCTGTATGCACTGAGAAATGTTTTGTTCAAAGACATTTTGTTGCTGCATGAGACATGGGTTAATGCTTGTCACAAGTTTACAAAGGGGTGGATGGATCACAGAGCACAAGGAATGACAAAAACACCAACATGCAAGGGTGGCATGATAATCATCTTCCATGCTGGCTCTGCTTGCTGCATCATTCCAAACTGTTTATTGTTATTCCATCCCAGGAAGCAAAGTGACTATCTTGAGGAAATGAATGCCAAGGTTTTCATGGAGTAGTTTTTGTACTGTTCTGCTGTAAAATATTCCTCCAAATTGGACAATGGTAATGGAAAATGTGCCATACCACTTGCTGTAATAGATAAAGCTTTGACAATGCAGCGGAAGAAAGAAGATATTTTGCTCTGCGGCAAAGAAATGTTCCATCAGAGAAAGTTGAACCTGGCATGAATAAGATGAAGTTAATGGAACTTGTAGTGCTTTACAAGCCAAAACTCCATGCTAGCAGGTCAACAAACTGGCTAACAATAAAGGGCATAATGTAACCAGGGTTCCGCCATACCACAGTCATTTAAATCGACTGAGAATACATGGGCCCAGGTGAAAGGTAATGTGGCATAAAACAAAATAAGTTTGCGACAAAAGAAGCCATTGCAAATGCTACTCCACAGGATTGGTCACGTGTGGTCACCAAGAAGGTAGTTGAGAAGACCTGTACTTTTGAAGGACTGCTGGATGAACAGACTGAAGAGATGGTAATTTCAGTCAGTGCCAGTACCAGTTCCAGATCCAAGGAAGAGAACAGTGATGGTTCTTCCCTTGTGGTCACACCACTTATGTCGAAACTGTGAGTATGAATAAAAGATTCATTTATTTAACTACTCTGTTCAGTACTGCCATTTCTTGACTGTCAAAAACTGTATAAAAATATATAAAATTAACATTTGTGTACCATAGTGGAGTCTAATGAACGAGATATGTTGATTAAAAATATATCAACAGAAGAGCAACAAAGTGCTTCTAAACCTATAAAAGTAAGGAAATAAGAATGGCATGACTAAGAACAAACAGAAATATAATATAAATATAAAAATTAACAACACAGTTCAAAAAGCTGTTAGAGGGAGGTATGACACATGTATCTTGAAAACTGATCTGGTAACTGTCCTCCACAAAGCTTGTGGCATTTTAACAACTTGACATGGCTGGAAGCTCAAGAAAATTTTATTAAATGTTACTGCCATGAGACTCTGCATGCTTACATTAGAGGGAGTTTTCAGTTAACTGTTTTCATACAAAGATAACTAAATAACATTAATAACCTTATTATCTAAAATATACACTCCTGGAAATTGAAATAAGAACACCGTGAATTCATTGTCCCAGGAAGGGGGAACTTTATTGACACATTCCTGGGGTCAGATACATCACATGATCACACTGACAGAACCACAGGCACATAGACACATGCTACAGAGCATGCACAATGTCGGCACTAGTACAGTGTATATCCACCTTTCGCAGCAATGCAGGCTGCTATTCTCCCATGGAGACGATCGTAGAGATGCTGAATGTAGTCCTGTGGAACAGCTTGCCATGCCATTTCCACCTGGCGCCTCAGTTGGACCAGCGTTCGTGCTGGACGTGTAGACCGCGTGAGACGACGCTTCATCCAGTCCCAAACATGCTCAATGGGGGACAGATCCGGAGATCTTGCTGGCCAGGGTAGTTGACTTACACCTTCTAGAGCACGTTGGGTGGCACGGAATACATGCGGACGTGCATTGTCCTGTTGGAACAGCAAGTTCCCTTGCCGGTCTAGGAATGGTAGAACGATGGGTTCGATGACGGTTTGGATGTACCGTGCACTATTCAGTGTCCCCTCGACGATCACCAGAGGTGCCTCGGTCGTATGCAGTCCTGATTGTGGCGCTCACCTGCACGGCGCCAAACACGCATACGACCATCATTGGCACCAAGGCAGAAGCGACTCTCATCGCTGAAGACGACACGTCTCCATTCGTCCCTCCATTCACGCCTGTCGCGACACCACTGGAAGCGGGCTGCACGATGTTGGGGCGTGAGCGGAAGACGGCCTAACGGTGTGCAGGACCGTAGAGCTTCATGGAGACGGTTGCGAATGGTCCTCGCCGATACCCCAGGAGCAACAGTGTCCCTAATTTGCTGGGAAGTGGCGGTGCGGTCCCCTATGGCACTGCGTAGGATCCTACGGTCTTGGCGTGCATCCGTGCGTCGCTGCGGTCCGGTCCCAGGTCGACGGGCATGTGCACCTTCCGCCGACCACTGGCGACAACATCGATGTACTGTGGAGACCTTACGCCCCACGTGTTGAGCAATTCGGCGGTACATCCACCCGGCCTCCCGCATGCGAACTATACGCCCTCGCTCAAAGTCTGTCAACTGCACATACGGTTCACGTCCACGCTGTCGCGGCATGCTACCAGTGTTAAAGACTGCGATGGAGCTCCGTATGCCACGGCAAACTGGCTGACACTGACGGCGGCGGTGCACAAATGCTGCGCAGCTGGCGCCATTCGACGGCCAACACCGCGGTTCCTGGTGTGTCCGCTGTGCCGTGCGTGTGATCATTGCTTGTACAGCCCTCTCGCAGTGTCCGGAGCAAGTATGGTGGGTCTGACACACCGGTGTCAATGTGTTCTTTTTTTCCATTTCCAGGAGTGTATTAACAGGAAATAGTGTATATGTAATTACTACAGTTTGGAAAATTTGTCTTTGAAATCTTGAGCTTTAGGATATGTATAGATTTCACAAAGGAAGATGTCATATTGTTACAGTGGGTGGAAAGGCAATAGCACAGAGAGAGAACCATCAAAGGACACCTAGTAAAGATACCATTAGTATCAAGTAATACCTGCCCAACAAATATTTATTGCATTCAGTAACATTGTAATTCAATTTAATTCCTACAATAAACTCTAGAAATGTTATTGTTTGTATTGACATCTTCAGTTCAAAGACTAGTTTGATGCAGATTTCCACACTAATGAATCCTGTGCAGGTTTCTTCATCTCTGAAAACTACTGCAACCTACACTGACTTAAATCTGCTTACTGTAGTCAAAGTCTACAATTTTAGGCAACTCTTCCCACCATTACCAAATTAACTACTCCTTGATGCCCCTGGAAATATCCTATCATTTTTTTTCATTTTATAGTCACATCTAAATTAGTTATCTGACCTACACCTAAAATTCTCTTGTATGTACAGTTTACCATCCACGTTTCACTTCAATACTGTGTTACACACCACACAAATGTTTGCAAAAAATGACACCTAAAAACTTAAATTCTAGATGTTAAAAATCTTTTTTTTTTTAGAAAAACTTATCTTGTTATTAGGAATTTGAATTTTATATTCTCTATATTTTTTTATCATCAGTTAGTTTGCTACTCAAATTGCACAACTAAGCTACTGCTTTCAGTTTCTAAAAAAATTCCTTCAGCATCACCTGATTTAACTAAACTACATTTTGTTACTCTTGTTTGACTTTAGATTTGTTCATTTTATAACCTCATTTTCAAGACACTATCCATTCTGTACAAATGAACTTCCATCCTTTGCTATCTCTGACAGAATTACTATGTCATCAGTAAATGTTAACTATTTTATTTCTTTTTCTTGACATTTCCTTTTCCAAATTTCTCCTTGGGTGCCTTTATTGTTCTCTAGTTAATGTTTTGCCCCCTGTATTTTATACCTGATAACTCTGAAATACCAAAGAGTGCGTATCAGCCAACACTGTTAAAAGCTTTTTCTAAATTTACAAATTCCCTAACAACCTTTAAAAACTTAGTTTTGGATAAAGCACGGTTTAAACAGAGTTTGAAAGACTTTTTGATAGGCAACTCCTCCTACTCTATAGATGAATATCTTCACAGAGACCGTTAAGCCAGCTTAAGTAAAAATGTCTGTTAAATTTTGGTTCGACAGCACTTGGTCACAACAGTCAAGATTAGGTATTTTGTGTATAATAAATTTATTAATAGTGGATAGCAATGTTTCATTCTGACAGAGCGTTAATTCTGTAAATATTAGCTGTTTCAATTTATCACACTGTAATCACCTATTTCAACAATCTCCTCACAAATGATCAGGGTAGTAAGTATTATATTAAAATGTTTTATGTTTTTATGTTATACTTTCTGACATGTTCCACACCCACGGGAATTATCTCATTTTTTGGGTCTATGGAACTAAAACTGAATCTAATCTAATCAATGATGATTGTCTTATTTCAATCTATCGTCTACAGTAGGCTGTGGGGTCAGCACTGCTTCACCTGTTTCTATATTTCTCCTGGAATCAAATTCATCTTCCTCCAGATCAGCTTCTACAAACTGTTTCATTCTTCTGCAGATAATCTGTGTTAGCAACCACTACTTATTGAATTGACAACTGGTCATACACACACTTTTCAGATACTGACTTCTTTGGTACTACATTCTTCTTGAAGTCTATGGGTATTTATTCCACATACCACTACAACAGTTTTGTCAAAGTTGGTTCTCCCAAGGGTTTTAGTAATACTGATGTAATAATGTCTTATCCAGTCACGTTAGGTCTTTCAGTGCTTTATCAGATTATTCTGGCAGTATCACTTCCTACAGGTTGTCTTTATCCACTTCTCTTCCTTTTTCATAACATTATTTTGAATTTTTTCCTTTATATAGCCACTTTATACATTCCTTCCTCACTTCAGCCTTCCTTTCTTTGCTTACTACAAGCTATTCAGCTGAGTTCTATATTTCATACAGTTTCTTATCTTTTATCCAAATGTTTCTTTAACTTTCCTATACACACCATCTATGTTTCTCATGGTCATGTATTCTTCTACAGCTTTGCATTTCTACTCTGGCCATTCAAGTTTAGCCATTTTGTACTTCTTGCCAATCTCATTTTTTAGATGTTTGTATCCTCTTTTGCCTGCTTCCTTTGTTGTATTTTTATATTTTATGAATTAAATTTAATATTGTGTGTTATCAAAGGATTTCTGCTGAGTCTTGTTCTTTTGGCTATTTAATCCTCCACTGTCATCTCCATTTCATCTCTCCAAGCTACCCATTAATCTTTGATTGTATTTATTTTGACCATTTTAATTATACTTGAGTAAGTTTTTCACAGAGTTCTTACCACATCAGATTTGTCAGTATCGAGCTTTCAACAACTTCCTCCACTGTCACTGTCAGGAGACGTGATTTCAATAGGTTGTTAGTTATTTTAATTGGCCAAATTATGTCACAGAGATGTCACAAAAACATGGAACTTCCATATGCTAACATTATGTGTTGATGTCTATGACTAAAGAACATTGGTAGTTAAATGATTCGTTATAGGGCCAATGATTCAACTGATTTCTCTGTTGCCTTTCAGCTTCATGCACATGTTTCCATGCACCACTAGCTGCTGTCTCAGTTGAAGTTGTTGCTACACATTCTGGACTGAACAGTTTCTTTCATGACAAAATCCCAGTAAGCAGATGCAGAAGAGGACAACATTTCCATTTCATCGACCTTACTTGTATATTTGTTCACATGCTGTTCCGCAACAACAGATTTGTCAAAATCATGATATTTAATGTGGCATCTCTGTGCAGAGTTTTGAAATTGTTCATATCAACTGACCAATCTAAATGCTACCACATTCACTAAGTATTTTACACATTCGAAGAACACTGAGACCAAGGCTGTCTTTTACTGGGGCAGCATCTAATTTTCTTGCGTGTTCAGAAAATGGAATGAATACTGTGTCTACCCAGGACTCTGCCTGTTTTATTTGTTGCAATTCCAAAGACAGGAAGAGGAAAATGCTATGGGCTGATCATCATCTGATTATTGAGTATCTCTGTTTTTTTTGTTTCTTATAGTTGGTTAACTTAATATCTTGAGTGCTTTAGCTGGTCTTGCAGTATTTGTTTCTTAGATCCCTGACCTCAGAGAAACAAAAACACAGAGATACTAAAGTTCGCAGCTTGTGGTCTAGTGGCTAGTGTTGCTGCCTCTGGATCATGGGGTCTCAGGTTTGATTCCCAGCCAGGTTGGAGATTTTCTCTGCCCGGGGATTGGGTGTTCGTGTTATCCTCATAATTTCATCATCATCATCATCATCATTCGTGACAGTGGCTCAATTGGACTGTGTAGAACAACTGGACTGTGTAAAAATTGGGACTTTGTATGTGCGCTGATGACTGCGCAGTTGCGCTCCCCACAAACCAAACATCAAGGAGAGATACTAAATTATCAGAAGATGATCAGTCCATAGTATTCCTTCCTTCCTTTCCACAGATACTCCTATTATGTGGTTGCACCTACTGGGCAGTGACCTGTATCGTTGAGGACCGCAAAGCATCTCATCACATCAATGTCTATAGTTTGTTGGAGGACTATAAATATAATAGCTAAATACTCTAAAACAATAACTGACAACATTTTTATGGAGCTGTTAAACGACCACAATCATATGACCTACAATCAATTACCTTTTAAGACCTAGTATTAATAGTAAACAAAATAGAAAATCTATCTAAAAGCTGAGTGTTTTAGGAGATTGCTCAAAGAAATAAGCTAGAGAGTATTTACTGCACTCGTGTATGAATGGAAAGTACAGCACATTCACTTACAAATATGTCTTGCATGGCAATTGCCCCCACCCCCAAAACCCAAAATAGTCTGTTTTACCTGAAGTTTGAAAACTAAAAGTAAATCTCATAGATTACTCTATGAGCAAAGCTACTTTTAATGAGAAAAGACAACTGTATGTGTTTGGGAGGATCATCTCTCATGCTGATGATGTAGTGCATAACAATGAGTACTGCAGAAACTTGAAGAAGGTAATGCATAACAGTGAG